>NC_081405.1:7566295-8286295 GCF_030272615.1 Cryptomeria japonica
GCTTGCGGAAGAATTGGTTGAGGATTTGGAAGAGAAACTGGAGTAACCGGAGGAGGACTAGGTTGCCTATTATTTCTGGTATGATAAGTATGGGCAACCACATGATAACTCTGTCTAGTTATTTGCTTGGCATAACTATAAGGACTTATAGGTTTTCTTCCTTGCACAGTGATGATTGGTTTATTCGGAGTACAAAAGGAATCATGATCATACCCTCCTTGGACAGTAAGGAGAGGTGATTTAGGAACTTGAAAGGTGGGAGAAGGATAAGCACCTTGGACTTCAAAGAGAGGCTTATTATGCTCATTCAAGTTTATCATGTTAACCAATTTAGAAGTCTTGTTCTTGTTTAAAGATTTTGATAAAGCCACAAAGTCATCAAGAGAATCATCCAACAAAGTATGATCATAGCTATCAAAAGGTTTATCTTTTGGTTCAAAAGGAGATATCTCTTCATAGAGGGGATTTTTGAAAACAACCATGTTACTAGATTTAGTGGAAGAGTTGATAGGAATGTACCCTTGAGAGGAACCATTCGACTTATCTTTCTCATCACACCTAAATGGCATAGTAACAAGGTTTATGAGTCTTTGGTAAAATGAAGGTTTGGCATCTTTAGGGTTCAAAAACTCATCTAAAGCTTCATCTAATTCATCTTGGCTATACTCATAATAATCATCATAAGCATGAACATTTTGCAAATAAAAGTCTGACATTTTGAAATAAAAGTTGCATGAAATTTAAACACACAATGCAAAGAAACACACTCTTTTTTTTTTTTTTCTCTTTTTAATGAAAATGAAATGAAAACACACTAAATCTAGATCTAGATCTAACAAATGCAATGCAAGAGGAAGCAATGATAGATTCACGTCGGGTTCACCAAAATGTGTAGGGGAAAAAGCGAGACTAGGTTAACATGCCCTAATCCTACCTTTTGACACACATTACGGAATACGAAAGAGCCTAGAGGTATCACACAATTGGCTACTTCTTTTTATGAAAGAGAGAGCCACGGGCTACCTATTAGGATTTCTATTCCTTTGTTGAAATTGACAGGTAAGATTATGCAAGTCCAATTCCTAACCCTAAAATGTAAGTATGAACTAACAACAGGATTGCAGATTTGAACTTAGACAATGGAAAGCTGTAAATACAAGGATGAAATAAGAATGCAGATGTGTACCCAGAGTCAAAATCGGACTGAAAATGTGCGGGACGGGGGCGCGGGCGCCACTGTCCTGAAAACTGCACCGGAAACTGTCGTTCTGCACTCTGAAACACTGTCGGAAAGCTGTCTGAAAGCTGTCTGTCCGGAGGACCAGGGCACCCAGTGCCTCTGTCCTGGTAGGACCAGGGCACCCAGTGCCCCTGTCCTAGTCTTCTGCTCTGCAATTTGATACAGAGTGCTGTCTCGACCTATTCTCTTCGGATCTGTATCCTGCGGCGTCGTCCGAGTCCCGAAACCTGCACTTATATCTGAAAAAGGGTGTATGGGCGGCTATATAGGGTTTTGCCTTAGTCAAACCCCCGCTTCGGTGATTTCCACCTCCACGAATAGCCAAGTTGTTTTGTAAAATGTATTGTGTGTGCAGACCTAGTGTGTGTGCAAGGTCCTAAAATGCAAGAAAGAAAACTAGAGCAACCTAGAAAGTAAACCCTAATTGCTTGTAAATGATAATGTAAATGCTCTAAATCAAGATGCAAAGAGATCTAAAGCATGAATGAAGGATATATTGAAGCTTTATGCAAAGACATGAAAACAACATGAAATCATACCCAACCCTCAAGGGAGAGGTACAAGCCAATCTTCAGTCGGTAATCTCCTATTGTTCTTCAATGTCTTCCAAGCCCTAAATGGATGAATTGAATTGATAAATGCTTGATAGAGGGATGTTGTAAGATGTTGAAGTCTTCAAAGATCTACTCTTTCACTGCATATGAGGTTCCTGGAAACAAAAATCCGATCCTTTCAAATGAAGAAAGAGAGCTCTTATGTATGAAACCCTAGGTCGCAATTTCGTCTTTTGGCCAACCTAGAGATCGAATATCCCGCCAATTTCTTGGGGTTAAGCTTTATTTTATGATTGGATCGCGCTCCTAAAATTTCGGGAAAAATGTCCGGGACCGTGTGCACTCTGGGCGCCACGGTCCCGACAACTTTTCACCAAATTTTCAGGGCCGTCAGATATGATGATTTTAGAGAGAATCCCGAAGTTACAGGTGATTTCGAGATGTTTTGACCCCCGAAATCAAGCCCCCAAGTTCAGAATAGGGCTTAATTAGGGTTTTGTATTAAGTGATGTATTGGAGGAATAAAATGAAAGGGGCACACTTTAATGAAAGGGCCCGACTTTATGATGTGGAAAATGATGAAATAGAACCTTTAGACCTAATTAATTTGATTAATTAAGTGCTAAAGGGGAAATGAAATGCAAAATGCAACTGCGCCAAGGCGGGTGCTAAACTAGATGTTAAATTGTACCGCTTTAGCAAGTGCGTACAATTTATGACGTTACACATCTACATATCACCAATGCATTAAGTTTCCTCACAATGGAGTGGATCCTAATCCGTTCATATACTAAAATAACCTGAGATCAAAAACTGAGACCATCATTCCCAGTAATCGCAAAGCTATTCCTTCTTCGGCATACATTGATCTTGAGTCATTAAAACCTTCGACATCAAAACAAGGTGAGCTTAAAGGCAAATTTCAGGACAAGGGCATGGGGGAATACACTTTAAATCAGACCATGTACTTACGACAAGTCATGAGTTCACCAAAAGAATATGGAAGACCACATCCTAACAAGCAAGTATCCATCATGGTACTTAAATGGGACCCTACTACCTTTCAAAGATGGGGTGAACTGGAAGAGGAAGACTTATACAAAATGTTTTACAAAGACATTGAAGATGATACACAAGATCACATCAATCTACCATGTGAGAAATATGGCAAAGGCTTCAAGATCCTACAAAAATTCCGGTATGATGGAAAAAGCCCTCTTGGGTTACGAAAGGAAGGCATCATTGAACCTTTACAACCTGAATTGACTTTCAAAAATGAATGCGCGAAGGGACTTGGTTTCCTGACTTCCAAGGTCCACACTAAAAGGATAGAAGAAGCCTTATAAATCAAATCTACCAAAATTCAACAAGAGGATTGCTATTCCACATATTCCAATGAATGGGAATGGGGTTTAGACAAATCTTCCAATGACTACGAGCTCACCGAGACATTAAGAGAGCCAGATGAACCCACAGAAGAGGAGGAATTTTATAAAAGGTTCAAAGTTGGTCAAGAAACAACCCATGAGGATTCCACACAGTCCTTGTCTCAAGGTTCTAGGTTGAAATCACATAGGATGAGAACACCTGTCCCAGAATGCGCTACTAGTGATGATAATTTAGATTCATTCGCGATTGAGACTAATGAGGAGAGTGCCATCGATGACCTTGATAATTACCATGACATACCCGAATATAACTGCATCTTCACTCTTAGCCCCGCTAACTTTGAAGACATTAAAGGCCTTCCCCTTGTTCACTACCAACTCATTGACTGGGATCATGAACGACCTGCACAGTTTGACACATTCCAAAATGATGAAGCTTTTATTGACTATCTTGGCATACGAGATGATCTTCCCCCTGGGGACCATAAAGTAGGATACACTATAGAACTCAATAGCGTGGCATATTTTGGTGAGGGCGTCGGGCCTTCCAGTTGCAAAAATGTGAAAATAGGAACAAACCAAGGGTCTTATGGCGAAAACCACACTGTGGCGCTGTCTGACCCCAAAAAAGTAAAAAGAAAGGACGTATCTGAGGGCGAAAACCTCTCTGAGGCACCCGAAGATGGAAGGCTTGACATTCTCCCAGCATCATATGAGGAAAAGTCATCCATGTTGGTAGAAGAGACTATCAAAACAAACATTGGTACAGAAGAGGTTCCACACAACATATTCCTAGCTCAATCGTTGACAGAGTCAGAAAGGTCAAAATTCATAAGTTTCTTCAAAGAACGACAAATCAACTTTGCCTGGTCATACACTAATATGCCTGGATTAGATCCAGATTTGGTAATGCATCATTTGACAGTTAAACCGAGGGCAAAACCAGTGAAACAAAAATTAAGAAAGATGCATCCACAAGACGCATTATTGGTCAAAGCAGAGCTTGAGAAATTATTGGACGTCAGATTCATATGCCCAATTGATTATCCTGAATGGATCTCCAACTTAGTGCCTGTCAGTAAACCAGATTGCAACATCAGAATATGTACAGATTTCAGAGACATCAACAAAGCTTGTCCAAAGGATGACTTCCCATTACCAAATATTGACTTGATTGTCGATCTCAGAGCAGGTTATGAAATGTTATCATTGATGGATGATTCTCTGGTTATAATCAAATAAGAATCACGCCCGAGGATCAACACAAAACATCATTCACTTGTCCTTGGGGAACTTTTTGCTGGAATGTCATGCCCTTCGGGCTAAAAAATGCAGGCACTACATATCAAAGAGCCATGACTACTATCTTTCACGATCTCATGCACGTAACTGTGGAAGATTATGTCGATGACCTCTTGGGCAAATCAATAGATAGAAATACACATTTGGACATACTTTTAGTCATCTTTGATAGGTTGGAAAAATACAAAGTAAGATTAAACCCCAAGAAATGTGTTTTTGGAGTAACCTCCGAGAAGCTCCTAGGATTCATTATATCCAAAAGAGGAATCGAAGCTGATCCAGCAAAAGTCAAGGCCATCTTGGAGATGCAACCACCAAGAAATGTCAGTCAACTTCGGTCTTTACAAGGCAGACTCCAGTCCATATGAAGATTCATAGCGCAACTTGCAGATAAGTGTAATCCTTTTTCAGCACTTGCTACATAAAAATATCAAATTCAAATGGGATGATAACTGTCAACAGGCTTTCTAAACACTCAAAGATTATCTTTTGAATCCACCAGTTTTGATGCCACCAGTTCCAGATCAGCCTCTATTACTATACATATCAGCTACTCCAATAGCACTGGGGCCACTCTTAGCACAACAAATTGCTGAGGGCAAAGAAAAAGTAGTGTACTATATCAGTTGCACATTGGTGGGATATGAGCTAAACTACACACCAATTGAGCATGCATGTCTTTCTGTGGTCTTTACTTTGCAGAAATTATGACATTACATGCTCACTCATAAGACTAAGTTGGTTGCAAGAATCGATCCATTGAAATACCTTCTCAATAAAGCAACACTTACTGGGCAATTGGCCAAATGGGTAATGATCCTGAGTGAATTTGACATTGAGTATGTAGATAGAAAAGCAATAAAAGGAAAAGCCATCGCAGATCAATTAGCAGATGCTCCCATAATAGATGATGTTCCTCTAAGTTCAAAATTTCTAGATGAATCCATTTTAACAATGTCACATGCGAAGCCATGGCAACTGTACTTCGACGGCTCATACACACAGCATGGGGCAGGAGCTGGCATCCTCTTTATAACTCCTCAAGGGGATTCTATACCAAAGTCAGACCGCTTATCATTTCCTTGCACTAACAATATAGCAGAATATGAGGCATTAACAACTGGATTACGGATTGCAGTTCAGTGGAAGATCCAAGAACTTCATGTTTTTGGGGACTCTCAACTTGTAATCCGTCAAGCAACTGATGATTACCAAACAAAAGATGAAAAATTAATGCCTTACAAACAAATGGTGGATGACCTGAAACAACACTTCACAAAGATAGATTTTGAGCATATACCAAGAGAGCAGAATCGAGCCACAGATGCCATGGCTACAATTGCTTCACTGATCGATCTACCTCCAAATGAGACCCGCTATGATTTCTTGGTAGATAACCTTTTGGTTCCTTCATATGAAATCATTCCTACTGAGATGATATGCGTTGTCGGTCCCGAGTCCCAGTTATATGGTTCCATTTTCACATACCTTCATGACAATACCCTACCTCCTGATCTATCAAATAACCAATGCCGCACTTTCATTCGCCAATCCTCTCAATATGTCATTTTAGCTAATATCCTATACCGGCGAGGTCTAGATGGCACTCTTCTTAGAAGTTTAGAAAGAGACGAAGCTCAGATTGCGTTACGTGAAGTACATGAAGGGATATGTGGTCCACATGCTAGTGGTCCTACCTTAGCCAAGAAACTCATCAGGATTGGATATTACTAGCCCAATATGGAAAAGGACTCATATTAGTTTGTCAAGAAATGTAAGCAATGTCAAATTCATGGAGACCTCATACATGCGCCAGCGCAAGAACTTCAACCAATTGCATCTCCTTGGCCCTTTTGTCAGTGGGGGCTCGATCTCATAGGCAAGATTCACCCTCCTTCTTCCAATGGTCATAAATTCATTATCACTGCCACAGAATATTTCACAAAATGGATTGAAGCTGTACCTCTCACACAAGTCACTGGAAAATAGATTGCTACGTTCATCCTCAACTATATCATTTGTCGATATGGTATTCCTATTTCCATTATCACTGATAATGGGCATCCCTTCAAAAATCAGGATGTTCATGAACTCTGTGACCGCTTCCATATTTCCCATCGTTTCTCCACGCCATATTACCCCCAAGGTAATGGTCAAGCTGAGGTGTCTAATAAGACAATCCTTAAAATCCTCAAAAAGATAGTCGACGACGCTGGCCGTAATTAGCATATCCAACTTAATCCTGCACTTTGGGCATACCGCACAAGTGTTCGCACACCCACAGGAGCCACACCCTATTCACTTGTCTACGGCACTGAAGCCATCTTGCCTATTGAGGTCGAGCTACCCTCTTTATGGGTCTCTTGCAAAACATTATCAGTGATGAAGACTATAGGGTCTCTCGCTTACAAGAACTTGAACTATTGGATGAACGAAGACAAACTACTTTTAATCATCTTAAGGCTTATCAACAATGAATGAGTCGCAGCTACAATCACAAGGTCAAGCCTCACACATTTGAGGTAGGTGATTTGGTTCTCAGAGAAAACCCAAAAAAATCAGCAAGACAGAGAGAAGAAGGGCAAATTTGAACCAAACTAGCTTGGTCCTTACATCATTACAGCAGCATATGGATCTAGGGCATATCAGCTCTCAACTACAGAAGGTGAACCTTTGGAGGATCCTATCAACAACATGCACCTTCGTAGGTTTTACACATAGCTCTTCAGCGTATCCTAATTTCAAAAATACAAAAAAAAAATCAAAAATTTCAAAAAATAAAAATAAAAAAAATCTTTACTTGGTGAAAACCTGGCAAACAGGCGCCTTGTGACACAAAAACATTGAAAAATTGAAAAAAGTAAAGAGAAATAATTTCGTCCAATAGTGAAAACCACTTTGGTGGCGCCCTGGGCAAGTACCATGGTGAAAATTGGGTCACCAGCGCCATGTGTAGAGACATTGCTCCTCCGTCCTTAAGGATTCACTTTCATCCTTTCACTTTGCACACACTCACAACCTATCTGTGGCTAAGGCAAATCCTACGTCTAGTGATGGGTGTGGAACTGAGAACATCACATGTTTCGAGGAGTATAGTTTCTTCCAGCTTCCTTCAGTCTATTCGCACACAATCCACAATAAAGCAACATTTGCATCACAAATCTGCAATAAAGTTCTATCTTCTCCACAATAAAGTATTAGTTTCATGGATTCAGCCCGTTTCAGATGAGACACAGCAGCAACAATGGGCTTCAACAAAATCAAATCTTTCAACAGACTCAGACAAAATATGGTTTAGTACTATCTATCCTTTCTGTGAAAGTAAACATTGTGACCACAATCAAATAAGACTTATACAAGTGACAAGAGACACTAAACTTGAGGACTATAGTGGATGTTGGTGTCGAGTCTTGGTTTTCTTTTGATTTTATCTTTTGGGTGACATGTCTTTTAGCTTTTCCAGGATGTCTCTGACTAGAGATTCTATCTCCAGGATGTCTTTGACTAGAAAGGCGAGGATGGGGTATCGTCACCTATTTGTATTTGCTATCTATGGATTGTCTCTTAGTAATGCTATGACTTGTCCAAGGATATGAGGACACTGTGAGTCTAGTATGAACTGCGGTATTCCTTGTTTGTGACTATCTTATCTCCATGCAAACAGGTACAATGACTTTCTGGGTCAAACATATGCCTCGATTGTCATAACCTACTTGCCATAGTAAAGCTCAATGATGATAACGTACAAGAAGATCTTTCACTTTCATATCTTCTGTCTTCCATCCCCCTTTCTTGATTGACTTCCATCATCCTTCTTGAGTCCGCATAGCCTGCTATCACATGATTGAGTATAATGACACACCAAAAACATTTGCATTTCATGTAGTTGCACCTGCATTTCATACAAATAGATATCACAATTGTATCACATCCTACACGCAACACATGTTAGCAATCTTACATTTTTTCTCATATAAATAATCATCTGCATTATCATATTCATCTACATTACATACATTCACATTTACATTTGCATACACATATAAAACATAAAAGAACACAAAAAATATTGCATTTCATTATGTACATATTTGCATCCATATCATAGAAACATACATCATGAAACATCTCATCACATAGGTACACATGCATATAGCTACCGCAAAGAAGAATCATCTCATATATATATAAAGTGTCATGATACAATGATGTCAAAATCATATGGCTATAATCACCCGCAGGTGTCTACATCATAATACAAAATGGTACAATACTGATACATAGGGAGCCGTCTACGGCTATGATGAACTCCCTCCCTCAGAGCTGTGTGGACTCGATAGAATCTGAGCCCCTGAAGGACCTACCCCAGAATCATCCCTCCTGTCCCCTCTATCTAGTGGTGGTGGAGGACACATAACCCCACCACTAGACGCTTGTCTCCTCCAGCTCCCTCCTATAGCTGTCACTATCCGCGATGGTCTATGGAAGCTCCTCGCCCGCTGATCAGCTGGCACTGCACCATTATAGAGATCTCGCCAGTAGGCAATCTCCTCCCCTGCCCGTAGGACGTAGGCATATCCAGCCCCTGTGTCCTCTGTCACCTGCCTCCTAGCCCTCAATGTTGTCTCAACCTCTGTGTAGCACTGAATGGCCTGGTCCCGCTCCCGCTCAGTATCTCTGAGCCGCCTCCTGAGTCTATCCCTCTCCCTCTCAAGGTCCTAGATCTCATCTGTCTGTCCCTGGCAGATCTCCCTCAGCTCAGTCAACTCATCCTCCTCTGCCTCAGCCCCCTGTGGCTCTACTTGTGGCTCCCCCTGTACAAGTGCCTGCCCTTGTGCCTGTGCCTATACTAGTGCCTGTATTGGTGCCTGTCCCTGTATCTGTCTCTATACCCGTCCCTGTACCTACACCTATCTAGGACCCTGTGTTGCTGGCACCTGTAGCGATAATCCACTACAACCTCTCACCACCCCAGCCTACCTGTCCTCTCCACCCTCCCTCCATGGTGCCACCCTCCTCTCTCCAACTGCCCCCCTCCTCCTCCATCAGCCTCTACCACCATCATCTCCATCATCATCACCATCCCCACCACCATCTCCATCTAGTAGCTCTCCTGGATCCATTAGGCGGGGGAATGGATGCTCGGCCCAATATACTGTGTACTCTGCATCCATGTCGGCATCCTCAATCTCTGGCCACATGTCCTAGGGTAGGGGCATCATCTCTACTAGTTGTGTAATAGCCTAATCATATGATAATAAGGGCCCAAACTGTGCCTGATCCCTGACAGTCCGTGCATACATGCCTAAACCCCATGGCATCCACTGGATCCTATCGAACTGCCTGCCCACCCTGTCCACTAGCTGCCTCTCCAGTACATAGGGCATCCGCCCAATCAGATACCTACTCCGGAAGGTGTAGGGCAGCTCTACCACATCATCCTCCCACTGCTCACATCCCAGGTATGGCCTCCATATAACCATATCAATGTCATCAATCACCCACCGCCAGTGCTCTAACCTGCCAATCCGTGGCTGCGAAGCGATCATGTCGTACAAGTGTATGAAACTGCGTCTATGACCTCTACCCCAAAAATGTATTGGTCTCGTCACTGGTAGATGCTCATAGGCCCACACCTGTAACAATGTGACCCCACAGCCCAATCCCACTGACCCATGGTACACAAATTGATGCAGCTCGTAATAGAGGTGTGCCAGCACACACGGTCCCCACGTATATCTGGTGTGTTGTGTCACCAGTGTCTCCAATGCACCTCCCTAGCCCACAGCCAACCCTCATGTCACTCTATCAGGACACAAGAACCCACTGATCGCTCCTCCTATCACTGCTGGTAGCGCTAATCCTGTAGCTATCATGGTGTCCCAAGCCACATGCCCTGCCCTCATCTCCAGTCCTGGGTCCTGGAACACTCATCTCAGGGCCTCCCTATCTCCATCTTGATTATAGGGAATCTGCTCCCCATCGATCAGTATCCTCATAATCCTATATACATCCTCGAGGGTGACTATCATCTCCCCCATCGGTAAATGAAAGGTGCAAGTCCACCAGTGCAGTCAATAGTCCCATGTTCCCCCAAACTCAAGCACATATAGAATATGTCTCAGACCCATAGCCTCAATCGCAGCTCGGTCCTCGAAGGTCAACTCAGGTCGCAATCTCTATGTCGATGGGAACCTCTCCCGTGACTCCAACATAGGCAAATACTCCTGCAGTCAAGCACATCAATCATGTCAGTCATCGTGGCATTAAATGTTCATCACAAAATGCTACTTTTTATCTAAGTGCATATGGCATTCTATCCTAGTGACACTTCCTGTTCATCACAAAGTGTTGCTATCTATCCTAGTGACACTCACTGTTCATCACAAAGTACTACGTGTTTGGCACTCCTTGTTCATCACAAAGTGCTGCTCACATTTGCACTCCCTGTTCATCACAAAGTGCTGCTCACATTTGCACTCACTCTTCATCACAAAGTGCTACTCATATTTTAGTACTCCCTGTTCATCACAAAGTACTATATCTTGGTACTCACTGTTCATCACAAAATGCCTAGATCTATCCTATCCTAGGGCCTCTGCTTGAGTAGTTAGTGAGGCTCCTATTTTGATGAGCAGTGTGCTCTAGGCTGTAAGTCATCCTACAAGTGTAGGCCCATCATATATTGTAATATCCCTTCATATGGCCAGTAAATTGATATTGTGGGTCACAAATCCCACTGTGGTTTTTCCTCTTTGAGTTTTTCCATGTGTAAATTTGTGTGTTATGTTTCTCATTTATGTGTTTGGCTTATTGGCTGCATTACTTCTTTCAATTTTTTTTATACCGGTGTACCGTTTGGTGTATGAATGTTTTGTTAAGGCTAAAATTTACTATTCCAGTATAACATTGATTCACCCCCCCCCTTCCCCTCTCAGTGTTATTGGTTTCCAACAATTGGTATCAGAGCCATGTACCTCGGAGGAAGTTTAACAGCTTGAGGAAGATCCTGAAATAGTAATCATTGGATATGGCTTTGGAGAAGTAGCTTGAGATGGCATTTGAAGATTATGATGCTAAGATATTGAAGAACTTAAAGCTACAAGATGAGTTGAATTCTGCTAAAGAATTTATTCTTCTCCTACAAGAGAGACTACCATCTGTTCAATCTATGAGGAAGGAACTTTTGCAAAATCAGGATGATGAAGAGAAAAATGCACTTAAGGAACAATGTCAGAAATTGAGTTAGGAGAACATAGTTATGAAGAATGAAATGCAAGATATGACTATGAGGATGTATAAGGAGATTGAGGACAAAAAGAAAAAGGAAGAAAGTCTTGTTGTATCCCTGAAGAAGAAATTTGAAGAATGTGGTAGGTTGACTCATGAAAATAAGATATTGAGGACTGATTTGGTACAATCCTAGAACAATAAGAAAGAGCTTGAAAGATAAATGATAATACTAAGAGATGATTTAACTACTACAAGTGAGTACAAATAAAAATTCAAGATCAGCTCAACATAGCTTGATGAGTTACTAAAGAGACAGAGGCAGGTTGGAGATTCTAGTGGACTTCAATCTGAGCAAGGACAGAGTTCTACTACTGCTAATGAAGGTCAAAAACATAAGACACTCGTAAGGCAATTCAATGCTTATAAATTCAATGGTAGATGTTTTGTTTGCAATAGATTTGGTCACATGGCTAGGCAATGTAGAAATAGAGCAAATCAGAACCCTGATTCTGCTCTCGGTAAATGTTCTAAATGCAATAAAATTGGTCATAAGACAGAAGACTGTAGAATGAATGTAAAGTGCTATGCTTGTGGAAAATTTGTACATATGGCTAATCAGTGTAGTTCAAGCAATTTCACCAGTTTTAGCAAGGCAATTCAAAAGAACAATGTTACATGTTACGCATGCAATGAAGTTGGATATATTGCTAAGTTTTGTAGAAGCGAAAATTCACCAGTTGGCAATGGAGGATCAAATGATAAAGGCAAAGAGAAGGTTAGTGAAATCTAGCAAGATCATACTCAGAGATGGGTTAGAAAGATTGAAGAGAAATCATCAGATGGAAATGTCCTAGTTACCTATCCAATAGAAAAGGTTGCTTATGCACCGATAGTGAGCTTGTCTGGTACCTAAGGAAGATGTCTTAGGGGTAGGCAAATTTCATGCAAGATGATGCATATGCCCCTGGAGGACATTCTGGAAGATGTTCTAGATAGTGGAGAGGATTATCCGACATTGATATGTTTAGAGTGAGATCTGGTATCTTTCACTGGCAGTCATTTATGTCAATGGAAGATTAGGTTTTTCTTGATGGATAAAAGGTCGATTACACTTCATTGTTATTCACCCAGCATTCAGAGCAATTTCAGAGAGATTCAAAGTGACTTAGTGCAATCTGAAGCTATTTAGAGGCGATCAGATTTATTCTTGAATGATCACACTGGCATCTGGAAGGATTTGTTGGAGGTTTTCACCAGAAGCATTCTAAAGGTATTTTTCTTGAATCATGGAATTGGGATCATCTTATGCTCCTATTTTCATTTCAAATCCAACTATAGTAGAAGTTAAGGATTGCCCCAAGACAATTTTCAAATGGTATCCACATGTGGCTACCAAGGAAGATTGGGTTGGAGCGCTTTCTCGCATTCTAGAGGGAGTGGTATATGTAGAAGATGTTAGGGCTTATATTCATTGTCATATAGAGGACTTAGGCACTTTGAAGATCAAAGGGATGTATATGAATGAACTCATGGGAGAATCTAGTAAGATCAAACCAGCATATCAACACATCAAAGATCTAGGGTTCACTGATATTCTAGATATTCTAGAGTTTGAGGATGAGATAGTTAGATATGTACTAAGAAGAGTACATGGGGAATTCATATGGCTGGACCAACCCTACAAAATCACTAAGGAAACCATCTAGGCAATTACTGGCTTGTCATTGACAGGGCCACATCCAGATAAGAAAGTATCAAATGACATCATAAGGAAGATCATCAGCGCCACATCAGACAAGAGATTGATGAAGGTGAGCACCATCACTGACACCGACATCAAATTTGGAAGCATGGTCATAGGCTACAGGGTAACTTAGTCTAGTCGACTGAATTCAGTTTCCAGTTCATGTATTTTGGCCGCATATAGGATGATGAGAGAAAATATCAAGTTAGATCTTTGTGACTGGATGCTTGAGGAGTTATTGATCAATTTAGGGAAGATTAAAGGTGAGAAGAAGGGTACTTTCCGGTATGGAAATCTGGTGGTCTTCTTAATGTTATACTTTTTTAATGATACTCCTGGTTCTGGAAGGAAGCAATGGGATTTTGACATCCTGGTAGGAAGATAGCTAAAACAATCAATTGCTGCATTAGGAAGTCTTGGAGATGATATGGGGTTACTTCAAGGCTTTTCATAAATCTATGAGGTCTAGAATTAGATTACCTGAGCATATAGTAGAGAAATACTCTACGGACATATGTTTCATGGTCAAGAAAGATGAGACCCTCATGGAGGAAGTCAAGCCCCAGAAGATTTGGATAGCTGAAATAGGCTATGAGGTAGATGCATTAATTCTTGTTGTTGTAGACACCCAAAATTGTCCAGTCTAATTAAATAAATATTTTATTTATTTAATTATCTAAGCATAATTCTTCTATTAATTAAATAAATCTTTATTTATTTAATTAATTCATTTATCCTCTTCTAGCTTTATTTCTCATTTAAATAAATACATTTATTTATTTAAATTATCCTTTTCCTAAATTAAATAAATATCTTATTTATTTAATTGATCCCACTTCTTCTATTAATTAAATAAATCTTTATTGATTTAATTAATCCAGTAACCTTTTCTACCTATGACACATGTCATGCATCTCTTAATTCATACACTACCTACCCCTTTCATTATTTTAGTATTTCTTTTACCTACCCTCTAATCATAGCCGGCCTCCTTTTACACCTCTCAATCTTATCCCTCCATTTTATATTGTGTCTTCTATATAAGGAGATGCTTCCTTCATTATCAAACCCTAACTACTTGTTCAATTGACTACTTGGCATATGCAATCCTACTTGCAACCACATTCCGTTCTTTGTTGAGCTCTTGTGCACATAAAATCTGAGAGCAAATATATCAAGCAAGATCAATGGAGATAGGAAGAATGGAGATCCAAACCCTATTGGACATGTGATGGTATAATCTTTGTGATTTCATTTGATTTGCATTGTCTTAGGTAATCTTCATATGTTATGGTGGATCTTTATTGTTGTTAGGCTAGGGTTTTGTGGTTGAATTCATTTAGCCTTTCAATATCGTTATTATTGTTATCCATTTTCACCATATACAGCTGCATATGCAAAAACTCTACTTGATTCAGATATAGATGAAGGAGAAAAACCTTGTGGAACAACACATCAAAAGACTCTTGAGGTTGAAACTGAGTTCAACCGAAAGAAGAGGGAAAAACAAGAAGGTAAGGAAAGCAAGTTTGTACAAGAAGTTTCAAAGGACATTAAGGCACTCATTGATTCTGTCCCAGAGAAAGGGAGAAAGAGAAAGGATTTGGTAGTTCACATTGAACCTGTGACTGCAGATTTTGAGCCTGAAGATGACACACCATTAGCATTCAAAAGGGTTATGAGGAAGAAACCGAAAGAACCTAAAGTGGAAGCAAAGAAACAACCAGTTAGGAAAGTCATCATCAAATTACCGACACAAAAGTAGGCACCCAAGGCTACACCATCAACTGCATCCAATACTACCAGAAGGAGGAAGAAAAGTGACATTGATTTGGCACTAGAAACTGGTAATGTGACTATTATACCACCCATGACTTGTGTTGAAACTGTTGATGAAATAACTAAGGATGGGATGTTGAAAAATGTTAAGTCTTATTATGATACATTTGAAGATGATGAACAGAGAGAGGTAGAGGAAGCAATTCTTCTATATTTAGATATCTATAAGAAAGCACTAATACAAATAGAAAATCAAATACTGACAAAGCTATACAACATGTTAGATGCTAGAAGGTTATCTGCAATGCAAGAAGGCAAACACATTAATATGGAAGAACTTTTAGCTATATATGTTTCTATAACTCTAGATGAGATGGAAAAGACAATTGAGGTTGTAAATAGGAAGGTATTCAATAGAAAACATAGAATAACTAGCCTGATGTTAGGAAGGATGAATGAGATAATAAATAAACACAGAAGGCTTGGATAAAATTTTTGGGAGAGCATAGAGGATTCTTCACTTCACCAAAGACAAATACTGATACTGTAGATACACCGATTGAAGGGAAAGGTAAAGGGATTATGGGTACTCCATCCTCAGTTTTGAACAATATCAAGATAGTGGAAATTGAGCCATCGGTTAACACAAATGTATAGACAAATACTGAAACACCAGTTAATGCTGAGAATATTGTACAGGTTACTAACATTGAGGACACTTGTTCTTTGGATACTAATGTATAGGTTGAGGATATTGTTCCTAGAGAGGAACCAACAATTGCACAGATTGCACCAAGTGGCGAAGCCACCGGTGCAAGTGAGGAGGCAATAAAAGTTAAATCACCAGAGAAAATAGGGGAATCCGATAGGGAACCAGTTGTTGGCACATCATTATTGACAATTGACACTTCTCTAGTAGAAAATAAAAACATCACAAAGATGAGTCTCACAGAACTAATGATGATGACTGCTCAGAAACTGATGAAGGAAGGAACTACAGACAAAGGAATTATAGATCAATTCATAACTGTTTTGCACAGATTGGTCCTGGAATGTAAGATTGAGAATGAAGCAAGCCCTTCCAGCAAGCTTAAGGTAATAATAGAGCACATCTCTAAATATTTTCAATCATTACAGCAGATCTCTAACTGGCAAGCACTTGAAAAATTCACTTTGGCTAAGAGAGTCGCTTTTGATCAGATCATTGAGTGAGAGAAGAAAAAGATTGAGGAGAAACTAATTTTGATAGAAAAATATTTGAAATGAGGTACTAAAATATATAGGGTATGTTGCAATACTGAGATTCTTACAGCAAAAGTAGATGAAAAGATAAAAGAGTTACAAGACAAAATTGCTAGTATGTCTAACTCTTTTGATGGACTAATTTCACTGACAACATCAATTGATGGGAAAATTTTAACTTTGAAGAACCGAATTTATACTCTTGAAAAGGAAAGAGATAAGATCATTCGGAGAGCGTGAATTCTTAGAGGTTTAGTGAGTCCAAGATTAGACTCACTGGGTGTACATAAGAGGGAATGCATGGATATGCTTGGTAAGCCCACACCAGCAGAAGTCACTGAGAAGGAATCACTTGCATATTTATTAAGTGGACTTGTATATGTCTTTGGAACATTCAAAACTAACTAGGATACTTATATGGATTTATTAGAGAAAGCTTACCCGGAAATCTTGAAATTGGTCAACTCTGGTAAGACATTTTTGGAGGTATTTAGTGTACAGTTATTATTCTTTGACATTCTTTTTACAATTTTTGGGCATTTATGTCAAAGGGGGAGTAGTATAGATGTGAAAAAGAATGAAGGGTTACATACATTAGGGGGAGTTACAAAGTTTTTTGAATTTTGGAGTATTGGAGTATTTTGCATATTCAACTCAGGGGGAGTAGGGCCAGATAAAATCGGCAGTTGAAACCATGACCATTTTTGACATGAGTGTTGCCATCAATTCCAAAGGGGGAGATTGTTGGCAATTGACACTCTATTGGTTAGGTTTCATTATGTTGTCATTGATGGCAACATTATTTTGGGTTCTGGCTTCATATGGTGTACCTGCAGGCACTTCACAGACTCTACACCGCCACCACCACCGGCAGGATAGAAGATTTCTTTGGTCACCAAAAATGCAAGTCGAATGGGTATAGAAAAGGTCATCGGTATTGGAGGCTGACACATCTTGGATCCAGCTTCGGAAACTTGTTTTAATGCTTATTCATTTATGTTATATGGCTAACATGTAATATGATATTGTAAGCCAACATAAGGCATAAATTTGTATAGGGTATATAGGGGAGATTGATTAGATCATTTTGAATAAGGATAGACATATGGAATGGATATATGCATGTGATATAATGCGAAATATATCAGAGAGACTATGTATGTGAGTAATTCATTGTAAGGGTTATTCTGGTACTGAGGTTTAGGGTTTTAACCAGAATAGACAGAGCTTAAACCGGAACTGTATTTTGGCATCAGAGATTCTATATTAAGAAGTTTGTACTTCTTCAGATTGTTGTCTGGATTGTTAGCTAGTCAATGAGGCTCCCATTGTGATGAGCAGTGTGCTATAGGATATAAGCCTTTTTGCAAGTGCAGGCCCATCCTATATTATAATATCTCTTCGTATGGCCAGTGAATTGATATTGTGGGTCACAAATCCCACCATACTTTTTCCTCTTTGAGGTTTTCCATGTATAAATTTGTGTGTTATGTTTCTCATTTATACACTTGGATTATTGGTTGCATTACTTATTTCAATTATGTTGATACCGATTGGTGTATGAATATTTTGTTAAGGCTAAAATTTACTATTCTGGTATAACACTGATTACCCCCCCCCCCCTCTCAGTGTGACCCTTTTCTTGGTTGTATTCCAATGGCCTGAGAACTGCCCTTATCTTAGAAGGAATCCTTTCAACCTGAACCCCAAGTGCCCTAAATATCCACACAACAAAGGCATCACGAAATGCCTTGTAATCACAGTCTCTATTATTCTTGTCCCATATCCTACACAATAACTGAACTGGGAGTCCTTTTCCCTGACCATCCACAGTAGTTAACTTCATCATGTCTCTAAACACATTTCTATTTTGGATGAGTATTAATGACACAGTAGAGAATAATTCTTAAAAGTTCTACTAGTATTCTAATAAACCACTTGATTGTGCATAATTATTGCAAGCTCACTGGAAATATCAAATTCTAGGTTAATGTTAGGGTTCTGAATCCTGGACATATACATTAAATCCATTGGCATTCTAATTCTATGATTATCACCATAAAATTGACACCAACCATGATATATTTTCTGATAGAAATCCATAAATTAGAGTGTAGGAAATGGAGCCTTGTCATTCACAACCATTGGTCTGTTATCCTTGCCTCTTTTCCTGAAATAATCTACCTCTCACAATCAAAAAATCTTTACCATCCTTTCATAATCCACCAAATATCCTTCCCTGTCAATCTTGGTAATTGCCTACCTATTCAGGCCAAATCATTCTCCAATGCATGATCTTGTGATGACCAAAATAGGGTTTCTGTCAATTCCCCTGACTATTCTGGTTTCTTTTTTATAATTACAAGCCAAGACCTCAATAAGCTCTACATCTATAAACACATTGGGCACTATGACCTTCGCTAAGTCAAGATTCCAGGAGTTGGACTGAAGCACTTTCTCATCTCTATTATTGTAAAAATACCAAAAAAGGGATCTACCAATGTGAGGAATGTCAGCATCTCTACATTCTCCCCAGACATCCTAAAACATTTTTTTGGTTCTGGTATCTATGGACCCTGGTAATACATCTAGAAGGGCTTTTTGTAAAGGGACCTTGGGTTGTTCATTTTTTCCTACATCCTCCTTCTTCCTAGGCATTTTTTTTTAAATGCATTTCAAGCAGTGGATAAGAAGATGGACTCACTTGTTCAGCTCTATCTGCAGTGCCCAACTCCCCACTACTTCTTACACCAGTTGGCTCTCACTTCTGCATTTCTTCAACGCTCAATTTATACTTCTAATGTGATTTAAATCTAATGCTATCTCCTTTAATTCAAGTTCACAACATTTAATTCTTTTCGAGCCTCCACATGTGTGTATTGTCCGCTTAAATACTGCTGACACCATTTCAAAAACCCAATTTATTCATCCTTGAGAAATGGTGACCTTTTTTGCCAATTCACAAGTGGTAGTTGATGTCCTTCACGAAATAGCATTGAGTTATCTATTTCACAATCGTCACTTTTGTCTTTCGTGAAATGGTGATCTATTCTCTATTTCACAATCCTCACTTTCATCTTTCGTGAATTGGTGATGTCTTCGCTATTTCGTAATCCTCACTTTTGATTTCGCGAAATGGCTTTGCTATTTCACACCCTTCATTTTTAGACTCCATGAAACAACGAAAGGTTCACCATTTCGCATCCTTTTTTTTGACTTGTGAAACAACGAATAGCATATGGACAAAGGTCCTCGTTGATTTCACATGCTATCTTAAAACTTGTTCTGAAGCCTTATGAGGTATGGATTGTGTAAAAATATATAAGGATATGAACAAACACATGGGATGGTTTTTGGGATAATTAGGATAAATATGCTTCACAACATTCACATTCTGATAGGTGGGAATAGACATTTTATCCAGGGTACTATTGTGAAAAATTTAATAATAAAACTTCTATAGCTTCAACCTTTCTTAGGGTTACAATGAGGGTCCGGGTTTATATCATGGTCAAGGTTAGCATTAGGGTTAGGGTTACAATGATGGGTAGGGTTTCATATCATGGTCAGAGTTAGCATTAGGGTTAGTGTTTGGCTTAGATTTATTATTATGATTAGGGTTAGGTTTTAGTGTTAATATTTAAATATTTATAGTCATGGTTAGGATTTAATGTCATGGTCAGAATTATGTACTTAGGGTTAGGGGTAGAATTATGGTTAGGGTTAGGGTTTGGATTATAATTATAACAGGTTTTGAGTTTATGAATAGGGTTTTGGTTAGCATTAAGGGTAGGTTTGGAGTTACTATTAGGGTTGGGATCAAAATTATAATTAGGAGTAGGGTGAAGATTTAGATTTGCAAGGGCTAGGGTCAGGGTCAAGGTTAGGATTAAGGTTATGTTTACCATTAGGATTGTGATTTGGTTTAGGTTTATGATTGTGATTGTCAAACCCCAACCATTAAACCAACCTCCAAGCCAATCAAAATAATTATCATATCAATCATCATTCTCTTACAAAACCATGTCATTTGAATGAACCTATCAATCATACCAGTCCAATTTATCCATGCCTCAAAAGCTATCCAAAATATTCATGAACCTCATACTTATCAAATGGGTTTCTCAACTTTGATCCAATCCAATTTACTTAATGAGAATATCATTCATTCCATATCATACCCTCCTCAAAATTGACTTGCATCTTGTTTTAAAAGAAAAAAATATCCCATTAGTAATATAATTTGTCAAAAAATACATTTTCAAGGAAAAGAGTTAGGCCTCCATGAACAAGGAATATTAGGAATCTATATTGAACAACTAGGACCCCACATGACCCCTAATGACATCATATGACCCCTTAGCACACCATACAACCCTTTTGGACCATATGATGTCTTAAGGGGTTGTATGGTGTCCTAAGGGGTCATATGGTGTTCTAACACATGTGTGGCCCCATTAGGATCTCGCATGACCCTTAACGACACCATAAGACCCCTTAGCACACTAGACAACCCCAAGTAGGAGCATATAATATCCTAAGGCATCATATGGTGTCCTAAGGGGTCATATGGTGTCCTAAGGGGTCGTATGGTGTCCTAGGGGGTCATATGGTGTCCTGAGGGGCAAGATGAACCATTATTACAATGTAAAAAGTAGTATCAATACTACTTACAAAAATAAGTTTAGATCATTCCCTCAGAGCGAGCATCAGGTTCAAGGATGAAAATAATAAACCAGTATTCTCTCTCTCTCTCTCCTCTCTCTCTCTCTCTCTCTCTCTCTCTCTCTCTCTCTCTCTCTCTCTCTCTCTCTCTCTCTCTCTCTCTCTCTCTCTCCCTCCCCACTCTTTTTAGTCTCTCCCTCCCCCCTCTAACGTAACCATAATTCTAACCCTCACCCTAACCATATGCTAAACCTAAATCCTAACCCTTATAACCATAATCTCAAAACTAATCCTAAACCCTAACTCTAACCATAATCCAAATCCAAACCCTAACCCAAACCAAACCTTACCTCTAACACTAACCATGATGTAAACACCAGTCATAACCATAATTCCAAACCTATCCTAGGTAACCCTATCCCTAAACCCTAACCATAATCACAAACCTAAACCAAATTGTAATCCTAATGCTAATCTAACTATAAACCATGCATTATTATACATAATTTTGACCATGACATTAAACTGTAACCATGACTATAAAGAAAATCTTAACACTAAACCCTAACCCTGATCATAATAAATTTCATATAGTGCTAAAATGTCCCTAACCATAATTCTAACCCTAACACTATTGATAATAAATGAGAATTCCTAGGGCCACCATTTTTTTATAAATTGCTTATAGCACTAAAATGTCCCACTTGTGAATCATGCATTGAAGATCATAATTCATATATGAATAGCACATCTTGTTTAAACTGTCCATTTTAAAATAGACCCAAAATCATAAATTATTAAAAGCCTTCATGGCATAAGAAAAGACTCAATCATATCATCGTATCCTTATCTACCACCTAGATACTTTGCACCATCTACTCTTATTGAATAGATACTTTGCATCATCTACTCTTGTTGACTTGCAATATAATTACATATTTATATCTATCTTATATTTAAGCTATGAATAAGTTTACTCATGCAAACTAAAGACATTACTTAGAGGAAATGTTGCATGATATTAGATGTTAGCTCAAACTCTTTAATCAAAAGCCAACTAAAATAGAAAATAATATTACAACACATTAATTTAGTGAAATGTGCATATTATTATATAATGTCAGAACAATTTATAATATAGAAATATTATAAGATTATTATTTGTAGGCCTTGATATCTTCTAGGAGGTGTTAAAATAAAGTGTTTTTGATGCAACCATAACCAACAAAACCCTCAAAGAGAATCAACCGGCTTGTGCAGCAAGAGTGACACAACGAAAGCAACAAGAAAACATAAGGAGATTGCATAAACAGATCATATTATTGTTTTAGAACTTTCAGTATGTTGTTCATCAAAAATGATTAACCTGAGTTTAACTGAAATTGATTATATGAAATAGCCAATTTCACTCTATAGAACACATCATGACTCGGACAACATAACATAGGACCCTAAATGATCCTCCTACACTTTAGGTTCTGCTAGACCTAGGGGGGACACCCTTTTCATTCACTGAATCAAACTCATTTACTCACCAAGACAGCATCAATAAAGAAGATAAACCATTCCACAAGCTCAACAAATTAGAAACACACTACAGATTGGCTAAATCTGTATAAACCATAGATGAAACAGAGCTTGGGAAGAATAGAACACAAACCCCTAAGCATAAAGGGAAAAGTTTTTCTTTAAATGTATACATCTGAAACTATCCCCAAATCTGCAAGACCAGTGCCTTGTTCATTGGGCATGAAGACACACACAAAACTGCAAATGTGTATCCTAGTCACAAATTGGTTCTCCTTAAACAATATTCTTGCATTAATACCTTATACTAATGCATTACTCAATTTATTCACAATATTATCAGATCTGGGACACATTCCATTATTCATGACTTATTATAGAGTTTAAAACCTTCATTGAAGGATACCTATAAACAATCACACAATCTCCTTGAAATTGACAAATTTCATCCTCCTTAAGGATTCAATTCATAATAATGAAATACATACACAGAGACAATATTGTGGGAAATTTACTCATGCCTGGCACAAGTAAGATCTGCAACTAGAAAACAATCTACTATCCTGCAATGTAACCTCTATACCCTGAAAAGATCCATAGAATTTTACAAGTTTGGGTCAAGAAATTCAGAAATGGAATCTATGAAATCTAGAGCACTCCCTCCAAAATTCTGGAACCATTACAAATGAGAAGAAAATGGGAATAAGAAGAGGAGGGAAAAATCAGATCTACATAACACACTGCCAAGTGTCCCTTCTTTCCTAACTGAAAAATATTTCCTTTCCTTCCCGTGGAAACTTCTCTCTAAATATCCCACATTTGTTGAAACTAACTTCATAATTGTATTCCTCATCCCAAGGGCTTTCCAACGGTATATAATACTTGATATTTCAGGCAAAAATGAGCCTCTAAGCGAATTAATCATTTTTATGCCTCCATCATTTAAATATTTTGAATTTTTTCCCATAGTCTCAACTATGCAATTTAAATTTGATTTTCACCTATTTTTGGCCTGATGCCCTGCCACGTGGAAGCTTGTGATTCACTGATGGATCCACTAGGTGCCACCTGGGATGACACCTCATCAATCCGCCACTTGTCGGCCACATCACTGCCACTGGGCTGCTTGCTGGACCTCCACCTGGACCTGCCACCTGTATGCCATGTCATCTTCACTCTATGAAATCGCATGCACTATTGGATCTCACCGAACCTGCATGCTCTTTAACCCCTTCGCTGCTTTGTGATGCTTAACTAGCGAGCATCCCTGGTTCACGAAACAACGCGCTTCGTCGATCTTCAGGGAACTTGCTCACTCTTTAACCTTTTTGCCAGTTCGTGACGCTTCTCTTGCACATCTTCCCTTCGCGAAATCCTGTGCACCATTGGATCTTCTGCAACCTGCTCATCATTTAAGTCGCCCTTTCTCTGCAAAAATCACCTCAAGATCCGTGCCTACGTGGGGTCCACCTAGTCGTCACTCGGCCTCCTTGGTCACCTCGAGAAGTGCACCTACATGCATGGGGTCTACCTTGGTGCCCAACTGGAACCTTGTGTCAAAAGCCTAAAGCTTTGACACTATGAATGGGTGAAGCCATTCATTTAAACACCATAATATTCCTTTGCCCAACGAATGTGGGATAAATACATTTTCCTGGGACTGTGCATTTTGAAGCTTTTTCTGAGACTTTTAATGGCTGCCTTTCTAAAGATTTGCATTTATTTAAAGATTTCCAAGGTTCCTCATACACCATTGCGTAGGAAATGAGAATTTGGCCATTCAATGACATTTGCTTGAAATTTTATAATGCCTCCTTTGCACTCCTTCAACACCATACTCACAGCAGATTGGAGGACTTCAACATTTGCACCTGCAAATTGCATCACTTGGAAGTTTCAATTATCTGGCAATGCATATTTGTTGAAAGACTCAACCTTTTCAACACCAGAATGGGGGGCTGTTACACCTGCTAAATGCATTTGCTTTAGAGATTCTAAAACCCTCTTCCACACAGGGAGAATATTTTAAACCTGGAAAATGCCTTTGTTTGGAACTTTAATAAAATCTGTCACCACACCATGCACCACAACGAGGGAGGAGGTTGACTTCTAGCCTGCCAATGGCATTTGCTAAAGGTTTTAAAATCCTTCGCTATCCCACACAGAAGGACTTTGACTGCAAATTGCATTAGCTTGAGTTTTAATGGCTTTCAACACCTTCTATGCAGGAGGGAGGACTGGCTTTTACTTGCTACTTGAAATTTGTTGAAGTTCTAATTGCATTTTCAACATGTTATGCACCACCAAACTTCACGCACAGGGATGTTGGCACGAAAATTGTCAATTTGCATTTGCTTAGAGTTTTCTGAGGCTTCTACCAGCCACTGCATAGGAGACTTCATTGTAGTTTCTATTTTCACCTACCAAATGCCATTGTTGTTCGAGGTTTTCTGCTATCTTTTACATTCCTCACTGGCATGTGAAGGGAGAATGCTGATAGAGGACATGGAACCAAGTTTTACACCTCCAGATTACTATTTGATTTGGATTTTTCATTGTGCTACTCACACGTGGGAGGATTTGTTGGCAATTGAACTTGCTATCACATTTTCTTTGAATTTTTTAAAACCCCCTTTCAACACCACACATAGGGAGGACTACATTCTCACCTAGCAATGCATTTTGTTGAAGTTTAAATCCCTTTTCAAACTACCACACCACAAGAGGAAATTGGTACATTTACTAATTTGCATTTAATTGGAATTTTTTCTCTTTCACTTGCCACGCA
Source organism: Cryptomeria japonica (assembly GCF_030272615.1). Classification (NCBI taxonomy): domain Eukaryota; kingdom Viridiplantae; phylum Streptophyta; class Pinopsida; order Cupressales; family Cupressaceae; genus Cryptomeria; species Cryptomeria japonica. The sequence goes on from NC_081405.1 coordinate 7,591,758, forward strand.
GAGGGATTGTTGGTTGTGTGGCAAATCTAGAATTACACCTGCCAGCATTTGCATTGAAAGTTTATAATGCCTCCTTTGTTAACTGCCAATTTGCAATTTGGTTTAATAAATGTGCCTCTTTATTTCGATTGCACATGAGATGAATTTTATCATCATCACTCTTATAGCATGTCTCATAATCAAAATCAAAATTTAGATATTCTGAAAATCTCTCAGTGAACCAAGTCGCCAATAAAATAATACTGCAAGGGCATGAGCCAGGTCGGGCCCCAAAAAGGGTCCGACTAAAAAAAAATCGTTTTCATGCAACTCACCTTTAAAACACCTAGGGAACCTTAAACATACTTCTCGAAATGATCGACACCATTTTCGGATCATAAACTAAGTTTCGCGACTTTTAGGCGCCTGCGCCACCTTTTCGCATTTAATCGTGAAGACGTAATTTTCAAACTGGTCAAAACAGCTTTCTAGTCTTCGCCATCTGATAGGCGTGTACTCTGATGTACAAGCATGAACTCCAAAAAATGGTTTCTCAAGATGAATCCCGAGTGAAGAGATATTAATGGTCAAAGATGACCAACTAGCTTTGTCGACACTACGGACCTGATGTAGTCAATGCTCAAGCAACTCATGATGCCTTTCTTAAAAATATCAAATGATCTCCGTAGACCCTCAAATTTGAGGCATAGGTACCTTGAAGTACATATCAAATCTTTGAATACTCATTTTGACCAAAATTATGACTGAGTGCAAATGGTGCGCTCATAAAAATAGCTACTTTAACTGATGCAGCAATGAAAGTACGGATCACTGAAAAAAGATGGCTCAAGAAACCCTTTTGAAAACAGATCAAATGGATTGGCAGGAGCTTGAAATTTGAAACATAGCTTGTAATTTATACTAGTAATAGCCCAAAAAAAACATTCTAACATGACATTCACTGAGGAAAATTTTACACTTATGCAAAACAAGGCTCCGACTAGGTCCTGAAACAGGGACTTGTCAAACCATACAAATTGCAAACAGATCGAGCTTGGTAAACTGAGCAAACGGATTCATGAAGACTTGAAATTTTGTACGAAGGCACACTTTTATGCATATAATTCAATCCATTTTTAATTTCACCATGAATATCAATAGGGAAAAAGATATAAGCACTCAAAGTAGGCTACTTGGTAAAATCTGCATTTGCACCTAAAATGCACTTTCAGCTCACCCTTTGAAATGGGTACCTGATAAACTGATCCAAACTAAAAACTGAAAGTTGCAACACACTACATAGGCTAAATGAAAGGTGTACAACAAGTTTCCAAAGCCTTACCCCTTGCAAATCAACTAGCTCCATTTTACCCTCTCTCTAACTAGGCCATTCAAACTGACTCATTTTATGATCATTTGGAAATGCAAAGCAAAATTTTGGAATGGGCCTCTAAAATTACTCAAATTTATTGATTCCCAAAAGTGGCTCTGATTGGGGATGGTTGATTGCAAGATCAACACAAGAATTCAGAATCTATGGCAGAGCAAACCACCCAAAAATGGAATATTCTCTTCTCTTCTCAAAAATAAAGGGCTTCCTACTCTACCCAAACAATGGGGCACTTTAATGAAAACCACACAACTGAAGCAAAGAAATTGTACAAGATATACAAACATACTTATGACTGATTATAAATTGCTCCAAACAATTTTAGTATTTACCTTTGTCAAAAATCTAGTTCTCATCACCTGATGTTATGATCCAAACAAAGGCACCTTCCAATAACAACTGAGCATAATCCTTATAATCAACCTCTTTCATCTCATTATTGCAATAGCAGGCGTACACACCTCTTGTCTGATTTTGAACTTTGTAATCACACAGTACTTCAACAAAAGTAAAATCATGAAACACAACACTATAGAGGCCTTCCCACAAGCTGCCATACATTTCACTATCCCAATCAATTCTATCATTTGCAAAGGCATCATCATGTTGAATTTCAAAAATAAAACATCAGCACTTGCTTTGTTATCATTTAAATTCATAGAATGAGGGACATTATTAATCAACTGATGCAAACAAGGAACATAAATATCTCGATCCAGATGTGATACTTTACTATGTTGATCACACCCTATATTATCCTTGTTTATCAAACTCAACACATCCGCATTCTCAATATCCCATTAATGGAAAAGATGTATACCTCTGGCTGAAGCAAATCCTCAGCTAAGTCTTTCTCATTCAGACTTACATCCACTTGAAAAACTTCCATTTGTGGTTTGAAGTAATCATCACACAACCCATGCCTCTTATCTTCATCATGAAGTAAAATTTTGCAACACATGCTACTGTTGTTCGGAACTTCATCAGCATTAAAAACTTGTTCAACACAAGGGGAAACTTCAAGATTTTCATCAATCAGATCAACACCATGAATATTTGTATCAGAGACAAATAATTTCGTCTCTGGTTCAAGCATACTATTAGCATTCACATTCTCTTTAGGGTACTTCAAATTATGAAAGCATTCAAATATAGGTTCATTTAAATCTGAAAATAGAACATTATCCGCACTTTCACATACATTTTTATCTTCAAAAACACTTTCATTTTCAGATTCATGACTGAGATATATAACTTGGTCTCCTCTTATATCATCTTCATAAGATGAATAATAAGAATTATCATAACCATCATCAGCTGCATGACTGACATTCATTTGTTGATCATAAGAAAGTGAATAACTCATGCCAAGATCACTCTCATTCTAAAAATGATCTTCATTGTTCATTTGTATACCTTCAAGGTGCTGAAAATCGAACTCAGTATCCTCATAATCAGTAGCACCACTCCATTCTGAAACACATTCATCACTGGGTATACTTGCACTGAAAACACTATCAGCATCATCTGCAATTTCATTTTCAACTTTATCAGACTTAAACAAAATCTGATTTACATCATATTGCACATCCTCACTTGCATAATCAACAACACTTGGTGATCCCTCACTATTTAGTATTTGAACATCAAATACATCAGCAGCATGTAAAGATCAATGGTCATCATCCTCATTAATTCCATTATCATTATCCTTGGGAGATGCATGATTTACTTGATAATTTGCAGTCACATAATCAGCATAACCGACATACAAATCAAATGGTACATATCCTTTATATATATCTATCTCTATATCAACATTATCACAACATTTCCCACTGATCATTCTATCATTACTGTGAGAGACAACTGGCATTGACAACAGAGATTCTTGACTCTCATTTAAATTTGAATCGCATGCATCAGCAAAACCATTTGGAATAGCAGAGCTTGACGCACCTTGACAAGGAATGATTTGTTCAGCTTCACATGGTATTTCACCCTTGAAGGTATTTTGGCAAGAAACAACAACAGACACAAATCTCTTTGAGATCCCAAATTTCAAGTTATTTTCAATGTCCCTAGCTATGTTAAAGGCTTCACACAGAGTTTTGGGTTCTTTGTTTCTCAATAAGAAACCTATCTTCTTGTCAAAAGAAATCATATAAATATCCAGACATACTTTATCATCAAACTTATACTTTCTAGAAATTTTAGACAATGTTTGTGAAAACCTGATATTAAATGTTGATACCAATTCATCTTCCCTGATTTGTATATATGTGAATTCTTTCAACAAATCATAATCACTCACCTTTTCAGCAAATTGTTCTATGAAGTCTGAAATTAATTCTTCCCATGAGGAAATACAATCTATAGAAAAGAAAGAGAACCAATCCCTTGCATCCTCCTTCAATGACTGGACAAATAACTTCATGCACACATCTTCTTGACAAATTTCAAACTCTCCCATCAAATCTGAAAATCTTTTCAAATGTTGACATGTTGATTATGACTTCTTCCCACTGAATATGGGCAAAAACTTTCTAATCTCAGTAGGTATGGGTTTCGGGTAACCTGAAATACCTTCAAATTTTAGAGCAGCATGATACTTCACACTAAAACTTTTCCTATTACATGGTTGTGACATTTCACAAGGCATGGCTATATGTGGAAATACACAAGGTTGAAAAACTTCACTACACATTTCTTCTTACTCCCACAAATGATTGTACAACCTTGCGTTGAATAATGAAACAATTCACGCACATATCCTCATTCAAATCTATTCATAACATTGCTTGACATAAAGCTTTCTTCAAATTTGCATACTACAGTTGAACATACAGGATGGATATTACAACAAAATAGATATGCAAATGGACTTTTAATTCCTCTTTTTCCCTCTTTACTAGTGTTGTTCACTTAATGGGAAAACTATTCTACTCATTCAAATTTTCAAAATAAATGTCTTGCATTGAAACTTCTGAAAATACCTGGGTGTTTGCAGCTATAAGACTTGTAGATCTGAACATTAACTTCCACTTCCAGCATGACCTTTTACCTTAGAGTCGCCACCTCTTGCACAGAGGACATTTTGAACAGAAGAAAGCCATTCAACACATATTTAAATTTTTTATTGTCTCCTTCAATCTTGATGCAATAAACACTCTTCTAGGCTATTTAACACATATGGATTTGGGAAATCAACACCAAATCTATGTGTATCTTTCTATTGCACTTTTCTTCTCAAACTTTTATGATGAAGGCACCATGTCTGAGCATACAACTAATTCAATCATCTACATCTCAATATGATTTATCAAATCATCTACTAATCCCTCAACCATAAAAGACATCTTCAACTCTGTGCATACACAATGGACAGACTAGCTGGATATGAATTTGACAGGATGAGGATTACATTCAACTTCTAACCTTATCAATCAAACATTTAAATCCATTTACTCCCCAGCAGAGTCACCATTTTTGTTGTTCATCAAAAATGATTAACTCAAGTTTACCTGCAATTGATTCTATGAAATAGCTAGTTTCACTCTATAGAACACATCATGACTCGGACAACATAACATAGGACCCTAAATGATCCTCCTGCACTTCAAGTTCTGCTAGACCTGGGGGGGACACCCTTTTGATGCACTGAATCAAACTCATTTACTCACCAAGACAGCATCAATAAAGAAGATAAACCATTCCACAAGCTCAACAAATTAGAAACACACTACAGATTGGCTAAATCTGTATAAACCATGGATGAAATAGAGCTTGGGAATAATAGAACACAAACCCCTAAACATAAAGGGAAAAGGTTTTCTTTAAATGTATAAATCTGAAACTAATCCCAAATTTGCAAGACTAGTCCCTTGTTCATTGGGCATGGAGACACACACAGAACTACAAATGTGCATCCTAGTCACAAATTGGTTCTCCTTAAACAATATTCCTACATTAATACCTTATACTAATGCATTACTCAATTTATTCACAATATTACCAGATCTGGGACACATTCCATTATTCATGACTGATTATAGAGTTTAAAACCTTCATTGAAGGATACCTATAAACAATCACACAATCTCCTTGAAATTGACAAATTTCATCCTCCTTAAGGATTCAATTCATAATAATGAAATACATACACAGAGACAATATTGTGGGAAATTTACTCATGCCTGGCACAAGTAAGATCTGCAACTAGAAAACAATCTACTATCCTGCAATGTAACCTCTATACCCTGAAAAGATCCATAGAATTTTACAAGTTTGGGTCAAGAAATTCAGAAATGGAATCCATGAAATCTGGAGCACTCCCTTCAAAATTCTGGAACCATTACAAATGAGAAGAAAATTGGAATAAGAAGAGGAGGGAAAAATCAGATCTGCATAACACACTGCCAAGTGTCCCTTCTTTCCTAACTGAAAAATATTTCCTTTCCTTCCCATGGAAACTTCTCTCGAAATATCCCACAGTTATTGAAACTAACTTCATAACTGCATTCCTCATCCCGAGGGCTTTTCAACAGTATATAATACTTGATATTTCAGGCAAACATGAGCCTCTGGGTGAATTAATCATTTTTATGCCTCCATCATTTAAATTTTTTGAATTTTTTCCCATAGTCTCAACTATGCAATTTAACTTTGATTTTCACCTATTTTTAGCCTGATGCCCTGCCATGTGGCAGCTTGTGATTCAATGATGGGTCCACTGGGCACCACCTAGGATGAAACCTCATCAATCTGCCACTTGTCAGTCACATCACTGCCACTGAATTGCTTTCTCATCGCCACATCATCGCCACCTCAGTGCCATTGGATGGGACCCACGAGCTATACATCCACCTAGACCTACCACCTATACACTATGTCATCTTTCACCATTTCATGATGGCTAATGGACCTGCATCTTCACTCCGTGAAATCGTGCGCACCGTTGGATCTCACCGAACTTGCATGCTCTTTAACCCCTTCGCTGCTTCGCAATGCTTAACTGGCGGGCATCTCTGGTTCACGAAACAGTGCACTTTGTCAATCTTCAGGGAACTTGCTCACTCTTTAACCTTTTCACCACTTCAGGACGCTTAATTCTCGTACATCTTCCCTTCACGAAATCGTGAAATTGCACGCACCATCGGATCTTCTGCAACCCACTCACCATTTAAGTTGCCCTTTCTCTGCATAAATCACCTTGGGATCTATGCATGTGTGGGCTCCACGTGGTCATCACTCGGCCTCCTTGGTCACCTCGGGAAGTGCACTCGCATGCGTGGGGTCCACCTTAGTGCCCAACTGGAACCTTGTGTCAAAAGCCTAAAACTTTGACACTATGAATGGATGAAGCCTTTCATTTAAACACCATAATATTCCTTTGCCCAATGAATGTGGGATAAATACATTTTCCTGGGACTATGCATTTTGAAGCTTTTTCTGACACTTTTAATGGCTACCTTTCTAAAGATTTGCATTTATTTAAAGATTTCCAAGGTTCCTCATACACCATTGCATAGGAAATGAGAGTTTGGCCATTCAATGACATTTGCTTGAAAGTTTATAATGTCTCCTTTGCACTCCTTCAATGCCATACTCACAGCAGACTAGAGGACTTCAACATTTGCACCTGCAAATTGCATCGCTTGGAAGTTTCAATTATCTGGCAATGCATATTTGCTAAAAGACTCAACCTTTTCAACACCAGAATGGGGGGGCATTACACCTGCTAAATGCATTTGCTTTAGAGTTTCTAAAACCCTCTTCCACGCAGGGAGAATGTTTTAAACTTGGAAAATGCCTTTGTTTGGAACTTTAATAAAATCTATCACCACACCACGCACCACAACGAGGGAAGAGGTTGACTTCTAGCCTGCCAATGGTATTTGCTAAAGGTTTTTAAACCCTTCGCTATCCCACGCAAGAGGACTTTGACTGCAAATTGCATTAGCTTGATTTTTAATGGCTTTCAACACCTTCTACGTAGGAGGGAGGACTGGCTTTTACTTACTACTTGCAATTTGTTGAAGTTCTAATTGCCTTTTCAACATGTTATGCACCACCAGACTTCACGCACAGGGATGTTGGCATGAAAATTGTCAATTTGCATTTGCTTAGAGTTTTCTGAGGCTTCTACCAGCCATTACGTAGGAGACTTCATTGTAGTTTCTATTTTCACCTACCAAGTGCCATTGATGTTGGAGTTTTTTTGCTCTCTTTTACATTCCTCATTGGCACGTGAAGGGAGAATGCTGATAGAGGACATGGAACTAAGTTTTAAACCTACAGATTACTATTTGATTTGGAGTTTTCATTGTGCTTCTCACACGTGGGAGGATTTGTTGGCAATTGAACTTGCTATCACATTTGCTTTGAAGTTTTAAAACCCCCTTTCAACACCACACACGGGGAGGACTGCATTCTCACCTGGCAATGCATTTTGCTGAAGTTTAAATGCCTTTTCAAACTACCACACCACAAGAGGAAATTGGTACATTTACTAATTTGCATTTAATTGGAAGTTTTTCTCTTTCACTTGCCATGCAAAGGAGGGATTGTTGGCTGCATGGAAAATCTGGAATTACACCTGCCAGCATTTGCATTGAAAGTTTATAATGCCTCCTTTGTTAACTGCCAATTTGCAATTTGGTTTAATAAATGTGCCTCTTTATTTCGACTACACAGGAGATGAATTTTATCATCATCACTCTTATAACATGTCTCATAATCAAAATCCAAATTTAGATATTCTGAAAATCTCTCAGTGAACCAAGTTGCCAATAAAATAATACTGTAAGGGCATGAGCCAGGTCGGGCCCCAAAGTGGGTCCGACTAAAAAAGATTTTGTTTTCATGCAACTAACCTTTAAAACACCTCAGGAATCTTAAACATACTTCTGGAAATGATCGGCGTCATTTTCGGATCATTAAACTGAGTTTCGCGACTTTCAGGCACCTACGCCACATTTTCGCATTTAATCGCGAAGACGTAATTTTCAAATTTGTCAAAACACCTTTGTGGACTTCACCATCTGACAGGCATGTACTCTGATGTACAAGCATGAACTCTACAAAACAGTTTCTCAAGACGAATCCCAAGTGAAGATATATCAATGGTCAAAGATGAGCAACTGGCTTTGTCAACACTACGGACCTGATGAAGTCAATGCTCAGGCAACTCATGATGCCTTCTTAAAAATATCAAATGATCTCCATAGACCCTCAAATCTGAGGCATAGGTACCTTGAAGTACATATCAAATCTTTGAATACTCATTTTGAACAAAAGTATGACTGAGTGAAAATGGTGCGCTCATGAAAATAGCTACTTTAACTAATGCAGCAATGAAAGTACAGATCACTGAAAAAGATGGCTCAAGAAACCCTTTTGAAAACCGATCAAACGGATTGGCAGGAGCTTGAAATTTGAAACATAGCTTGTCATTTATACCAGTAATAGCCCAAAAAAAACATTCTGACATGAAATTCACTGAGGCAACCTATACAATTATGCAAAAAAGGGCTCCAACTAGGTCCTAAAACAGGGACTTGTCAAACCATACAAACTGCAAACAGATCGAGCTTGGTAAACTGAGAAAATGGATTCATGAAGATTTGAAATTTTGCACGGAGGCATACTTTTATGCATAGAATTAAATCCAATTTGAATTTCACCGTGAATGTCAACGGGGCAAAAGATATAAGCACTCAAAGTAGGCTACTTGGTAAAATCTGCATTTGCACCTAACATGCACTTTCAGCTCACCCCTTGAAAAGGGTACCTGATAAACTGATCCAAACTTAAAACTAAAAGTTGCAACACACTGCATAGGCCAAATAAAAGGTGTACAATAAGTTTCCAAATCCTCACCCCTTGAAAATCAACTAGCTCCATTTTACCCTCTCTCTAACTAGGCCATTCAAACTGACTCATTTTATGATCATTTGGAAATGCAAAGCAAAATTTTGAAATGGGCCTCTAAAATTACTCAAATTTAATGAGTCCCAACATGGTAATCATCCATCTATCATCATATAATCATCAAAGAACATGTGGTAGCTAACCAGTTACATGCAGGCTATCAACTAGATACAATCCAATCCAAAACTCTAAGAACCAACCGGAACAAAAAATGTGAATCTCAATCCTTATTCTCAATTCTACTTCCTCTGACCCTATAAATTATTACATAATATCATATTTATACCCACCGGAACATATCTGAGTCGACCTCATAAGATTATATTTACCAATGCAAGAAAATGAAACATGTAAATAGGTTGGCCCTAAGAATTAAAGAAATCTTTCCAAAAAAAAACAACCACGAAGTGGGGTTCAACAAGAAGATTGGCCACACACCAAAGAACATCGGACAAGACCCAAAATAGATCCACTCACCAAGAATCACGTCGATAATAAAGGAAAACCAATTGGCAAGCACAAGAACTATCCTGGAGCCCAGAAAGAGTCAACCGGGAGCGATAATTGACTGGAAAAGAACCCAAATGAACTGAAAAATATGGAATTAAGCACATGAACCCGCCTGGAAATCGAAAATAAGATCTGCCATGAAGAACAAGCAATTATCGGTACCAACTAGTAAGAACACAGAAAACAACATAAAGAACTAGAGAAGAACAAAACTGAAAGGAAATATTTTTGGTTGATGCAAGATTGCTCATCGATCGGGGATGCTCCTGCATTAGTTTTGTAGACATTTTGTGCTTAAAGTTTACATAATAATTAAAATGAAGGAAAATAATTTGACCCAAATTGTATTTTAAATTTGAAATTAAAAATTTTCTTTTGAAAGTTTAAAAAATGAACTTATAGTCTATTTGGCTCGTTATTTGAATCTCGTGCATGCAAGAGCGGAGAGTTGGGGCTATGGTACACTAGGAGGCATAATCCAGTTATGTAAGCAATCCCAATAGAACCCCCATTTGCATAATGACTACAAGGATCAATTGAAATACCAAGTCACCCACAAAGCATCTAGCCAATTGGAAATTGAAAAATATTTCAAGTCGGCCACAAAGCATCCAGCCAGTCAGAAATTGAAAAATGGAGGGAGAAAGAGGATGAACAAGTGAAAATGCCAACAAATCCAATGTAAGTGTTGCATTCTATATTTTGGTCAACTCCCCTTAATCTTCAAATCTACTATAAAATCCTTCCAATTTACTAAACAAGGTTGAAATGGTAGTGTGATTTTTTACATTGAGTGGGTAGGGCTTATTGGGGCTGAAAATTGTGTATTTTTGCAAAATCTACAACAAGTGTTGTGCCTTATGAACCATTCATTATAGATCCTTTTATTTCATCAATTAAATAACTTTATTACATAGAGATTACAAGATCCAAACTAAAAACACCTCGACTAATATTGCAAAACTATGGACAATAAGAGATTTCCAACAAAATATACAAAGTATGAATAGGGGCAACAAAATTGCAGTAGGGAGACAACTAATATCAAACCTAATTCAGCACCCTCTCGAGCTCTGCTCATGCAACAATGTTGTGTTAGTATAACCAGTGGACAACTGAGAGCGGGGGCATGAATCAGTTGTCAACATATTATATTAGTCAAACCACTTCATAACCTTTAACTAGAGCACATAAACATTGAATACCGGAATAGCAGAAACAAATACCGGTAAGCAATAAAACTTAAGAATGAATCAAAGAATTAACACAATGCAACCATACCACATAACACCATGATTTGTACATGGAAAAACCCATTAAAGGGAAAAACCACGGTGGGAAGCCTACCCATAGTCAGATGATACTTCTACAAAAAGTATGCGATACAATGAGGGACCTGCACATGCAGGAAGGCACACTGCCTAGAGCGTACTGCTCATTACAAAGGAGTCTCACTAAGTACAAAGAGGTTATGACCACCTCAATATAATTGGACAATAATCCAAAAGAATGAACTATCAAAGATAGCATCTACCATGTATGATTATAGTCTCAATTAAGCTCAATACCGGAGGCCTTTGACCTCTTAATTAAACCCAATCCGATCACCTATGATTGACCAAATCTCCTTCACATATGATATTTCATTTCATGACCACGACCATATTTTACCACCACAATCTACAATGAGATCTTCCATCAATTTATACAAACCCTAAGGCCTAAACCAATTAGGTAGGCCACCTAAAAGATATTACAATAAGATCATTACATACATCCATTTTACAATGATATGCCATGTCATCTTTAGACCAAAACAACATTAACCAATACATAAAACATCCTGGTAACGTGTAGAGAACACGTTAACATGATACCGGTCCATAACCTAGATAGGTATTGGACCTAATCTAGGTCCACCATGCCAAAGCGATGTCTCTAATCAGTAGAGGCATGATCAAGGATCACCTTCTGCATCCTGAATTCCATCTAGAAGCCACACAAACACCACATGCATTCTATCAAATATTCTCAGTAAAAGCTCTACCGATAAAACCTTAAACCCTTATCGGTAACACTAGTTCTTATACCGATAACCAAAACATGTCTACCAGTAACCAATCATAACAGCTAGTGTTGACATCAATGACAAAACATCAATGCAATACATAATCAATTCCTCCATATTGCCAGCAATCTCCCCCTTTGGCATTGATTTCAACACTAGATGTGAAAAAGAAAACATATAAGTGCCAAGAAATGCCAAAGATTTCTCATAGAAGATATAACAATGAAAAACTAAAAAATCCCAGCAACTCCCCCATAGGAGTGCAGTCCAATCTGAAACTGATCTGATTTTTTCACATATAACTCTCCCCCATTGACATCAATGCCAAAGATATGACATATATATCAAAATTATGTGAATCTCAAACCTGACTAGTCCCCCTAAGTAGTAGCACCACAACATCAACTCGGAGCAAAGGATAAAGTTGATGATGCATATCGGACTGATGATCTGCTCCATCAATTAAGTTTCTGTCGAAGGGGTAGATACCCCTAACTTGTCTCTCAAATACTCAAATGATTCCTTAGACAGTGGTTTAGTAAATATATATGCAATTTGTTCTTTAATGTTCACATAAACCAATTTGACTTCCTTTTCTTCAACCTTGTCCTTCAGAAAGTTATATTTTATTGAAATGTGCTTAGTCTTAGAGTGAAATACTAGATTCTTAGACATGTCAATAGTTGTCGAGTTATCACAATAGATAACTACTGGTTCACTATAATTTACCTTGATATCCTTCAATATTTGCTTCATCCACAAGACTTGAGTGCAATTAGTTGTTGTTGCAACATATTCGGCTTATACAGTAGATAAAGAAATGCATGACTATTTTTTGTTGATCCATGAAACCAATTTCTTTCCAAGAAACAAAGCTCCACCAGAAGTGCTCTTCCTGTCATCAGTATCTCCTACCCAATCTAAATCTATATATGCACATAAAGTGAAGTTATCATCTCTAGAATACCATAAGCCATATTTTGTTGTTCCTTGCAAATACTGGAATATCCTCTTTACTGCACATTCATGATTTTCTTTAGGATTACTTTGATATCTTGAAACTATCTTGTCTATTCTAAGTTAGATATAACAATCCACCAATCATAGACTTATACCTTGTCAAATTTACCGATGCAGATGTGTCTTTGATAGATAATTTCTCACTTGTCTCCATAGGAGTACCCGGTTTGGAATTATCCATACCAAACATCTTCAACAATTCCCTTTTGATATAACATTTACTTCCAAAAATTATGAAATATTTAACAATAGTTGTATTTCCAAACCATAATTCAAAAGGGGTCTTACCGGTTTCACCTTTCATATGAACTATGTTGAATGTGTAGACTATTGTACTCACTGTTTCTCTCCAGTAGATGTGAGGCAATTCAGCTTCCATCATCATGGTTCTTGTTGCATCCAAAATGGTTCTATTCTTCCTTTCCACTACTCCATTCTACTGAGAAGTCCAAGGTGCATATAATTGTCTCCTAATTCCATTTGTCTCACAATAATTGTTAAATTCATGAGAAGTGAACTCACTGCCTTGATCTGATCTCAGACATTTGATTTTCAATCCAATTTTTGTTTCCACTTTTTCTTTAAAGGTCTTGAATTTCTCAAAAGCTTGAGACTTCTCCCTTAGAAAATTCACCCACATCATTCTAGAATAATCATCAATTATCAGCATGAAATACCTATCACCTTGAAAGCTCCTGGTCCTTGCTTGACCACATAAGTCAGTATGAATCAAATCAAGCACATCATTAGATTTATCATGTATTCTCTTAAAAGAAGTTCTAACTTTCTTTCCCAATTGACATTCCTTACATACCAGATTATGAGACTTTATAATCTTAGGTATATCTCTAACTGCCTTTGTTGAACTGATATTAACAATACAATCAAAATTAACATGATACAACCTCTTATGCCATAACCAACTCTCATCAATATGAGCAATCAAACATGTCTTATTACCAGTGTTCAAGTGAAAGATATTACCTCCAGTCTGAGTACCGGTTGCAATCTTCAAACCAGTTTTGTTAATGATTTTGTATTTTCTATCTTTAAAGTGAAGTTGGAATCCCTTGTCCACCAATTGATCAACACTTAAAAGATTATTCTTTAAACCTTATACATAATAGACATTATCAGCATTATGCTTATCATCCAGAGAAATAATACCTCTAACTTTGATCATACATGCTTTGTCATCCCCAAATTTGACTTGACCACCATTGTATTCTTGCAAGGATACAAATTTTCTTTTATCTCTAGTCATATGATGTGAGCATCCACTATCAATTACCCATTCATCCTTGTCTTTGAATTTTTCTGCCAAGGCCTTTTATTCATTCTTGATAGCCGGTTCCGATTCATCTTCCTTTAAGGCATAGAACACCCATTCCTTTCCATTGCCAGATCCACTAGCAGAGTCTATTGTCGGTTCATCCTCAGAGTCATCACTTATTCCTCATCTGATATGTAGAATTGTTTGCTTCTCTTGAATCTATATCTATTCTGATTAGGCTTAAATGATTTATTAACTCTTTCTTTAAATCTTGCATTCCTTCAGGACATTTAGATGCAAAATGACCAATTTTATTACATGCAAAACATTTAAAAGGTGCTTTTCCTTCATACTTGCTTCCTACCAGTCCTTTAGGTACTCTTCTAGCAAATAAGGCTTCAAGTTGCTCAAATTCTTCATCCTCTTTCCTCATATCTTCTAATTCTTTTGCATATAAGGCTTTCCAATCACTTTTGCCAGTAGATGATGATGCATGAAAAGCAGGTTCAGATTTTGCAGCTCCAGAGGGTCCAAATTTTTCAAGCTCAAAAGAAGATAATTTCCCAATCAGAATGTCTTTGTTAACTGAAGTGTTTGTCATTGTTCTCAATTCATTAATTGTAGTCACCTTCATCTTCGAAGCCGATGGAAGGGCTCTAAAGACTTTAGAAACTGTTTCATCTTCATGCAAAGATCTTCCACAATATTGAATTCCCATGACAATCTCATTTACTCTTTCTATAAATATAGCAATTCTTTCATTATCTTCCATCTTCAAGTTCTCATATCTTACCCGGTAACCATCAAGTTTAGCAATTTTGATAGTAGGGTCAACTTCATTCAGAGTTTGCAATTTATCCCACATAACCTTTGCAGATGATTTATCAGTCAATCCCATAATTTGTTGATCAGTGAGTACACATAAGAGGGCTTCTCTTGCTTTGCAGTCATTTTCAATATTCTTGTGCAAGTCTATAGGAGCAAGATTGCCAGATGTCGGATCATAAGGTGTATATCCTTTCTTGGTGATCTCCCAAATATCCTTTCCAATACATCTAAGATGAGTCTCGATTCAGATTTTCCATATCCCATAATATGTTTCATCAAGCTTAGGGATTTCCCTTCTGGAAATAGTTTCCGGTGGATTTGAAGCATTAGTTGCCATAGGATCTACCTCAAGCAGTTAAGATTCTGCAAAAGAGGACCAAAGCTCTGATACCAATTGTAGCGTAGAAATTAGGAATCATCACAAGATAAGTAGATCAATCAAAACACAAGACATGATAACTTAATCATGAGAGCACTCATTGCAAATGAACCTAATCCTAAGAACACTCAATAGAGATATAAAAACAAAGCATTCAAAATGAAAGATTATGCAAACCAAATGCAGAATTGAATGCTCCTTCCATGCGGCTCCATTGTTGTTCTTTCCTCTTCAATGGGTTTGTGGATCTCACCTACAAGTGCTCACACAATTGAAAGCAAGATTGATGAAAAGCTCAAGAGTACTAGAAGCATAAGTTCATTAGTCTGATAGGAATTAAGGGATTTAAGATTCAAGGAATTAAGAATCAAGGGATTTGATTGAAGAAAATCATCCAATTTATAGAGAAATTGGAGAAATGAACAAATTAGCATGATAGTGATTCGAATAGAAATTCAAATCAAGAATAGCAAAATTATGACATGTTTATGACAAATTGCTATGCAAGGATTTATGACAATTTATGACAATTTATGACAAATTGCTATGCAAAGATTTATGACAAGAATTTGAAATAGAAATAGACATTTAGGAATATAGGAGAATTAAATTGGAAATAATGACTTGGAAATTAGGAAATGGATGAAAAATAGGTAAATTAATTAATAATTTCTCATTCATTAATTAATTTACAAAAATAGGAGGAATTAATTAGCCAATTAAATAAACATTTAATTGTGACAAGAAGACTTAGGATAAATAAATAAATTATTTAACCTAGAGGGAAAATGCCAAACAAGATTAAATGAATAAATCATAAAACCTTGGAAGATGAATTAGAAATGCAAGGATGACAATTAGGTCTTGATGATAGATAATTAATGTCGATTCGATCATGATTTTGAATTGATAAATGACCAGTGTTGATAAATGATTTGACTGAGATTGGTTGACAAAAATCAATGACAAATTGACCAAATTGATATGATTGGAAAGGACAAGGATCGATGACGAATCGATCGCAATATGACAAGATTGACAAGGACAAAAATCGACCAAAATCATGATTAAAGATTGTTGTCGACAAGACCAAATTCGAAAGTGATACAAATGAAGAATGCAGAAGAAGGACTCAATGCTCGCAAATGATAAAGACCAAGTGTGAAACATAGGAGAAATGTTAATGTGACGCAAAAACCTAAAATGAGGCAATGCGCAAATGTTAAAGTATGACCTCGCAAGCATTTGACCATTTTTAGGTGTCTACATTTTGCCCCTCTTTGAGACAATGCGATTTTAAGTGTTGTTTCAAAGAATAATAATGAAAATGCCCCAGACAATAACAATGACATATGCATGCCCCCTCGAGGAATTGGCCGGAAACATCCAGAAAAGAGGCCAATTGATCGATAAGAATGATAGGAGACGATAAGAGAAAACAGATTGACAAGACTGATGGAAGAAATGTTAGTAAGCAGAAATTAGACAGAGGATAGTTAGAGATGAAGAAAAACTTGCTTTCACATATGCACATAAGTAGGTGAGAACCTTTATTTGATATGGCAAAATGGATGCGTAGCATCATGGCATTGAAGGCCAGAGCTGAAATGCAACCCTTTTTTGCAAAAGACAGACACATCACAGACAAACAACAATCACAAAAAAAGAAAGAGATCATGAACCATCCCGGTCACTCTAAATCACTCAGTGACATCATCGAGCAACATAGGAACATGACCGAAGCTAAAGATAAATCAATAAAAAGATAAGATGCACAAATTCCAACAAATCAAACAAACACCTTGATCTTCGTTGTCAAAAGTTGAAAGTGCTGATAGGACGATCATGCTGTCTGGTTTCAGGGAATGCGGTACCCCGTCTAAGACAGGACACAGTCTGGTTTCGAGTATACCACACCCTGTATAAGACCCATGATAGCAGTAACAAGGACAAATGATTTTGATGTTGATATTTGATTGATAAGACAATTTTGATCAGTTTGAATGTTTGGTGTTAATTGAAAAAAGTTCATCTGGTTAAAGCATGATTTCATTAAAGCACAATGTTGGATTGATTGTCGTTGGATGTATGCTCAGCGATTTGTCTATGCACAAAAAGAGATCCTTTATTGCAAAATGCTTGTTTTT
Source organism: Cryptomeria japonica (assembly GCF_030272615.1). Classification (NCBI taxonomy): domain Eukaryota; kingdom Viridiplantae; phylum Streptophyta; class Pinopsida; order Cupressales; family Cupressaceae; genus Cryptomeria; species Cryptomeria japonica. The sequence continues at coordinate 7,609,284 of NC_081405.1, forward strand.
GGAGTTTAATGTTTTTGAAATGTTTTTGCGTTCATTTTTTCAAGACTTTATTTGATTTTTAGAGATTTTTTCAGGACCTTATTTGATTTTTATGAATTTTTTCAGGACATTATTCAATTTTTATGACTTTTTTTCAGGACATTTTTAAATGTTTTTTTGTTTTTATTTCAGGACATTTTATGATTTGTATGACTTTTTTTCAGGAATTTTTCAATTTTTTAAGACTTTTTTCAAGACATTTTTTAATTTTTTTTATGATTTTTTTCAGGACTTTATTCAATTTTTATGACTTTTTTCAGAGATTTTAAATTTTTTTTTGTTTTTAGTTTTTAATGACTTTGCCCCCAGTGTCTAGCAAGGCAAGGAATATGACAGGTGAATAAATAGGCTTGCTGAAATGTTGGTGGATAGAAGGAAGATAAAGGCCTTTTATTATGGAGACAATACGGATGCAATTTTCAAGGGCTATTGCGTGATGGGACAAGAGATTGGATATGACAATGTAAAGCAGTGAAATGGCATGAGGGACATGTCAAGAGGTGTTTGAAACCATGTTTAAATTTTGTGTCCTTATGTCAGATCAAGATCAAGGGACAGAAAGAGTGTATGGATAGTGATAAGATATGGATAGGATAAGCAAGACTAAGAATGGATAAGGGACATGGACTGAAGGTCGGGATTGGCTACGGGATAATGGTAGAAAGTTTCAATAAGACAGGGAATATGGATGAAAGGTTGTAATAAGCAAATGGATAAAGACCAAAAGCTATGATGGACTAAAAGCTGCAAACAAGATGCATGATGCTCATGAAGATCCTCAGCCTTGTCAAGATCAAAGGTGGAAAGATGAAATGGACATGAGTGACAATAGGATATGAAGGGTAATGACATGGTATGATAGGATAATGAAGGGCAATAGGATATGAAGGAGGAAATCTGCCCCCAAGTGTGGTGTGCAAGAAGTTCATGGATTACGCATGATGCCTGTTTGCCAGGTTTTCATCATGGTACTTGCCCAAGGCACCTGTTTGCCAGGTTTTCACCAGTGGACGAATTATTTTTCTTTACTTTTTTTCTTTTCTTTTTCTTTTTTTCAATTTTTTCACTTTTTTTTGTATTTTGACTTTTTCAATAGAAGATGGACACATGATAGGGGATGGAAGAAGGACTCAAGTGTCTTTTTGTTTGGAGAGTAGCCTTGAAAAAAAAATGGACCATGACCTTTAAAAGCATGCTCAAAGACGTTGGTAGGATAAGGACATGGAAAATGAGATAAAACTAAGGCAAGGATTTATGCAAAGGATTGGATCAAAGGGATCGAAGGATGGAAAATATGCATTGGATAATAGGTAGGGTATTGGAAGAATTGGGCTTCAGTGGATGGAAATGAAGGCAAGATCGACATTGGCACACACCTTGAGGGGTGATGGATTGATGGAGGAAAAACATATTTTGGATATTGAGATTTGGATGGAGGAAAGGATAGTGATTTTGGGACATAAGGGCCCAAAATGGATGAAGAAGGTGATGGAGGAATAGACTTGGAATGTTTGGATGGAGGAATAGCAATTTTGGATGCCAAGTTTGATGTTTCTCTTTGTGCTTCAAGGAGCTTCTTGGGGATCCACATGGTTTTTGATTTTTCATGCTTTTGTGGTTCCTTGGAGTGCATTGCTTGCACAAGGGATTTAGGAACCCATATATATTTTGACTTTGCTTTATTTTGCTTAGTGGGCCTTTGTGGCCTTTTGTATTTTTCTTTTTCTTTATAGATCATATTTTTCTTTGGTTTGACATGTCGATTATATTGGACATGTTGATCCTTGAATACATGTGGATTTCTAGACTTATGATGCTCATACTTGGCATCCAAATTTCTTGGAAGAGGGAATGAATGTCGGTGTGGATGGGAATGATATGGAGGCCTGTGGGATTGATGGAAAGTTCTCCAAGATGTGTGCCTTTGCTGATGTTGCATAGGAGATGGAGGGATATAGGGACCTAGAATGGATGGAAGCGATGATGGGGAAGGTGGACATTTGGATTTTGACTTTGAAGGGATACCAACGCCTTGAGTGTGAGCTCTGTAGCCATGACCGTTAGTATACTCTTTGATATGAAGGGGTTCTTTCTTATGAAGGTCTACTCCTTTGCTTTTATGAATATCTTGACTTGTAGGATACTCTTTTCTTTGGGAAGAAGACACGAGTTCATTGTGAGGTGGATATGATATGAGAGAAATAATTAGATCTTGAAGTGGATCGGATTGCACCAAAGTGGAAGAACCCATTATGCATGTCGAGGGTTCATGAACATCTTGCACTGACACGTTAGAATCATGAGGGGGATTAGGATCATGAGAGAGACTAGGATTGTGTAGTGGACATGGTTCAATGATAGGCTCTTCAAGAGATGGAATGGGAGAAATAATGGGATCATCAAAAGAAATGAGATTAGGAAAAGGAGATGGAGGAACAAGTGGATCTTGTGGAGGATCTGAAGGAATGATTTGATCTTGACAAGGAGGAAGATCATTGGAAAGGATGTAAGAGATATCTTGATCTTTCTTAGAAAGTGGAATGTCAATGGGATTTGAAAGGACATTGTGTTTGTGAAATGGAAGGGGATCATTTGGGATTGGATGGACTAAGATATCTTGATCTTGCTCGGAGAATGGAGTGTCAATAGGACTTGAAAAGGTGTTGTTCTCTTGGATAGAATGGATAGTGATAGGAGGATCATTATGAATGTGTGGGAAGATGGGGTCCTGGTCAACAATTGGATGGGATGATAAGGTTTTGGGATCTTGATCTTGATCTATTTCAAGACACATTTCTTCATGCTCTAAACTATCCTCTTGACATGGAGTTGGACTTTGAATATGCATGGGGGATTTTGGCAAGGGATTAATGCTTTGGCATGAAGGAAAGGCAATTTGAACATTTGTAAGATCAGACATTCCAATCGTAAAGCTTTCTTGCATCTTAGATTTGGGTCCACTTTTTGGTATTCGAGGAATCACTTCTTGTTGAGGGACACCTGTCATCAACATTTGTGTGGCCTTCATTTGATCTGGTGTTAAAGGTGTTGCATTAAACAATGGATTGTTTATTATTTTGAATGTGGACTTTTGAGGAATAGTCACTGTCAATGCCTTTGAAGCACATTTACTCATCAAGGTGGGTTGGGTTTCTTGTTGCACATGTTCTTCATTTGGATGTGGAGAGAAACCTAACAACTCACCGCCTTGTTGTTTTTGCACATTAATTTGCTTACTTGAGGAGGTCACATTACTCATCATGTCAAGATATTTTTGTGGGAACCTCTTAAAGACCTTATTCAAGAATTTATCCATCTTTTTTGTCAACTTTGGATCCTTAAGGAACATAACAACATCATCAAAGACATTGAAATCTGATGAAGAATCTGGTAAAATATTTGGATTTGTTTCTTGCTGAATGCCTTGATCTGAACCAAATCCTTGTGAGAGAGTTTGTTCTTCATACAATGTTTGTATTTCATGTTGCAAGTTTGGTTGATTCCAATCGAAAGGTGCATTTCCTCTTGGAGTTGGTGGAACACTCCCATGTCCTGGTTTCATAGGTACAAACACTGGTTCATATAATGGAGGTGGTCCAAGTTGAACCATTCCATATGGTGGTAGAGAGGTGTTTAATGAACCTTCAACTTGCACTGTTTGACTAGTTTGAAACTGCGAATTTACTATGTTATCCATGGATTGATACATTGGTTCACTCATTTTCTTAGATCTTGATCTTGTCTCAACAGGCATGTCACTTATGCAAATGCAATTTTTTTTGGAATTTTTCAAAGACAATATATGATATGTAACTAAATGCAAACTAAATATATGAAAATGCAATCTATGTTTTTGGTTGTTTTTGAAGATCTTGACAAACTTATGAATGCAAATCTAAAAGAGACCCTTAGGAAATTGAAATGATATCTAGACCTCAAAGGACAGAAGGACTTAATTGACAAAGGACAAGATGACAATGTCTCCCCTATATGCTTGGATACTAAGCTAGGTTTGACGAAATGATATTGATGACAAAAGGACAAAAGATTTGATAAGGTCTAGACCTCCTAACAATGACTTAGGGTTTATCAAAGATTTGGATTACCCAAGTATGACAAGACCTAGGTTTGACACTATATGCTAAGGGACAATCAATATGCAAATGATCTTAATATGATATGACAATGACTTAGGCTTAATGAAGAGACTTGGGATATGCAAATGCAAATGTATGACAATGATATGGCTTTAATGCAAGAGGACATATGCAAGTGGATGACTCTTATTAATATGCAAAAGGAGTATGACTTAGGTGAAACCTAACCTTGATATTTGACAATGACTTTGCAAAATGCAACATAGGATGAACCTAAATGTAAGTGACATAAATGTTGAGACAAGTTTTTGAACAATGTTGGGTAACCATGTTTGAAGAAGATGATCTTTGAATCTTGTTGAATTTTTGTTGGATGAATGTCTCTTATGTTTAACCTTGTTTTGATCAATGTGTTTTGCTTTTGAAATGGGATAACATTCAACTTTTGACAATCAAAGAATACAAGATGTTACAACTTAGACTCAAGACAATCATGCTCATTTCCACATTCCTTATGGTAGGCAAAGACATTAGGTACTTGAGAGGTAGACTCATTATGGGATTCAAGGAGAATACATAGATGCTTGACCCCACGGGCTCCCCTCCACGGCACTCACTTCTCAGGGCAGCCAAGCATCAGTCCCCATGGAATCTCCCCATGGTGAACTTAGTATCTTTTCCAAGTATCCGAATTTGTCCTTCTCAAGCAACTAGAAGGGTTTTTGGCCTCTAAAAACAAGGTGTTTAATAAGGATTTCTATTAAGCATTACTCCTTGATGTCATGCAAGCATGATTGAGACATTAAGCCCATCAAGATACCAAACAAATGTAGTCGCGCAAGCACGATTTAGACCAAGAGGCCCTACTTAGATGTTGATATGAGAAAGAGTCCAAGGGTCATCACTTCCCAAGTAACTGCAATTCCCACGTAACACTTCCTTCAAAGCTTTCACCCATCAGGTATTTTTTTATAGTGAGTTAGAATGCCAAGGAATTCTAGCTGTACTCACTTTGGGTCGTTCCCTTCTCACGATTATCACTTGCTTGCAAAAGAAAAGTGGTCGGGAAGGCAGGCCCTCTAATGGAGACACTCAATCAACAACACAAGCATGGTATCAAAGATCTGGATTTCTGATCACCCTATGAAGGATGAGAGCATACTCTCCTACTCCAATGTCATACTTAACAAACAAAGCAAACAAAGGTTTATTTCCACCTATTTATAAATCACTAAGTGCCTAATTAAAAATCTCAAACACACAATTTGGTTGTTTCTCCAAGGCAACCTGCAAAACACATGTCAGAAGTTTGATTTGTTGTCTTTGACCATCGAATCTGCATAACACATGTTAGTAGTTTGATTTGTAGTCTTTGTCATGCGTATGCCAAGATCCTGCACAAATAATCAGTACCAAAATCCAAAGCACAGATGATCTGATTTATGAAAACTATCAAAATTATCAAAAAAACTAAATACAAAATTTCAGTCCACTTTGAGAAGGCATAACTTTCTCATTCTAGCTCCGAATTACAAACCGTTTGATGCGTTGGAAAGGTATTCAAATAATCTAGAACCAAATTTTGGAAACATCACACCATATTTGTCCAGAAATGCACCAAAGACCCTCAAAATTGCAATTTACTAAAACATATAAAATTTTAGAAAAATTAGATTTCAATATTTTCCCAATTTAATCCTGATCAACAGAAAACGGAAAGCAAAAATACCAAAGATTTCAAGTAAAAACTACATTTTTCACCTCTGTTCTAGACTTTACACAAGCGCAGAAGTCATGACACAAGCGCAAAATGTTTAACACAAGCGCAGAATGTCTCAACACAGGCGCAAGATGTCTCAACACAGGCACAAAATTCTTTACACAAGCGCAGAAGTGTCCAGAATGCACTGCACGGCCCTGTTTTTGGGTTTTTGACCTGCAAATCAACTTAGAAGCACTCCAAAACACAGTAAAAGGGTCAGAAGGTTAGTATTCACGTCGGGTTCACCAATTAATGTAGCGTAGAAATTAGGAATCATCACAAGATAAGTAGATCAATCAAAACACAAGACATGATAACTTAATCATGAGAGCACTCATTGCAAATGAACCTAATCCTAAGCACACTCAATAGAGATATGAAAACAAAGCATTCAAAATGAAAGATTATGCAAACCAAATGCAGAATTGAATGCTCCTTCCATGCGGCTCCATTGTTGTTCTTTCCTCTTCAATGGGTTTGTGGATCTCACCTACAAGTGCTCACACAATTGAAAGCAAGATTGATGAAAAGCTCAAGAGTACTAGAAGCATAAGTTCATTAGTCTGATAGGAATTAAGGGATTTAAGATTCAAGGAATTAAGAATCAAGGGATTTGATTGAAGAAAATCATCCAATTTATAGAGAAATTGGAGAAATGAACAAATTAGCATGATAGTGATTCGAATGGAAATTCAAATCAAGAATAGCAAAATTATGACATGTTTATGACAAATTGCTATGCAAGGATTTATGACAATTTATGACAATTTATGACAAATTTCTATGCAAAGATTTATGACAAGAATTTGAAATAGAAATAGACATTTAGGAATATAGGAGAATTAAATTGGAAATAATGACTTGGAAATTAGGAAATGGATGAAAAATAGGTAAATTAATTAATAATTTCTCATTCATTAATTAATTTACAAAAATAGGAGGAATTAATTAGCCAATTAAATAAACATTTAATTGTGACAAGAAGACTTAGGATAAATAAATAAATTATTTAACCTAGAGGGAAAATGCCAAACAAGATTAAATGAATAAATCATAAAACCTTGGAAGATGAATTAGAAATGCAAGGATGACAATTAGGTCTTGATGATAGATAATTAATGTCGATTCGATCATGATTTTGAATTGATAAATGACCAGTGTTGATAAATGATTTGACTGAGATTGGTTGACAAAAATCAATGACAAATTGACCAAATTGATATGATTGGAAAGGACAAGGATCGATGACGAATCGATCGCAATATGACAAGATTGACAAGGACAAAAATCGACCAAAATCATGATTAAAGATTGTTGTCAACAAGACCAAATTCGAAAGCGATACAAATGAAGAATGCAGAAGGACTCAATGCTCGCAAATGATAAAGACCAAGTGCGAAACATAGGAGAAATGTTAATGTGACGCAAAAACCTAAAATGAGGCAATGCGCAAATGTTAAAGTATGACCTCGCAAGAGTTTGACCATTTTTAGGTGTCTACACCAATTTTTAGGATAACCAGTGGACAACTGAGAGGGGGGGGTAAATCAATTGTCAACAGATTATATTAGTCAAACCACTTCATAACCTTTAACCGGAGCACATAAACATTGAATACTAGAATAGCAGAAACAAATAAAGGTAAGCAATAAAACTTAAGAATGAAATAGAGAATTAACACAATACAACCATAACACCATGATTTGTACATGGAAAACCCAGTAAAGGGAAAAACCATGGTGGGAAGCCTACCCATAGTCAGATGATACTTTTGTAGAAAGTATGTGATACAATGAGGGCCTGCAAATGCAGTAAGGCACACTACCTAGAGCATATTTCTCATTACAAAGGAGTCTCACTGACTACAGAGAGCTTATGACCACCTAAATATAATTTGACAACAATCCAGAAGAATGAACCGCCAGAGATAGCATCTACCCAACCTAATTACAGTCTCGGTTAAGCTCAATACTGGAGGCCTTTGACCTCTTACTTAAACCTAATTTGATCACCTATGATCGACCAAATCTCCTTCACATATGATATTTCATTTCAGGACCACAACCATATTTCACCACCACGATCCACAATGAGATCTTACATCAATTTATACAAACCCTAAGGCCTAAATCAATTAGGTCGGCCACCTAAAAGATATTACAATAAGATCATTGCATACATCCATACTAAAATGATATGCCATTTTGGCTTTAGACCAAAACAACATTAACCAATCCATAAAACATCCCAGTAACATGTACAAAACACGTTAACATGATATCGGTCCATAACCTAGATAGGTACCGGACCTAATCTGGGTCCACCACGCCAAAGCGATGTCTCCAATCAGTCGAGGCACAATCAAGGATCACCTTCTGCATCATGAATTCCATCTAGAATCCGCACCAACACCACTTATAGATTATGTCAAAGATTCTCAGTAAAAGCTCTATCGATAAAACCTTAAACCCTTATCAGTAACACTAGTTCTTCTACCGGTAACCAAAACCTATATGTCGGTAACCAATCATAACAGCTAGTGTTGACATCAATGACAAAACATCGATGCAACACATAATCAATTCCTCCATATTGCCAACACGTCAGACTCCTGAGATGAGGTGTCATCCATCAGAAGAGGGAATGCAGAATATGTTCCATGCGGATCTAACAAAGCGTGCTCCCTAAGAACCCAGATTGCATAAAACTATGCCATTGCTATTGTAGCCAGGGGCTCATCAATTAGTAGGGTGTGATGTCAGACCCATTAAAGAAAGGTTTGTGGAGAAGCATACCCAAAACCATATATGAAGGAGAGAAAAATTGAACGTGGCACTAAATCAAAAAGAAAGAAATCTTTATTAAGGAAACCACCCCACCAAATATCTCCAGCAAAAATATCATATTTGTTTAACTGTAAATTGAGCTCTTCCCAAGTGAAAAGAAAGGAGTGAACAAAGGCCCCAATTATCAGCCTGGTATAGTCTTCTGAATGTGTGAGATCCATAACCACCGAAGCTAGCCTTGAAACCACCATGCTTGGAGTAGTCATTGGATGTTCCATAATCCATTCTTCACATATGACTATCCTCACAACCCATTTGACACTTCCACACGGTATTGAAAATGTTAGGTTCTGAAGGCAACTGAGAGGGGGGCGTGAATCAGTTGTCCAATAAGAATTTAAACCAAAACAACTTAACCAAATTATTACTTAATACCGGTGAACCAGTCTATTATACCGGTGGACAGATTTGATAGATAAATGCAATACCGATAAAGATTAATGCATGAAACAAAAAGACAAAGTCATCCACAACACATAACACCAATATTTGTATGTGGAAACCCTGTAAGGGGATAAACCATGGTGGGAAACCTTACCCACAATCAGATGATACTACTGCAGATAGTAAGTGTACATAAATGGGGTCTACACATGCAGAAAGGCCAAGTGCCTAGAGCTCACTGCTCAAACACAATGGGAGTCACACTGACTACAATTGGATGGTTAAATCCAATTAGAATGTACTGCTCAAAATAGCATCTTCATATGCTGGATTGAGTACCAGTGTAGTTCTGATTGTCCTTACAAAAACCTAGCTTCACCTTCAAATGATGTCTACGTGTATAGCTCTTCTTAACCTCGCATATACCTTCACACAATTCTTTTTCGCATTCCACATTCGATCTTACAATTAAGACCTTACATTTATACCACAACCTAAGACCAATTTTAGTAGGTCAACTCTACAAGATATTACAATAAACATTTTACAAACAAAACAATCTCCGATGCAATAACTAATTGAACATGCCAGCTTAATGCATTTACAACAATAATTAATCATCTCCTTAGCGTGTCGTGCTGATCTGGAAAAGATAAACCTGCCAGTGTATACCCTGGACCTATTTGTCGGTAACAGCAAATATGCAAATATGAATATGCTAATAAAAAATTCTCTAAGATAAGATGTCCAAACAATGTCTTTGACATTACCAAGTGTTTTCCATGTCATTCCAAGTGTCGGTGATCATATATCCTGCCGGTGTACCATATATCGGTGTACCATATACCGGTGTACCATATACCGATGACTGTGTAAAAGTCACTTGCTTGCCAGTGAATGTTGTTGGATCTCCAAAGTGCTAGAGTTTTAGTAGGTGTTGACATCAATGACAAAACCATACCAAAATACCAACAATCTCCCCCTTTGGCATTGATGGCAACACAAGATGGAAAAACCATCAAAGTGCCAAAACAGAAATGCCAAATATAAAAAACCAACAATCTCCCTAAAGTAACAATCTCTCCCCCTGAGAGTAACATGTATCTTTCTTGTGTTTTTCCATACCAATCTCTCCCCAAAAGATAATGTGTTTTTCCATAGATATCACTCCCCCTTTGACATCAAATGCCAAAGTTACAACAAAATCAGGTCCATATAAAAAATACCAACCAATTTCAATATACCAACTACTCCCCCTGAGAAGTACCTTCCTCATCAAAGCCGAAGTAAAATATTTTCTCTTGTTAAATCTGTCGGTTGATGACAATCATCAACTCCTAAGTCTCTATCGGTGGGGGCATAACCCCAAGCTGATCTCTAAGATATTCAAAAGTCTCTTTAGGCAGAGGTTTAGTAAAAATATCTGCAAGTTGTTCTTTAGTATTCACATAAACCAGTTTTATTTCTTTTGCTTCAACATTCTCCCTTAGAAAATTCAATTTGATTGAAACATGTTTTGTTTTAGAATGTAATACCAGATTCTTAGATATATCAATTGTTGTTGTGTTATCACAATAGATAGTTATAGGTTCCTTACATTTTACCTTTAAATATTTCAACATTTGTTTAAGCCATAGTACCTGTGTACAGTTAGTTGCTACTGCAACATATTCTGATTATGTTGTTGATAAATATGTACAACTCTGTTTCTTACTCAACCAAGAAACTAATCTGCTTCCAATAAAAAATGGTCCGTCGGTGGTGCTTTTTCTATCATCCACATCTCCTTCCCAATTTGCATCTATGTATGCACATAGGTCAAAGTTTTCATCTCTAGGATACCATAATCCAAGATTTGTAGTGCCTTGTAAGTACCGGAAAATCTTTTTTACTGCTGATTCATGATTTTCTCTAGGATTACTCTGAAATCTTGAAACAATTCATACTACATTCATAATATCAGGTCTTGTTTGTGTCAAATACAGTAAACCTCCTATCATAGATTTGTACTTTGTTGGGTTTAGATTCATCCCTTAAAGATAGTTTGTCATTTGTAGGCATAGGTGTGCTTACCGGTTTAGAGTTCTCCATCCCAAATTTCTTAAGTAACTCTTTTAAGTATTTAGATTGACTCAAGAATATACCTTTGTCAGTCTATGAAATCTACAATCCTAAAAAGAATCTTATTTCACCAATCATAGACATTTCAAATTCTTGTTGAATTTTAATAGAAAAATCTTTACACAATCCATCTTCTCCTCCAAAGACTATATCATCAACAAAACTTCTATAGCCAAGATGTCATCATTAGTCACTTTATAGTATAAGTTACTATCAGCATTACCTTTAGAAAAAACAATTTTTAAAAGATACTTATCCAATCTTGCATAACAAGCTCTTGGAGCTTGCTTCAATCCATACAAAGCTTTCCTTAACCTCCAAACCATATCTTTGTCATTTGTCAAAGAAAATCCATCAGGTTGTTCAATGTAAACTTCCTCTTCAAGATCTCCATTTAAAAATGCACATTTGATATCCATTTGATATACTTTGTAGTTCTTATGTGCTACAAAAACCAAAAACAATCTAACTGCCTCAATTCTAGCTACCGGTGCAAAGGTTTCATTATAGTCAACTCCTTCTTTCTGAGAATATCCCTTACACACTAGTATTTCTTTATTTATGATAACCTTACCATCTTGATTAAGTTTGTTTCTGAATACCCATTTTTTTCCAATTACATTTTTATCTTTAGGCCGGGGAACTAATGTCCAAGTGTTATTTTTCTCAATTTGTTCTAATTCTTCTTCCATAGCTTTTGTCCAATATTTATCCGCACATGCCTCATTAATTGATGATGGTTCAATTTGAGAAATAAGGCATACCTCTTCATTTGCCAATCTTCCTCTTGTCATAACTCCTTTGTATTTGTTTCCAATTATCTGATCTTCAAAATGATTCAATCTTACATACCGGGGTGTCTTTATTTGTTGTTGTTCCTCAGTCACAGTGGAATTTCTAGATGATACCGGTGTAACTGGATCTTCACTCTGTGCTGGTGGATTTAGTGTAGGTTCATTTGTTAGAATTTCTGTTGCCGGTTCAGAATCTATATACCTTGAAGTTCCTCTGAATTGTTCATCAATCTTTACATTTGTACTCTCAACAATTTTCTGCAATCTCTTGTTAAGACATCTATATGCTTTACTCTTAGATGAATAACCAAGAAATATTCCTTCATCACTTCTTGGATCAAATTTCTCAATATACTCATCTCTTCTAATGTAACATTTGCTTCCAAATATTTTGAAATATTTAAGAGTTGGAGTAATACCAAACCATAGTTCATGAGGGGTCTTACCAGTTTCACCTTTGATGTGAACTTTGTTGAATGTATAGACCATTGTACTTATTGCCTCTCTCCAATATACATGTGGTAGATTTACTTCTGATAACATACATCCAAGATAGTTTTGTTTTTCCTTTCAGCAACTCCATTCTGCTGTGGTGTCTGAGGTGCTGATAGTTGTCTTTTGATTCCATTTACTTCACAGAATGCATTAAATTCCTTAGATGTGAATTCTCCTCCTTGATCTGATCTTAAACATTTGATTTTCTTACTAGTTTCATTTTCAACCATTGCTTTGAATAGTTTAAACTTTCCAAGTGCTTCTGATTTTTCTCTGAGAAAAGTAACCCAACACATTCTAGAATAGTCATCAATGATTAGCATGAAATATCTATCACCTTGTAAGCTTTTAGTTCTAGCTAGACCACATAAATCAATATGAATTAAATCAAGAACATTATTGGATTTTTTTGGAATACTTTTGAAACTAGTTCTAACTTGTTTTCTAAATTGACATTCCTTACATACTGTATTGTGAGGTTTGACAATTTTAGGTAAATCTCTAACTGCCTTAGTAGTGCTGGTTTTTACCATGCAATCAAAGTTTACATGACAGAGTCTCTTATGCCATAGCCAACTTTCATCTATATGTGCAATCAAGCATGTCTTTTCACTATTATTCAAATGAAAGATATTACCTCTAGTCTGATTACCAGTTGCAATTTCTAAACCAGTTCTATTCATGATTTTGCATTTTCCATTTTTGAATTGTAACTGAAATCCTTTCTCAACTAATTGACCAACACTCAAAAGATTATGCTTTAAACCTTCAACATAGTAAACATTATCAGTGTTATGCTTACCATCAAGAGATATTGAACCCTTACCTTTGATCTGACAAGCTTTGTCATCTCCAAATCTTACTAAGCCGCCATTATATTCTTGAAGGTTCAAGAATTTACCTTTATCTCCTATCATATGATGTGAGCATCCAAAATCAATGATCCATTCATCCTTTACTTCAATTTTAGCTGCCAAGGCTTGTTCTAGCAGTTGCACTATAGGTGTCAGTTGATATCCTGTTATAGCAATAGAAACACATCCATTGTCTATCAGATCTTCATCAGAATCATCAGTCGCTCCTTCATTAGCAACATAACAAGATTTGTTCTTATTCTTCTTAAATCTGTATCTCTGATATTCAGGATTAGGCTTGTATGTCCTTCTAGCTTCTTCTCTTAGTCTAGCATGTCTATCAGGGCATCTTGAAGCCATATGACCAATCTTATTGCAGTTAAAGCATTTAAAGGGTGCTTTACCTTCATACTTACTTCCAATTGGACCTTTACGCATTTTCCTTGCAAATAGTGCTTCAGGTTCTTCAAATTCTTCATTTTCTTTCCTGCTTTCCTCAAGTTCTCTTGCATAAAAGGCTTTCCAATCAGATTTGTCAAATGATGATGCAGATGATGTTGATGCTTTGAAGGCTAAATCTATCTTTATAGTAGCAATAGGACCAAATTCCTCAATTTAAAAGGCTGAAAGTTTTCCAATCAATGTATCCCTAGTTACTAATGTATTAGGCATTGTTCTTAACTCATTTATAGCGGTAACCTTCATTTTGTATGCCAGTGGAAATCCTCTTAAAACTTTTGAAATAATTTCATCTTCACTTAAGGTTCCTCCACAACATTTAATACCCAAAACAATTTCATTAACTCTTTCCATAAAAGCAAAAATCATTTCATCTTCTTCCATTTTCAGATTTTCATACCTGACTCGGAAGCTTTCAAGTTTTGCAATTTTGACTGTGGAATCTCCTTCATTTAGTGTTTCCAAATGATCCCAAATAGCTTTAGCAATTGATCTATCTGATAATCTCATGATTTGCTGATCTGTTAATGCGCTCAAAAGTGCTTCTCTTGCTTTGCAATCATTTTCTTCATCTTTTCCTAAGGTAGGTGGATTAGGCTGACTGGGATTAGCAGTAGTATAACCATTTTTTGTAACTTCCCAGATGTCCTTTCCAATGCAATTCAGATTTGTCTCCATTCTGATTTTCCATATGCCATAGTTGGTTCCATCAAGTTTAGGACTATCCTTCCTAAAATAGTTAGTAGACATTGGATCTCCTCAAGCTGTTAAACTTCTGCAAAAGAGGACTCAGCTCTAATACCAATTGTTAGGTCCCAGAGGCAACTAAAGGGGGGGGGGTTGAATTAGTTGTCCAATAAGAATTTAAACCAAAACAACTTAACCAAATTATTACTTAATACCGGTGAACCATTCTATTATATTGGTGGACAGATTTAATAGATAAATGCAATACCGGTAAAGATTAATGCATGAAACAAAAAGACAAAGTCATCCACAACACATAACACCAATATTTGAACATGGAAACCCTGTAAGGGGAAAAACCACAGTGGGAAACCTTACCCACAATCAGATGATACTACTGCAGATAGTAAGTGTACATAAATGGGGTCTGCACATGCAGAAAGGCCAAGCGCCTAGAGCTCACTGCTCAAACACAAATGGGAGTCACACTGACTACAATTGGATGGTTAAATCCAATAAGAATGTACTACTCAAAATAGCATCTTCATATGCTGGATTCAGTACTGGTGTAGTTCTGATTGTCCTTACAAAAACCTAGCTTCACCTTCAAATGATGTTTATGTGTATAGCTCTGCTTAATCTCGCATATACCTTCACATAATTCTTTTTTGCATTCCACATTCAATCTTACAATTAAGACCTTACATTTATACCATAATCTAAGACCAATTTTAGTAGGTCAGCTCTACAAGATATTACAATAAACATTTTACAAACAAAACAATCTTCGATGCAATAACCGATTGAACATGTCATCTTAATGCATTTACAACAATAATTAATCATCTCCATAGTGTGTCATGTTGATCTGGAAAAGATAAACCTGTCGGTGTATACCCTGGACCTATTTGCCGGTAACAGCAAATATGCAAATATGAATATGCTAATAAACAATTCTCCAAGATAAGATGTCCAAACAATGTCTTCGACATTACCAAGTGTTTTCCATGCCATTCCAAGTGTCGGTGATCATTATATTCTGTCGGTGTACCATATACCAATGACTGTGCAAAAGTCAGTTGCTTGCCGGTGAATGTTGTTGGATCTCCAAAGTGCTAGAGTTTTAGTAGGTGTTGACATCAATGACAAAACCATACCAAAATACCAACAAAAAAATTGTCAAACATGCTCAATGGATGGACATTTGCATAAAGCCCCAAGTTATGTGTTCTCCCGCGAAGATGGAATCTTGATGCCATAATAACTACTTATGAAGGTAGATCACTCAAAATTGTAGAGCATTGTTTGTAATGAAGACCCTGAAGCCAAAACACTACACAAAGATGAATTTAACCTTTCCATATTGTAAAAACTTTTAGAATATAGATATATAAAATTACACAACCAGTGAGGAAGGACATTGGAATTCCAGTAACTCATGTGGAGTACCTTTATACTCGTGTGGAGTAGCTCTGTATGAAGTCCTTACTTTTTCCTCGGCTTCCATGTTCGTAGCCTTTGCCTGCATCAAATTGAATGCTGAAATGATTTTCATAATGTCATACATAAGAATCCCCATTGTAAAGGATATGGATTATTTTTCAAATCCTTCGCCACTTTTTAATAGACTATTGCCCTAGTTCTTGATTCTCCATGTGTCTTCCTATCTCTGGCCCAATGTCATGAAGTGATGCCTTTGTGAAAAACATGCTTTTTAATTCCCATTTTTTAACATTGCAAGATGTTATTTTGAACGTGTGATCCGACTTATTTGAGTCAATTGTACACCTTGTATACAAGCCATTATTTCCAATTACATCATTACACTGAATACTTCGCATCCACCTGAAGTGGCATTCCAAGTCATGGGAGTACGTTTTCAGTTGTGTCATATGTCATAAGCCCAACCTACCATATCTTTATCCATACAATGGTTAATTAATAAGAAACCTATTTTTGGATAAGACATTTACATCTTCTCTCACTGATTTATTGGACAAAATGTCTTTCCTGCAATCAACAATGATAAAAATATATTAGTAAAATGATACTTAAAATTTGTTGAAATCGCTCTCCAAGTGCTCCATTAGAATTTTGTCTTTGTGGAGATCCCTTGATGAAAGAGTAATCTTTTTCTCTTCTTGTTCACATCCCCTATTTGCCAAAATGTCTACCATCTTGTTCACTTCTCTATAGCAATGCTTAATTTGATATGAATATAAACAAGAGAGAAACTCTCTTGCTTCCTGAATGATATAATCTAACTGCCAGTTTGGGGTTTGAGACTTGATCAAAGTTGTCATAATGAACTGAGAATCCCCTCCAATTATAAGATTATTGACCTTATTTTTAATTTCTAATTTAACACCAAATAGCAGAGCCCTTGCTTCTACCAGGTTGTTGGTGATAGTTCTGATACTAAATGTTTAGTACAGATGTCAAGCTTACAAGATGAGAGGGGGGGGGGTGAATCATACAAACTTAATCTTCCATAAAAACAACAGATTCAACCTCGATAACCTATACATCAGTAATATAACCAAAAACTGCTAAACATGCAAACTCAAAAGCATATAAACATCATAACACTCATAACACCAGATTTAACATAGAAACCCAAATAGGGAAAAACCACTGTGGGATTTCGGACCTGCTAAGAAATATACTCTTCTAGAATATGCTTGGTTAAAAGCGAATCCTGTTAAAGATTACAAACACATTGCTAGATGTGACCCGGTTAAGGATTTCCCTTAGATCTGTTAGGATCTTCACCTTGTTAGAGATGACCTTGTTAAAGGGTTTCAAACACTCAATCTGAATGTCACCTTGCTAGAGGATTTACACATAAGACTGTTAAGTCCACTCAGTTAAGAGATTTTCTATCACTTCACAAAATAACAGTAATAAAAATATGTCTACAACTTCACATCTAAAATGTTGAAGCAGATTCTTATTTGCTCAATACAATCTCATCATACGACTCATCTTATCCTTTTGTTGGGCTCTATACTCTATTATCAAGACAGGCCTTCAAGCTTCTGAGCTTGGTGATCACTGTGTTGCATCTCTGTGCATACACTTGCCTGCATACATAGTTCATCAACAATACCTTATTTATAAACAATTTTGCCAACCACTCAATCTCCTTGATCACATTTCCCATGATCAATCATAGCCATCAGATCTTCAAACTCGACTAGGTTCAATGTATCTTTTGATCTAAAAATGTTTTACCTTGCCTCGGAACTTGCATACATTCCTTGGAACTTGTGCTAGGGTATTGCGGTTCAATCTGAGCTATAGATCTTCCTGTCGATCTTCCTTTGCATAGATCCTTAACAAACTTTATCCACAGCTTACCAATCATTTAATCAACTTCAGCTCATCAACTTCCTTCATTAAATAATGCTTTTATACATTTAATGTATTCTTTTATTACTTGGTTGCAACTCGGTAAATACTAAACTTCACTCGGTAGACATTCCGCCTTCATTAATCGATAGCGATAACCTTAGTGTTTACTGACTAGGTTCCTTGCTCGGTAACATAGTATAGAATTAACCTTACAATCAATAACATTTGTAGGATATCAAAATAATCTAAACATCATGATCTCATCATTGTCTAACTCGGTAATAGTTGCCCATTGAATAACTTATTCCACCCCTTATTTATCACATTCTTTTCTAAGTTTTTTACCGACTTTTTTATACTCATCAAACCATACTTCTTAAGATATGGCAACATCATACTAAATCAAAAAATCAATTTCTTGACATCAATGACAAAATAATAATATTAAGACAGTAAATATCCTTAATCAATTATATCCATAATCATCAACAACCTTCTCAATATCCTTATTGAAATGCCAACAATCTCCCCCTTTGGCATTGATGGCAAAACCAATTGATTTGACCTAAATGATTTTGGATTCAGAATGCTGAAATGCTCTTCCTCTGTCATTAGTCTTCTCCCTGGTTCTGAAATGTAGTCTCCTTCTTCAAATTTCTCCCCCATTCGTTAGTCTTCTCCCCCTTTGACAACAATGCCAAAAATGAAAAGAACTAAAACATTATTTCTTCCACTGAGAAGTGAATTCCTTGTTGTTATGTATCTACTCAGTCTCAGTCAGAGCATTTTGTCTTCAAATTTTGTTCCCTGTTATTGTTTCTTGCACACCTTTAGAAAATTTCCTAAAGTGTGTAACTCAACATCAACTCCTAAAGATATTCTTGTAGAGTTATCGAATTGATGCTTTCACCGAACTCAGTCAGTGAATGGAAGATAGGGGTGGGACCCATAACAGACTTCTGAGATACTCAAAAGTGTCCCTTGGTAGTGGTTTGGTGAAGGTATCTGCTATTTGCTCCTTTGTTCTAACATATTCCAACACCACTTTCTTCTCTTGAACTTCTTCTCTAAGATAATGATATTTGATAAAGATGTGCTTTGTCTTAGAGTGCATGACTGGATTCTTTGAAATGTTTATGGCACTGGTATTATCACAGAATCTGGTTATTGGCTCAGTAAATTGCTCATTTATGCCTTCCAACAGTTGTTTGATCCATGCTATATTAGTACAATTCAATGCTGCAGCAACATATTCAACTTCTATTGTTGACTGTGAAACACATCCTTGTTTCCTGCTAAGCCAACTCACTAGTCTTTCTCCTAAGAAGAAAGCTCCTCCACTTGTGTTTTTCCTATCATCAATGTTGCCTACCCAACCAGCATTAGTATAAACTTTTAAATCAAATACATTTCCTTTTCTATATACTAAGCCATAATCTTCGGTGCCTTTCAGGTATCTGAATATTCTTTTAATTGTTGTCATGTGTGTTTCCTTGGGATCTGTAGAAAATCTTGCAACTATACCTACTGCATGTGCTATATTTGGCCTACTATGTACAACATATTGCAACTTTCCAATCATAGATCAGTAAAGTGTCTCATCAACAGATGCAGATTCATCATTCTTTGATAGTTTACAATTGGTAGTCATAGGAGTACTTACTGGTTTTGAATCTTCCATTCCAAATTTCTTTAAGATTTCCTTTATGTACTTGGATTGGGTAATGAAAATCTCATCTTTCATTTGCAGTATCTATAAACCTATAAAATACTTTATCTCACCAATTAATGACATCTCAAATTCTTTTCTCATTTCATTTCCAAAGTTCTTGCATAGAGAGTCATTTCCATAAAAGATAATATCATCAACAAATATGTCTCAGATCAGTATTCCATTGTCATCATTCTTCATGTACATATTGTTGTTTTCACTTGTTCTTATAAAACCAATTTTGATCAAATATGAATGCAATCTCTCATACCATGTTCTGGGTGCTTGTTTCAAACCATATAAAGCTTTGTTCAATTTACATACCTGATCATTTCTTTCTCCTTCAACAAATCCTTCGAGTTGTTCAATGAAAACTTCTTCTTCTAAAATACAATTCAGAAATGCAGATTTGACATCCATTTGATATACTTTGAAATTTTTGAAAGCAACATATGCCAACAAAGTTTTTACTCCTTCAAGTCTTTCCACAGGTGCAAAAGTTTCACCATAATCAATTCCTTCTTCCTGAGCATAACCTTTGCAAACTAGTCTTGCCTTATTTCAAATGACCTCACCTTTTTCATTCAGCTTGTTTCTAAAAATCCACTTTGTATCGATTCCATTTTTGTCCTTCGGTCTTGGGACCAATGGCCATGTATCATTCTTCTTGATTTGATCAATCTCTTATGTCATAGCATTTATCCAATCCTCACTGTTAAATGTCTCTTTCACTATTCTCGGTTCAAATTCAAATATCAGACATGTGTTCTGTCTTAGTTTATTCCTTGTCATCGCTGGATCATCCTTATCTCCTATAATCTAACTTGATGCATGATGTCTTCTGATATATTTGGCTAATACAGGCTTGGTAGGCTCTGTATGATCTTCTTCATCACTCAGTAATTGGATATTCTCTTCATTTCCTTCAACAGTTTGCTCGGTAAGACTTGTTGGTTGAACATAGACAAATTCATCATAATCTTCTAGTTCCTTGGAATTTCTTTCATCATTTCTTTCTGCAAATTCATCAATTTTCACATTTGCACTTTCTACTATTTTGTTAGATGATTTGATCAGACATTTAAATGCTTTGCTTCTAGAAGAAAAACCAAGAAATGTTCCTTCTTCACTTTTCTAATCAAACTTGCCATTTCTATCAGCTTTGTAAACATAGCATCTACATCCAAAGATTTTAAAATAACTTACATTAGGTTTCTTGTCATACCAGATTTCATATGGTGTATTCAAAGTTCCTTTCTTTAGTTGTACTCGGTTCAGGGTGTAAACTATTGTGCTTATTGTTTCTCTCCAAAATGTTTGTCGCACTTTCTTTTCAATCATCAGGGTTCTGGCACAATCCATAATAGATCTGTTTCTTCTTTCAGCTATTCCATTTTTTTGTGGGGTTCTCAATGCAGAGACTTGTCTTTTAATACCATGATCATTGTAGAATAAGTTGAACTCATCAGATGTGAACTCTCCTCCTCTGTCTGATCTAAGACATTTTAGTTGTCTTCCTGTCTCATTTTCAACTCTTGCCTTGTACCATTTAAACATTTGAAAAGCTTCTGATTTTTCTTTTAAGAACATTACTAACATCATCCTTGAGTAATCATTCACAAATAATATGAAATATTTATATCCATAGTAACTCTGAACTTTCATAAGACCACAAAGATCAGTATGCACAAGATCTAAAATAACCTTAGAAGTGTAGGACTTACTTGTAAAGCTTGATCTTGTCATCTTTCCCATCTGGCATCCTCGGCACATACCATTCTCAGGTTTTTCAAGACTCGGTAGACCTCTTACTCGGTGCTCCTTGCTTATTTGAACAAATTATCAAAATTTACATGACAAAACCTTTTATGCCATAACCAGATATCATCTATCTTTGCATATAAACACTTATTTCGAGTTGAGTCAAGGTAAAATGTGTTACCTTTTGTTTTGATACTAAATGTTTAGTACAGATGTCAAGCTAACAAGATGAGAGGGGGGGTGAATCATACAAACCTAATCATCCATAAAAACAATAGATTCAACCTCGATAACCTATACATCAGGAATAAAACCAAAAACTGCTAAACATGCAAACTCAAAAGCATATAAACATCATAACACTCATAACACCAGATTTAACATGGAAACCCAAATAGTGAAAAACCACTGTGGGATTTCAGACCCACTAAGAAATATACTCTTCTAGAGTATGCTCGGTTAAAAGCAAATCCTGTTAAAGATTACAAACACATTGCTAGATGTGACCCGGTTAAGGATTTCCCTTAGATCTGTTAGGATCTTCACCTTGTTAGAGATGACCTTGTTAAAGGGTTTCAAACACTCAATCTGAATGTCACCTTGCTAGAGGATTTACACATAAGACTGTTAAGTCCACTCAATTAAGAGATTTTCTGTCACTTCACAAAATAATAGTAATAAAAATATGTCTGCAACTTCACATCTAAAATGCTGAAGCAGATTCTTATTTGCTCAATACAATCTCATCATAGGACTCATCTTATCTTTTTGCTGGGCTCTATATTCTGTTATCAAGATAGGTCTTCAAGCTTTTGTGCTCAGTGATCACTGTGTTGCATCCCTGTGCATACACTTGCCTGCATACATTGTTTATCAACAATACCTTATTTATAAACAATTTTGCCAACTGCTCAATCTCCTTGATCACATTTCCCATGATCAATCATAGCCATTAGATCTTCAAACTCGACCAGGTTCAATGTATCCTTTGATCTGAAAACATTTTACCCTGCCTCGGAACTTGCATACATTCCTTGGAACTTGTGCTAGGGTATTGCGTTTCAATTTGAGCTGTAGATCTTCCTGCCGATCTTCCTTTGCCATAGATCCTTAACAAACTTTCTTCACGGCTTACCAATCATTTTATCAACTCTAGCTCATCAGCTTCCTTCATTAAATAATGCTTTTATACATTCAATATATTCTTTTATTACTCGGTTGCAACTCGGAAATACTAAACTTCACTCGGTAGACATTTTGCCTTCATTAACCGATATCGATAACCTTAGGGTTTACCGACTAGGTTCCTTGCTCGGTAACATAGTATAGTATTAACCTTACAATCAATAACATATGTAGGATATAAAAATAATCTAAACATCATGATCTCATCATTGTCTAACTCGGTAATATTTGCCCATTGAATAACTTATTCAACCCCTTATTTATCACATTCTTTTCTGAGTCTTTTACCAACTTCTTTGTACTCATCAAAACATACTTCTTAAGATATGGCAACATCATACTGAATCAGAAAATCAATTTCTTGACATCAATGACAAAATAATAATATTAAGACAATAAATATCCTTAATCAGTTATATCCATAATCATCAACAACCTTCTCAATATCCTTATTGAAATGCCAACAATCTCCCTTGTCTGTTATAATGCTAGAAATCTCCCTTGTCTATTATAATGCCAACAGATGGTTCCATTTGGTATCCTCCCATAGCCTGCTACCACCATATAATATTCTAGATCTCGAATGACACAAGATGACATACGTCTTAACTTTATTAATGCCTTTTGAAATCAAATAAAAGTCCATGAAAATTATCTGGCCAAGTTGAAGGGTGAGGAAAAATAAGTCCATCTTCTAGGAAACCTCTACTAAGTCCATGATCTCTTGTAGATGCCCTTTTTCACCTTATATTTATACTCGCCCATGTCTTGATGGACCATGAAAAACCTCAAGAAAATTTTAGTAACTATCTCTTTCATTCAATGGAGTGCAGGTACCACCAAATAGGTATTTGTCAGATCTATCTTCCTCGAGCGAGGAAAATTCAGGAAGAGAAGAGAAAAGGGAGACATGTAGTAGGTCTAAAAGAGGGAGATCAACTTGTTACCTTGTCATTCATACCTTATAACAAGAGTGAGTTGCCTTGCAAAATTTTTAGTTGAGTCCTTGTCTTATTAAAAATTTGTTGGTTCAATCCCTAATCTGCTTGTAAATCATTTCTAAATCCTTAAAATTACATTTCAATAGTTGTTTGAACCTCATGAACCCCTTGAACCATCTTGAATAGAGTTCATAGTGTTCATTTAGGTACCGCAGGTTCTAAGTTGTGTCTAAGACATTTTTGGGCTAACGTTCACTTAAGTGTTTTGCAGCAACTCTATTTCACAGTCGCAAGTGATATTTCATATACTCTTTCTCCAAAATGTGAACCATTTGAAACTAGTTCAAATAGTTCAGTGATGTTCAAACAATTCAGTGATGTTCAAACTATTCGATGAAGTTCAAGGTTCAAGCTCTGCAGGTCTAATTTTATGATACTCATATAGACCCACACATAGTAGCTCATATCTTTTTACTCATAAATTATTTTGGAAATCTCTCCGGTCAGAATTCATAACACTAACCAACATACCCAAAATTGAGAAAGATCCAACGGTGGAAACAAATGTTATGGCCCCCGTATCGAGATAGACTTTGACTATCACAAATATTTTCAGTCCGCCCAGCATAATGAATATTTTTATTTTGGTTTAAAATATTCAAGTGCCACCTATCCAAATATTTTATAAAATTTAGAGAATTATATTTCTAATGTTTATAAATATTTGATGTTATAAATAAGAGTAATGGGGAAAGTGAAAAGTAGAAGTTAAAAAGTTTTTCAAGATTCAGTTATAAAAACTGAATAAAGATTTCATGTAACTATTTATTGTGAAAGGATTGAAAGAGGAGGGGTTCTTCTTCTTTTTCTTTTCTTCCAGAAACCTTTGGGTGAGGGAGATTAGATTTTTATTTGTAAGGGAGGAGTTGAAGCTTTTCTAAGCAATGCTTTGTACAAAACATATCAATCTTTGAGTTGATTTTCAGACATGAATAGAATGCAGATGATATCTTCAATCTTTGTGTTGCTGATATTCTTCTCATGATTGTAGCTGGTCTTTGAGCCTTTGCAATTGTTTATTAATATCTTTTCTATTATAATCAATTATGTATGTGGATTTATTACAAGTTTGTGTGCTTGAAAGTAAGCCATATTGGAGCAACGACTTTCTCTCTTAGTTTTTAGTCCAAATGCTATCCATAAGTACAAAAAATTAAACTTTGATTTAATGGTCTTCATATATATATGTTTTGTAAGTCTTTGGCATTCATTTTCATGGCTATGGATGAATGTTATTTTCCTTTATTGCTTTCTGGTTAAAAGCATATCAACAATTTAATTCCTTGTAAATCTTATAAGAGGGAGTTGTACCTCTCAATTCAAAGGAAGATTATCACTTCAATGATAATCTATCCAACTGTTAGTACTTTTTGTCCTTCATTCTAGGCATTTTGAGTTTATTTGTATAGTTATCTTCGAAGGACAAATCCATTCACTAACAGATTTTTGGTGACTCTGTTGGGGATTTGGAATCAAAGACAAGTGCATTTGTTTCCTCAAATTTTTAGATTTATCTCTGTGCAGGAGATTGGCAACTCTATATATAAACATCATGCTCAAGGCAAAAGCAATGAGAAAAGGGAAAAGACCAGATCCTTCAATCTTGGAAATTGTTGCAATAGATGATAAAATATTGCATGACTTCTTGGAGCATTACAAAGAAAGTATTTCTCATGCAGTTAGAAATAATATAAGTGTGGAAGATGATCATGCATCCACTCTTCTATGGAGAAGTCTTTGCATCAGATTTCACAAATTGAAAGAATTGAAAGAAAAGACAAGAATCTTGCAAGTTTATTCAAAGAAAATATTGCAGCTGAAAGAAGAATTAAAATTTGATGGTGATGAGGCTCCAGTCATCTCAGTTTCATCTCACTCCTACAATTACCTTGTCTTGAATGAGCGAGAAGTTCAACAAGAAACAGTTCAGTCTCATGCAAGTCAGACAAAGGTAAGTGAGAATAATCAAGACAACATTGGAGAACTTGCGAACTTAAATGAAAAAGTTTTTTTGAGATCTTTCTGTTACCCGGAAATAGAAACTTTCAGTTTTGATAGTATGGAAAGTTATCTTGTTCCAAAAAGTATAAAGGATAAAAATTTTCAGATTTACATGCAACCAGAGTATGAAGCTTTCAATATTATACATGAAGTTGATGAAAATGATTCTTTATGTTTAAAAGTTTGTCATGAGTCCTTCGTAGAATCATTTCATTTTGACAGTAAAGCAATATTATGTCTTCCTAATGAAGAGTTGCAGTCCCAAGAACTGTTGACCGGTTTGGATAGTACTTCTTTTTGTGAAGAAGAGATCATAGAGCAGTTCTTGTCATCCATTGAAGAAGGGGATTTCAAGGAGAAGGATTCAAGTATTAATTCATTTCATGCATTAAGTTTGGATAGGGAATTTGCAGATTTAATTTTAGTAACAGATGTTGAAGTTGTTTCAGCTAAGTTGGATCCCATGCATGATGAAGTGTCTCTCTATTCTGAGATTAGTTCAAATGCTGAAAATTATTTTAAGAATGATGGTCTTAATAGTGGTGATTATGAGAATGATGCAACCTTTTCCCTAGGAATTTCTGAGCATTACTTTTTTCAGCTAGAAATAGAACATTATTTGAGAAGTATTGTGCAGATGTTTCCAGAAAATTCAGAAGTTCATGATGAAACATGGCTTTTTGGGCATGAATGTGTATTCACAAAGTTCTTGCATATTGTTAGTTTGGTGTTCAGCATTGAAGAAGTTACCAGAAGAGCATGGTTTTGGGTTGCTTCATTTGAACACAAGCCATTTTTTAGAAAAGGCTCCTTTTTCTCCCAACTGGTGGATGCTTTTGTGTAAGAAGTTCTTGGCTCCAATTCTCATGGTGGGATTTTCCTACCTGTATATTTTTGTAAATAATATTTTTGGTGTGATATAGGTGTAGCTTGTCTTAATTTTTAGCCTTGGTTTAGTGTGGGTTTTGGCTTGTTAGTTTTTCCTTGTTGCCTCCGCCCTCTGCAAGAAGCTCCCTGTGCTTTGTTTTTTTTTACTCTATTACCCAATGGCTAGGCATTGATCTCTTCCAAAGACATTATGGATTCTCCTAGTCCTTTATAGTCTCGGTCCCCAATCAGAGCCAATGTTACCTTGTCATTCATACCTTATAACAAGAGTGAGTCGCCTTGCAAAATTTTTAGTTGAGTCCTTGTCTTATTAAAAATTTGTTGGTTCAATCCCTAATCCGCTTGTAAATCATTTCTAAATCCTTAAAATTATGTTTCAATAGTTGTTTGAACCTCATGAACCCCTTGAACCATCTTTAACAGAGTTCATAGTGTTCATTTAGGTACCGCAAGTTCTAAGTTGTGTCTAAGACATTTTCGGGCTAACGTTCACTTAAGTGTTTTGCAGCAACTCTATTTCACGGTCGCAAGTGATATTTCATATACTCTTTCTCCAAAATTTGAACCTAGTTCAAATAGTTCAGTGATGTTTAAATTGTTCGATGAAGTTCAAGGTTCAAGCTCTGCAGGTCTGATTTTATGACAATCATATAGACCCGCACATAGTAGCTCATATATTTTTACTAAAACATTAGTTTTGAAATCTCTCTGGTCAGAATGCATCAAACTAGGTTGCAGCCAACATATCCAAAATTGAGAAAGATCCAACGGTGGAAATAAAAGTTATGGCTCTCGTACGGAGATAGACTTTGGCTGTCACAAATATTTTCAGTCCTCCTAGCATAATGAATATTTTCATTTTGGTTTAAAATATTCAAGTGCCACCTGTCCAAATATTTTATAAACTTTAGAGAATTCTATT
Organism: Cryptomeria japonica; assembly: GCF_030272615.1. Classification (NCBI taxonomy): domain Eukaryota; kingdom Viridiplantae; phylum Streptophyta; class Pinopsida; order Cupressales; family Cupressaceae; genus Cryptomeria; species Cryptomeria japonica. Next base: position 7,636,645 of record NC_081405.1, read on the forward strand.
TATAATGTTTATAAATATTTTATTTTATAAATAAGAGTAATGGGGAAAGTGAAAAGTAGAAGTTAAAAAGTTTTTCAAGATTCGGTTATAAAAACTGAATAAAGATTTCATGTAACTATTTATTGTGAAAGGATTGAAAGAGGATGGGTTCTTCTTCTTTTTCTTTTCTTCCAGCAGCCTGTGGGTTGAGGGAGATTAGATTTTTATTTGTAAGGGAGGAGTTGAAGCTTTTCTAAGCAATGCTTTGTACAAAAAATATCAATCTTTGAGTTGATTTTCAGACATGAATAGAATGCAGATGATATCTTCAATCTTTGTGTTGCTAATATTCTTCTCATGACTGTAGCTGGTCTTTGAGCCTTTGCAGTTGTTTATTAATGTCTTTTCTATTATAATCAATTGTGTATGTGGATTTATTACAAGTCTGTGTGCTTGAAAGTAAGCCATATTGGAGCAACGACTTTCTCTCTTAGTTTTTAGTCCAAATGCTATCCATAAGTGCAGAAAATTAAACTTTGATTTAATGGTCTTCATTTATATCTATTTTGTAAGTCTTTGGCATTCATTTTCATGGCTATGGATGAATGTTATTTTCCTTTATTGCTTTCTGGTTAAAAGCATATCAACAATTTAATTCCTTGTAAATCTTCTAAGAGGGAGTTGTACCTCTCAATTCAGAGGAAGATTATCACTTCAATGATAATCTATCCAACTGTTAGTACTTTTTGTCCTTCATTCTGGGCATTTTGAGTTTATTTGTATAGTTATCTTCGAAGGACAAATCCGTTCACTAACACAACTAGAGGTGAAAATATTAGAAGAAAATTCTATAAATGCATGGAATTTTTTCTTGCTAAAGGGGGGTCATTTTCTTCTGATGATGAGAGCATAGGCGACAGCGAGGTGCCCTTGAGGTACAAACATCTACGGAAACAATGGGTACCCAAGGAACTTCCTCCAATAAACACTGATTTTTGTGTCAACGAGAGGATATATCGCATATCACCATCGTCATTACATGGTTTGGAACTATTTTGCATGGATGACATAAAGGTTTGTTACGGAAAAGTTACTGAATTGATGGAGTATGTCGGACCCTATTACAGTTACAAATATTGGATGCAGCTAATTCGATATACACGAAGTATGCGTAGGTATGCACTGTCAGCAAACTATATACAACTAAAAGATAGGGATCAAAATAAAGGATTGGCTATGTACATTGATGGAAGGCCAAAAGAATCAAGGAATATTGCAAGGTTTATAAACAATACACGGACTGGGTCAAAAAGTAAGCAACCCAATTGCATTTTTGAGGCACACGAGGGAAATTGTGTATTCGTATCTACAATAAAATCAATAACTACAGGGGAAGGGTTTCTAATTGATTACAATTTGAATCACATAGATACAAACACAGTTACTATGGGGGTGGTACATACTATATACCATTTTACCCAGGCTCGAATTAATGAGTCCAATATACCATTTTATTATTATGTTATTTTTCGTAAGTCTATTGATTTCATTTCGCTAATGTTTTTTTATATTTAATTTGACACAACGAGACATTGATCATATGGGGAAGGCTTTGGCCTAGAGCACAAATCATGATGCATATTAAGGAGCTTCTACCCAACAGGCTTACCTCATTATTTCATGTTACTATCTCCAATTAGGACTATCAATTCCTTGCTTTCATTACCTGATCACATTCTGATTTTGATCACAATATTTCATAAAGAAAACACAATTGGGAGTGAATCCTATTGTCTTGGAGCCTTCAAGGATTTCATACTACAACTCAATCCACACTCAATGATAATGTTTTTAATATTTTTCTCGCAGACGGATGATTGGGGAAAGGCACCAACAGTAGAGGAGAGAATCCATAGGGGGGTGCAGTCACTATTATGTAATGATGGTATCACATATTCCACAAACCCTCTGGATATGATAAGGAAGACCCCAAAAAATGCAATGAGGAAATCCTCTAGTTATTATTCATAGTGCCTCAAATAGATGAGATAAGAGAAAGGGTTAAAATATTGATTGGGAGAGCATGAAACTTTTAGGTAAGCTATCATGAGATCTTTGATTATAACATAATTTCATTCATGGTTTTATAATTTGTACTCTTTTATTTCATGAACTAAAATATGAGTTGTTTTAAAAGGATTTTTTGTGTCCTGATTATGATGTTGTTGGCCATGATCAGGGTACTACAGGTGCTGCCCGCAGAGTAGGGGTTGGTTCAAGTGTTGATCCTGATCTTCTTGTGCATTCACCGCATCATCTAACCTTGTCATCCACTCCTATATTGTCACCTCAAATTTCGGCAACACATAGCATGTAGACATTGCGTACTGCACCCCCTGGCACTGAACAAATGCTAGAACATGCATTAGGACATGTACTTGGGGATGCATAGGCAACTAGTATTGGTGATGTTTTAGCAGCATTTCTTGGATCTTCCTGTATTACTAGTATGGGAACATTGCCGGTCACATTTGTGGTGACCGAGGATTTCGTTCCCATAAAGATAGAGAAGGTCCCAAGTACTTTAAAATATTTTTATTATTATTATATATAATCCATTTGAAGTTTATTTATTGATCACTCCTTTTAGACTAATGATCCCATGATCTTTTTGCAGGAAATATTGGTTTTTATAAACATATAAATGATATTACATTGGAGATCTTCGTGCCCACCATATGTACATGATGGAATGCCCAAAATCAAGATTTAAAAGATGAGCTCATTAACCGTTTAGTTGTGTTGTTCGATAATAACACATTCAACTGAACCAAGGTCCTTAAGAAAGTTGGTACTTATCTAAAGTATGTGAGGGACCAATATAGGTCACATTTAGTGAAAAACAAAAATTATGAGCGTCCCCCCATGATTCCAGAGAGGGAGTGAAAGGACCTAGTGTCGGATGGAAAGGAGAAGACTGAAAAGAAAAAAGGAAAGACACCATTGGGCCAAGGAAGGTATGTGATACTATCAAAAATATAATTATATACTAATTACTCTTTCTTTTTACATAATCTAACGTATTTCAAACTTTTCATAGGTTGCCCAACACATCGAAGGCAACAAAGGAAAGACTAGAAAAACACGGGCAACACAAACTTGGCTCTGGTGGTTATATGAAATTTGTTGCACGAATTGTAAGTATCAATAAATGAAATATTGCATCCAAATAATAAATTGAAAACAATTTTGGTTTTATCACACCATAGAAGAAAAATTCATGATCTTATGCAAAAATGCAAGGCTCTGAATTCAATAGAGTGCCCACAGAAGAGGACTGCAAGATTGCCTTTCAGCAAGGCTATGGAGTCATGGTTGAACGCCTACGAGTCTTGACTGGGAAAATAGAATCTTCCACTACATCCAACACGCAGGTAAATAAACTCAATGAATTTTATTAAAATTGAGTAGTTGTGCAATCTATTCAATATTAATTTCCACCATAAAGTAACTATGTGCCTATTTTTTTTAAATAGGAAAGCAATGAAAATAGTGCACATGACATTCAAATGCAGCTTGGTGAGGGTGGAGTACAACCTACAGATCTAGGTCATGGTGTGCATCTCAGTATTCTTGTGTATTCATGTGCTATACAAAATGTACTATAGATTAATACAATTAAACATCTTTAATTGCAATTGGTGTATTAATTAATATAATCTTTCATGTTTCAACTTTAGAGCTTGTAGAGTGTGATCAACATGTTGAGAATGAATAGGCTAGACAAGATTAGGAACATGATGTGGCCCCATCAGGTAAAGAGGGCCACTCTAATGTTATTTTAAACATTTTTAATTGCAATTGGTGTATTAATTAATGTAACCTTTTGTGTTTCAACTCCAGAGGATTTAGAGGGTGTTCAACATGTTGAGCATGAGGATATAAGACAAGATCAGGAACATGATGTGGCCCCATCAGGTAAAGAGAACCACTCTAATATTATTTTAAACATTTTTAATTGTAGTTGGTGTATTAATTAATGTAACCTTTCATGTTTCAACTCCAGAGGATTTAGAGGATGTTCAACATGTTCAGCGTGAGGATATAAGACAAGATTAGGAGCATGATTTGGCCCCATCAGGTAAAGAGAGCCACTCTAATGTTCTTTTAATTAATGAAATACGTGTAACAATAATAATAAAACATTTCAATTTAACATTTCTTTGTTATTGCAGCAGACCCCCCCTTTCAACGGCCTCCACGTCGTGAGTACATGACTAGGAATACATTAAGATCATGAGAAGGGGGCATAACAACTGAAGGAGGGACATGATTTATAAAATGATGTTCCACTTCATCTCTATTTAGCTTCCAAAAAGAAACCAAAAAAAGTGATTGTAATCATATTATGACAACCTACATATTTTTGATAATATGTAAAAACTGAAACAATGAATGATGTGAATATGTTAATGAATGAATATTATATGTTATTAACGGATGAATGGATGAGTGTTATATGTTATTAATGGATGAATTAATGAATTTAATATGTTATTAATGGATGAATGAATTATTAATGTTATATGATCGGGTATGGGGAATTGAGAGTGGTGTGAAGAGGAATTGGGAATGAACCCCATTTGTTATGATTGTCCTAAGTATTTGTGACTGTTACAGGAAGATATATTTGTTACTATAGCAATATGTGGGGTTAGTTCCAAGCAAAGACCCTGACATAGAAAGAATTATTTTCCTTTCTCTACATTTGTGTGCCTCTTTGTGAAGAAGTACAAAGGATGTTTTGATTTTCATTAAGGATCTATGTCATAAAAAAGTAGTTTTGAATGTCAAACTCAGAGAATATACAGTGAGTAATAGCTCATAGGGCATTATTTTCTATATAGACCAAAGTTATATGGGACTATTAAAGCAACAAAACTTGTGAAGGCATATCCTCTACACAAAACATTCATCGACAAAGGACACGGTTTCAAAGCAAATGTAGTAACCTAGACCAAAAGAAGTCATTGTAGGTTGTGACAATCATAGGAGCTCTGAATCAAGCCTTAAGGGGATAGTGCTAGATATAGTTATGATAGGAAGACAATGAGGTTAAAGGTATTAATAAAGCTTGAGGTCAAAGGTCACTTCATTTCTCAGTTGATTTCTATCTTTTAATCAAATGCCCTAGATTTGCTTCAATCATTCGATTCTCTTGAGCTAATTTCAAGTAGGTTTGTAAGCGAAGAATTCATCCCTAGTAACAGATTATTGCATGCGGTCCAACATTATGATCTTTGGAGAGGGAAAGCACATATTGGGGGTCTTTTTCCCCATCATTTTCTCCTTAATGGTCATGCTTATATCTCAGTGTATGACAATATTAAACATATTTTGGAAATGTAGAGTATTAGGTTCATTCATCAAGCATTTGATAGACATAGTAGGGTCATTGGACAAGATATGATAGAAAGAGTTTATAAAAAAGTCAATTCTCTCTTATTCCTATTACGCCATGATAATGCAGACTCTGCCCTTGCTCAGTGTAATTTGGTTGCTCACAATCCTCTTGCTCGGAATAATGTTTCTCCATCCCAAGGTGCTCAAGGTCCTCATGCTCATGACAACATTCAGCCTCCAATCTTGGACCTGAACAACCCTCCAAGAACGAGGAATATCGATGATTTACAAATAGCCAGCAACTCAGAAGTGTCGCCTACACAACAAGTTGGGTTCCCTCAAGAGCAGTAGGATGAAAATGAAGTTGACATGCAAGCCATGGAAGAATGAGGATAATTATGATAAATGCTTTTTTGTGTGGGTAATATGTGAAGACTATTTTGCGACTACATCCTCTACAATTTGATATACTAGCCATTTTCTTTTGTATAGAATCACTATGTGATTTTGGCCAATTGAACTATTTTGGTCATGTATGCTCTTTGAACCAAATTTTTTAATCTATTATATTATATTAATATATTCTATTATTATATTTTTGCAATAGCATTCATTTGAACGAATATATATATATATATTTTTAAAAATATAGTGTTTCTGTTGTAATTTTGATGAACACATACCGATGAACCCCTTAAATCATTCGACGAAGTTGTTGTAGGAACAACTAAATTTCCGTCGTAAAGGCTTGCTACAAATCATCAAAATTGCGAGGAACAACCACAAAATTTTGATGAGTGCACTATATGTGTGATGACATTTTTGTCACAATGTCATGCTCAATATCATCGTAATTACAACAATATACTAAAAAATGTCTGACGAAGTCGCTATATGCACGACAATGTTTACGTCGTAATATACGCTTTACATCATCGAAATTGCAATGAACTTTTGGCACTTTTTTGACGTTCGATAAGAGACATTTTGCAATCTTTGTGGTTTTTTTTGTTGCAATATGGACAAAGTTTCTATCGCTTTTCTGATGTAAACCGGTTGCATTTTTGGTGGCATTTTCTAACGGTTCTTTATCGGGGTTTCGATGAATTACGGCGCATCGGAAAAGCGATGAATTTTTCATGAAAAGTTTGTCAAATGTTCAACAAACATTTGTCGGAAATTGGTGCCAAATATAGTAGTGATCTACAAAAACCATTGGTCTCTCACAAATCTCAAAGCACTTGATAAAAGACAAAGTCGAATAGTCATAACATAATGAGTTTGATTTGCCTTGAAGCCCTTTAAATACTTCTCTGAATGGCTCGACCCCAAAAGCAATTAAATAACATTTAAATGTTATTTTACTATTTACTTCATGGACTTAGGAAAATAATATTAATTTGGGCGTACTTTTCCAATAAGTATTAATTACTCATGACCCTCAAAATGGCCCCACTTTATTATAAACTCAATTTATAACTTTATAAAATAACTTAAATAATTAAACATCATTAAAAGCCATTAAAATATTAATATCTCATTAAATACTCATTATTTTGACGAGCCGTCTGAACTAGGGAGTCAACCTCTGCATCCACTATGCATCCCACTGTATTACTAAAATTAGTAAGGATCCCTCTCAATCATACATTGACTTACTATAAATAGTAAGTTTGAGAAACTAAGTCAAACGAAGGCCAGTCTTGAATCAAACTAAGTTCTGGAGAAGAGAACACTTTGCCAACTACCCACCAGGACCCTCTAATCATCTGCTTTAGCCTACGAGGGCCAAAATAATAGGCTAAACCATCAAGACATGAATGGCCTAAAAAGGGGGACATTACATTATAGTTAGATGTATATTTATTTTTATGTTCAATTTTTTAATGTAAATTATATAATATAACTAATCTCAATTGTGGTTTGATTTTTCTTGTGTAGGATCCTTCAGAGCCGAGTGCTTTGAAGAGGATTGATTTTGATGATCCATTAGCAATTTAGGATGTGATACAGAAATTTTAGGATACATACATGTCTAGTTGGCATGCATAATTTGTATATGGACATACATTTTGTTTAATTTGGTGTTTATGCCATTTTTGTATATGGACTTACACTTGTAATTATTCAACAATTTGATATATAGAAGTTAAGATTTGATATATTTTGTTCCCCATGAGCATGGCTTCATTCTTTGAAACTTTAGTCTTGAATGAAATAATGAACAATGGTTAAATAATGAACAATAGCATGTTATTTATATAATATTGAGATTCGATATAATTTGTTAGGCTAAATCTTAACTGTTAAATTTGGTTGTCTTGTGCAACTTCACCAAATTTAATGACCAAATATAGCATGGATGCTTAGTAATGACAAATGAAAAGTAGCAAAGAATATTCTACAATAGAATGCAATTTTTTCATAATCCACTAGCTACATCCAGCAACAATCCCCCACCATTAAAGCTATCTTAGCAGGGAGACCATTCAAGAGGTCCATTTCCACAAGTTGCCCGTTAAATTTAAGACTTGAATATATGAACTCTGAACATAAACTTGTTTCAATTGTCATTCAGCTACTCAAAGATACAAATGTCACCTTCCTTTATATTATTATCACATCCAAAATATCTCCACCTTCCACTTAAGGTAGGCATATTATGCTTCATAATGCATTGTACCGTCCATTCCTTAACCCAACAAGACATTAGATTGCATTAATTTACTGCATTCTTTTTAGAATTTACAATTCACACACATGCAAATCCGCGTATGAGTATAATATTAACAAAATTATGAGAAAAATCAAGACAACTTATTTTCTCGTTAAAGACCTCTTTTTAAATATTCTACTAGCTAATTTAAACTTAAAAAATATATATAAACAAAGAAGGCAAAGAATTTGGTCTCACTAGATGGTATGGTTCACTAATATTATATGATTGCATAACCATTCTATGAAACAGTTTATCCGATTTGAAAGAAGCAAACTCCATTGCCATGTTCTTCTAATAGGAGAAATAATGTGCAGGGTTCTTGGATGATTTTCCTGCAAAACATTTCACTTTTTTGTTATACCAACTCTCTTCTAAAAATGCAATTTAAATGTCAACTTTGTATGTTAGTTATAGAAGTAATTTCAAAAGTCATCACAGGCATGAACCGTTGGTTCCAACATGTCTAGTTAGACATTTTTACCCTTTCCAGGTTCTTGTTTTGCCTTCCTACTTGGTCAAATGCTCAAGGTCATACTGTAGCGGCATCGTCCCTTGAGCGCCCTTAAGTGTGAAAAATTGTCAAACTTTGACAAGCTATTTCTTGGAATCTATGGCACTTGTGAATGATCTATTTGAACCTACAGGGTCATGTGAGGATCGTGTACAATAGCTTGTCTTGGATTTTCAAGATTCGGATCAGTTTTCCTAGGGCAGTGCTTTTTTAGTTGACGCAAAAAATGTCAGATGCATTCAATGAAAAATTGCAATGGGCCAAATTCTCATTGTGTTCATCGTGGGCGTGAACCATTGGTTCCAACATGTCTGGTTAGGCATTTTTAACATAGACACGCTCTTGTTTTTCCTCCCATCTCAGTCGAATGTTTAGGGCCATACAGTAACGATGTCATCCCTTGAGTGCCCTAAGTGCAAAAAACTATCAAACTTTGACAAGTTATTTCTTGGAATCCATGGCACTTTTTAATGATTTGTTTGAACCTATAGGGTCACATGAGGTTTCTCTACAATAGCCTCTCTCATATTTTAAATATTCAAAACGGTTTTCCTGGGACAATGATTTTTCAGTTGATGCAAAAATCGTTAGATGCATTCAATGAAAAATTGCAACGGAGCCAAATTATCATTATGTTCATTGTTGGTGAGAACCATTGGTTCCAACATGTCCAGTTAGAAATTTTTACCCTATCCATGCTCATGTTTTGCCTCCCAAGTCGATCAAAAACTTAGGACCAGATCGTAGCAACGTTGTCCCTTGAGTGCCCTTAGTATGAAAAATCGTCAAACTTTGACGGGTTGTATCTCAGAATATGTGGCACTTGCAATTGATCTGTCTAAACCTACTAGGTCACATGAAGACCTTCTACAATAGTCTATCTCATATTTTCAATATTTTCAACGGTTTTCCTGTAGTAGTAATTGTTCAGTTGATGCAAAAATCATCAAATACATTCAATGAAAAGTTGCAACGGCGCCAAATTCTCATTCTATTCATCACAGGAATGAACCATCAGTTCCAAATCATCTAATTTGGCATTTTTACCCTATCCATAATCTTTTTTTTCCTCCCAAGTCAGTCGAATGCTCAGGGCCATACTGTAGCGGCATCGTCCCTTGAGCACCCTAAGTGTGAAAAATTGTCAAACTTTGATAGGTTGTTTCTTAGAATCCATGGCACTTGTAAATGATATATTTAAACCTATAGGGTCACATGATAGCCCTCTACAATAGCCTCTCTAGTATTTTCAAGATCTGGAGCGGTTTTCCTAGGGTAGTGATTTTTTAGTTGATGCAAAAATCATCAGATGCATTCAATAAAAGGTTGAAATGGAGCCAAATTCTCATTATGCTCATCATGGGTGCAAAGGATTGGTTCTAGCACATCTGGTTAGGCATTTTTACCCTAGCTATGATCCTATTTTGCCTCCCAAGTCAGTCGAATGCTCAAGACCAGATCATAGCGGCGTTGCCCCTTGAGCACCCTAAGTGTGAAAAATTATTTAACTTTGATAGGCTATATCTCAGAATCTGTGGCACTTTTGAATCATCCGTCTGAATGTACAAGGTCACATGAGGGTTTTCTATAATATCCTGTCTCGGATTTTCAATATTTTGAGGGGTTTTCCTAGGACAATAATTTTTTAGTTGATGCAAAAATCGTCAAATGCAATCAATGAAAAGTTGCAACGGGGCCAAGTTCTTGTTCTTCTTGTTGTGGGCATGAACCGTCAGTTCCAACACATCCGGTAAAGCGTTTTTACCCTAGGCATTCTCCTATTTTTCCTCCCTACTTGATCGAACGCTAAGGATCATACCCTACCGACACCCTAGTGAACCTTAGACAACCCTAGTGAATATAGGGCATCTAGGTAACAAAATGATGAGGATGAAAAGGATAATAATAGACTAACAAGCCTATACTAAGCCATAATAAACCTAATAAAACTCTAATTAATTTAGGGAAGCACTAATGATCATGATCATGATTATTTGCATATATTCTTGTCAGAATCACTGAAAGACCCAATCTCCTAGGACCACCTGCAAAACCAAGATCAACCTTCTACACGAGAGCAATAGAGAGGATGAAATGCTAAATATGGTGCAATAATAGAATGATGATACTATCACACTCCAAAAGATATAATATGGATCAGCACTCCCTTGTACTGACTAAGTTGATATGACCTCATCTGAGTTAGCTCTGAATTAGCTCATAAGGGATAGGTGAGTGTTGATTATATAGAAAAATGTGGGCACGTAATTCCAAGAGGAATAATAACTCCCAAATAACCAGATTAGTGGGAGTTGTGCCTACTTGGAAAATGCAAAACATGTGGCAAACCAGCTTAGGTAAAGACAACATAGTGGTTATGTGAGGTGGCATAAGAGGCCAAAAGAGGGTGTGAGACTCAACCACCCATGTGTGGGTGAGAGAAACACATGTAATTGATGGATTATGCCATGTGTCCTCACATAAACCATGTCCCTTATTAACCTTAGTATGCTTAATAATGTGTACAAAAATAAATATAAAAACCTACACTTATACCCCCCCTTAAGCATAGCTTAGGTGGGTGAAAAGATGCAAAGATGCAAATATGGGTCCCAGCTACAAGGCCATGTGTTGGTGTAAATTATGTCTCATAATTACACTTTACTTAAGTTGACTTAGGGTAATGCATTTCATAGTAGTTTGGATATGAGACACTTAGGGAAGTGTGCACATAGGGATGATGTATATAGGAGAAATTCCACCTTTTGTGGTCTTATCTTGTTGTTACATTCCACCTTCAGTAGGTGATCCACCTCTTGTGGAATGCTTTATTATTTATCCTACCTACCCTTGTTTTGTATTGAGCCGCATGTCATGATTGTGTGCTCACATTTCCATATGGCCTTGACTTTATAAGAAGGCTCATCTACATTGTATGTAATGATCCAGATGATTATATTTTTCATCTTGATTATAATACAGTTTATTCTTATCAAATATTTTGTCTCTCTATTGTGCTATTCATTGTGCTCTAGATCTTGGCTATATTTGAGAAATTCTTACATGGCATCAGAGCCATTGGGGCTTCATTGAGTAGAGTATTTGGAGACATTTTGGAGCATTTATTTTTTGAATCTAGGGAGATACACATTTTAGAGGCATCATATGATAATTTTGACCTTATTTTTTATTCAGGGAGGTCATTTCCATGAATTTTGAGTATAAATTTGCCTATATTTGATGAAAATTGATTTTGGGGCTTCAAAGAAATCTTTTGCCCATTTGGGCATACGGGATTTTGCAAAAAGCAATGGAAAAATATATATTATTTCTATTTTCTATGAAGTTTTCAATTTTCAATTATTTAAAAAAAATCACAGTTTTTTATATATTTGTATAAGTTTTTAAAAAAAAATATCATATTTTTTTGGGCGAATTATTTTTTATTTTATTTTATTTTATTATTATTATTATTTTTTTTATTTTTTTGGGGGGGGGTGGGGGGGGGGGGTTTATTCTGCAAGGATCGTACTCTATGTAGTACGCAATGTCGTACCATCTACCTGCTCATAGGTACGGACCCTACAATTGTACATTGCCTCCTCTCCTTGCAGGACCCTACTGCCTCTCTGACACCCACTGCTTCGCTCGTGGTCGCAGCCTTGCTTCGCTCCACTACCTACCTCCCCGCCCTGACACTTCCATGCCACTGCTCCTCTCGGGCTCTATCAATGATCCTTACAACCCCCTTCCTGCCCAGCCCACATTCTTCCCCTCACTTTCTTTCCAGCCATAGCCATCCTCCTCTGTCGAGATGTGGGGGCCACTCCCTACTATTTCGATAGTTCTTGAGGTGTGACCGCGTCCGCCACATGGTAGGTGGCCACTAGCCCACATAAAATAACATAGTGACACATAGGCTTCCACATGTCAGCATATGATTCAGCCATATCAGTAGATCACAAAGACTAGTCAACACCACATGTCATCACACCATTGGTTTGTACCTGCATAGTCATCCTACCACACAGGTATACGACCTGCCAACCATTCATTGTACAGATTCAATCATATTTGGACACGTGTTATTTTCGTATTGTACAGTCAGTCCACGTAGGCATTGAGGCAAATTTCTTGCGATAGTCATACGACTATCAAATTTAGGCTCATGAAGTGTTGATGTCAGCCTACATTAGGACATTTTTTGAAAACTTTCAGCCCCTCTCCATTGAGTTTTTGGGTTTTTGCAAGCCAACTTTGAAGGCCCATAACTTGCTCATTTTAGCTCCTTTTTTCATGTAATTTTTTTTCATTTGGGCTAATGTTTTGTTCTCTTTGCAATGGTTATGGTGTTTTCTGATTTTGGTGGACAAAATTTTCATAATTTTTAGTTTTTCACAACTATACTTGTCCAATCCTCAACTTTTCAACTTCAGAGGCTTCGTTTGGGCGCATAGGACATCCTTTTCAGGTGCTATTTTTTTTTAAATGTGCATAATTTTTTTTCTACTTTCACATGGTGCTATCATTTTTTCACCATCTTGAGTCGAAATTGTACTTTCAGTATTTGGTCATTTTTGGCCTATTTGGTACTTGTATTTTGTTTGGATCTCAGCTTAGATTTCTTGCAGTTTTTGTTGGAGTCTCTTATAGCCTATTTAAGGCAGTTGTAAAGTTGAAATAAGAAATCCACTTTTCCATTTTTTGCAAGTGGCCCATTGTACACGCACTAAGTATAAAGTGTCAAATCATCATTTTGGAGGGGTTCTTTGATTGAGTGAATTTAGAGGGGGATGGCTTGTGTGATTGTGTCTCTTTCTATCTTGTGTTTTTTTTCATTTTGGTGCTATGGGTTCTCCAAAATTTCCACTTCTAACTCTACATAATTAAGTATCATGGAAAATTAAAGCATGGAGTAAGTGTAAAGTGGAAAATTGGCGGCTTAGCAAATTCACCACATGGGAGGAGGAAATCACTAAGACAATTTTCACTTGGAGGACTTTACATCCAAAACAGGGAATGAATCCACTAGATCCAATCCTGAATGATACAAGGACTGAATACTAAGTAGATTGATTGTGTTTGGAATGTGTTTAAGCCTCTTGATAGTTCTGATACTAAATGTTTAGTAAAGATGTCAAGCTAACAAGATGAGAGGGGGGGGGGGGGTGAATCATACAAACTTAATCATACATAAAAACAACAGATTCAACCTCGGTAACCTATACATCAATAATATAACCAAAAATTGCTAAACAACAAAACTCAAAAGCATATAAACATCATAACACTCATAACACCAGATTTAACATGGAAACCCAAATAGGGAAAAACCACTATGGGATTTTGGACCCACTAAGAAATATACTCTTCTAAAGTATGCTCGGTTAAAAGCAAATCCTGTTAAAGATTACAAACACATTACTAGATGTGACCCGGTTAAGGGATTTCCCTTAGATCTGTTAGGATCTTCACCTTGTTAGAGATGACCTTATTAAAGGGTTTCAAACACTCAATCTGAATGTCACCTTACTAGAGGGTTTTACAAATAAGACTGTTAAGTCCCCTCGGTTAAGAGATTTTCTGTCACTTCACAAAATAACAGTAATAAAAATATGTCTGCAACTTCACATCTAAAATGCTGAAGCAGATTCTTATTTGCTCAATACAATCTCATCATAGGACTCATCTTGTCCTTTTGTTGGGCTCTATACTCTGTTATCAAAACAGGTCTTCAAGATTCTATGCTCAGTGATCACTGTGTTGCATCCCTATGCATACACTTGCCCGCATTCATTGTTTATCAACAATACCTTATTTATAAACAATTTTGCCAACCGGCCAATCTCCTTGATCACATTTCCCATGATCAATCATAGCCATCAGATCTTCAAACTTGACCAAGTTCAATGTATCCTTTGATCAAAAAATGTTTTTCCCTGCCTCGGAACTTGCATACATTCCTTGAAACTTGTGCTAGGGTATTGCAGTTCAATCTGAGTTGTAGATCTCCCTGTCGATCTTCCTTTGCCATAGATTATTAACACACTTTATTCGCGGCTTACCAATCATTTAATCAAGTCCAGCTCATCAGCTTCCTTCATTAAATAATGCTTTTATACATTCAATGTATTCAGTTATTACTCGGTTGCAACTCGGTAAATACTAAACTTCACTCGATAGACATTCCGCCTTCATTAACTGATAGCGATAACCTTAGGGTTTACTGACTAGGTTCCTTAGGGTTTACTGACTAGGTTCTTTGCATGGTAACATAGTATAGTATTAACCTTACAATCAATAACATATGCAAGATATCAAAATAGTCTAAAACATCATGATCTCATCATTGTCTAACTCAATAATAGTTGCCCATCGAATAACTTATTCCACCCCTTATTTATCACGTTCTTTTCTAAGTCTTTTACCAACTTCTTTATACTCATCAAAACATACTTCTTAAGATATGGCAACATCATACTTAATCAGAAAATCAATTTCTTGATATCAATGACAAAATAATAATATTAAGATAGTAAATATCCTTAATCAGTTATATCCATAATCATCAACAACCTTCTCAATATCCTTATTGAAATGCCAAAAATCTCCCTTGTCTGTTATAATGCCAACAATCTCCCCCTTTGGCATTGATGGCAAAACTGATTGATTTGACCTAAATGATTTTGGATTCAATGTTGAAATGCAGTTCTTCTGTCATTAGTCTTCTCCCTAGTTTTGAAATGTAGTCTCCTCCTTCAGACTTCTCCCCAATTTGTTAGTCTTCTCCCCCTTTGACAACAATGCCAAAAATGAAAAGAACTAAAACATAATTTCTTCCACTAGGAGGTGAATTCCTTGTTGTTATGTATCTACTCAGTCTCGGTCAGAGCATTTTGTCTTCAAATTCTATTCCCTGTTATTGTTTCTTGCACACCTTTAGAAAATTTCCTAAAGTGTAACTCAGCATCAACTCCTAAAGATATTCTTGTAGAGTTATTGAATTGATGCTTTCACCGAACTCGGTCATTGAATGGAAGATAGGGGTAGGACCCCTAACTGACTTTTGAGATACTCAAAAGTGTCCCTTGGTAGTGGTTTGGTGAAGATATCTGCTATTTGCTCCTTTGTTCTAACATATTCCAACACCATTTTCTTCTCTTGAACTTCTTCTCTAAGATAATGATATTTGATAGAGATGTGCTTTGTCTTAGAGTGCATGAATAGATTCTTTGAAATGTTTATGGCACTGGTATTATCACAGAATATGGTTATTGGCTCTGTAACTTGCTCATTTAAGCCTTCCAATAGTTCTTTGATGCATGCTATATTAGTACAATTCAATGTTGTAGCAACATATTCAGCTTCTATTGTTGACTATGAAACACATCCTTGTTTCTTACTAAGCCAACTCACTAGTCTTTCTCCTAAAAAGAAAGCTCCTCCACTTGTGCTTTTCCTATCATCAATGTTACCTACCCAATCAGCATCAGTATAAACTTTTAAATAAAATACATTTCCTTTTCTATATACTAAGCCATAATCTTCGGTGCCTTTCAGGTATCTGAAAATTCTTTTGATTGCTGTCATGTGTGTTTCCTTGGGATCTATAGAAAATCTTGCAACTATACCTACTGCATGTGCTATATCTGGCCTGTTCTGTACAACATATTGCAACTTTCCAATCATAGATCGGTAAAGTGTCTCATCAACATATGCAGATTCATCATTCTTTGATAGTTTACAATTGGTAGTCATAGGAGTACTTACTGGTTTTGAATCTTCCATTCCAAATTTCTTTAAGATTTCCTTTATGTACTTGGATTGGGTAATGAAAATCTCATCTTTCATTTGCAGTATATGTAAACCTATAAAATACTTTATCTCACCGATTAATGACATCTCAAATTCTTTGCTCATTTCATTTCCAAAGTTCTTGCATAGAGAGTCATTTCCATAAAAGATAATATCATCAACAAATGTGGCTAAGATCAGTATTCCATTGTCATCATTCTTCATGTACATATTGTTCTTTTCACTTGTTCTTATAAAACCAATATTGATCAAATATGAATGCAATCTCTCATACCATGCTTTGGGTGCTTGTTTCAAACCATATAAAGCTTTGTTCAATTTACATACCTGATCATTATTTTCTCCTTCAACAAATCCTTCAGATTGTTCAATGAAAACTTCTTCTTCTAAAATACCATTCAGAAATGCAGATTTGACATCCATTTGATATACTTTGAAATTTTTGAAAGCAACATATGCCAACAAAGTTCTTACTCCTTCAAGTCTTGCCACAGGTGCAAAAGTTTCACCATAATCAATTCCTTCTTCCTGAGCATAACCTTTGCAAACTAATCTTGCCTTATTTCGAATGACCTCACATTTTTCATTTAGCTTGTTTCTTAAAATCCACTTGTACCGATTACATTTTTGTCCTTCGGTCTTGGGACCAGTGTCCATGTGTCATTCTTCTTGATTTGATCAATCTCTTCTGTCATAGCATTTATCCAATCCTCACTGTTAAATGCCTCTTCCACTATTCTCAGTTCAAATTCAGATATCAGACATGTGTTCTGTCTCAGTTTATTCCTTGTCATCACTGGATCATCCTTATCTCCTATAATCTGACTTGATGCATGATGTCTTCTAACATATTTGGCTAATACAGGCTTGGTAGGCTCTGTATGATCTTCTTCATCACTTGGTAACTGGATATTTCCTTCATTTCCTTCAGCAGTCTGCTCAGTAAGACTTGTCGGTTTAACATAGACAAATTCATCATAATCTTCTGGTTCCTTGGAATTTCCTTCATCATCTCTTTCTGCAAATTCATCAATTTTCACATTTGCACTTTCTACTATTTTGTTAGATGATTTGATCAAACATTTAAATGCTTTGCTTCTAGAAGAATAACCAAGAAATGTTCCTTCTTCACTTTTCTGATCAAACTCACCATTTCTATCATCTTTGTAAACATAGCATTTACTTCCAAAGATTTTAAAATAGCTTACATTAGGTTTCTTGTCATACCAAATTTCATATGGTGTCTTCAAAGTTCCTTTCTTCAGTTTTACTCGGTTTAGGGTGTACACTGCTTTGCTTATTGCTTCTCTCCAAAATGTTTGTCGCACTTTCTTTTCAATCATCAGGGTTCTGGAACAATCCAGAATAGATCTGTTTCTTCTTAGAGCTATTCCATTTTGGTGTGGGGTTCTTGGTGCAGAGATTTATTTTTGAATACCATGATCATTGCAGAATAAGTTGAACTCATCAGATGTGAACTCTCCTCCTCTGTCTAATCTAAGACATTTTAGTTGTCTTCCTGTCTCATTTTCGACTCTTGCCTTGTACCATTTAAACATTTGAAAAGCTTCTGATTTTTCTTTTAAGAACATTACTGACATCATTCTTGAGTAATTATCCACAAATAATATGAAATATTTATCTCCATAGTAACTCTGAACTTTCATAGGACCACAAAGATTAGTATGCACAATATCTAAAATTCCCTTAGAAGTGTAGGGCTTACTTGTAAAGCTTGATCTTGTCATCTTTCCCATTTGGCATCCTTGACACATAGCATTCTCAGGTTTTTCAAGACTTAGTAGACCTCTTACTCGGTGTTTCTTGCTTATTTTGATCAGACTATCAAAATTTACATGACAAAACCTTTTATGCCATAACGAGGTATCATCTATCTTTGCATATAAACACTTATTCCGAGTTGAGTCAAGGTGAAATGTGTTACCTTTTGTTTGTGTCCTGGTAGCGGCTAACTTTCCATGTTTGTCATGAACTTTGACAATTCCATTCTGAAATTCTTTTCGGTAACCTGTGTTGTTTAGCTATGCTACACTCAACAAATTGTATTTCAAGCCTTCAACCCAATAAAATTTATTGCATTTTGCATTGTCAAGAAGTGTTATAGATCCTTTACCTTTTACCGGACATGGTGCATCAGTACCAAATCTTACATAGCCTCCATCATAGTCTTCTAATATAACAAACTTGTGTTTATCACCTGTCATGTGATGTGAACATCCACTATCTATGATTCAAGAATCATTTTTACTTATATGAGATAGTAGGGCTTTTTCTTCATACCTTTCTTCATTTGATCCATCTTTGATAGCCACATAAACAACTTCCTCTGTATCAGTTTCATCTGATTTATCATCATTAGATTCCTCATCAACTATTAGGCATGTTTTCTTATCTCTTCCTCTGAAATCTCGGAGTCCTTTGTAATGATTATCTTTCTATCTATCATCTCGGTAATCTCTCCTTTCACTAGATTCTCTGCTAGGACAGTTAGAAGCCATATGTCCAATCTTATCACAATTGAAACATTTTAAAGGTAGCTTTCCCTTATACTTACCTTTACCTCTCGGTAACCTTCTAGCTAATAGTGCTTCAAACTCTTCTTGCTTCCTGATTTCCTCATACAACTTGTGTACTTTTTCCATATTCTTGCAAAATCTCTCACTTGCTCCACTGTGATCTCCTTCAGTGTACTTACTCATTCTATCATTGTAATCATCAGATTCATCAAGATGAAAAGAACTGAAAGCAGATTCAACTTTATTTACTGATGACCCACTGTTATCAAAATTACTTAACTCAAAATCATGTAGCTTACCAATAGTAGCATCTAAAGAAACTGGCATACTGGGTACAGACCTCAATTCATTGATTGTAGAGACTCCGATTGCATAAGCTGGTAGAAGGGTTCTTAACAACTTACTTGTTATATCCTTTTCTTCAATAGTTCCACCTTCTCCTTTGATTTGATTGACAATCTCCTTTAGTCTTGTACTGTACTGGGTTATGTTCTCACCTTCATTCATCCTCATAGATTCAAGTTTTCCTCTTAGACTATCCACTTTTTCTCTTTCAACATGTTCATCTCTACCATACATAGATATGAGCTTATCCCACATTGCTTTTGCATCATTGCAGCCTTCTATGTCATTAAACTCTGAGTCGGTCAATGCAGATGTTATTTCAATCATTGTTGTCTATGTTCTTACTTTTCCTTTATCTCTTCCATTGTCAATGGATAGGCGCTCGGTGTAATGAAATCATTCTCCAAATAATATACAACATATTCTCCAACTCCTGATAAGTGTAGCTTCATCCTTTTATGCCATGTAGAGAAACTTGACTTATTCAGCTTTGGTGCATCCCTCTTATACATCTTTGGATCTTTGCTTCAAGTACCTTTAAACTTTTTCTTCCAGAGTCCAAAGCTCTGATACTAATTGATAGTTCTGATACTAAATGTTTAGTACAAATGTCAAGCTAACAAGATTGGAGGGGGGGTGAATCATACAAACTTAATCATCCATAAAGACAACAGATTCAACCTCGGTAACCTATACATGAGTAATATAACCAAAAACTGCTAAACAAGCAAACTCAAAAGCATATAAACATCATAACACTCATAACACCAGATTTAACGTGGAAACCCAAATAGGGAAAAACCACTATGGGATTTTGGACCCACTAAGAAATATACTCTTCTAGAGTATGCTCGGTTAAAAGAAAATCTTGTTAAAGATTACAAACACATTGCTAGATAGGACCTGATTAAGGGATTTGCCTTAGATCTGTTAGGATCTTCACCTTGTTAGAGATGACCTTGTTAAAGGGTTTCAAACACTCAATCTGAATGTCACCTTGCTAGAGGGTTTTACAAATAAGACTGTTAAGTCCACTCGATTAAGAGATTTTCTGTCACTTCACAAAATAACAGTAATAAAAATATGTCTGCAACTTCACATCTAAAATGTTGCAGAAGATTCTTATTTTCTCAATACAGTCTCATCATAGGACTCATCTTGTCCTTTTTCTAGGCTCTATAGTCTGTTATCAAAATAGGTCTTCAAGCTTCTATGCTCGGTGATCACTATGTTGCGTCCCTGTGCATACACTTGCCCGCATTCATTGTTTATCAACAATACCTTATTTATAAACAATTTTGCCAACCAGTCAATCTCCTTGATCACATTTCCCATGATCAATCATAGCCATCAGATCTTCAAACTCGACCAGGTTCAATGTATCCTTTGATTAGAAATCATTTTATCCTACCTCGAAACTTGCATACATTCCTTGGAACTTGTACTAGGGTATTATGGTTCAATCTGAGTTGTAGATCTTCTTGTCGATCTTCCTTTGCCATAGATCCTTAACAAAATTTATTCACGGCTTACCAATCATTTAATCAACTCCAACTCATCAGCTTCCTTCATTAAATAATGCTTTTATACATTCAATGTATTCTGTTATTACTCGGTTGCAACTTGGTAAATACTAAACTTCACTCGGTAGACATTCCGCCTTCATTAACCGATAGCGATAACCTTAGGGTTTACCGACTAGGTTCCTTAGGGTTTACCAACTAGGTTCTTTGCTCAGTAACATAGTATAGTATTAACCTTACAATCAATAACATATGTAATATATCAAAACAGTCTAAAACATCATGATCTCATCATTGTCTAACTCGGTAATAGTTGCCCATTGAATAACTTATTCCACCCCTTATTTATCACATTCTTTTCTAAGTCTTTTACCGACTTCTTTATACTCATCAAAACATACTTCTTAAGATATGGCAACATCATACTAAATCAGAAAATCAATTTCTTGACATCAATGACAAAATAATAATATTAAGACAGTAAATATCCTTAATCAGTTATATCCATAATCATCAACAACCTTCTCAATATCCTTATTGAAATGCCAACAATCTCCCTTGTCTGTTATAATGCCAACACCTCTTTTGTAAGTTGAATAAGTAAAGTATTGATATTGAAGAGAAAATAAGCGGAAACAATGAGATACAGCTTCAGGATTTCATCATGCACCTGGATTTAAGAAGTATGAAATGATTCAAAGCTGCTCTATGAAATCTACCAAAAGTAGTAGGGACCATGTGTTCAGACGAGGACGCTCACCCTCTTGGTCCTCTAAACTTTCCATGCATCTAAAAGGGTTTCTTCGTCTCTGCAATTAAAGCTTAATTCCAGAGGTACAACTGCACACCTATTTCCTGCACACAGAAAGAGGGAGAAAGGGGTTGGGAATAGGGGTTTGCGTAATTCAAACCTCGGTTTGGAATCAAACTTGAATAAAATACTACAAATGCTTGAAATAAATGATGGAAAGGTATACCTTTAGATTTGCAATAGATGATGATGATGCTTTGCTTCTTGAAAATAATCACATATGTTGTATTAAATGGCATGAACATGACAAAACCCTAACACACACACACATGCTTGCAAATAAATGATGCAATAATGATCCATAATTTATGAATGAAGAATATGTAGCCTTGAGGAATGCTTGATGAAGAATGCTTGAATGTAGTCTCCTTTCCTTCTACTATTTTATCCTTATGATTGTATGTGAATGTCTTCTTATGCTTGTATATATATCAAAATGAGAGGGGAAGACCTTATATACTTGCCTATTGTCAAACTTATTTTCTGACATAGGCCGACATGAGGAATTATTTTCCTGCTCAAATTTGGGATAGGGCATAGGGGCCAAAATAGGTCCTGATTAGGGAGGACCAGGGTGTGGCGTCCTGGTCCTGATGGGGACCAGGGCATAGCGCCCTAGTCTTGCCCTAATTTAGGATAGGGACAAGGGGCTATTCAAGGTGTAGGATGATAAAATGAAGCTCAGTTGCATGGGGGAGGCATAAATAGGTCCTGTTCAATCATGGGGATGAGACTGCTAAGGTGAGGGCCCTAAATGCCTTTAAAATTGCAAGGTGTGCAATTTTAGGACGCTACAGTAAGTTAATGGAAAAAGGAGACAATCTTATGAAAATAGAACAATAACAACACCACCTAATCCTAATACTGATCTTAATTCTCAAGTGTAATGGCTCACTAAAAATTCAATAACACTTGGAACTCTGAGAAAGTATGTATTAGATGACCTCATTTTTCACATTGAGAAATCTACTACAGTCAAAGAGGCTTGGGATATTTATGAGAAATTGTATGGTCAATTTGATGAGATAAAGGGCTAAAAGCTTGATGGTGAACTCACAATATTGGATCCCAAGGATTTTGATTGAATCCAAGATTATGTCACGAAAGCAAATGAGCTAAGAGTGAGTAAAGCTTAAGGATTGTAGCATTGACAAGAAGGATGCTCAATTGGTTTACAACTTGTTGGACAAGCTTCCATCAGAGTATGTAGCCTTTGTTTCTAGCTTTCACACCCATCTATTGGCTCAAGGTGCTTCATATACTCCACCATCATTTGATGCATTCATGAAGATGTTGATACTTGAGCATTCTAAGTTGACCAAGATGGGGATTCTCAAATCTTCAAATTCATAAGATTTGGTGGCTAATAAAGGGAATCAAAGCAACCAAGGAAAAGGCATGAAACAAAAGTAGTCTAAGCCAAAGCCACAACAAGATGGAGCAAATTCATCCTCTCCACAAAAAGGTAATTCTACATACTCACCTAAGAGGAAATCATATAAGGATTTTTTTTTTTGTGCATATTGAAAGAAGTCAACACATGATGAACACCATTGTTACAAGAAGGATATTGATGAATTGAAACATCTTCTTGAGAAGAATAAAATCAATTTGCCTTCTATAATTTCTACTTTGGCTTCTTCTTCCAAAGAAAAGGATAAAGGGAATGATCACACTCTTGGGGCAAGTAAAGGACAAGCTCTTTGTGCTACTACAAGTCATGATTCAGGGACATGGCTTATCGATTCAGGAGCTTCTCATCATATGGCATCTTTGCAGTCTATATTCTCTTCATTTGAGCCCTGTAATATGCCATCGATTTTAATGGAAAATGATACATATATGAATGTTATTGGGAAAGAATCTATTGTCATTTGGGATAACTGATAGTTCTGATACTTAATGTAAAGAGCTGATGCCAATAGCTAACAAGATGAGAGGGGGGGGTGAATCATACAAACTTAAACTTCCATAAAATCAATAGATTCAACCTCGGTAATATATACATCAGCAACATAACCAAAAACTGCTAAACATGCAAACTCATAAACATATAATCATCATGAAACTCATAACACTAGATTTAATGTGGAAACCCAAATAGGGAAAAACCACTGTGGGATTTCAGGCCCACTAAGAAATATACTCTTCTAGACTATGCTCTGTTAAAAGCAAATCCTGTTAAAGATTACAAACACATTGCTAGATGTGACTCGATTAAGCTATTTCCCTCAGATCTGTTAGGATCTTCACTTTGTTAGAAGTGACCTTGTGAAAGGATTTCAAACACTCATTTAGAATGTTACCTTGCTAGAGGGTTTACAAATAAGACTGTTAAGTCCACTTGGTTAAGAGATTTCTCTATTATTCAGAATAAACAACAGTAGTAAATATATCTGCAACTTCACATCTAAAATGCTAAAGCAGATTCTTATTTGCTCCAAACAATCTCGTCATAAGACTTATCTAGTCTTTTGTTGGGCTCCTTACTCTATTTTTCAAATAGGTCTTCAAGCTTATGTGCTCGGTAATCACTATGTAGCATCCCTGTGCTTACACTTGCCCGCATACATTGTTTACCAACAATTTCTTATTTATAAATGATTCTCACTGCTTAATCTCTTTAATCACATTTCCCATGATCTATCTTACCCATCAGATCTTCAATCTTGATCAGGTTCAATGCATCTTTCAATCTGAAAACATTTTACCTTGCCTCGGGACTTGCAATCCTTTCTTGGAACTTGCACGAGGTTATTGCGATTTAATTTGTGATGTAGATCTTCCTGCCGATCTTTTATTGCCATAGATCCTTTAACAAACTTCATGTGCGGCATTCCAATCATGTATACATCTCCAACTCATCATTGTCCTTCATTAAATAATGCTTGTATTCATTCAATGTTCTCTATCATAACTCGGTTGCAACTTGGTAAATACTAAACTTTACTCGATAGACATTCCGCCTTCATTAACCGATATCGATAACCTTAGGGTTTACCGACTAGGTTCTTTGCTCGGTGACATAGTATAGTATTAACCTTACAATTAACAACATATGTAGGATATCAAAACAATCTAAACATCATGATCTCATCATTGTCTAACTCGGTAATATTTTCTCATTGAATAATTTATTCCCCTTATTCATATTCTTTCTATGTCCTTTACCGACCACTTAATTCTCTTCAAATCAATCTCCTCAAGATATGGCAACATCATACTGAATCAGAAAATCAATTTCTTGACATCAATGACAAAATAATATTATAAAGATAGTTATCATCCTTTTTCAGTTATATCAATAATCTTCAACAACCTTCTCAATATCCTTAATAAATATCAACAATCTATCTTTCTACTGCCAACAATCTCCCCCTTTGGCATTGATGGCAAAATCAACAATTAAATGGTAATACCAACAAGATATTCAAATTGATTCAGATTCAGATTGCTGTTAGACTTCTCTTGTTATCCTTGAGCTGTAGACTTCTTCTGAAGTCTTCTCCCTTTAGTAATCTTCTCCCCCTATCATTAGTCTTCTATTATCTTCTTCATTTAGGATTTTTACCAATTACTCTTCTCCCCCTTTGACAACAATGCCAAAAAGTAAAAGAACTAAATCATGATTTCTTCCTCTATGAAGTGATTTGCCTTGTTGGTGTAGGAGCACCCTTCCAAGCTCTCCCTCCTTCTTTGTGTTGTTGGTGTTATGCTTCTTATGAAGCCATTGTACATAAAATAATGAGTCATGTGCTCATAGGTCCTAGTTAGGGTCCTAGAGGAGATCTTGGGGGTCATTAGTCAAGATTGTGATTTTCTTGAAGATGGAGGGTATGTGTGTCTTTGTGGTGTTTAGGGGTCCTTCATAACATGGTGGTGTCCTTAGTTTGGCCCAATGTGGGTTTAGGAGTCATGAAAAGCAACATTGAGAAAGTTGCTCAAAAGTTGCAAAAGTTGCATGACAACTTTTAAAAGTTGTCAAGCAACTTTTCCACCAGGAGGTCTTAATCCTTAGTTTGGCATGGAAAACCCTAATATGGGCACATAGACCAAGGCAAAGGTGGTATAAGTATTTTCAAACCCTAAGTTAATGGGTTGGATGTCAGAGATTGTACAGCTCAAGAAAACTGAATTGACTGTGACTATTTTGTTGGTTACCAGTCAGTTTGAATGAAGCTACCGAGCAAGTTAATGGATTGATTTGCATGCAAAACTGTGTGAAATGTCTTCTATGGTGTAAATACTTCCATTGTGAGTGATTAGATTATCTTTTTATTTGCCAGTTGAGTGTGTTTGTAAATAGTTTGTAAATTGCAGTCTCACTATCTAGTTTTGGATTGGTTGTGCAAATGAAGTCCTAACTCCATTCCCCATTGTGAAATCAAAATGAAACCATGGGTAATGGAAGTAAAGACCCTGTACTATAGTTCCATGCAAGCAGGGCCCTTGAAATTGCAAGGAAGCCATTTGAAGACCCATTCCTAGGCGAGACTAGATAGTGCTCGGTTAGGAATGGTTGTTGGTGCAGAGGTCTTGAAGAGAAAGGTTGGTCAGTGGAGAGTGCACCCTTTGGAGGAGGTGTAAAGGAGTGTGTGAAGCACCACTGGTGTGAAGGAGGAGCCTCCACCAATCTAGACTAGGTGGCTAGAACAAAAAACATTCACTGTGACCCATGCAGACCATAAAACCCTCACAAAACCCTTAAAAACCCCAAAATTTGCCCAAGGCACTATACGGCCACTTGGAAGCCCAAAACAAGAGAAATCCTTGAGCCCTTGTCAAATGAATGGTAGTCCATTTTGGGAGTTTGGGTAGGTTGTGCATCATTTGGGAGGAATCCCTAAAATTCTTGGTAGGAGGCCTAATTGGTCCCAATCCTTGTAGCCCTATTTTGTAGGCAAAACACAAAATAGTGAAATCGGTAAGGGGTTGAAGGCTTGAAACCTCTTGGAGGAACATGAATGGGTGGAAAGACCATGAATTAGACCTGATATAACCTTGCTAAGACCTTGGAAGGTGTAGAACAAGCCTAGCCCTTATTAGCCATAGTAAGGGGTTTTGAGTCTCATGAGTAGGTGAGACCTTAGGAGAAGCATTGCAACTCATTGGTGGGTGGAATTGGGCAAGGTCAGGGGATTCCTGAAGCAAAGGAAGTCCTAGAGACCCTAGGGTGTGTAGGGAACACCAGGTGATCCAAGGAAAGGATTGAGGAGCATAGACTAGGCTGGTCTATCCCAAACCCCATCCCATCAGATTGGTATCAGAGCCAAGTTAAAGATTTGGTTGCCTATGTATGTCTCTATATACTAGTGAATCAGTAGGGGGGAGTAGGATGGTCACTAATGCAGAGTTGGCTAGAGAGGTAGAAGAACAGAAGGAGAATAGACTCCTTGAGGAAGCTATGAATGAGATAAGGGACAAATTGCAAGAAGTGGTGGATTAGAGGACACAAGGACCTTGGGGTGAGGACACCGAAGATAAAGGCAAGAAAACTATAGCCTTAGATGACATTATACCTTAACCAGATCCCTTGCTCAATGAAGAACCTTTTGTGAAGGCTATTAAGGCTTTGAACACTAAATCTTTTGAAGGATTGCCACAATTCAGTGGAAGGATGGACATTGACACTGTCATGGAATGGATTGAGGGTATGGAAAACCACTTTGAGTGTGAGGGAGTGACAGAGGCTCAAAAGGTTAAGGTTGCCAAATCAAGATTAAGGGGAGCAGCTTTGACATGGTGGAAGTACCCGCAAGAAGAGAGAGTTAGCATGGGGAAGCTACCTATTGCCAATTGGAAGGCCATGGTGAGCAAGATTAAGGTGGCTAGGTATCTAAGCGGCCTAAAGTGGAACATTCAAGAGGAGATAAGCCTATGGACTCCTACTACTATTCAAAAATGTCATCAGCTTGTTGTCAAGGTGGAAGAGAGGAACAAAAGGAAAGGAGACTCCAATAATAGGGGTAAAGGCAAAGGTAGAGACCAAATTAACCACTGAGGTGGTTACCAAAGCAATTCAAATGAGCAAAGGAACCAAGGAGAAGCCAAGTTGACTAAACATGGCAGTGAAACCAATCTAAGAGGGGGCCATTCTAGAGGAAGAGGTGCACAAGGTGGTCTAAGTAGGGGTAGAGGTACTGGCAGAGGTAACTCATACTTTACAACTATGAAGTGTTACAACTGTGGACAATTGGGACACCCAGCATATAGATGCCCTGACAAGCCTACCTCGTCAAATAATGGGAAGAGGGTTGCTTATGCTCATGAAGACTCTTCAAGCAGCAGGACACTGGATGTGGACTAGATTGAATCAGAGATTGGAGAGAATCTGATGTTCAATAGAATTTTGATCAGACGGCCGATTAAGGAGGAATCCAAACATAGGAGAGCATTGTTTAGGGTGAGATGCAAAGTTCTTGGTAAAGTGTGCAAGGTGATAGTTGATTCAGGCTCAACTGACAACATCATATTAGAAGAGGTAGTTAGGAAGTTGAAACTCACAAGAACACCCCACACTAGCCCTTACAAGGTGACTTGGTTGAACAAAGGACAAAGTGTGCTGGTCAATGAACAGACTTGGGTAGAGTTTTCTATTGGAGGATATAGGGATAAGATCCTTTGTGATGTGTTGCCTATGGATGCTTGTCATCTGCTACTAGGAAGACCCTGGCAATTTGATAGGAAGGTGATCTATGATGGAGAGGAGAACTCCATATCATTCAAGAAGGATAGCAAGACCTTCAAGATTCAGTCCTTGACAGAGGATGAAGAGGGAACTTCAAGAACCCCTAGTGTCTTATTGGCTACTGGTAAAGAGTTCTTAAACTTGCTACATGAGGGGGAGATAGTGAAGTGTGCCATCTTTGTGAAACCAAAGGAGGAAGAAGACAAGTTGCAGAAAGAGGTACCTAAGGAGGTCAAACAGATGTTGCAAGAGTATAAGGACATAGTGAGTGATGGAGCACCTGCAACACTCCCACCAACAAGGTCTATAAGTCATCAAATAGACTTTGTTCCCAAAGCATCCCTACCTAACAAAGTTGCATATAAGCTCACACGTGATCAAAACAAGGAGGTAGTAAGGCAAGTGCAGGAGTTATTGGAACAAGGATTGATTAGAAGAGCATCAGCCCATGTGCAGTCCCGGTAGTGCTAGCATCAAAGAAGGGAGGCAAGTGGAGACTTTGCACTGACTCAAGGGAAATCAATAGGATCATTGTAAGGTATAGGTTTCCTATTCCTAGAATAGAGGATTTGATGGACTATTTAGGAGGTGCCATGTATTTCACCAAGCTAGACCGTAAAAGTGGTTATCACCAGATTAGAATCAAGGAGGGTGATGAGTGGAAGACTAATTTCAAGACCACAGAA
Source organism: Cryptomeria japonica (assembly GCF_030272615.1). NCBI lineage: Eukaryota > Viridiplantae > Streptophyta > Pinopsida > Cupressales > Cupressaceae > Cryptomeria > Cryptomeria japonica. Next base: position 7,665,662 of record NC_081405.1, read on the forward strand.
GGGTTGTATGAATGGCTTGTGATGCCATTTGGACTCACCAATGCTCCAAGAACCTTCATGAGGTTGATGAATGAGGTGTTGAAAGACTTCATAGGTAGGTTTGTGGTGGTGTACCTAGATGACATTCTCATCTATAGCGGAACCAAAGAGGAGCACCTTAAGCATTTGAGGTTAGTCTTAGAGAGGTTGCATGAGGAAAAGTTATCCATCAACCTAGAAAAGTGTGACTTCTTGAAGCAAGAGGTTGTTTACTTAGGATTTGTGGTGTCTAAAGAAACCTTGAAGATGGATCCAAGCAAAGTGGAGGCAATCTTGAATTGGCTTGCACCTAAAACAGGGACTGAAGTCAAGAGTTTCCATGGATTAGCCCAACTCTATAGGAAGTTTGTGAGGAATTTCAGTGGCATATGTGCACCAGTCCTTGACACCATAAAAGGAGGCCTTAAAACTAAGTTTGAATGGACTGAACAGGCTGACAAAGCATTTCAATTGTTGAAACAAGAAGTAGACACAAAACCTATCCTTCTCCTACCTACCTTTGATAAGCTATTCACATTGGAGTGTGATGCAAGTGGAATTGCAGTAGGTGGTGTATTGAGTCAAGAGGGAAGACCTGTGGCATTTTTCAGTGAGAAGCTTAATGAAGCAAAGAAGAAGTTCTCGGCCTATGACCTAGAGTTGTATGCATTAGTGCAGCCTCTAAAGAAATGGAGGCATTACCTACTTCCAAAGGAATTTGTGGTGTTCACAGATAACCAGGCATTGAGTTACATTAACACTCAAGAGAATCTTAGCAATAGGCATTTGAAATGGATGGAATACCTCCAATCCTTCAACTTCACCATCAAGCATAAGAAGGGGCAACTTAACAAGGTGGCAGATGCATTAAGCAGGAAGTTGTTGACAGTTCAAGAACTACAGTTGCAGAGCATAGGAATAGAAGGTTTCAAGGACCTCTATGAAGGAGATGAAGACTTCTCATCAGCTTACAAGGTTTGCAAGGAGTTTGTGAGCCATTTCCATGGTGAGTATGCATATTAAACTCTCCAAAATGGTCTCTTGTTCAAAGGTAATCAGTTGTGTGTACCAAGAGGATCTATGAGGGAAAACCTCATCCAAGAGAAACATAATGGTAGTTTAAGTGGACACTTTGGAGTCAACAAAACCTTGGATTTAGTACAGAGGTACTACTATTGGCCAAAGTTGCCAAGAGATGTGAAACAATATGTAGAACAATGTGGTGTGTGCCAAAGAGCAAAAGGAGGATCAAGCAATGCTGGACTCTATCAACTGTTGTCGGTCCCTAATAGACCTTGGGAATGCATAAGCATGGACTTTGTAGTAGGACTTCCCAAGACAAAGATAGGTATGGACAACATCTATGTGGTAGTAGATAGATTTTCCAAGATGAGCCATTTCATTCCATGCAAAACTACGCATAATGCTAGCTATGTTGCACATCTCTTCTTTAAGGAGATTGTTAGGATTCATGGACTCCCTTTAAGTATTGTTTCAGAAAAGGAAAGCAAGTTCATGGGCCATTTTTGGCAAACATTTTGGAGGAGACTAGGGACTAACTTGTCATTTAGCTCAACTTACCATCCACAAACAGATGGTCAAACTGAGGTCATCAATAGGGTGTTAGGCAATTTGTCGAGGTGTCTAACTAAGGAGTATGGACAGACATGGGACCTAATCATTCCTCAAGTGGAATATGCATATAATGACAGTGTGAATAGGACCACTGGTAGAAGTCCTTTTGAGGTTGTCTATGGTAGACATCCAAGAGGAGTATGTGAGTTGAGAGACCTTGGTACTTTGGAAATGAAGAGTGGGCAAGCAGAGGACTTCACTCAAACTATCAAGGAAGTTCAAGAGGAAGTTAAGAAATCCATCCTTGAATCCATTCAAAAATTGAAGGCCAAAATGGATGATAAAAGGAGAGAAGTTCAGTTCAAGGTGGGTGACTATGTGATGGTCCATTTGAGCAAAGCTAGGATGCAAAGTGGTAAGCCTACCAAACTGCGAATGAAGAGGGTAGGACCTTGTAAAATTATGGAAAAATATGGTGAGAATGCCTATGAAGTGGATTTACCTTCAGACTTAGCCATTTCACCAGTCTTCAATGTTGCTGACCTGATCATGTACAAGGGTGAGATAGCAGGGCAGATTGAGAACCAAACCAAGGAACTGCAAGACTTGGATGTGAATGCCTTACATCAGGTGAAGAAGCCTATGGCAGAGAAGATTTTGGAGTCAAGAGTGAAGAAGTCTACTAGACACCAAGTCTACATGGATCACTTTGTGAAATGGGCAGATCAACCAGTATTTGAAGCTACTTGGGTGGAGGAGAGCAAGTTCAAGAAGCTTGGCATAGACCTGGCTCTCATTTCTTCTTCTTTTTCTTAGTTGTGTGCAGAGGGGGAGTATGGCACAAGAGAACCCTTCCAAGCTCTCCCTCCTTCTTTTTGTTGTTGGTGTTACGCTTCTTATGAAGCCATTGTACATAAAATAATGAGCCATGTGCTCATAGGTCCTAGTTAGGGTCCTAGAGGAGATCTTAGGGGTCATTAGTCAAGATTGTGATTTTCTTGAAGATGGAGGGTATGTGTGTCTTTGTGGTGTTTAGCGGTCCTTCATAACATGGTGGTGTCCTTCATTTGGCCCAATGTGGGTTTAGGAGTCATGAAAAGCAACATTGAGAAAGTTACTCAAAAGTTGCAAAAGTTGCATGACAACTTTTAAAAGTTGTCAAGCAACTTTTCCACCAGGAGGTCTTAATCCTTAGTTTGGCATGGACAACCCTAATATGGGCACATAGACTAAGGAAAAGGTGGCATAAGTATTTTCAAACCCTAATTTAATGGGTTGGATGTCAGAGATTGTACGGCTCAAGCAAACTGAATTGACTGTGATTGTTTTGTTGGTTACCAGTCAGTTTGAATGAAGCTACTAAGCAAGTTAATGGATTGATTTGCATGCAAAACTATGTGAAATGTCTTCTATGGTGTAAATAATTCCATTGTGAGTGATTAGATTAGCTTTTTATTTGTCGGTTGAGTGTGTTTGTAAATAGTTTGTAAATTGCAGTCTCACTATCCAGTTTTGGACTAGTTGTGCAAATGAAGTCCTAACTCCATTCCCCATTGTCGAATCACCATGAAACCATGGGGAATGGAATTTAAGACCCTGTACTATAGTTCCATGCAATTAGGGCCCTTGAAAATGCAAGGAATCCATTTGAAGACCCATTCCTAGGTGAGACTAGACAATGTCCGGTTAGGAATGGTTGTCGGTGCAGAGGTCTTGAAGAGCAAGGTTGGTCAGTGGAGAGTGCACCATTTGTAGGAGGTGTAAAGGAGTGTGTAAAGCACCACTAGTTTGAAGTAGGAGCCTCCACCAATCCAAACTAGGTGGCTAGAACACAAAACATTCACTGTGACCCAGGCAGACCATAAAACCCTCACAAAACCCTTAAAAACCCCAAAATTCGCCCAAGGCACTGTACGGCCACTTGGAAGCCCAAAAATAGAGAAATCCTTGAGCCCTTTCCAAATGAATGGTATTTAATTTTGGGAGTTTGGGTATGTTGTGCATCATTTGTGAGAGGGAGCCCTAAAAGTCCGGGTAGGAGGCTTTATTTGTCCCAATCCTTGTAGCCCTATTTTGTAGGCAAAACACAAAATAGTGAAATCGGTAAGGGGTTGAAGGCTTGAAACCTCTTGGGGGCACATGAATGGGTGGAGAGACCATGAATTAGACCTAATATCACCTTGCTAAGACCTTGGAAGGTGTAGAACAAGCCTAGCCCTTATTAGCCATAGTAAGGGGTTTTGAGTCTCATGAGTAGGTGAGACCTTAGGAGAAGCATTGCAACTCATTGGTGGGTGGAATTGGGCAAGGTCAGGGGATTCCTCAAGCAAAGGAAGTCTTAGATACCCTAGGGTGTGTAGGGAACACCAGGTGATCCAAGGAAAGGATCCAGGAGCATAGACTAGGCTGGTCTATCCCAAACCCCATCCGATCACTTGTTGTGTATCATCTCAGTCTCAGTCAGAGCAACTTGTCTCTATTCATTATTTGCTGCACAAATTTAAGTGACCTCCTAAAGTGTAAATCAGCATCAATACACACATAATATTCTATAGATTCATCGAATCGATGCTTTCACCAAACTCGATCAGTGAGTAAAAGATAGGGGTAGGACCCCTAACTTGCTTCTGAGATACTCAAAAATGTCCCTTGGCAGTGGCTTTGTGAATATATCTGCTAATTGTTCCTCAGAACTGATATATTCCAGCACAACTTTCTTCTCTTGGACTTCTTCTCTGAGATAATGATACTTTATAAGATATATGCTTTGTCTTAGAGTGCACTACCTGGTTCTTTGTAATGTTAATGGCACTAGTATTATCACAGAATATAGTTACTAGCTCGGTAACTTTTTCATTTATACCTTCCAACAGTTGTTTGATCCATGCTATGTTTGTGCAATTCAATGCTGCAGCAACATATTCAGCTTCTGCTATTGACTGTGAAATACATCCTTGTTTCTTTCTAAGCCAACTTACTAGTCTTTCTCCTAAAAAGAAAGCTCCACCACTTGTGCTTTTCCTGTCATCAATGTTGCCTGCCCAATCAACATCAGTATAAACTTTTAAATCAAAATCATTCCTCTTTTCATATACTAAGTCATAATCTTCAGTGCCTCTCAGGTATCTGAAAATTCTTTTGATTGCTGTCATATGGGTTTCCTTGGTATCTGTAGAGAATCTTGCTACAATACCTACTGCATGTGCTATATCCAGTCTACTATGTACAACATATTGCAAATTTCCAATCATAGATCGGTAAAGTGTCTCATCAACAGATGCAGATTCATCATTCGTTGATAATTTACAGTTAGTAGTCATAGGAGTACTTACTAGTTTAGAATCCTCCAATCCAAATTTCTTCAAGATTTCCTTTATGTACTTGGATTGAGTAATAAAAATGTCATCTTTCATTTGTAGTATCTGTAAACCTATAAAGTACTTTATCTCACTAATTAATGACATCTCAAATTCTTTGCTCATTTCATTTCCAAAGTTCTTGCATAAGGAGTCATTACCACAAAAAATAATATCATCAACAAATATGGCTGAGATCAGTATACCATTGTTTTCATCATTCTTCATGTACATGTTGCTATTTTCACTTGTCCTTATAAAACCAATTTTGATCAAATAAGAGTGTAATCTCTCATACCATGCTCTAGGTGCTTGCTTCAGACCATATAAACCTTTGTTTAGTTTACATACCTGATCTTTATTCTTGCCTTCAACAAATCCTTCAAGTTGTTCAATTTAAACTTCTTCTTCTAGTATACCATTCAAAAATGCAGATTTAACATCCATTTGATATACCTTGAAATTTTTGAAAGCAACGTATGCCAACAATGTTCTTACTCCCTCAAGTCTAGCCATAGGTGCAAAGGTCTCACCATAATCTATTCCTTCTTCTTGAGCATAACCTTTGCAAACTAGTCTTGCTTTGTTGCGAATGACCTCACCTTTTTCATTTAGCTTGTTTCTGAAAATCCACTTTGTACTGATTACATTTTTGTCCTTTGGTCTTGGAATCAGTGTCCATGTGTCATTCTTCTTGATTTGATCAATCTCTTCTATCATAGCATTTATCCAATCTTCATTGTTAAATGCCTCTTTTACTATTCTTGGTTCAAATTCAAAAATCAGACATGTGTTTTATCTTAGTTTGTTCCTTGTCATCACTGGATCATCCTTATCTCCTATAATCCAACTTGAAGCATGATGTCTTCTGACATATTTGGCTAATATAGGCTCGGTAGGTTCTATATAATCTTCTTCATCACTCGGTAACTGGACATTATCTTCATTTTCTTCAACAGCTTTCTCGGTAGAACTTCTCGATTGAACATAAACAAATTCTTCATAATCTTCTAGTTCTTTGGAATTTCCTTCATCATTTGTTTCTGCAAATTCATCAATTTTCACATTTGCACTTTCTACTATTTTGTTAGATGAATTGATCAGACATTTAAATGCTTTACTTCTAGAAGAGTAACCAAGAAATGTTCCTTCTTCACTTTTCTGATCAAACTTTCCATTCCTGTCATCTTTGTGAACATAGCATCTACTTCCAAAGATTTTAAAATAACTTACATTAGGTTTCTTGTCATACCATATTTCATGTGGTGTCTTCATAGTTCCTTTCTTTAGTTGAACTCAGTTTAGGGTGTAAATTGCAGTGTTGATTGCTTCTCTCCAAAATGTTTGAGGTACCCTCTTTTCTATCATCAGGGTTTCTTGTACAATCCACAATTGATCTGTTTCTTCTCTCGACTATCCCATTTTGCTGAGGTGTTCTTGGTGTAGACACTTGCCTTTTTATACCATGATCATTGCAGAATAAGTTAAATTCATCAGAAATGAACTCTCCTCCTCTATCAGATCTAAGACATTTCAGTTGTCTTCCTGTTTCATTTTCAACTCTTGCCTTGTACCATTTGAACATTTGAAAAGCTTCTGATTTTTCTTTTAAAAACATGACTGACATCATCCTTGAGTAATCATCCACAAATAATTTGAAATACTTATCACCATAATAACTTTGAACTTTCATAAGACCACAAAGATCAGTATGTACTAGATCTAAAATTCCTTTAGAAGTGTAGGACTTACTTGTAAAGCTTGATCTTGTCATCTTACCCATCTGGCATCCTCGGCATATAGCATTCTCAAGTTTTTCTAGACTCGATAGACCTCTTACTCGGTGCTTCTTACTTATTTTGATCAAATTATCAAAATTTAAATGACAAAACCTTTTATGCCATAACCAGGTATCATCTATATTTGTATAAAGACACTTGTTCTGATTTGAGTCAAGATGAAATGTATTACCTTTTGTTTGTGTCCTGGTAGCAGCTAACTTTCCATGCTTGTCATGAACTTTGACAATTCCTTTCTGAAATTCTATTCGGTAACCTGTATTGTTTAGTTGTGCTACACTCAACAAATTGTATTTCAATCCTTCAACCCAGTATACATCATCACATTTAGCATTGTCAAGAAGTGTTATAGATCCTTTACCTTTCACCAGACATGGTGCATCATTACCAAATCTTACATAGTCTCCATCATAGTCTTCTAATTTAACAAACTTGTGTTTATCACCTGTCATGTGATGTGAGCATCCACTATGTATGATCCAAGAATCATTACTATTTATGTGAGATACTAGGGCTTTCTCTTCATACCTTTATTCATCAGATCCATCTTTAAGAGCCACATAAACAACTTCCTCAGTATCAGTTTCATCAGATTTGTCATCGTTGGATTTCTCATCAGCTATTAAGCATGTCTTTCTATCTCTCCTTCTGAAGTCTCAGTGTCCTCTGTATTGGTTGTCTTTCTGTCTGTCTTCTCGGTAATCTCTCTTTTCACTAGATTCTCTATCAGGACAGTTAGAAGCCATATGTCCTATTTTGTCACAATTGAAACATTTCAAAGGTAGCTTTCCTTTATACTTACCTTTGCCTCTCGGTAATCTTCTAGCTAATAATGCTTCAAACTCTTCTTGCTTCTTGATTTCCTCATATAGTTTGTGCACTTTTTCCATGTTCTTGTGAAATATTTCACTTTCTCCACTATGATCCCCTTCAAAGTACTTACTCATTCTATCATTGTAATCATCAGATTCATCAAGATGAAAAGAACTGAATGCAGATTCAACTTTATTTACCGAAGACCCACTGTTATCAAAATTACTTAACTCAAATGCATGTAGCTTACCAATAGTAGCATCCAAAGAAACTGGCATGTTAGGTACAGACCTCAATTCATTAATTGCAGAGACTCGAATAGTATAAGCAGGTAGAAGGGTTCTCAACAACTTACTTGTTATGTCGTTTTCTTCAATAGTTCCTCCAGCTCCTTTAATTTGATTTATAGTCTCCTTTAACCTTGTACGGTATTGGGTTATGTTCTCACCTTCATTAATTCTCATGGATTCAAGTTGTCCTCTTAGACTATCTACTTTTTCTCTTTGAACATGTTCATCACTGCCATAAATAGATATGAGCTTAGTCCACATTTCTTTTGCATCATTATAGCCTTCTAGATCAATAAACTCTGAGTCGGTCAATACTGATGTTATTTCAATCATTGCTTGAATATGTTCTTGCTTTACCTTTATCTCTTCCAAGGTCATTGGGTTGGTTCTTGGTGCAATGTAATCATTCTCTAGATAATATGTTGCATATTCTCCAATTCCTAATAGATGCAGCTTCATCCTTTTCAGCCATGTGGAGAAACTTGACTTGTTCAGCTTTGGTGCATCTCTTTTATACATCTTCGGATCTTTGCCTCAAGTACCTTTAAACTTTTCTTCCAGAGTCCTCAGCTCTGATACCAATTGATAGTTCTGATACTTAATGTAAAGAGCTGATGCCAATAGCTAACAAGATGAGAGGGGGGGTGAATCATACAAACTTAAACTTCCATAAAATCAACAGATTCAACCTCGGTAATATATACATCAGCAATATAACCAAAAACTGCTAAACATGCAAACTCATAAACATATAATCATCATGAAACTCATAACACTAGATTTAACGTGGAAACCCATAAATAGGGAAAAGCCACTGTGGGATTTCGGACCCACTAAGAAATATACTCTTCTAGAGTATGCTCGGTTAAAAGCAAATCATGTTAAAGATTACAAACACATTGCTAGATGTGACCCGGTTAAGGGATTTCCCTTAGATCTATTAGGATCTTCACTTTGTTAGAAGTGACCTTGTGAAAGGATTTCAAACACTCATTTAGAATGTTACCTTGCTAGAGGGTTTACAAATAAGACTGTTAAGTCCACTCGGTTAAGAGATTTCTCTATTATTTAGAATAAACAACAGTAGTAAATATATCTGCAACTTCACATCTAAAATGCTAAAGCAGATTCTTATTTGCTCCAAACAATCTTGTCATAAGACTTATCTAGTCTTCTGTTGGGCTCCTTACTCTATTTTTCAAACAGGTCTTCAAGATTCTATGCTCGGTAATCACTATGTAGCATCCCTGTGCTTACACTTGCCCTTATACATTGTTTACCAACAATTTCTTATTTATAAATGATTCTCACCGCTTAATCTCTTTGATCACGTTTCCCATGATCAATCTTAGCCATCAGATCTTCAATCTTGACCAGGTTCAATGCATCTTTCAATCTGAAAACATTTTACCTTGCCTCGGGACTTGCAGTCCTTTCTTGGAACTTGCACAAGGTTATTGCGGTTCAATCTGTGTTGTAGATCTTCCTACCGATCTTTTATTGCCATAGATCCTTTAACAAACTTTATGTGCGGTATTCCAATCATTTATACATCTCCAGCTCATCATTGTCCTTCATTAAATAATGCTTGTATTCATTCAATGTGCTTTGTCATAGCTCGGTTGCAACTTGGTAAATACTAAACTTTACTCGGTAGACATTCCGCCTTCATTAACTGATATCGATAACCTTAGGGTTTACCGACTAGGTTCTTTGCTCGGTGACATAGTATAGTATTAACCTTACAATTAACAACATATGTAGGATATCAAAACAATCTAAACATCGTGATCTCATCATTGTCTAACTTGGTAATAGTTGCTCATTGAATAAGTTATTCCCCTTATTCATATTCTTTATGTGTCTCTTACCGACCACTTAATTCTTTTCAAATCAATCTCCTCAAGATATGGCAACATCATACTAAATTAGAAAATCAATTTCTTGACATCAATGACAAAATAATGTTATAAAGATAGTTATAATCCTTTTTCAGTTATATCAATAATCTTCAACAACCTTCTCAATATCCTTAATAAATATCAACAATCTGTCTTTCTACTGAAAATGCCAACAATAACTCCTTTAATTATGTGTTGTGTCTACCTCATTTGACAAACAATATTCTTTCAATCTATCAGATCACTCATAGGGAAACAAGGAAAACTGTGGAGTTCACACCTGATTTAGTTATCATTAGAGACTTGGAGAGTAGAGCTATCATTGCAACGGAGGTGGTGGATCATGCATCTCGGTTGTACTCCTTTGCATATTTTGGGCCTATTGATGTGGTTGATTCTTCACATGATGGTTCTAATATCGAGGAGAACTTTGGGTACTTGAACTTGGGTGTTCTTACATGTAACCCCATTCTTGAGACTAGCATTTCATCTCCTCCTATTGATATCACATCACCCATTGCACTTGATGATGAGGATATTACAATACTTTTTCCTTCTTGTGATTCAGTGCAACAGGATATACCTTGTCTTCTAGCTTTAGTTTATTGGGATGACTACTTGACAGACATTGCAGGTTTGTTTATGGAGTCCTACATTGTAGATTTGGGAGATATCATTGATGATATTCATCTTCTCCTTGATGAAGATGATCCTTCTTTGATTGTTGCAAGGGAACACTCTAACCCTCTTGTTTATTCTCTACATGATCATTCTGTAGAGTTTTACATGATTGTAGATACTTATGTACAACATTCAAAGGAGGTCTCTTTATCCTTAGAGGAGACATTTGATTCTTTGGATCATGTTCTACATTCATCTCCACTAGATATTGGAGTGCCTTTTTCAACAGTGTGGATTAGTACACCTTATTTGGAGGGGGTAACTTTCAACATCGACATGGGGACACTTAAGTAATTTTTAGAGACTCCACACATCTTGAGTTTTTGCCTACATATTCCCTTCATGATTGGGGAGACTTCATAGATTCACCTTTTGTTTTGTTTCTTTGTAAGGGGAGGAACATTGTTTGACAATTGTGGAGCAGTTTCTTCATTTAGTTTTGAGCTCGTACCATTGGTACAAATTCTACATTGAGGGGGGGCTACTTCGTCTCTCTTCTTCTATCTTATGGGGGGGGGGGGGGGGGGGGACTTTTTCCTCGCATGGAGTTTTGTCCTTCTCTGAGAGTTCTTTTGTATAGTTTTCATCTCTCTTTTGGGGGGGAGTTTTTTTCCATTGGGTTTTTCTCTCTTTCTCCATTTGTGAGAAATTGCATTGGTTTGCATGCATTTTAATTTGTACATGAGTACCGAACATGGCCTAGTAGTCGGGACCCATCTTGCATTGTTATCTTGAGTCTGCATTTCCCTAAGTTGTGCTTAAGGGGGGTGTTGGTGTAAATTATGTCTCATAATTGTACACTTTACTTAAGTTGACTTAGGGCAATGCATTTTATAGTAGTTTGGATATGAGACATTTAGGGAAGTGTTCATGTAGGGATGATGTATGTAGGAGAAATTACACCTTTTATGATCTAATCTTGTTGTTACAATCCAACTTCAATGGGTGATCCACCTTTTGTGGAATATTTTATTATTTCTCCTACCTACCCCCACCTACCCTTGTTTCTTATTGAGCCACATATCATGATTGTGTGCTCACATATCCATATAGCCTTTCCTTTAGAAGCAGGCTCATCTACAATGTATGTAATGATCCGGTTGATTGTATTTTGCATCTTGATTAGAATATAGTTTCTTCTTATCAAATCTTGTGTGTCTCTATTGTGCTATTCATTGTGTTCTAGATCTTGGCTATATTTAACATTCTTAAACCATGTTAGGTACCCATGTACAAAACAATCTCTCACAAATGGAGTAAAGCAAAAAAACATGTTGGACAAAAATCCTCCCCAAAAGACAGAAAAGAAACAAATTTCCCAACACAAGAAAGAATCTCGTGCAAGGAAGAAATCCCTTCTGAAATAGAAAGGATAAAAATGACTACATTGCCTTCCCAAAAGTAGTAAATTGTACCAGTGGTTGATGCCCAAAACTAGATGTAGATGATGGACTATGATCATTGAAAAACATTCCTCCCCTTGGGAAGAAACAAAACCAAAGGTGCATGAAGATTGTCTTCCCATTCCTGAAAGGAAGATATAGGAAGAAGGTGCAAAATGTATGAAGTATTTGAAAATTTCTCATGTGTCTCCATGTCGATGCTGAAGGTTGTCATCATCAAATTAGGTGTTCTATTCCACAATGCAAAAGATGACAATTGAAAACTTAGTGGAGATGGATGTATAACAAAATCTAGAGACAAAGGTATCTCCTCCAGTACCTCCTCCAAATGCTGCTCAATAGTGGACACAATCATGTCAAACTATGAGGAATGATCATGTCAGTAAAGAACAAGAGGGTCAAAAGGTTCCCCCTCAACATCTGAAGAAGACGAAGTGACCTCATCAAAGATAAGACGTATGCACTCAATAGTGTCCTCCAATTCTGCAAGACAGGACACAAAACAAACTTGCAATGTCTGGTAAGTAGTCATCCCAAGTAGTTATGTCTGGAAGACAATGTATATCTTTGTGCATTGAATCACAAGTAACCATGGATGTAGTAGTAGCAATGTCATCAGAAACAATAGTGGATGTAGGAGATGTAACACATGTCACTTGAACCTCAGTTGAAAGAATGCCAAGATTCACTTGACCATAGTGAATCTCCTCAAAAGTATCCACACTATATGTTTGAGTGTATATGTCAGTCGAAGGAGTAAAAAGGAAAAAAATGTGAGAAGTTGTAGAATCAAGATTGATTTCTACCTCCCCAACTGCAATAATATCTCTATTATGCAAATCCTGAATAATCACAGAATCTAGAGTGAACTCGACATTTTGTCCTTCCCCACCACGTATGATCTGATAGATAGAAATGATATTTGTTGACAATGGGGGCACACAAAGGACATCATTGAATGATCCTTCGTCTATGTCGATAGACCCTTTCCCATGAACATGCATATATGTGTTGTTATCCATCATAATGTTTGGTGATGAACAAGGTTCAAATGAGGAGAAGATATCCTGTGATGAAGCCATATGATGTGAAGCTCCAGAATCAAGGATCCATCTCCCTGACTCAGAATCTTCCATTGCAACAAGTGTTTCCCCTTTTATTTCTTTGACTTTGAATTAGATGAAGATGTTGAATCCTTTGGCATAGTTGATGGTAGATTGATTTTATTATTTTCCAAAAGATGCTTTAACTTATCAATTTGTTTTAAATAACATTGATGTTCATCATGCCCAGATTTCTTGCAATATGCACAAGTGGGCTTTTCCTTTTTAGATGATTCCATTTTTGAGGAAGAGGACTCGGATTCTTTTTGTGACTTGTTATTTGTCTTCTTTTTTTCTAATTAGGATACCCTAATTCTTTGTATACCTTAGGTTCACTAGCAATCAATGTTTGTGATTTGGAAGTCTTGATGATACCCATTTGAATTAGAATATTTGAAAATGCATCAAAAGTGGGTTGTACATATGCAGTTCCCATAGAAACCCTATTGGTATGAAAGCTAGAAATAAACACTAAATACTTAGAACCAAACTTGGATAACACATTCAGAATCAATTGTAAATCCTCCTTATTAATCTTGCAATATGTTAACTATGTTCTTAGTTGCTTTATCTTAGAGATATAGTCTTGGATGTTGTTGAAAATTTTTGGATCGAGATTCATCAAATCATTATCAATCTGATAAGACCTAATCTTATCAATTTTACCATACAAATTTTCAAGAGTATCCCAAGCCTCCTTAGGTGTCTTGCATGATTCAAGATGAAATTGTAAATCAAAAGAGACTAGTGAGCAAATGTAACCAAGATCTCTCTCATGATTTAATCTCCCATGCTTAAAGAGCATTAGCAGGTGCAGGTGCAGGAATAGTTTCTTTGACATAGCCAGTGCAACATTTTTCCCTTAGATAATTCCATATTGATTTTTCCCATGTTTCATAATTATATGGAGTTAGGAATTCAATTTGAGTTTTTCCCATTGTACTAACACAGAACACAAGAAACCAAATCACCACAAGATTACCCCCCCCAAATTCAATAAATCAATAATCCCAGAAAAATATGATTATGGCACTTTATAAATTAGTGCATTTATAATACTGGATTTGTTTTCCAAAGTTTTACAATGTCCAAATCTGGACTCAAATATTGAAGATACAATAAAATCTTAGAATGAGAACCTCAAAATAGCACCAAAATATAGTGTTTGAAAAAATATCAACTTTCAAAAAAAGAATCACCTCAATCCAAGGTCATATGTGAAAGTTATGTTTGTTTGATGTTGCAAAAATTGGGATTGTGCTTCAAATCTGATGAAAAACTTGTTTTTCTTGAAAATCTGGATCACTTGAATAAAAAATTATTCCACCACTGCGAATCATGTGAAATTATGCCCCAAATCAATAAAATTGCGTTGAAAAATACCTTTGTATGACTGAGATATTGTGCTTTGAAGTTGAGGTGTCAAATGCAAAACTCCAATGGAGAGGGGTGTTCAATTTGCAAAATTCACCTTTGCTAAATTTAGTGAAACTTAGCTAAATTTAACACACTGCCAAATAAATTTTATCTTCTGCCAAATATAGAGACACTGTCAAATTTGTCCTTTTGCCAATTTGTTCAAAAGATCTCCACATATGCAAAATCACCTGCTAATTTGAAACTCCCTCAAAATATAAAGGAAACACCAAATGTATTGACAAATTCCTGGCTCAAAGGCTAAGGAGCAAAATAGTATGGGTGGTGTTTTTTATATTTTAATTAAATTTGAAAAAAAAAAAATTATCGTTATTAGGGGGGGGCCAAAGCCACTCCCCAAGCGCTGCACAGGGATGGTGGGGGTTTAAACCCCACTAGGCAGACTACATGAGGGTCTCGTGGGAGGTACAGGCCCAATGGAGGTACCTTGTACCTCATGCAGGTACCAATGGGGGCGACAGGGCCTTTCACAAGGTACCTTGTCGGTACCCAAGATAATTTTTTTTGTTTTTCAAAAAACTTTTTCGTTTTTTATTTTTTGATTTTTGATTTTTTTGATTTTCAAATGGTTTTTTTTCCAAAACTTTTTTTTCAAAAGAAATTTATAATATATAATTTTTTCAGAAATATATTTTAAAAAATTATAATAAGTATTTTTAACATTTTCTTTTTCAAATAGAAAAAACCTGCATAAAATAATTTTATTTTTTCTAATTTCAAATTTGTATTGTACTAAGCAGGGAGGTAAAATTTTGCCTCAAATTTGACTTTCACCCAGATATAGAGTATTTTATATCAAAATTCTCCTGTTTAGCTTTCTAGACTCAATCGTGATGTCCACTTTGGCTGAAAATGTGTCCAAAAAAAGATCACTGTTGAATGTCTCCCAAATTCGAGAAGGGGCTTACAGATCTGGAAGCTTTGATACCATGTCAAAGTCACTGATGGACTCAATCTCCCAGGATCACCTGCAAAACCAAGATCAACCTTCTACATGAGAGCAACAGAGAGGATGAAATGCTAAAATATGGTGCAATAACAGAATGATGATATTATCACATTCCAAAAGATACAATATGGATCAACACTCCCTTGTACTGATTGAGTTGATATGAACTCATTTGAGTTAACTCTGAATTAGCTCATAAGGGAGAGGTGAGTGTTGATTATATAGAAAAATGTGGGCACATAATTCCAAGAGGAATAATAACTCGTAAATAACCAAATTAGGTGGGAGTTGTTCCTACTTGGAAAATGCCAAACATGTGGCAAACCAACTCAGGTAAATACAACATAGTGGTTATATGAGGTGGCATAAGAGGCCAAAAGAGGGTGTGAGACTCAACCACCCATTTGTGGGTGAGAGAAACACATGTAATTGAACGATTATGTCATGTGTCCTCATATAAACCATGTCCCTTATTAACCTTATTATGCTTAATAATGTGTAGGAAAAATAAATATAAAAACCTACACAAACAATTCTTGACACATAATTACCTTTACACTTACATGTGACATCCATGAAGATACATATGTGGGTCATACACATAAGATTTGTTAGTCTATGCATCATTTTCATCATAATCATCATGATTTGCATACATTATGACACATAATCACCATTACAACTACATATCCTTTTGATTACCCATGTACTCATGTATAAATACATTGTATATCATCAATAAAATGACACCAATGTACTCATGTATAAATACATTGAATATCATCAATACAACTACACCAATGTACTAATGTGTAAATACATTGAATATCATCAGTACAACTACACCAATGTACTAATCTGAAAATACATTGTATATCATCAATATAACTACACCAATGTACTCATGCAAAGATACATTGTATATATTTGTACTCACGTATAAATATATAGTATATCATCAATACAAAGTTACATCAAAATACTCATATACAAATACAAAATTATAGTCCATGTGCATCTGATATCCTCACGTCCTACTCCAAGCTTGTGTAGAGAAATGCTTGCATATAAATGAAGACCAACATTAGCAACGTGAACACCATAGTACTTTGATAATATGATCATTTTTTAAAATGAAATGCAAGATAATAAATGAAAAGGTGGGTTTATATACCATGAAGATGTTACAAGCTAGGGTTGTCATTGCACCAAAAGATCGACCTGCCAATGCCCGATACAACCACTAGACTTATAGAATCCACATGAGGTTGTTAAATCATGTTGTGAATCCCCGTGAGGGACATTGGTCCACTTCCAACAATCTCCCTCCTAACGTCACTCGCGATGGCCTGCATGATTTGAACATGTGACCAAGCTCTAATACCACTTGTTACAAGCTAGGGTTATCATTGCACCAAAAGATCAACCTGTCAATTCCCAATACAATCACTAGACTTATAGAATCCACAAGAGGTTGTTAAACCATGTCGTAAATCCCCACGAGGGACGTTGGTCCACTGCCAACAACATAGTATAACAAAGGGCATTGAGGTAGATCAAACAAAAGTACATGCAATCATGGAGATGCCACCTCCTAGAAACATCAACCATTTAAGATCACTACAAGGAATATTGCAATCTATCAGAAGATTCATCTCACAGCTGGTTGACAAATGTCTAGCTTTTACTCATTTGCTACACAAGAATGTTCCTTTCAAATGGGAGGTAAAATGTGAAGATGCCTTTGATTAGTTGAAACAATATCTGATGAATCCACCTATATTGGTACTGCCAATAATGGAAAAACTACTTCTTTTATACATCTCAGCAACTGATGTATCCTTGGGAGCTCTCCTAGTACAAGAAGATTCAATAGGCAAAGAAAGGGTTGTTTACTACATCAGGAGAACATTGAGTGGTTATGAAATTAACTACACATTCATTGAAAAGGCTTGTCTGGTTGTAGTGTTTGCATCTAAAAAGATGTGATACTATATGTTATCCCATACAATCAAGCTTATAGCAAATATAGATCCATTAAAATATCTAATCAGCAAGGGCGCTCTAACAGGAAGACTATCAAAGTGGGTAATAATATTGAGTGACTTTGACATTCAATATATGGATAGAAGAGCCATCAAGGGTCAAGCAAGAGCAGATCGGTTAGCAAAAGTACCATTACCAAATAATCATCTAATGCATATTGAATTCCTGGATACATATATCCTAGCAGTTACAACACGATCATGGGTATTGTACTTTGATAGATCTTACACCCAACATGGATCCAGTGTTGGTATCCTATTTGTCACTCCTTAGGGACACACAATCCCAAGATCTTACAATTTGATGTTACCCTACATAAATAATAGTTAAATATTGTTAAGTTTTGATCAGATTTGAATAGATAAAATTTACACACTTGCACAGAGATTACCCTAGGAAAACCTTCCTCTTGAAGGTGAAAACCTAGCAACAAAGTAGATATTTATTCCTTCAATAAGATAAGAGTCTTTACAATAAGTTGCTTCACTCTTTGAAGCTAAGTGATGATACAAAATCACCCTAAACAACAATAAGGAATCTACACTACCGTATATCAGTCTATGCTGATAAATCCACCTTCTATATTCTATTATCTACCTTGAAGATCCTCAAACTATTGTAGATAGCCTTGATGGAGATACACATAATATAAATCATTGATGGAGAAGTTTTAATCTTCTTGTTGTAGATGATACGAACAACTGAAGGTAATGATTGTATTGATTCTTAAGAGGAAAACATGATCTGTTTCTTGTATGTTGATACGACTTGTTGAATATTATTGTTCATTATCTCTTGGAAGAGAAGAGGAGTCGATCTATATACCCATGCATTGGATATGTCAACCAACAAGTCTCCCTCAAGAGTCAACTTCCTTAATAAAAATCACATCCTTTAAGTTTGATTACATTTAATTAACACATCTTTTTATTATGGACAGGTGGTGTATTAAATATGAATACACATATACATTATAAAGTCGATGGGAATTAGTCTTAAATTTGATTCAATAAATGTGTCCGGCTAATAGGACATTCACACATTTAATGACTAAGTCGGCCCTGAGGAATCTGACCGAAGCTATACATCAACACTAACTCTTAGCTAGGGAGAAATCCTTCTAGATGTCTACAAGTCACATCACCTCATCGTGATGACTAACATAATGACTACACTCATGTGTATAGAAGAATCTTATCATCTCATCATGATAGAATGTCACCTCATCATGATGTTTGACCATAATGGCTAATCCCATATGTGGAAAGGAAATATATCACCTCACCATGATATCAACCATCATGGCTTCTCCCATGGATGGTGTAAGAATAGATATCACCTCACCATGACATCAACCATTATTGTGAGATCATCACCTCACAATGATGGTAAAATGCACAAGTGTTCATCATTGTGAGATCGTTACCTCACAATCATATTCACCATAGCTCATCCCAAAGGGTGAACACACAAGTACAAGAAAATCATCACAGACTCTCTCACGCAATGTTGTCATGGCATCACACACATGACATCCACCATGACTCATCTCAGAGGGTGGAATTAAGGGGTTTCACCTCAAATCTCTCTCAAAGAGAAATGCATTAGAAAAATTCTCTCTTAAAGAGAATAATGCGTTAGTATAAAATATAAATAGATCAATGATGATGAGAATCAATCTCAACTAAGGTTTCATTCTCCACCATACCAAGCTTATCTCAAAAGTACACAAACTTTATCTTGGAGAGAGTCTTGGCAAGAATGTTTGTCATCTTCTCATCAGTACTAATGTATCTCAATTGAATAGCATTCATTTCCACCATGTCTATAACATAGTAATACTTGATCTCCACATGCTTTAAACTGCAAGAAGCTTTCGAAGCCACACTTCTTCTCGTGTTACCACGCATGTTGCAATATACTCGGCCTCTGTAGAGCTTAGTGCCACTAAAGACTGTTTCTTGATGCACCAAGAAATCATGGCAGAACCCAAATTAAAATAGCAACCAGAGGTGCTCTTCCGATTAGTGACACACCCTGCCCAATCAGAATCAGTATATCCATGCAACTTCAAGTCCACATCAAAAGAATATCTCGGGCCATATCCAACTGTGCTATGCAAGTATCTCAGAATATGTTTTGTTGCAAATAGATGTTGTAGTCACATAAATCTGTCCACTTAATTAAATGAATATTTAGTATTTATTTGATTATTTAACCATCAATTAATGAATTAATTAAATTAATATTTAATTAATTCATCTTAACCCTCTTCTCCTATTAATTAAATAAATTATTCAATTTATTTGATTTAATTCACTTAACCAAATTCAGACCATTAATTAAATAAATAAATCATATTTGTTTAATTAAATCTTCTTTCACATTTAAATAAATTAATATTTATTTAAATCCCCCAAAATCCCACCTCTCACATTTAAATAAATTAACATTTATTTAAATCACCTTTATCCTCTACCCACTTGTATTTTCCTACAAATGCAAGTTGCACAATTATTTTAAATTAACATTTATTTAAATCACCTTTATCCTCCACCCACTTGTATTTTCCTACAAAAGCAAGTTGCACAACTATTTTAAATAAATTATTTATTTAAAATCCTATTTATCCTCACCCACTTGAAACCTTTAATGGTTTCCCTTAAAGTATTCAAACTTGATGGCTTTAAAGTCTTCAAACTTGATGGCTTCCTTCTATAGTCTTCTTAAGACTTTAATGGTTTTCCTTAAAGTCTTCAAGCCTTTAATGGTTTCCCTCAAAGTCTTCAAGCATTTTAATGCTTTATCTTCATTTTTCTCATTTAAATAAATTAATATTTATTTGAATATTTATCCAAATGCAAATTACACCATTTAATTGAAATAAATGATTTTATTTTAATTGAAAATACCAAAATTTCTCCCACTTGCATTTTCCTACAAAATCCACTTGCATGCCTAAACCCCTTCTAGAATTTTCTAATCACTTCTAAATAACATAACCCCTTCTCTACACTTTGTCACATTCCTAAGCAAAAGGGAAGTCACTTCTCAAACCCTCAAAGTCTTTGATAACCATTAAAGGCTTTCAACCTTCAACCACTAAATGGCTCAAAGTCTTTGATAACCATTGAAGGCTTTCAACCTTCAACCACTAAA
The DNA here is from genome assembly GCF_030272615.1 of Cryptomeria japonica. Taxonomy (NCBI): domain Eukaryota; kingdom Viridiplantae; phylum Streptophyta; class Pinopsida; order Cupressales; family Cupressaceae; genus Cryptomeria; species Cryptomeria japonica. The sequence continues at coordinate 7,686,192 of NC_081405.1, forward strand.
TGGCTCAAAGTCTTTGATAACCATTGAAGGCTTTCAACCTTCAACCACTTAATCCCCAAAGTCTCCAATAACCATTAATGGTTACCTCAAACCCTCCCACATGGTTAAAACATTTGTTTTGACTCAACCTCTACACAACCCAAAGGTCTCATCAGGCCATTAATGCTTTGACCATGATTATCTCTTAAACGTTTGCACAAAGGTTTATCCTTGGATTAACTCTTAATCCAGTGGGTAATCTTAATTTGGACTTGACCCTTAGCCTCTAGATAACCATGAGGTCTTCTCAGGCCTTTAATGCCTCCAACCTCTTCTCTCAACCCAATCCTATGTTGACACTTGTCACCATTTTATTGGTGCCAATTGTGCACATGGATCCCCAACTTTCAAACTTGGCCCTTGATTAAACCATTCAATCTTAACCCTTCATTTCCCCATTTCTTCTATAAATAGAACCCTTCTCCTCAAGAAAAAAGAGAAAGCATTAGAGTATTGTTGTTATACTGGTATTAGCATAGAGCTTTCTCATAGCATCACTATCTACACTTGCATAGCATTTGCTTATCATATTCAACTATCTTGAATCTCCATATGGCATCCATGGCTAGTGCTAAAAGCTAAGAGCTACACTCATTTGGGACTTGGAGAGGAGAGGAACAAGGGAGGAGCAACTATGAGCATCTTGATTAGCTATTTTATTCTATGTTTATATGCTTTCTATTTCATGCTTAATATCTCTCTTGATATGCCTGTTTAGGATAATCTTTTGTTGCTAACACTAACGTTTGTTTCTTGTGCTCTTGTGTGTGTTGCCATCAAACAGATTTTCTAATCCTTTTTGTAGAGCATCATTTGGTGAACCCGACGTGAATCGAACACGCAACCTTCGCCATAGAACTAAATAGCGCATCATACTTTGGGGCGGATGCCAAACCTTTCAGCTGCAAAAATATAACAATAAAACATGGATCTTCCAGTGAAAACCACACTGTGGCACTGTTTGATCTCACAAAAGTAAAAAGAAAGAGTGTATCCAATGGTGAAAACCTCTCTAAGGCGCCTGAGGATGAAGGGTTTGACATTCTCCCTACTAATGCACAACAGGAATGATCAACGATTCTCATCGAGGAAATCAAAGAATACAATGTGGGGACTCTTGAAAATCCTCATATCATACATCTGGCATCTCTTCTCACTCCAGAGGAACAGCCTAAATTTATCGAGTTCTTCCAAAAGCGTCAGATCAACGTCGCATGGTCATATGCAGACATGCCTGGGCTTGATCCTGATTTAGTCATGCATCACCTCACTGTAGCAGAAGGAGCCAAACCTGTCAAGCAGAAGCTTCGTAAGATGCATCCTCAAATTGCAGTACTAGTCAAAATAGAACTCAAGAAACTCCTAGATGTTGGATTCATTAGACCAATTGATTATGCAGAATGGATCTCCAACATTGTGCCTGTCGGCAAACCAAAAGGGGGCATCCGCATTTGTACTAACTTCAGAGATCTGAATAAGGCATGTCCTAAGGATGACTTCCCCCTACCAAATATCGACATCATAGTAGACCTGACCGCAGGACATGCCATGCTTTCACTCATGGATGGCTTTTCAGGATACAATCAGATAAAGATCACACCAGAAGATCAACATAAGACAACCTTCACATGTCCATGGGGCACATACTGCTGGAATGTAATGCCTTTTGGTCTAAAGAATGCAAGAGCAACCTATCAAAGAGAAATGACCACCATCTTCCATGACATGATGCATACCATGATGGAAGATTATGTTGATGACTTACTAGCAAAATCACTCACCAGAGAAGGGCATCTCCATATCTTAGATAAAATCTTTGATAGACTGGAACAATACCATGTTCGACTCAACCCAAAGAAATGTGTCTTTGGAGTGACCTCCGGGAAGCTTCTAGGATACATTGTCTCAAGCAAAGGTATTGAGGTCGACCCAGCAAAGGTAAAAGAAATCATGGACATGCCACCTCCAAATAATATCAGTCAGTTAAGGACCCTACAAGGATGACTTCAATCCATCTGAAGATTCATTGCACAATTGGTCGATAAGTGTCACCCATTTACACATTTGCTACACAAGAACATCCGCTTTCAGTGGGATGCTAGATGCCAACAAGCATTTCAGATGCTTAAAGACTATCTCATGAATCCACCATTGCTGATGCCACCAGATCCAAGAAGACCGTTGTTATTATATATCTCAGCAACAAGTACAGTATTAGGTGTACTACTGGCACAACATAATGCAGAAGGAAAAGAGTGTGTTGTTTACTACATCTCTCGCACACTGGTCGGCTATGAACTCAATTACACCCCTATTGAGCGAGCTTGCCTAGCAGTAATATTAGCAGCCACTAAACTGAGGCACTATCTGTTAACACACAAAGTACAACTCATTGCAAAGATTGATCCACTCAAGTATTTACTCAGCAAAGCAGCATTGACAGGCCGCTTGGCCAAATGGGTGATGATTCTAAGTGAATTTGACATCGAGTATGTGGAACATAAAGCTATCAAAGGGCAATTTATTGTAGATCAGTTGGTCGATGGACCTCTCATAGGTGATCATCCTCTTATTTCCAATTTTCCAAATGAGGAGATATTCATGATCACAGCAGCACAACCATGGAAACTATATTTTGATGGTTCATACACTAGGCACGGCTCGGGGGCAGGCATTCTGTTTATCACACCTCAAGGTGATAGCATCCCGAAGTCTTACAGGCTTACATTTCCATGCACAAACAATATAGCCGAGTATGAGGCCTTGATCACAGGACTCAGGTTAGCCATCCAATGGAAATTACAAGAACTGCAAGTATATGGTGATTCCCAACTAGTCATTCGACAAGCAACAGATGAATATCAGACCAAGGATGATAAACTCATGCCATATAAGCAAATGGTGGACAATCTAAAGGCATCATTTACTACTATCACTTTTGAGCAGATACCAAGAGATCAGAATTGAGCTGCTGACGCTATGGCTACCATCGCATCTCTCCTAGATCTTCCACAAAATTCAACATGCTATGAGTTCTTGGTAGAACAGCTTTGGATTCCCGCTTATGATATTCCCAAATCTGAAATGATATGTTGCCTTGTCAGTTTTGAATCCCCATGGTACGGTGAGTTCTACACCTATCTTCGTGATCATACCCTTCCTCCCAACCAATCGAATAACCAACGAAAAACCTTCATTCGCCAAACTGCTCGATATACCATTATTGCCGAAACCCTATACCGACGCGGTCTTGATGGTACTCTCCTTCGATGTCTGGAACAAGGTGAGATAACAAAGGCTTTGAAGAGGTACATGAAGGAATTTGCGGGACTCATTCAAGTGGTCCGTCACTAGCCAAGAAACTCATGCGAGCTAGATATTATTGGCCATCTATGGAAAAGGATTCCTACTACTTTGTCAGAAAATGCAAGAAATGTCAAGTTCATGGCGACCTGATACATGCACCAGCCCAGGAACTGCAACCAATCACAACACCATGGCCTCTCTGTCAATGGGGCCTTGACCTTGTGGGTGAAATCCATCCATCTTCATCCAATGGCCATAAATTCATTATTACTGCCACTGAATATTTCACAAAGTGGATCGAAGCTGTTCCACTTACCCAAGTCACCGGCAAGTAGATCGCCTCATTCATTCTCAACTACATCATCTGCCGGTATGGTGTACCCATGTCCATCGTCACAGATAACGGTCTTCCTTTCAAAAATCAGGATGTCCGTGAACTTTGTGAGAAATTTCATATCCAACACCGCTTTTCCACCCCCTATTACTCACAAGGCAATGGTCAGGCCGAAGCATCCAATAAAAACATATTGAGGATCCTAAAGAAAACAGTCAATGATGTCGGTCGTGATTGGCATGTTCAACTCAATCTAGCGCTATGGGCATATGGAACTAGCATTCGAACCCCTACAGGTGCAACTCCTTATTCGTTGGTCTATGGTGCAGAAGCTATCTTACCTATTGAAGTCGAGATCCCATCACTACGGGTTTCCTTGCACAATCTCATCGATGATGAAGCCTACAGAGTATCCCGTCTTCAGGACTTGGAGCTACTTGATGAGAAGCGACAAGCTGCATACAATCACCTCAAAGCCTATCAGCAGCGCATGAGTAGAAGCTACAATCACCGAGTTAGACCTCATACATTTGAGGTAGGTGATCTTTCTCTTCGAGAGAATCCTCGCAACCAACCAAACAGAGAACATCAGGGCAAGTTTGAATCAAACTGGCTGGGCCCATATGTTGTCACTACTGTGTTCGGGTCCGGGGCATATCAGTTGGCTACATCAGAAAGAGAACCACTTGCAAATCCAATCAATAGCATGTACCTCAAACGGTTTTATACCTAAGTTGTACAGAGCATCAAGCTCCCCTACATACCAAAAAATACCAAAAACATTCAAAAAAATGTCCTGAAGAAAATACAAAAACATTCAAAAAAGTAAAGAAAAATCATCATCCAAATGGTGAACAACCACTCCAGTGGCACCTTGGGTAAGTACGATGGTGAAAACCTGGAAAATAGGTGCCACTCGTAAAGGCTATGGCTCCATTGTCTTTCAGACTTGTTGCGATCACATCTACTTCATACATACATCCATCCATCCATCAACCATGGCTTTTTATTCCTCTGCAATTATGATAGTACTCCATACATCTTGCATCCCGCTTTTTCATAGTCATGTCTAAAACTGGGGGCAATGCCTTTAACCTATTGATGGAAGTGGATTCTACATTGTCTTATGATTCATTAAGTTCTTCATTCAAACAATCATCAAAAATCCAAAAACATTCAAAAATATCTCGCAAAAATACCAAAAACATTCAAAACAATTCAAAATCCAAAAACATCGACAAAACCATTGAAAAATCACACAAAAACATGGCAACACCTTGTACATACCCATCCATGCAGATACCAAAATAAACATTGACAAACTACTCACACAATGACCATTTACCAATCAACCACACAATCAACATCAACAATCAAACTGTCTTCAACAAGGATGCATCCTTCCTTACCAAAACAAAGACAAAAGTGACGTTTTCTTTGACAAGAAAATTATGTTAAGCTATCAAATACTTGGTTGATTTGTGAGTACAATCGTTTGTTTATCTGTATCAGGATCTTGTAGCATTGTTTTGTATCGTTTGTGCATTATTTCCGATGAAGTTCTAGGGCATGTACTAATGGTGTCTACGTGGGAAGTTCACCAACCTACGTGATCTTATGCCAAATGCAGTCATAGATCATTACGGCTTGCTGACTACAACGTATACCTCGACCATATGAGCATGAACCATTACCAAGGATCCATATTCTTTATTCTTTATGTATATATTGTTTGTTTGCAGGTACAATTCTCTTTCTTTGGTTCCTCCTACCTCATCCAAACTGGATAAAGGTTTTATCTCTTATTACGGTATGCACTTGTCTCAGGATATGATCAGCCTAAGATCAAGGAGGACAATCCAAGTCATGCATGAACGGTGATAATCCTTGTCTGTTCTGCAAGCAATACTCAGGTCAACTTGATCCATTATATCAAGTTGCTTGTATTAACTTGCTATATCAAAATCCATGTAAGAAATACTCTGGTCATCTTGAATCTTTATGTCAAGTTGCTTGTATTTTCTTACAACATTTTAAAGCTCAATGATGAAAAATAAAGCACCATGGATCGTCATTCCATCTCATCTATATATATTGCATTTCATTGCATTCCACCAATCCATACATTCATAAATAGTTGCATATCATTCATACATAGTAATGACAATGGATACTCTATTTTCCTCTTCTTCCATAGGAATGTAATAGGTCCTCCATTTCTTCTATCTAACATTGAACCCCTCCCCACCCTCCCCATCTCGATAATCACCATCACATACCCTACATCGTGTCCCAATCAACCTAATCAAGCCATGTTCATCACCATCCATCTCTAAATAGGAGGGATTGTGTTTCCTATCCTAAGTCATCCAATAAGTCAAGAAAGTTACTCTATCTGCACAGATACATCGACTCCCACACACCTAGACTATCAACAGATACTCTGATCAAGTATCTTCGGGTCTCAACAGGTAATCGATCATGGTAATCCTAGACTACATCAGGCATTTATCATAATGACCTAGTCTCAATGGGGCTGCTATGATTCACCACAATCATCCATCCCACGCACACACTATCAATTGATCAACCAATCAAACACAATCCAACGGACAATTACATCAATCTTCTACATCTCAACTTGTATTTTGCTTCATATACCTTGACTTCATCGGGCAATTACATCAATTGTCTAAGTCACATCAGGTCACTTTGATTCACTTACTCAGACTTTATCATGTCCAAGCGACCAACTGACATCAACTGTCATGCTTTGACTTGACCGGGGCAATTAAATCGATTGCACCAGATTGTCCAACCAATTTTGATCAATTGTATAGCATCAATCCAAACCCCACACTACATCTGCTATGTATCTCTTGCATGACCTCAGGGTACTCGCTGGCTTGTTATTTCTTCATATTCACTCCATTTTCTCCCATTCTTTCATCATTAGTTCTAATTTCTTCTATTCTACCTCCCCTCCACTTTTCATTCTTTTTCAAGAGATCGCCCGATTTTTCAAAAAAAATCGGCCCATCTCTCGAGGGGGCATACCACCCATTAAATTTACATTTTATGGGGCATTTCTTCACACCTATTTTTCTTTCTTTGAAACGACGCGATAAACCGCACCGTCTCAAAGAGGGGCAAATGTAGTCACATAAATCTGTCCACTTAATTAAATGAATATTTAGTATTTATTTGATTATTTAACCATCAATTAATGAATTAATTAAATTAATATTTAATTAATTCATCTTAACCCTCTTCTCCTATTAATTAAATAAATTATTCAATTTATTTGATTTAATTCACTTAACCAAATTCAGACCATTAATTAAATAAATAAATCATATTTGTTTAATTAAATCTTCTCTCACATTTAAATAAATTAATATTTATTTAAATCCCCCAAAATCCCACCTCTCACATTTAAATAAATTAACATTTATTTAAATCACCTTTATCCTCTACCCACTTGTATTTTCCTACAAATGCAAGTTGCACAATTATTTTAAATTAACATTTATTTAAATCACCTTTATCCTCCACCCACTTGTATTTTCCTACAAAAGCAAGTTGCACAACTTTTTTAAATAAATTATTTATTTAAAATCCTATTTATCCTCACCCACTTGAAACCTTTAATGGTTTCCCTTAAAGTATTCAAACTTGATGGCTTTAAAGTCTTCAAACTTGATGGCTTCCTTCTATAGTCTTCTTAAGACTTTAATGGTTTTCCTTAAAGTCTTCAAGCCTTTAATAGTTTCCCTCAAAGTCTTCAAGCATTTTAATGCTTTATCTTCATTTTTCTCATTTAAATAAATTAATATTTATTTGAATATTTATCCAAATGCAAATTACACCATTTAATTGAAATAAATGATTTTATTTTAATTGAAAATACCAAAATTTCTCCCACTTGCATTTTCCTACAAAATCCACTTGCATGCCTAAACCCCTTCTAGAATTTTCTAGTCACTTCTAAATAACCTAACCCCTTCTCTAAACTTTGTCACATTCCTAAGCAAAAGGGAAGTCACTTCTCAAACCCTCAAAGTCTTTGATAACCATTAAAGGCTTTCAACCTTCAACCACTAAATGGCTCAAAGTCTTTGATAACCATTGAAGGCTTTCAACCTTCAACCACTAAATGGCTTGAAGTCTTTGATAACCATTGAAGGCTTTCAACCTTCAACCACTTAATCCCCAAAGTCTCCAATAACCATTAATGGTTACCTCAAACCCTCCCACATGGTTAAAACATTTGTTTTGACTCAACCTCTACCCAACCCAAAGGTCTCATCAGGCCATTAATGCTTTGACCATGATTATCTCTTAAACATTTGCACAAAGGTTTATCCTTGGATTAACTCTTAATCCAGTGGGTAATCTTAATTTGGACTTGACCCTTAGCCTCTAGATAACCATGAGGTCTTCTCAGGCCTTTAATGCCTCCAACCTCTTCTCTCAACCCAATCCTATGTTGACACTTGTCACCATTTTATTGGTGCCAATTGTGCACATGGATCCCCAACTTTCAAACTTGGCCCTTGATTAAACCATTCAATCTTAACCCTTCATTTCCCCATTTCTTCTATAAATAGAACCCTTCTCCTCAAGAAAAAAGAGAAAGCATTAGAGTATTGTTGTTATACTGGTATTAGCATAGAGCTTTCTCATAGCATCACTATCTACACTTGCATAGCATTTGCTTATCATATTCAACTATCTTGAATCTCCATATGGCATCCATGGCTAGTGCTAAAAGCTAAGAGCTACACTCATTTGGGACTTGGAGCGGAGAGGAACAAGGGAGGAGCAACTATGAGCATCTTGATTAGCTATTTTATTCTATGTTTATATGCTTTCTATTTCATGCTTAATATCTCTCTTGATATGCCTGTTTAGGATAATCTTTTGTTGCTAACACTAACGTTTGTTTCTTGTGCTCTTGTGTGTGTTGCCATCAAACAGATTTTCTAATCCTTTTTGTAGAGCATCAGATGTATTTTCTTTGGTTCACACATGAATTGGCTAAATGCACTTACTGCATAGCAAATATATGGTCTAGTATTGACTAGGTTCATCAAAGATCTAATCATATGCTTGTATAGTGTAGAATCCACCATATCTGAAATAGTTGTAGCCTCTCTTAACTTATGCAAGTTGGTCTCCATAGGTGTGGACATAAATTTACAATCCATCATACCAAATCTCTTTAAGATGTCAATGGTGTACTTCCCTTGACTCAGAATGATCCCATCATATTTCTACCAAACTTCTAACCCAAGGAAGTAGTGCAATAAACCAAGATCCTTCATCTCAAATTCAGAAGCTAACTCCTTATTTCATTTGATAATAAGATGATCTTCTCTAGTGATAAGTAATTCATCGACATAAAGAATTATAATTAATGCTTCCCCATTAATTACCTTAAAGTACAAGTTTGAATCTGCATCATTCTTGGAGAAGCCTACACCAATTAGGTAACGATCAATCATTTTGTACCAAGCACGTGGAGCCTTCTTAAGACCATACAATGCCTTCTTCAGCTTGCAAACATGAGACTCCTTCCCATGTACACAAATCCTTTAGGTTTCTCAATATATACTTCTTCCTTGATTAAACCATTTAGAAAAGTTGTCTCTACTTCCATTTGGTGATTCTTCCATCTTTTAGATGTTGCAATAGAAATGATGGTCCTGACTGAAGTATATCGGGCAACTAGAGCAAAGGTTTCCTCATAGTCAATTACCTCCTTCTGAGAGAATCCTCTAGCCACAAACCTAGCCTTGTATTTCTCAATACTACCATCACTAGCATGTTTGATCTTAAAGAGCCATTTAGAAGAAACAACATATTTACCTTTTGGTTTAGGTACAATGTCCCAAACATCATTCTTTGGAATTGATTGATACTCTTCTGCCATGGCATGTTTCCAAACCTGTTGACTAGTAGCTTCCTCAACACTAGTAGGTTTTGATTCAATGATTTGGCTCATCAATGCAACTTTGCTGAAGAACTTATGAGGTCTCTTACTTTCTCTAAATGTTCCTCTTGGGGCTGCAAAACTTTTAGCCTCTTGCATCATTTTCCTCGCCCAAAGAGGTCTTTTCTTACCAATCACAATGTCAATAGGCCCATCAGTAAAATTCAAGGGCTCATTTGGGTCATCATCTTCTTCAGGTTCATGAGTCTCCCTCTAAACTTAGGAGTGTGATCATCTTCCATATTTTGAGGAGGCTCTTGATCTTCATTGTTCATCTCATGGATGCTCTTGGATTTCTTGAATGCAACATCCTCTTCAAATGTCACATAACTAGTTAACTCAATCAATTTATGTCTTGGTATATAGATTTTGTAGGCTTTTGATGTTTCACTATAGCCCACAAATATTCCCTTCTTTCCAGAAGGTTCCAACTTTGTCCTTTTATCTTTGGGTATATGTATGTACACTGGACAACCAAAGATCTTCAAATGACTTACATCTAGCTTCACCCCTGTAAATGCTTCTTCGGGTGCCTTATTCTCCAAAAAATGGTGAGGACATCTACTTTGAAAATAGACAACAGTTCTAGAAGCCTTGGCCCAAAAAAAAGTTTTGAAGATTTCGATCATGTATCATGGCTTTGGTTGCTTCCACAATATTTCTATTTTTCCTTTTCGCCACACCATTTTGTTGAGAATTATAGGGAACACAAAACTCCTTAATCCCAGCTTCAATGCAAAAAATTATAGAAGTGGTCAGAGGTGTACTCTCCTCCATTATTGAATCTCAATACTTTGATCCTCTTCCTAGATATGTTCTCTACTTGAGCTTTGAATTCCTTAAATCTCATAAGTACCTCTTTAGATTCTTTACTCTTCAAGAAATAGATTCAAGACTTTCTCGAGTAGTCATCAATAAAAATAACATAATACAAGAAACCACTCAAGGACGCAACAAACATAGGACCACATAAATCTGAATGAATGAGTTCTAAAATACATTTAGATCTACTTTCACTACTATGAAATGTACCTTTAGTATTCTTACACAATTCACAACCTTTGCAAGTGCCTTCATGCTCCTGGTTGAGTTTTGGAAAGCCTGTAACCATCTTCTCCATTGTAGGCAGTGCACAAAAGTGAAGGTGACCAAATATTCTATGCCAAATCTCACAAGTACTTGATGAGTCATGAAATAAGGCTTGATGAAGATGAGTGCAAAGTCTGTAAAGACATCCTTGGCAAAATCCAATGACTTGATCCATCTTGATGTTTGATTTATTTGGTCATGCAAGGACTTTGTCATCTATGAATGCAATTAGATATCCCTTGTCTAAATGACTCCCATGATGAAGGAAGGCCATTAAGTGCCAACATAGTTAATTCTTTGTCATCTATAGTGTGTCCAATGGTAGAGAGTTGATCTCTCAATTTGGTAATCCTCATGAAGTATGAGATTATGAATTCTCATTTCATCATCTTGATGTAGTGAAGTTGTTGCTTTAATGCAAGAGCTCAACTCTTTTTGTTGATCTCATACATCTCCTCTAATGTCTTGAACATGTCATATGCCATCATCAACTTTGAGATGATTTGCACAATGTGATCTTTCACAAAGTCAACCAACATTTTCTTTTCTTTGGTGTTCTTTCTCTTCCATTTAAGCTTCTCATTCTCTTCAGTTGGTTTCGGTACTGCTTTCTCCACAAATTTGTCTAATTCATTTTCCTTGAAGGCAAGCATAACTCTAAACTTCCAAGAGACAAAGTTTGATGTACCCTCAAAACTATCTTCAACTTTTAAGTTCGTTCACCATCTTGACGTTGATAGATGTAATCAAACTCAAAGAAAATAATGGAGGATAACCCTACTTCTATAAATCTGATCTTATTTTTTCTTAACCTGCTCTGATACAATGTTAAGTTTCAATCAGATTTGAATAGACAAAATTTACACACTTGCAGAAAGATTGCCCTAGGAAAACCTTCCTCTTGAAGGTGAAACCCAGCAACAAAGTAGATATTTATTCCTTCAATAAGACAAGAGTCTTTACAAGAAGTTGCTTCACTTTTTGAAGCTAAGTGATGATACAAGATCACCCTCAACAATTGTAAGGAATCTGCACTACTACATATCAGTCTATGCTGATAAATCCACCTTCTATATTCTATGATCTGCCTTGAAGATCCTCAAACTGTTGTAGATAGCCTTGATGGAGATACACACAATCTAAATCATTGATGGAGAAGTATGAATTTGCTTGTTGTAGATGATATGAACAAATGAAGGTAATGATTGTATTGATTCTTAAGAGGAAAACATAATTTGTTCCTTGTATGTTGATACAACCCGTTGAAGATGATTGTTCATTATCTCTTGGAAGAGAAGAGGAGTTGATCTATATACCCACATATTGGATATGTCAACCAACACGTCTCCCTCAAGAGTCGGATTCCTTAATAACAATCATGTCCTTTAAGTTTGATTACATTTAATTAACATGTCTTTTTATTATACACGGGTGGCATGTTAAATATGAATACACATATACATTATAAAGTTGATAGGCATTAGTCTTAAATTTGATTCAATCAATGTGTAAGGCCAATAGGCCATTCACACATTTAATGACTAAGTTGGCTCTGAGGAATCCCACCGAAGATATACATCAACAAATATGAAGCACTGGTCACTGGCATCAAAGTAGTAGTGGAATGGAATATCACAGAGTTACAAGTCTATGGGGACTCTCAACGAGTCATTAATCAAGTTAATGATGACTATCAAAAAAAGGATGACAAGATGATGCAATAAAAAATAATGGTGGGTGATTTTAAGAAATACTTTGTTGAGATCAAATTTGAACAAATTCCAAGATTGGACAACAAAGCTACAGATGTCATGGCGACCATGGCCTCCCTTCTACAAATACCAAAAATGAAAAATCGTTATGAGTTCCTGGTCGAACAAGTGTTTTCCCCTGCCTATGATAATCTTGTTGGCATTTGCATGATGATTGAATTAATGAAATGTTATATTGTCATTGATGTCAATTATAACCGGTAATGATGTTGTTATAATATTGTTTTGTAACCGGTAGGAAGAGCTAGTGAAGGGAATTGCAACCGGTAGGTGAATTTGTGGAAGAACCGGTATTGTTATGAAATGGAAAGATGAATTGGTAAACCCTACCTGTTGATATGATAAACCCTAACTGATGATTTTTGGTGAATCAGTTATATTGGTCTATGATCTAATGATGAGCGGTAATGATTAGGATACGTACGTATGTTGTATGAGAAGAGTTTCAAATGGTTTTTTGGCACGTTGAGTTAACGGTTTTTTTCTTCAGAATGAGAAAGTTCATTGCATGTAATGTAAACTATGTGATGAGTTACAGTGTTCGATGAAGCAATGATCAAGGAGTAGTCAAGGATATCTTGAATAATGTGCAATGATTATTATGTAATCCAATGGTCATACTTGAACTGATTTGTTTGTAATCTCTATGAGATAATTAAGTTTGTGATGTGTTACCAACATGATGATTTGTTTATAAGGTCGATGAGTTGTTTTGTTGTAGAGTTGGCAATTTGTATTTGAGAGTAAGAAAGTATGGTTGCCAAACCAGATGATGTATCTGCAGTTTGTGTAAAGGAAGATAGGAGCATGAAAGGGATCTAAACAAGCAAGTGTAGTGCTATTCAAATAGATCAGCAAACCCCTATTGTTTTCTAACAATTACAGCAATCAAATCCCCTAACCGGGTAAGCTCTAACAAGCTTCGTGTTATTCAAATCCTCTAACCAGGTGGTCCATTAGCTTGGATTTCAAATCCTCTATCGAGGTTACTCCTAATAGGGTATTTCTTCTAATAGGGCATTATAGTCAATCCCTTAACCGAGTGGTCCCTAACAAGATTTGTTCTTATTAGGAATTTTTGTAAAGCTTTAACAGGATTGGATCCTAACAGGGTGAACTTCAGAAGAGTTCAAAATACTTGTGGGTATTCATCCCCATCATGATTTTTCCCATTTGGGTTTCCATGTCAAAAATATTGTGTCAAGTGGTGAATGTTTTTGTGGTTATGTTTACTATGGTTGAATTGCTTAGCTGCTAAATCCACTTTGATATGTTATGTTAATCGACAGCAATCTGAAATATGCTTTTACTTATGTCAGTAAAGTATTTGGATATTTTGGTTTAAAAGGTTTTGTGAGTTTCAAATATGTTTTACTGTTAATCTGTTATAATAGTCAATCGGTTTAACTTGTCAATAATATTGCATTTGAAGTTCAGTGTTGAAACCAGTCAGTTTTGAGTTTTTTTTGAGAGGTTGATTTTGAGATTGGTGAAAGTTTATATCATTTTTATATCTACTGATTCACCCCCCCACCTCTCAGTAGTTAACTGGATCCTTATTATTTCATCATACCATCAAATCCAAATTCCCAATTCATATGCCACCTAGTTGGTTGTGAATCTTTAATCTATGGGAAAATTAATACCTATCTAAAATACAATATCCTCCCACCTGATCTATCCTAGAATCAAAAATGAAACTTTATCCATCAAGTAGCCTGTTATACCCAAACAGCTAATACGCTTTACCGACGAGGTCTTGATGTTACTCTCCTCAGGTTTTTGGAAAGTGATGAATCAAAAACCACCTTGTGAGAAGTCCACAAAGGTATTTGTGGTACACATTAAAGTGGTCCTACTCTAGCTAAGAAACTTCTAAGACTGAGACATTATTGGCCAAACATGGAAAAGGAATCCTATCAATATGCTAAGAAGTTTCATAAATGTCAAATCCATGGAAATCTCATACATGCATCAGCATGGAGCTACAACCGTTCATGACATCATGGTTGATTTGTCAATGGGCACCTCTCTTGTGGGTAAGATCTATCCCTTTTCCTCAAATGGACACAAATTCATAATCACAACCATTGAGTATTTCACAAAATGGATCAAAGTTGTTCCATTAACCACTGTCACCAGCAAATAGATATCCTCCTTCATTTTGAACTACATTATCTATTGATATGGCATTCTTAGTTCTATTGTCATTGACAATGGTAGACCCTTCAAGAACCAAGATGTGTAAAAACTGTGCAAAATATTCCATATCCAGCATCACTTTTCCACATCTTATTATCCTCAAGGGCATGGCCAAGCAGAAGGTCCAAACAAAATATTGAATGATGTTGGGCGTGATTGGCATGTCCAACTAAACCCTACCTTATGGGCATATGGAACTACCATTTGTACCCCTACTAGAGCCGCACCATATGTACTTGTGTATGGATCAGAAGATATTTTACCCATTGAGGTCGAGATACCTTCACTCAGAGTATCATTGAAAGGACTCATCCTAGATGACGAATATCGGGTATCCTGACTACAAGAGTTGGAACTTCTAGATGAGTGTTGTCAGCATGCTTTTGATCACCTATAAGAATATCAAATAAAGATGTCCAGAAGTTATAATCACAAGGTGAGACCAAGAATGTTTTAATTTGGTGACTTGGTACTAAAAGAGAATCCTCACAATCAACAGGATCGAGAAAAGAAGGGAAATTTTGAACCCAACTAGCTAGGTTTGTTCGTCATCATATCAGCATATGGTTATGGGGCATATTAGCTATCTACACCAAAAGGGAACTTATTTAACGAGCCTATCAACAACATCCATCTCAAAAGGTTCTATACATGAGTCATCCAATGCATAGAAGAAATCAAAAAAAGGAAAAAAGGAAAAAAAAAAAAAGTGCAATAAAAACCTAGTGAAAACTTGGCAACAGGCGCTACTTATGATAGACCAGATTTTCTATCTATTAGTACATAGATCATGAATCCACTTTTGACAATAATTATACATATCCATAATAAAGCCTTGTATAAACCTGAGGCATTGCAATAACGTTTCATCATAGCTTGTTGGTCATCGTATCTATCCATAATAGGAGGTTATTTCTATACTGTGGGCAAAATCCTAAACTCAATAGTGGCAATATGCTTAGAGATTAAAACAATAGGCTAATAGTAGTTAGGAAACACATTGAAAACAAAGATCACAAAGGAACTCAAAATTGAATAGATATCACAAATTTCAAAGCCAACCATCAAACTCAACACTGGATTGGTAAAACCAAACTCAATGGATGATCTATTGTGAATCATGATTTGATCGCTTTGGCAAGAAGGTTCGACTTGTGTATCTTATTTTTTTTTATCACATCTCCTAAGTGACACAAGGATGTCTTGAACTAGAGAAGCAAGGAAGGCGCGAGATATTTTTCTTTGTCTATTGTCTATGAGGAGATCATTAGTACTATGCAAATTTGTTACGGGACATGATTGGAAACATATCATTAAGGACATTGTGGATTTGCATACGAAAAGGGTCAACTCTTGTTTGTTTTATGTAAACAACACTGAGGTCATCTTGGTTCAATTATACCTCAATGCTTGTGTCAGCTTGCAATATCAAAATCCATGTAAGTTGTACTCAGATCATCATGGTTATATTATACCATCGATGTTTGTATCAACTTCCAACATTTTAAATTATCAATGATGACAAAAAGGGGCACAACAAAATTGAAAAATAGAATGAAAACAATGCATAACAAGGCTTGCATGATAAAACTAGATTGCATCCATAATTAGATCTTGCATAATCATTCTAAGTATGGCTTGCATGAGAGTGACAAATTGACAAAATATTTTACTCTTATTCAATGATTGAGTACACTTGACATAAACAAAAAAAATCATCATCACATTATGGCATTCATTATCATTGCATCTAATATCAAATGAGAATATTCATTTAAAATTAGTAACATTCACATACATCCATGTCATTTCATTTAGTGGCATATACATTCTGATCATTAGCAACACATCAATCAAATAAGCATAATCAAATGATATCATACATTGCATCCATCACATCAACATCACATCATATAAGCATTCATCCATATATCTCATCATCATAAAGAAAATACATCATCACATAAACATGATCATATAACATCATTTGCATAAATTTCTTCATTGCATCCATCATACACATAAGTTTTGCATAACACACATGAAGCATGAGTAAACATCATCATGATACATACATTCCAATGCATTATCGTCATATGAACATGTCACAATGAAATCATATACATATATACTGCATCATCATAGAATCATTCAACATAGAATAGGAATCAAATGCATTTATCTTATCATATAAGCATCATCATATATAAATAATGTAAGCATCATCATATATAAAGCATATAAGCATCACATCATGAATCATATAAACATCATATAGACCTAAACTCATTGTCTCATCGCATATAATCTCGAAAAGAATCACGGTCAAGTGTACAAAGATATCATATCAAAATAAGAGATACATCAAAAATGGTCAGAATCATATAATTATCTAAATTAATCAATGTATACATCAAGATGATACAAAATGTGAGGCACATATCGCACAAGAAGCTAAACTGTTCTCCCTCCAGACATTTTCGGTCTACCTAAACGTCCTGATGCTACACCCCCAGTACCTAGCTCTTCACCTAGTGGATATTTGTGAAGAGGTCTTGTCACACCTCTGCTCTTAGTTTGTGTCTGACTTCATCCTAATCCGGCCGCAGAGGCCTCCACATAACTCACCATATGTTGATCAGCAGGGATGTGAGCATAGTATATTTGTCGATAATACTCTGTCTCTCTAGCTAAGTGTCGGATATCTCTAAAAGCATCTATTGTAGTGGTTCCCTGGGCCACTCTCTACAATCTCTCAACATGGGCCTTTTCTTGCCTCTATCTATTGATAATGGTATCTCTCTCTACAATAGTGGTATATCTCTCTATAGTTAGAGAGGCAATATGTCCCTAGGCCTGTGCCAACTGCCCCTACACCTATCTCAACCATTCCTGTAAACCTTGGACCATGGTCTATAGTGAAGCTATTTGAGCCTCCTACTGATGGGAGGGCACTCAAATCTGAACCTGTCTAGGGGTTTCCTATTGTTGTCTTGTTAGCTTCAGAGTCGGAGCCTATCAATTACCCCTATATCTTGCCTGGAATCTTCCCATGTACTTGTGCCCTATATAGGAGGGGTCCCATATCTCCTCCTTTGAGGTACTCTAACCTCAAAACCCTACTTATAATTATTGGCACCTATACCCCCTACACCACTTGCTCTGCCTACACCCCCACCCTCCTCATCA
This sequence comes from Cryptomeria japonica, assembly GCF_030272615.1. Lineage (NCBI taxonomy): Eukaryota > Viridiplantae > Streptophyta > Pinopsida > Cupressales > Cupressaceae > Cryptomeria > Cryptomeria japonica. The sequence continues at coordinate 7,704,118 of NC_081405.1, forward strand.
TTATCATCATCGCCATCTCTCTAACGTAGGGCTCCACTCACCTATGGCATGTCCTCCTCATCATCATTCAATATAGGCACTAGCTCAATTGAGTCATACAATCTTGGCACTATATGTGCGACAAAATATTGTGAGTACTCGACAGTTATCCCTGCATCTACCATGCCATCTGCATAATCCCAAGTCTGTGCACCTAACCCAAAGTACTCTTCTTAGTATGCATCATATACAATTGTGGGCCCCCACTCTGCCACATCTTATTGTCTATGCGCATATATGTAGGCTCCATGTGGTACACCCTGTACAAGGCCATACTAGTGGTACACCCTCGTGTGCAAATATCTCTCAATGATGAACAATGTCCATCCAATCAGGTATCTGGATGATAACACAAATGGTATCTTTGCAGCATCCTCTGGCCACAGTTCATAGTCTAAATACGGCCTCCATATCACTATGTCCAGATCATCCAACACTTGGCGTCAATACTCCAATTTTCCCAGCTTATGTTGGACAACAACCCTTATGTAACCAAATAGATATGGCATGTCGACTGGTTTATCTCTATCTTCCAAGGGTTGGGTCACAACTATATGCTCCCAAGCCTAAACCTATAACAATGTAACCCCTGCAGATAAACTTGTGACTCTCTGATACACAACCTGATGCAGCTCACAATATAAATATGCAAGCATGCATGAACCCCATGCATATCTCATACCCTCTATGATCATCATCTCCAGGACCACTCCCCGGCCAACTGATAATCCCTTCGACATACAGTCAGGGTAAAAAAAGCCTCCAATAAACCTTGCAAGTACTGATGGTAGTGGCTCATACAAATCCACCATCTCCTGCCATGAGATCTCATAGTCATTGATCCTATCGTCATAAAATACCCCCCTCAATGCCTCCCTCCTTTGTGTGTTCATAGGGAACAAGATCTCCAACCACAGGGATCCTCAAAATCCTATAGACATCCTCTAGTGTCACTGTCATCTCGCCAGTAGGTAAATGAAAGGTGTTGGTGTCGCCATTCCACCACTCAACCAAAGTCATCAATAAACCCTGGTTAATCGTATACCGAGGCATGTCAAGAAAGGATGATAATCTGCATCTCTCAATGATATCCAAATAAGCATGTAATAGGCAGGGGATCAATGTCCTAGTCTTCAGGAATCGCTCTCGAGAATGTAGAACTCCTAAGTTATCCTACAAATCATAACACATCGCAAATCAGCTTTTGACCAATCAAGTTATCTATCAATCAATCTAATCAACTCTAATGAGATTTCAATCAATCTCAGTGAGCCCCTATGATTCTCATTCATCATGTGGTCAATCATCACCTATTCTATCAAACATCAACACGACAAAAGCTGTCGCAATCAAATCATATCAAAATCAAGGAGAAAAATCAACTTTTTCATCATTCTAGTGTGGATGCGCTAAAATGGTGTTTTTATGCACCAAAATGCTCTATGAGCTAACAAAATTGGTATATGTTCTATCATATCAATCCAATGCGCTAAAACCCAAATGCGCTAAGGAAGTCACTCATTGCATTATCAAATCAATCAAAAGCGCTAAAACCCTATATGCGCTATGATATCCTACCAATGCGCTAAAACCCTACATGTGCTAACAAACCCTATCTATGTGCTAGCATATGCATCTAATGCGCTAAACTTCTGCCCTAGGTTTCTATGTGCTAAAACTATATTCGTGTGCGCTAAAACGATATATACCATGTGAAAACATGAAAAACATGCAATAAAAAATTCAAAAAAATACACAAAGGCATGGTTTTTGGAACACTTATCGAAGGTCCATAGGCGGTGGGTCATTGATATCGCTTAACTCTCTCGAATTGATGAGTGTGGTATGAAATCACCATTTTGGCTCCAAGCTCTCTTCTCCATATCACAATGCACAAATGAAATCAAATGACCTATCTTTTTCACTGTTTACCTTATTAAGGGGTAAAAAGAGGGTAATTAAGTGGGGTGCATTTTTCCACTTGCCTATAACTTTATGGGCTACGTAATTCTTTTTTTTTAATTGGGAAAGTAATCAGGTAAAAAATAAAAAATTCTTCCAAAATCATAAACAATCAAAAAAAAATTAAAATTTTTAAAATTTCAAAAAAATCCTAAAAATTCAAAAAATTATCTGATTCATCTCTCGAGGGGCCATGCTCACATCATTATCCGACAATCAACGTCTGGTGTAGATCAAAAAATTTATCAGCATCATCAATCGAATTTTTCTTTGAAGCAATGTGTCGCCACACATCACTTCAAAGAGGAGCAAAATGTAGACACCTATTTTTGTCCACCCAATTAAATGAATTTTATATTTGTTTAATTATCCTTCATCCAAATATTAATTAAATTCATATTTAATTAATCCTTTCTTCTTCTCAACTATTAATTAAATCAATATTTAATTAATTCATCCCAACCCCCTTCTTCTATTAGTTAAATAAATTATTCAATTTATTTAATACACCTAGCCAAGTTCAGACTATTAAATAAATAAATAATATTTGTTTAATTAAGTTCCCTCTTTCACATTTAATTAAATCTCCCTCACATTTTATTGAAATAAATAAATTCTATTTTAATTAAAATCCAAAATCCTCACCCACTTGCATTCTCCTACAATGCCCACTTGCACACTAACTTTTCTTCTAATTTCTTCTAATCCCTTCTAAATTAGCCTAATTCCCTTCTAAGCATTTGAACATTCGTAAACTAAGGATTAGGAAGGAGTCACTACTCGGTATATGCACCAAGTTGTAGTGCCAAAAGGGGGTCTTAAGATGCCACTTTTTTCTTAAATCAGCAAAGTCTGAACTTCAACGACAAATTGAAGATAGTTACACTCCAAATTTGAAGGTGCAACAAGAAAAAGAGTCAGAGTGCTTTGAGTCTACTTTCTAAACTACAATTTTTTTTTGAAAATGGTGGAGATTAAGGGCTTCAAAAAGGGGGGCCACAAAAAGTGGTCTTATTTTTATGCAAAAAACATAACATAACGTCTATTGTGGCCCCCCTAAAATGTTAACTTTTTTTTTGAATATTTAAAATCGCTTCAAGGAGAAATTAGCAAACACCTTGTAGTTTATTCCAAATTTTTCAGCTAATTTTTTAAAGAGTATATGATTTTTTACTTATTTTTGAAGTGGACACATCCTGAAAAACAGAAATTTGAGTGTGCTCCCCCCTAAAATCATTGATAACTAATCAAAAATCAAAACTTTTTTTTAAATTGTGTAGAATGGAGTCTAGTTTCTAAAAATATAAGTTTCTTCAAAATTCGATGAACGTGTGAAAAACTATACCCAAAATAGTGCATGTTGGTTTTCGACCAAAAATGGACATACTAACAAAACAAATTATAGATGAAAGCCTTAATGAAATCAAAATGCAAAAAAAATTACATGCTTGGATAACTAAGAGAAATATTGAGGTTTCTATGGTGTTTTTTTTAGTTTCATTGAAAAACGTGCAAACCTGATGGAGAGCACGGCCAAAAATATGTGAAATTTTTTAATCTTTTGACCCTTTAGGACACCGTATGATCCCTTAAGACACCATATGACCCCTAACGATGCCATATAGTGTCGTTAGGGGTCATATGGTGTCCTAATGGGTCATATAATACTATATGACCCTTTAGGACACCAAAATGACCCCTAACGACACTATATGACATGTCTTAAGGGGTCATATGGTGTCTTAAGGGGTCATAGAACACCATATGATCCCTAAGGACACCATATGACCCCTTAGGACACAATATAACCCCTAACGACACCATATGACCCCTAACGACACCATATGACCCCTCAAGACACCATATGATAGTCTTAGGGGTCATATGGTGTCCTAAGGGGTCATAAAACACCATATGACCCCTTATGACACCATAGGATCCCTTAGGACACCATATGACCCCCAACGACACCATATGGTGTCGTTAGGGGTCATATGGTGTCCTAAGGGGTCGTATGGCATCCTAATGGGTCATAGAATACCATATGACTCCTTAGGACACCATATAACCCCTAGCGACACCATATGACCCCTTAGGACACCATATGACCCCTAACGACACCTTATGGTGTCCAAAGGGATCATATGGTGTCTTGAGGGGTCATATGGTGTTCTATGACCCCCTAGGACACCATATGACCCCTTTTAATATCCTAGTACATGGCATGACCACTTGTAACACCATATGACCTCTCAAGACACAATATGGTGTTCTTAGGGGTCATATGGTGTCCTAAGGGGTCATATGGTGTCCTAAGGGGTCATATGGTGTCGTTAGGGATCATGTGGTGTCCTAAGGGGTCATGTGGTGTCCTAAGGGGTCATATGGTGTCCTAATGGGTTATAGGACACCATATGACCCCTTAGGACACCACATGACCCCTTAGGACACCACATGACCCCTAACGACACCATATGACCCCTTAGGACACCATATGACCCCTAATGACACCATATGATGTCGTTAGGGGTCATATGGTGTCATAAGAGATCATAGAACACCATATGACCCCTTAGGACACTATATGGTGTTGTTAGGGGTCATATAGTGTCATTAGGGGTCATATGGCATCCTAAGGGGTCATATGATGTCATTAGGGGTCATAAAACACCAAATGACCCCTTAGGACACCATATGGTGTCGTTAGGGCTCATATGGTGTCCTAAGATATAATATGGTATCATAAGGGGTCATAGAACACCATATGACCCCTTAGGACACCATATGACCCCTAAAAACACCATATGTTGTACTAAGAGGTCATATCGTGTCCTAAGATAGATAGTAATGGTTTCCTAAGGGATCATATGGACCACCATGCTCCTACACATACCTAGATGGGTTATATAGAGATATAAGATACCTAAAGGGGGAGAGAGGCGTGAGAGACCTAGATAGGGTGTGTGTGTGTGTGTGTGTGTGTGTGTGTGTGAGAGAGAGAGAGAGAGGGTTGAGATAGATGGAGGGGATAGAGAGAGGTTGGTAATGAGATATGGATGGAGAGGAATGAGGGAGAAACCTAGAGAGGGGTAGAGAGGGTGTGATGTAAATCTGATGATGTAGATGGTAAAGAGAGAATAATAATTAGTAGGGAAGGGAGAGAGAGATGGGGATAAGGAGGGAGAGGGAGATGGAGAGGTAAGGAGAAGAAAAGAATGGAGATGCCTATAAATGGGAGGGAGGGATAAGAGGAGAGATGAAAGAATAAAGAGCGAGAAGAGTATGAGGGGATTTAGGGAGAGGTAGACATGGAGGGACTACAAGACCTAGGGAAGGAGAAGAAAGAGAGGTGGGGGGAAAGAGAGAAGAGGAGGAGAGAGTTCAAAAATAAATAGGGGTAAAGGGGGAGGGAGATAGAGGGGAAGAGAGAGGGAGAGAACTAGAGAGGGGACAAATAGATAGGTGAGAGAACTATATTGGGAAAGAGAGATGAGAGACCTAGATGACAAGAGATAGGAATGAGATAGACAAAGTAGGAGAGAGAGAGGTGAGTAATGAGACATGATGCAGAGGTAGATGGGTGGAGAAGAAGGAAGTGATAAACCTAGAGAGGTGAGAGAGAGTTGATGACCTAGAATGTAGAGAGAGAGAATAAAAGATGAAGAGAGAATAAAAAAGTAGGGGAGTGAGATATATATGGGGGTATGTATGGATGGGAAGGTAGAGAGGGAGAGGGGAAGAAAGGAAGGGAGAGACCTAGAGAGGGGAGGGAGGGAGAAGAGAAGAGATAGAATAAAAAAGAGAGGAGTAAGAGGGGATGGATGGAGAGGTAGACATGGAGGGAGTGAGAGACCTATGGAAGGAGGGGATAAAGAGGTTAGGGGAGGAAGAGAAAATGAGGGAGTTCATAAAGGGATCGGGTTAAGGAGGAGGGAGAGAGAGGTAGAGAGGGACAGAGAGAACTATAGAGGGAGCATATAGATAGGTGAGAGACCTAGATGGCTAGAGAGGAGTGATATAGATAGAGGGGGATAAAGAGAGGTGGGCAATGAGACCTATATACAGAGGTAGATATGTGGAGAGGAAGGGAGGGAGAAACATAGAGAGGGGAGAGAGGGTGGGATGGAGAGGTAATGACCTAGACAATGAAGATACAAAATAAGAGAGGAAGAGAGAAGATGAGAGAGTGGGAGAGGGACATAGAGAGGAAGAGAGGAAGAGAGGAAGGTAGAGACTTGGAGAGGGGAGGGAGGGAGAATAGAAGAGATAGAAGAAGAAAGATATGAGTAAGAGGAGATGCATAGAGAGGTAGACATGGAGGCGTGAGAGATCTAGAGAATGAGGAGATATATAGGTTTGGAGAGAGAGAGAGAGAGAAGAGAGGGAGAGAGTTCATAAATAGATAGAGGTAAGGAGAAGGGAGAGAAAGGTGGAGAGGGAGGGAGAGAACTAGAGGGTGGACAATTAGATAAGTGAGAAACCTAGAGGGGGAGAGAAAGGTGGGTAATAATATAGGGAGGGAGGGATAGCCCTAGATATGGGGAGAGAGAGGATAAAAGGGATAGGTAGTTACCAAGAGAAAGGAGTGGGAGGGGAGAGAGACAATAAGAGAGTGAGAGAGAACAGAGAGGGAGAGAGTCAAGGATAGAGAAATGAGAGAGACAAAAGAGGGAGAGAGATAGGTCTGGATTTTGGGGAAGATAAAGAGAGTGAGATACATAGCTAAAGAATGATAATAGGATCATGTTGATTACTGAAATTTGACTGTCTGAAATTTTATATGATCCTCTAAAAACTAGAATCTACATTATAAGTCCTATAGAGCTATACTTAAATGTTGTATTTCATGTATATATTATCCTTCGGGGGTGGATATAACTTGTGCCTAGATTGGAAAATATACACACTCACAAAACCTTCACATTGGACAATGCAGAACATTTGGCACTCACCAAATGCAAAAAATTGACTTTTCACATTTGGCGAGCGCCAAATGTGAAAGTTCAAAATTTTGCATTTGGCGCTCGCCAAATGGTTTGCTTGGGAGAATATCAACCCTTTGGGTTGGATTTACCTTGGGCATCCAACCCATAGGTTTGGATGACCTTTTCATGCTAATGATGCATTTTTATGAAAAGATAAAAAGTGGCACCTTTTTGGTACCACAACTTGGTGCACTTACCCTTCTCAAAATATCAAAAGCTCTTACAAAAGCCTTAAAGGCTTTCTCCCTTCTACAAGTTAACCCTAAAAGTATTCTCAATCCTTAAAGGCTTTAATCAACTAACCCATCTTTGACCCTTGGTTAGATATTTTTCCTCTAACTCAACCACCCATCTAACCCTCAAGTCTCTCCAAGCATTTTATTTTTATTTTTTTTGCGTCAGTGGTATGCCTGCGACCTAGCCCCATGCCCAACCCACCTTACCTTGGACTTACTAATTGCCAAGTTGGGGCTCAGGAAGGGGCAAGCTGAGGTGATACTAGTCCACTAGAGATGTACCAAGTCGCCTGCAAGCCAGGTGCATCAGGTGAGTCTGAGCCTTAAAGTCAAACTCGAGACCAATGGGGAGCGAACCCACAGCCCAAGAAAACTCTGCTTCCCATTAATGTTTTAACTAAGGTTATCCTTTAAACCTTGCACATTCATTTACCCCTTGGATAAAATCTTTATCCACTAACCTAACCCTAACCAAACCACCTAGGGTAACCATCATATCTCTTTGGCCATTTAATGTCGCTTCCCTCTCCTCTCAAGCCCTCTCATGATGCCACTTGTCACCATGGCATTGGTGGAAGTTGCAAACATGGATTGAGGATCAAGCCCTCCTCAAGCAATCCTATCCCTTGCTAATCCAAATCCATCTTGGTCATCCAATTTCCCATTTCCTCTATAAATAGGACTCATTCCTCTCATTATCAAGGTGCTACATACATTGTGCTCTCATTCTCAAGGTTATTTCATTATCAAGCCATACAAGTCTCTCTCATATCATAAGTATAGTAGCTTCATTATCATAGCATATTAGTTTCATTATCATTAATAATTATCCATGTTATCTTAGTTACATCTTCATTATCAAAGATCAGTTTTAGTAGCATGGTTATCATCATATAAGATCTTAATTGCATAGAATGTAGATCATTTCATCATAGCAGTCATTCTTTGAGTTGTCATTCTAAAGGTCAATTTCTCAATGATCTAAGAGCAAAACCATGACCTGAGAAATCATTGGAGATAGAGAAACAATGGAACTCTTTTAAAAGAATGGTTTTCTTAGCTTATTTGTCAAATTAATCCTTTGATATATAATGTTCTATTGGTGTGTCACTGGCATTTTGATTATTTGGCAATCACACTTTTGTGCACATAGAATCAATTACATAGAAAACATAAATTTCTAGATACAAAATAGTTACATCTAGGAAATAAAAACAACCTAGTTTATACGGTAGAAATTAATAAGACTCCACCTTAATTTATACCTTTTATTACATTAACAGATTAACAATACCAACATTTTTTCTTAAATGCTCAAATTGATCCTTTACTAAGGGCTTTATGAATATGTCTGCAAGTTGCTCTTCAAATTTGCAATCTACAATACTCAAGATTAATTTCTCCTTTTTTCATCAACTCTTGAATGAAATGATACCTTGTATCAATATTCTTGCTCCTCTTATGAAAACCATGATTCTTTGATAGTGAAATAACTGACTTATTGTCACAATAGATTGGTGTTCCCTCCCTCTGTTCATGCATTGTATCCATCAAAACTCTTTACATCCATAGTGCTTGACATGTCGTTGATGTGCTTGATACATATTATGCTTTTGCTAATGAGATTATCACTATAGGATTCTTCTTTGATTCCCATGACACAATACCTATTCCAAAATTAAATGCATATCCAAATGTACTCTTCCGATCATCTATACTTCCTACAAAATCACAATCTTTATATCCAATCAATTCAAAATCATTTGTCGAGGAATACAATATCCCATAATCCATAGTTCCTACAATATATCTCAAAATTATTTTTCCAACTTGCCAATGTGAATTCTTAAGTGAATCCATGAATCTAGATATCAAACCAACTCCATACATAATATTTGATCCGGTAATAGTGAGATACATCAAACTTCTAACAAGTTTTATGAATATAGTTGCATCAAAATCAAAATCTTTATCTTATCTACTAATCTTGGTACCTATTGCTATAGGAGTAGGGGTTGGACTATAATTCATCATTTTGGACCTCTTCAATACATCTTCTACATATTTACATTGACAAATGAAAATACCTTTATCAGTTTGTACAACTTCAATTCCAAGAAAATATCTCATCAATCCCAAATTTGTCATTTCAAATTCCTTTTTCATTGCTGATTTAAACTCATGCAAAAACAAACTCCTTGTAAAGATCAAATAATCAACATACAAACAAACAATTAAAATCTAACCTTCCTTGTTCACTTTTGTGTATAGATTAGGCTCACTATTGCTTCTATTGAATCTATTTTCTATCATGTATGAATCTATTTTTTTGTACCATGCTCTTGGTGCTTTCTTCAATCCATAGAGTTCCTTTTTCAACCTATACACCTTGTCTTCATATCCTTTTACCTCATATCCCGGTGGTTGTTGCACATCTAGCTTCTTCTAGAAAACCATTCAACAATGTAGATTTGACATCCATTTGGTAGACCTTCCAATTGTTTTGAGTTGCAATGGCTAATACCATTATAACAATATAAATTCTTGTTATTGGTGCAAAATTTTCATTATAATCAACTCCATATTGCTGTGCAAATCCTTTGGCTACTAGTCTTGCCTTATACTTTTCTACATCACCATTTTTATTGAATTTTGTTTTGTAAACCCATTTCACACCTATGCATTATTTTCCCTTAGGCAAATCAACTAATTCCCATGTGTCATTATTTTCTATGTATTCCATTTCTTCATTCATTGCATTAACCCAAATTTCTTCCTTAACTGCATCTTCAAAACATGTAGGATCATGAGAAAATAAAGCAAAATTTGATTGCAAATCCATTCTTTCTTCTTGATCGTAAATTTCTTGAAGGCTTATAGTTTTCTTGCTTCTAGTTCTTGATCTCAATGGTGTAGGTGCAGCATCATTACTTACATGTGGACGTGGAGATGAATGTATTGATGGTTCTCCATGTTCTTCAAACCTCCTTTGTGGATTATCTCTTTGTGGACTTCCTACTGAAGTACTTGATTGACCTTCTTGCTCTTTTTCCTCTTCTTCATTATGTGGCATACATGTTGCAACTGAAATTATTTTTTCTATACTTCCACCTCAATCTTCTTCTTCTTTGAACACAAATCTCTACTTGTGATGACATTTTGGTGAGGATTATACAACTTATATGCTTTGGATATTTCACAATAAACAACAAAGATACATTTCTTGCCTCTATCATCCAACTTGCTTCTTGTTTCTTTTGGAACATATAAAAATGCAACACATCCAAATATTTTGAAATGATATACACTATGAGACCTACCACTTCATGCTTGTTCTGGAATCTTATCCTTCACACTTTTTGTTGGACATTTATTCAAAATATAAACTACACAAGTTATGGCTTCAGCTTAATAATCACTAGGTAAATTCTTATCTTTCAACATACTTCTTTCCATCTCCATTATTGTCATGAACTCTTCCATTTTGCAACACCATTTTGTTGAGGTGTGTAACGTGTAGTGAACTGCTTCTTTATTCCATGATACCTACAATAATTCAAAAACTCGTTTGATTTCTATTCACCTCCTCTATTTGATCTCAATACCTTGATGAATAAGTCACTTTATTTTTCAACCAATGCCTTGAATTCCTTGAACTTTCCAAATGCTTCGGATTTATAATTCAAAAAATAAACCTGTCTTTCTACTAAAATCATCAATGTGTTAGAAAATAAATGCTCCCCCCTAATGATAGTGTTTGCATTGGACCACATAAATCTATATACACAATTTCTAAAGGTTTGCATGCTCTATATGAAAATCCTTTTGGAAAGCTTTCTCTATGTTATTTAGCCAAAACACAACTTTCACAAGAATTTGAAGGCTCTTCAATTGGGGGTATACCTCTTACCATTTCCTTTCTTTGCAACAATCTCAATCCTTTGAAGTGAAGATGACCATACCTCAATTATCATACCCAAGATTGATCTTTAAATTTTGCCTTGAAATTTGCTTCAAATTCTCTTACCATTCCACTCTTCATTTGCAATGGAAACATCTTGTTACTTGTCATTCCAATCTTTGAAATTACCATGTTACTAGGAGGTACATCAAGAATAGTGCACATATTATGCTCAAAAATAACTTTGTAACCTTTCTGTACAAGTTGTCCTACACTTATGAGGTTATGATTCAAACCAAGTACAAAGAAAAATATATATATATACTTCTTACCAAGTTTTGTTACCACATTGATTGTAGTCTTGCCAATAGCTTCCACAACATTATTGTTGCCCAATTTTACTTGTTCTATTTTGATTGAAGTATCCAAGGTTTGAAACAATTCCTTATTTTTGTCACATGATTACTGCAATGACTATCTAGAAACCAAATATCACTTGAACTCTTCTAAGCTACATGGTGTTGGCATTTTTTATGATGATATTGTGATTGTCATTGATGGACACATACTTTCTTTGAGATCACTTTTTGTATGTATGAGTTATGCACAACCGATATTATGTATTATAGTCTTTAGACTACTGGTGTTTTGCAGAAAGTGTTTACCGATCTCAAGCGGTATGAAGACCCAAGCGGTATGAAGACTCAAGCGGTTCAAGGATCCCAAAGTGGTACGAAGGAACAAAGCGGGTGTTATCATTTTTCCTAGTCTTCATTTTGACAAACCGATAATTGGTAAAATGTGTGAACCGGTAATCGGTAAATATATGAACTGGTATTACTCTGTGATGAGTTACCAACCGGTATTTTTGTGATGAGTTATCATCCACCGACACTTTGGCGGTGATTCTGTGTCATGTTACCAAATGTGTCTAGATGCACTGAACCTAGGAACTTGCAATGTAATCCTATTGGACTGACATGAAATCAGATTCCTTTTTAAGGACATCATGTCTAGGGTTTTAGGTGTGGTTAGGGTTTTAAGGTGGTTGATGAGGTTTTTGTATGTGCGATCTTGGTAGATAAGATCAAGTCTATGTGAAGTAATAGAGTGCAGATATACTAAAGACTGAAGTAATGTTGAAATGCATTAACAATGAGCTATCATGGATCTAACCAAGCAGACTGTGCTATTTGCTAGATCACTCACTTGTTGATTACTCACATCTTTGACAAGTCTAAAACCCTTAACCGGGTAGGCCCAGAAAAGCCTTTGTAAATCTTCTAACAAGGTGGTTCACAATTGTGGATCTGAAATCCTCTCACAAGGTAGTCTTTAATCAGACTTATCTCCTAACAGAGATTGAGATTCCTAATAGGATCTATTCTGGTGAAGAACATTGTATGACCTTAACCGGTCCAACCTTAACCGGTCTGACCTTAACTAGTCTGGTTACTATTCTGCAGATAGTTACTTGTGAGTTTCATCTCACCATGGTTTTTCCCATTTGGGTTTCCACATCAAAATATCTTGTGTTATGGTGATTGTGCTCCTGTGGATGAATGCCTTATTTTTTGTTTAGTTAGCATTTGTCTTAACCGATTTGTTAGTAAAATTGCTATACCGGTTTACTACTAAACTGTTTAAGTGTTCAAGTTCAGTATTTTTGGGTATACTAATTCACCCCACCCTCTTAGTATTCATCACATGGAATGTAATAAATATTGTACCAACTGCCTTCGGAAAAAATTACATTGTCTTCTTGTATCTAAATTTTATTAACCTATATTTGCATGTTCCTTTCGACATTAATTCGCAAAGTGTCCAAAATTATTGTAATATTAACATTGAATATTTGACTTGTCATGCCTTTGTGATGATTGATTATTATTGTGTCCTCTGAAACTTTGACTTCCTCTTCCTCTTAGTTTAGGACTTCTTCTTTCTTCTCTTTGTGAATTTTTCCTACCTCTTTCTCTAAATCTAGAATTTCCCATTCCTCCGCCTCTACCAAATTGCATCTAATATCTAAATGAATTCTAAAATGAAGTATTATTATCTCTACTCATCTTCTATTAATGAGATAATAATTATCTAAAGAGTTCATCTATAGATAATTTTGACAGATCTTTAGTTTCTTCCATGGCAACCACAATAGAATCAAACTTGTCACAAAATTCTCAAGATCTTTTCAACAACTTTTTGATCTGATAACAAAACACCATTTAATCTAATCTAATTGACAATACCCATGACTCTAGCTAAAAACTGATCTATAGAATCAAAATCATTCATTTGAAGATTTTCAAAATTCCTTCTAAGTGCTTGCAGTTTAGTTATTTTTAACATTGATGAACCTTGATATTGAAAGGAAGCTAAGCTGCATAAAATACTTCCTAACATTGATCTAGTGGGGGAGATAGTGCAAATTTTCTTAAAAATCTTCTATTACAGAAATAGAAACACATTCATAGAGATAATAAACATACATAAAGATAAACAATAAACACAAGATATGTCGTGGGGAAAACCCTTTCGGGTAAAAAACCCCACACTCCAAAAGAACAGTACTTTTTATTCCAGTAATCAAAATCTTACTATACAATGCCAGTACTTAGCTTCTTCAATAGGAGTCTATAACTACAACCCACAACTTGGATTAATTTTAGCAGCATAACACTTCACCTTCAAACATTACACAGCTAACACTCCTCAAGACTACCTTTTAAAGAGAAATATAACTCAAGAGGAAGCTTCTAGATGAAGCATCAAGATGGGGTTGTGCATAACATTATGCCCTATTTTTCAGCCACCAAAAGCATGCAAATGACACATGTACATCTTCAAATGACTCCCCATTTAAACCTCCTAAGTTGGGCACTCAAAATTTACTATTTCGAGGTATGACAAATGCTCTTATGCATCTTATAGTTGTCATAACTTACAACACTTACAGTTGTAAGAGAATATGTCATAAATGACTAATTTTAGCTTATTCTCTTACAACTCATCATAACCCTCTCCATGCAAAAGGTATTTCCTGCCACTTGTCCATTTTGTCATAGAATTTGTCATAGGCCGACACTTTTCAAGATCCTCGCCTGGGATGCCTACCTCCACCTGTGCATCATATGTGTCATACAATCATCACCAAGTAGGAAGCAACCAAGCCTGTGGATCCCACTAGATGACTAGACATTGTAGGTAATAAATAAATTAATAAATAAATGCAAAAACAATGTTAGGATTTGCAAAGGTTAAGACACCTTAATCCCAACATTCTCCCACTTTTTGAAGACCTTTCAAATAGTCGTTAGATCAATTGTAGGGGGTCCAGAGTCCAATAGAACTAGAACACCATCTGAACTTCTCTATTCTCACTGGTTTCATCAATGCATTTGCAACATTCATCAAAGTGTCAACCTTCTCTAATTTTACCTTCCCATATGTTGACGTGGCTAAAGTCGCATCGCTGCAACTCTATTCGGAAAACACATAATAGAATGATCTCGCCGATTATCCTATCCTCTCTTGTATAAGGAAGCCCTAATGCTACTTGTAATTGATCAAAGGGGACAACCTCAAGGTTCCAAATACCAGTTCTTGACTGTAGGATAGCTCAATGGTTGATGTGTTTTGTTGGGAGCACAAGGGGACTTACATTTTGCAACAAGGTGGTCTGTTGCAATTCTCAGACTGCGAAATAAAATCAAAAGGGAAGGGTTTAGGAAACCTAAGATTAATAAGGTTGGCTGGTATGCAGGTAGATGGATTCAACATAGCCAATCCCTACTTGGCCAAAATAACTCACAACCTCGCAAGACCGGTGCAATCTTCAAGGGGAATTCAAATATTTTCAGACTGTAAATGCATGGCTAAGCACCCAATTCTGGCACAGCTCAGATGGACACCTACAATTGAACTAAACGCAATTAAAGGCTCATACTAACCATACACAAGAACATACAATCAGTATATCCTCAATGGTATGAGCTTGAATCCATCAAATACTTGCACACCCAAAACAAAAAGATCTATCTAAAATGTTGAGAGAAACCATGCAAACAGGAGAAAACAAGATGATAAACACCAAATCAATGTCTATATATTGATTCCAACCGCCTATTACAACAATTTTTGCAGCATCTCTATGCTACCACTAAAATCTAACCTATTCTAGCTGAAATCTAATAGCCTAACTAGGGTCTAACAAAAATCTCTAACCCTTTCCACAAGACAGGCCTCTGCCTTTTATAGATTTATAATTTCAACCAGTGGCCAGGATGGACTGCATCCAAGGGTCTCGATTTATTCCACAAAATAAGGCTACCCATACCCACTTAATTCTTAGTTATCCCTTAAACCACTATCTCAACAACCTACAACGGTTTGGCATTAATTTTGTCCTCCTGGTGGTTGGAAACAGTTGTCCACAACTAACTTGTTTCCCCTTTGTTTTAAAACATCATAAGTGGGGCCCACAAGCAGTTTTACATTAAACAATTTCAGTTTTTTTAGAAACTGGATTTCTGGAATTAAATCCAGCTGTGTATTCTTCTAAGAATGCATAATTTGGTAGCATTCGGAGTGTTCTTCAGTCTTTAATCATGTTGATAGATTTTAACTCTGTGGTTCAGGTGGTGGCCTTTAACTTTGTCATTCAGGTGATGACACGCTTCCCAATGCTTGGTTCCAATCTCGCGCTACTGCATCTTCTTCTCTAGCTTCCAGCACCTGGTTGTGATCGCATCTCCTTGACGTTTCAAGCCTTCTCTTGATTCTTCCAATGCCTGGCTTTGATCTGTGAATAATCAATTTCACCTTTAATCAACTAATTTGCAAAATTAATTAAATTAATTTGACAAATATTAAATTTCTTAGACGAGGTCGCTCTTGAGAAGCTCTTTGTGAGATGTATCTTTTAAATGTTTCTCTTTAAACGTGAACTCCAATCCTTTGTCTTGATTCGAGCTTGTTAGGTGAAAATATGATTTTGGCTTTTAAAATTTAAAAAGTGTTTTCTGGAAGATTTCGGCCCTTTAGGCCAAAATGCGAGATTTTCATTTAAAATACCCTTATTTCTCCTTATTGAAATTTCGGGTCATTCACTTAAAATGTGAGATATTTGATCTTTGAGCTGAAATGACCTCTCCTCATCTTTTCGGACCTTATGGTTATTTTGTGAGATTTTAACGTTTTGGTGATTTTCTCTTTGTCTTCTTTTCGACTTAAGATCTCCTCTTGCGCAATATCAAATTGTGAATGATTTTTTTGGTGCAAATGAGTGTTATTTTGCGAACTTTTAAACTTAAGTCTTTTTCGGCCTAAATCATCATTTTATCTCATTTTTGGCCTACAACGTTGTTTTGTGAGTTTTTTCTTTAAGTTTATTTTCGGCCTATGAAATGAATTTGGGCGAATTAAGACTTTTACCAACCAAAATGCTTCCTTTTCACGATTTTTGGGTGACTTGGTCATTTTCGGCTCACTGGGCAATTTGGGAGTTTTACGTTTTATTTCGGCTTTTTCGATGATATCACGCAAGATGAATCTTTTGATCATTTTTGGCTTAGGAAGTGTTTTGCCGGCTTAGAGTTTGTCATGATTTTCAGCTCATAGAGCCATTTCACATGATATTCTTTTTCTAAGTTTTTTGGCCTATTAGACCTCATTTGCATGAACCTGAAAGTTTTGCGAATGACTAAAAGAATCAGGCTATCAAGCCCTTTGGCGTGATTCGGAAAACCTCCCTAAACCTCCCAATTTCAGGCTAAAAGTTTGAAATGCACAATCTTATTTTATTTCTTTTGATTATTAGAACTTCGGCTTTTCTAGACTAAATGTGCAATTTTTGTCTTTCACCATTTTCGGCATACTAACATGAAATGCGTGACTTAGGCTCTTACCTTATGGAACTCGCATTCCCAGATGATTCGTGCAACTTAAATATTTTGTGCCTTTTGGCGAATTTCAGCTTATTTAATGGTTCTACGATATTTTTAACTTTTTTCATTTCCGACCTCAATGACCATTTCGCGAAATTGTTCTTTTTCACCAATTTCGGCCTGGAAGAGATGTTTGCAACCTTCATCGCCTTTGACACTTTGTCCTCTAAGCTGATTTTGAAACTTTTCCTCACATTTTTGAATTTCGACCTATGAAGGTGATTCGTGATTTTGAGATTTGACCATGTAGACGAAATTTCTAGGATTTCTCCTCTCTTATCGGGTAGACTTAGACCAAAAATGGGAGTCCCTGTTTGAAGAAAATGGGGTCTATGTGTGAGCAAAACAAATGGTGACTCGGTTGGGAAATGTTCCTAAACATTTCAAGGATGACTATCCGGATCAAACCCCAGAATCTCTGGTATATACCCCACAAAACAACCCAAATGACAAAAAGACAGATTCAAAGTAAAAATGATGTCGCAAACTGAATTAAGTCACCAAACCTAAAAATCAAGTGTGTGCAGTGAAGTTCATTCTAGCTTAAAGAAAGTTGGAATATCATTGTTCAATCAAGACAAGTTATGTGGGACGAGTCTAACTTCAAAAGCAACCTAGATATTGCCTCGCTGCCAGCGAGCGTCCATAGCCCCAATGAGGTTATTGCCTGTAAGCTCACAAAGATTTCTCTATTTCTGGTAAATTTTCTTTGAGTACTGGTAGAGATGTTTGCATTCCTAATAGCCAAGCATTTTGATATTTCTTTGCTTTTTATTTTTTCTTTCTTTTTACTTTTTACCTTGGTTGGTAAGCAGTGAAGCCTACGTGAGATTGAGCATTACAGTGGTCGCTGAAGCAGAGCTTCAAATTTTTTACTTGCAATGATTTCCCTTTGATAAAATGACAAAATTAAGCAATTTTAAGCGTTTAACGGGTAGTGATCACAACGTTAGCGACAAGACGCAATAAGCAGCTAATTTTTTTAGAATGACTGTGATAGGGAGATTGCTAGGTAAGTGCTCAATAAGGGTGTTTAAGTATAAAGGTTCAATTTTTTTCCCAAAGACTTGTTTGAGGTTGTTGTATGTGTTTACAAAATCATTCTTGTGGTTATAGTGCCAAGAACTTTATGTATCACTTTCCTAACAAACTCCCCTT
The DNA here is from genome assembly GCF_030272615.1 of Cryptomeria japonica. Classification (NCBI taxonomy): domain Eukaryota; kingdom Viridiplantae; phylum Streptophyta; class Pinopsida; order Cupressales; family Cupressaceae; genus Cryptomeria; species Cryptomeria japonica. The sequence goes on from NC_081405.1 coordinate 7,722,344, forward strand.
TTTTGTGAGCTCATTCCCTAGCTCCTCCACTATAGGCTATGTCCAACCATTACAACTTTCCTACACATTCCCCTATCCTTTGGGCATTATTCAGATTGTTCTTTGTCATTATAAACTCCTCCAAGTGGTCTAGAAACCTAAGCAAGGTATTATTTTTGATCGTGTGTAATCTTGGGGTAATTAACCCTACCAAACCCTTCAAAAGTGCCACAAATAGTGGACAGTCATGATTTTGCATCAACAGTGGCCTACACCATGAAAATACATTAGCACATACCTCTAAAACACCATCCAAATCAAGGTTGTTGGAGGAGAATCCCATCGTTGGGCAGGGTGAGAAAAAAGGTGCCAATTAGGCCTCCACAGGTTAGTAGCCCTTTTGACTGCATAACACACACTTTTGAGAACCTGATTGGTTTAGGGTTGGTAAAGCTTGAAGAACCTAAGGGTAGCTATCTAAGGAAATTGAAGGACAACCATCCACCTCCTTGACAGTATGGCAGATACATTTGTGGTTTGAAGTCTAGCAAAGGGCTTGAGTAAGAAGACCAAAAAAATGCTTAATTACCCCAAGATTACACAAGATCAAAAACAATACCTTGCTTAGGTTTCTAGACCACTTGGAGGAGTTTATAATGACAAAGAACAATCTGAATAATGCCCAAAGGATAGGGGAATGTGTAGGAAATTTTTAATGGTTGGTCATAGCCTATAGTGGAGGAGCTAGGGAATGAGCTCACTAAAAAGGGGAGTTTCTTAGGAAAGTGATACATGAAGTGCTTGACACTATAACCATAAGAATAATTTTGTAAACACATACAATAGCCTCAAAAAAATATTTGGGAAACAAATTTAACCTTTAGACTTAAACATCCTTATTGAGCACTTACCTAGCAATCTCCCTATCATAGTCATTCTAAAAAATTGCCAAATTTGTGTTTGGAAGAAGGACTTGAGTGAATACTAGGCAAGTATTGATCACTCGGCTAGTAGCATGTTCAAAAAATCAAGATTTGCACCCAAAAGTAATTTGGAGTGAACAAATGTATGAGGCAGAGGTCTGGACATATGGCCAAGGGTGTTTAGAATCACCTTGGTTTGTTAGAGCAGCTCATTCCTATTGAATATTCTCAGTTTGTAAGCAAAATAGTGAGTTCACTATTTTTTTGAAATTGTGTTTGTCAAAATGCTCAAGGAATGCTTCAAAGAATAATCCAAGCCTTGTAACCATGAAGGCTATGTAATAGGGAACTTCATTAGTGTTTTGCAGACTTCATTGAGGTATACTTCCAGTTCAATCCCCTTGTTATACAGGTCCAAAGAAGTGGCAGCAGCTGACTGGTAAAAGGCAGCATTTTGACAGTGATAGTGGTATTCCACTTCCTTTCTCATATGTGTGCCAAGTGTTTGGCATTATGTTTGCAGGGTAGTAATGAGGGAAGGCTTTATTTGGTGTGGTAGAAGTCCTAAGCCAGTTTGGAGGCTTGATTAGTGGAGTTGGGAAAACCTTTCTACAACTTTCCTACACATTCCCCTATCCTTTGGAGGCATTATTCAGATTTTTCTTTGTCATTATATACTCCTCCAAGGGGTCTAGAAACCTAAGCAAGGTATTTTTTTTGATCTTGTGTAATCTTGGGGTAATTAAGCATGTTTTTGGTCTTCTTACTCAAACCCTTTGCTAGACTTCAAACCACAAATGTCTTTGCCATACTATCAAGGAGGTGGATGGTTGTCCTTCAATGTCCTTAGACAGCTACCCTTGGGTTCTTCAAGCTTTACCAACCCCAAACCAATCGGGTTCTCAAAAGTGTGTGTTATGCAGTCAAAAGGGCTACTAGCCCGTGGAGGCCTAATTGGCACCTTTTTGCTCACCCTGCCCAACGATGGGCTTCTCCTCCAACAACCTTGATTAGTGGAGGCTTGTTAAATGGGTAGAGTACTTGCAAGCTTACACTTTTACTCTTAAGCATAAGAAGGGTTAGTTGAATAAAGTAGCAGATGCTTTGAGTAGAAGGTTGTTAACTATTCATGAGATTCAAGTTCAAAGCATTGGTATTGATAGTTTTAAAGATATGTATCCTACTAATCATGATTTTGTTGAAGCTTATAAAGTTTGTTAATATTTTGAGAATAATTTCCATAGTGCATATGCTGATTTCACTTTGCAGGATGGTTTGTTATTAAGGGGTGGACAGTTGTGTGTTCCAAAAGGTTCTATGAGAGAGAACCTCATTCAGGAGAAGCACAATAGGTTCTTAAGTGGATATTTCGGTCTCAACAAGACCTTAGAGTTGGTTCAAATGTTCTATTATTGGCCTAAGATTCAGAAAGACATCCAAAGGTATGTTGAGCAGTGTTTGGTATGTCAGAAAGAAAAAGGTAATTCCTCCAATGTTGATTTATATCAGCCTCTTCCCATTCTACATAGGCCTTGGGATTGCATTAGTATGGATTTTGTGGTAGGATTACCTAGAACTCAAGCAGGATTTGATAGCATCTTTGTAGTAGTTGACAGATTTAGAAAAATGGATCATTTTATTCCTTGCAAGACAACACATGATGCAAGTCATATTGCTTACTTATTTTTCAAAGAAGTTGTTAGAATACATGGTTTGCCTACTAGCATTGTTTCCGATAGGGATGTTAAGTTTCTTGGTCATTTCTGGAAAACATTGTGGAAGAGATTGGGTACTAATCTCTCTTTTGGTTCAGCTTATCATCCACAAACTAATGGCCAAACTAAAGTTGTGAACAGGTCTCTTGGAAACATGCTTAGGTTCTTGACAAAGGAATATGGGCAGAGTTGGGATTAGCTCATTCATCAAGCAGACTATGCCTACAATGATAGTGTTAACCAGTCTATAGGTAAAAGTCCTTTTGAAGTTGTTTATGGTATGCATCCAAGGGGTATAATGGAGTTGAGGGATATCACTAACTTGCATCCTAAGAGTGGACCAGCAGATAACATGGCTCAATCCATGAAGGAGGTTCATGAGCAAGTGAGAAAAGCTCTCCAAGAAAACTCCCAAAAAGTCAAGGAAAGAGTGGATGCTAAAAAGAGAGATGTTCAGTTTTCCATAGGATATTATGTGATGGTTCATTTGAACAAGGCAAGGATACAAAGGGAGTTCCAATAAAACTTCAGATGAGGAGAATAGGCCCTTGCAAAATCTTGGCTAAGTAAGGGTCTAATGCTTACAAAGTTGATTTGCCTACTGATGTTTCTTTGTCTCCCATTTTTAATGTTGCAGATTTGATTGCTTTCAAAGGGTAGCCACCTAAGGAGATTCAAAGAGTTTTAGATGTTGCACAATCCCTTTCTGATCTATATCTCCCTTCTCTTTCTATTCCCCAAGCATAATAGGTTCTAGACTCCAGGATTCTCAAGAAGACAAGGAATCACACCTACATGGAGCATCTAATAAAATGGAAAGATAATCCTATCTCAGAGGCCACATGGATACCTGAAACTAACTTTCAGAAGTTTGGCATCCTTTCTTCTTTGCTGTCTCAAGGAGTCATATGACTGCTTTGTTTTTGGGGGAGTATGGTGCAAGAGCACCTAGTTGAGCAAAACTCTCCTTTTTGAGTATTTAATGCTTTCATGTTTGTAATGTCTTGTTTAATGTTTATAATTTTGTTTTAGGTTGTTGTGCATCTTTTCTAGTGGTTTTGATCTCATTTTGGGCTCAAGAGGTCAAGTTTTGCCTTTCAGGCTTTGAGTTGACAATTTTTGGCAAAAATGTGCAAAATTGCCAAAAATGTCTTCTAATGCTTTCCAAAGCATTGAAACATGTTTGATAAGTATTTTTAAGCATGTATAAGGTGTTTAGACAAGTTGATAAGGTTAGATTGTCAAAAATGTCTTTTGAATCAAGAAATGTTGTCATTTGGCTTGCAAAAGTTGTCAAAGTTATCATTTTTGGGTTTTTCTAGCAAAATGCAATTGTGGAAGCCTCATGTCTATATAGGGCTTGGTAAATAATTATAAATTATATAAAAAGACCTCCCATTTCCTGGAGAAAGGCTAGTGATTGTATGAGCAAGAGATTCCTAATAAAAATCATGAAATTTTGGCTTTATTCACTATTTTTTGCTTCTTTGGAGTAACAGTCCATATTGTAGCTTTGCTATTCCATACTGTACCTTTGGAAAGTGTGAATAGTATTTTTACAATGCTCTCCAAGTGATTGTAGTACTGGTTTCCTTTGGCAATTTGTTTGTACAAAATTATTTTACTTTTGTGTGCTCACTACCCTGCCAAGGGTTTGAAGTTCCAAAATGCCACCACTTGACTAATCCAGGTCTGGGATCCCACAAAATGGATTTATTCAAGTTTTTACTCATGTATATAGTGTACATATTCTTCTTGTTGTGCCAAAATTGTGTTTGGAAGAAGGACTTGAGTGAATACTAGGCAAGTATTGATTACTCGACTAGTAGCATGTTCAAAAACTCAAGATTTGCACCCAAAAGTAATTTGGAGTGAACAAATGTATAAGGAAGAGGTCTTTAAATATTGCCAAGGGTGTTTAGAATCACTTTGGTTTGTTAGAGCAGCTCATTCCTATTGAACATTCTTAGTTTGTAAGCAAAACAGTGAGTTCACTATTTTTTTGAAAATTGTGTTTGTCAAAATGCTCAAGGAATGCTTCAAAGCATAATCCAAGCCTTTTAACCATGAAGGATATGTAATAGGGAAGTTCATTAGTGTTTTTCAAACCTCATTGAGGTATACTTCCAGTTCAATCCCCTTGTTATGCAGGTCCAAAGAAGTGGCAGCAGCTGACTGGTAAAAGGCAGCATTTTGACAGTGATAGTGGTATTCCACTTCCTTTCTCATATGTGTGCCAAGTGTTTGGCATTATGTTTGTAGGGAATTAATAGGGGAAGGCTTTATTTGGTGTGGAAAAAATCCTAAGCCAATTTGGAGGCTTGATTAGTGGATTTGGGAAGACCTTTCTATGTTCTTTGGTCCAAACCCTACCAAACCCTTCAAAAGTGCCACAAATAGTGGACAGTCATGATTTTGCATCAAGAGTGGCCTACATCATTAAAATCCATTAGCACATACCTCTAAAACACCATCCAAATCAAGTTTGTTGGAAAAGAATCCCATTGTTGGGCAGGGTGAGAAAAAAGGTACCAATTAGGCCTCCACGAGTTAGTAGCCCTTTTGACTGCATAACACACACTTTTGAGAACCTGATTGGTTTGGGGTTAGTAAAGCTTGAAGAACCTAAGGGTAGCTATCTAAGGACATTGAAGGACAACTATCCACCTCCTTGAAAGTATGGCAGAGACATTTGTGCTTTGAAGTCTAGCAAAGGGCTTGACTAAGAAGACCAAAAAATGGCTTAATTACCGCAAGATTACACAAGATCAAAAACAATACCTTGCTTAGGTTTCTAGACCACTTGGAGAAGTTTATAATGACAAAGAACAATCTGAATAATTCCCAAAGGACAGCGGAATGTGTAGGAAAGTTGTGATGGTTGGACATAGCCTATAGTGGAGGAGCTAAGGAATGAGCTCACTAAAAAGGGGAGTTTCTTAGGAAAGTGATACATGAAGTGCTTAGCACTATAACCACAAGAATGATTTTGTAAACACATACAATAGCCTCAAACAAGTCTTTGGGAAACAAATTGAACCTTTAGACTTAAACATCCTTATTGAGCACTTACCTAGCAATCTCCCTATCAAACTAAGCCTTAAACCAAATGGACTGACTACAGGGACAACCGTCAATTAGGTGCTCTACCAAAGTCGGCACCTAAGAAATGAGCCAGAAAAACTTCACGCACTAATGTTGGGAAAAGAAAACATACCCCTTGCAAAAAATGACAAGGAGACAACCCCTCTCGAAAGGACACCTACACTACAACAACAAACTAAACTAAAGCAGGAAAACAGGGAAACTAAACTAAAAATAGAAAATGAACTATTCTAAAACAGAAAAGAAAAGCTTAAACTAACTATATACAAGAAGAGATCGATTGTACAAAATGTGAACTATATGTATACGTTCCCAACCCGAGGTGATTTCTCAATATGTGTAGTAGTAATAGGGCAATGGGAACAGTTCGAAGTTTGGCATGTTTTCCTTTCTATTCTGAAAAGAAAATTTTTAGTTGGCCACTATCAGGTTTAACTAGGAAGTCAGGTAGTATTATCACCTGGGGAAGTTCATTAGGTCTGTGGTTAATCCATTTACAAGTTGCTTTCTCAGAATATTAAAAATTGAACTAAACATATTCAAAATTAATAGCAAGAGGGAAAGAAACAACCTGGCGTGTTTCTGAGTCATGCGAGGTGTCAGATGGTGGAAAAGCTTTAGCACCTATATCAGGAGGTCATCACTAGTGGTGTAGGATCTTTCTTACATTCGGTTCATGCAAATTAGCATCAAATTCATCAGCAGGCTGTATAGGCTAAAAAGTGATCTCAAAACCGAACTCGGACTCAGGAAAGAGGGGTGCATCATTTGTCAGTGTATCTTTGGATTATATGAGCAATGCGGCCTTATGCACTTCTATCAGCATGTCTTCAAACAATAGGGACTCTTTGATTGATTGATCCTCAAAAATGTCTTCAACTAGCTCTTGGACCGTATCCTCCATTGGTGGGGCAACTGCGAACTACTCTTCAACTTGGGGCTGATCCACAGAGCTCACTTGATTTTCATCTTTCGCCCCGGTTTCATCATGTGTAGGGACAACACAGTCACATGTTGTCACATCTTATTTTGGCACAATGACAACACAACAATCTGTTGCCATGGTCTAATAGACTGGTTCATTTTGGTCAACACCTAGCAACTCCATCCTTTCATCATCGGGGAGTGTGGCATTGCATTGATTTTGCATCTATTTATTCTCATTTGCAGCAAGGTAGGCACTCCACGCCTTTTTGGTGATGTTCTCCTCTGGTTCTTTTGGCAATCCAAATTGGGCTTTAACTTGACTGCCTACATGCATAGCGAGCAAGTGAATTCCAAATGTGAGGTGTGGTGAATCCTACACCGCCAAGGTGACAGCATGCTCTCCAATCATAATTCCTCATCGAGACCAAACTGGTTCTCAATCCGGTCCTTAAATCTTGTAAACTCATAAGTGTTGGATAGAGGACTAGGCATATTCGACTATGCTAGCTCCTCCAGTTTGGCAATATCCTAGAAAAATATCTGCCCCTGAAATGCGAGCTCAACTCTTGACAAAAATGTCAAGCAACTCAACTCATCGTGCTTTGTGGTGCCATGAATCCTGCAATGCCCTACAGATGCAAACTCGGACAGCTGCTTGGGATATAGCTGTAGAATTGGCCTTTGTTGGATCTAGAAAATTTTGGACTGCGGACAGTCTTCATGAAGTGACTAACCATACATACTGACTCAAAATTTTTTCGTATTTTTCCGACTTTTTGATTTATTTTTTTTTGGCTTTTCTGGTTTAACAGGGATCTTGCATATCCTGAATATAGCATTGGAAGGGTATGATAAACTCAACTTGTTGCAAGGAACTTGATAGGAACCTCCTTCTAATGCCAATTCTGTTGACGTGGAGGAGGGTAAAAAAGCTATAAGGATAGTTGCAAATATGGATTGATATGGTATGGATTTAGTTGTTTAGACATTCATCATATCGGCCCTCTTTCTAGCGCCAATTTTGTTGACGAGGCTAAAGTCGCATCGCTGCAACTCTATCAAGTCAATCCAGAATAGAATGATCTTGTCGAGTATCATATCCTCTCTTATATAAGGAAGCCCTGATGCTACTTTTAATAGATCAAAGGGGACAACCACAAGGTTCCAAATGCCAGTTCTTGACTGTAGGATACTCAACAGTTGATGTGTTTTGCTAGGAGCACAAGGGGACTTACGTTTTGCAACAAGCTAGTCTATTGTGATTCTCAGACTATGAAATAAAATCAAAAGGGAAGGGTTTAGGAAACCTAAGATTAATAAGGTTGGCCGGTATGCGGGTAGATAGATTCAACATAACCAATCCCTACTTGGCCAAACTAACTCACAACCTCGCAGGAACGATGCAATCTTCAAGGGGATTTGGAAGATTTTCAGACTACAAATGCATGGCTAAGCACCCAATTTTGGCGCAGCTCAGACGGACACCTGCAATTAAACTAAACACAATTAAAGGCTCAGACTAACCATACACAAGTACATATAATCAGTATATCCCCAATGGTATGAGCCTGAATCCATCAAATACCTACACACCCAAAATAGAAAGATCTATATAAAATGATGAGAGAAACCATGCAAATAGGAGAAAACAAGATGATAAACACCAAATCAATGTCTATATATTGATTCCAACTGCCTATTACAATAATTTATGCAGCATCTCTATGCTACCACTAAAATCTAACCTATTCTAGCTGAAATCTAACAGCTTAACTAGGGTCTAACAAAAATCTCCAACCCTTTACACAAGAAAGGCCTCTACCTTTTATAGATTTACAATTTGAACCGGTGGCCAGGATGGACTGCATCCAAGGGTCCTGATTTATTCCACAAAATAAGGCTGCCCATACCCACTTAATTCTTAGTTATCCCTTCAACCACTATCTCAACTGCCTACAACTGTTTGGCTTTAATTTTGTCCTCCTGGTGGTTGGGAATAGTTGTCCACAACTTACTTGTTTCCCCTTTGGTTCAAAATATCTTAAGTGGGGCCCAAAAGCAGTTTTACATTAAACAATTTTAGTTTTTTTTAGAAACTGAATTTATGGAATTAAATCCAGCTGTGTATTCTTCTGAGAATGCATAATTTGGTAGCATTTGGAGTGTTCTTTGGTCTTTAATCGCACTGGTAGATTTCAAGTTTTTGGTTCAGGTGGTGGCCTTTAACTTTGTCGTTCGGGTGATGATGCGCTTCCCAATGCTTGGTTCCAATCTCACACTCTTGCATCTTCTTCTCCATCTTCCAACACCTGGCCACAATCACATCTCCTTGACATTTTAGGCCTTCTCCTGGTTCTTCCAACGCCTGGCTTTGATCTACAAATAATCAATTTCACCCTTTAATCAACTAATTTGAAAAATTAATTAAACTAATTTGACAAATATTAAATTTCTTAGATGAGATCAGGCTTGAGAAGCTCTTTGTGAGATGTATCTTTCAAATGTTTCTCTTTAAACATGAACTCCGATCCTTCATCCCGATTTGATCTTGTTAGGTGAAAATGTGATTTTGGCTTTTAAAATTTAAAAAGTGTTCTTTGGAAGATTGTGGCCCTTTAGGCCAAATTGCAAGATTTTCATTTAAAATACCCTTATTGCTCCTTATTGAAATTTTGGGTCATTCACTTAAAATGCGAGATGTTTGTTCTTTGAGTTGAAACGACCTCTCCTCAACTTTTCAGACCTTATGGGTTATTTTGTGATATTTTAACGTTTTGGTGATTTTCTCTTTATCTTCTTTTCAGCTTAAGATCTCCTCTTGCGCGATATCAAACTGTGAATGATTTTTTTTGCGCAAATGTGTGTTATTTTGTGAACTTTTAAACTTGAAGTCTTTTTCGGCCTAAATCATTATTTTATCTCATTTTCAGCCTACAGCATTGTTCTGTGAGTTTTTGCTTAAGTTTATTTTCGACCTATGAAATGAGTTTGGGTGAATTAAGATTTTTACCAGCCAAAATGCTTCCTTTTCACAATTTTTGGGTGACTTGGTCATTTTCGGCTCACTAGGCGGTTTGGGAGTTTTACGTTTTATTTCTACTTTTTTGGTGATATCGTGCAACATGAATCTTTTGATCATTTTCGGCTTAGGAAGTCATTTTGCAAGCTTAGAGTTTGTCATGATTTTCAGCTCATAGAGCCATTTTGCACGATATTCTTTTCTATTTTTTTCGGCCTATTAGACCTCATTTGCGTGAACTTGAAAGTTTTGAAAATGACTAAAAGAATCGGGCTATCAAGCCTTTTGGCGTGATTCAGACCTGAATGTCGTGATTCGAAAAACCTCCCTAAACCTCCCAATTTCGGGCTAAAATTTTGAAATGCATGATCTTATTTTGTTTCTTTTAATTATTAGAACTTCGGCTTTTTGAGACTATATGTGCGATTTTTGTCTTTCACCATTTTCGGCATACTAACAAAAAATGTGCGACTTAGGCTCTTGCCTTATGGAACTTGGAATTCCTAGATGATTCATGCGACTTAAATATTTTGTTCCTTTTAGCGAATTTTGGCTTATTTAATGATTTTGCGAGATTTTTAACTTCTTTCATTTCCGGCCTCAATGACCATTTCGCGAAATTGTTCTTTTTCACCAATTTCATCCTGGAAGAGGTGTTTGCAACCTTCCTAGCCTTTGACACTTCAGTCTCTAAGCCGATTTTAAAACTTTTCCTTACATTTCTAAATTTCGTCCTATGAAGGTGAATCATGATTTTGAGATTTGACCATGCAGACGAAATTTCTAGGATTTCTCCTCTCCTATTAGGCAGACTTAGACCAAAAATGGGGGTCCCTATTTCAAGAAAATGGGGTGTGTGTGTGAACACAACACCATCCTCTACCATATCTCGAACAAAATGAAACCGAATGTCAATATGCTTCGTTCTTGCATGGAAAGTCGGATTCTTTACTAAGTAAATAGCACTCTGACTGTCACAATAGATAGTAACCAATCTCGCATCAAACCCAATATCTGAACACAACCGCCTAATCCAAATGGATTCCTTACAAGCATGAGTATCTTCCATATACTCTTCTTTTGTTGTGGACAAAGAGACTATAGCTTGTTGCTTACTCATCCAACTAATAGCACCACCATTCATAGTAAAAACATAACCACTAGTGGATCTTTTGTTGTCAATATCACCTGTCCAATCTGAATCCACATATCCATGAATACATATAGAATGTCGAGGTCCAGTAGGATAACCATGATAACACAAGGAATATCAAACTTGATGCATAATACCAGTAAACCAAACTTAATATCGGTTAACAGATTAACAGTTAATATTAATACCGATGAAACTTAATGCATGAAATAAAAAGAGAAACAACATCCTATAGCATCCTAAAATTGTGACACTTGCAATTTCGACTGCATTTGGGTCTTCATGATGGCGATGCAACACGGAACCTGAAATGGAGACCCCGAAACCTGTTTACAACACCAAAAACTGCATTTTTCTGCACCCTGGCCTGATCCCTCCTTGCACCCTGCTACCCCGGGAGGTGGGACCATGGCACCCAGTGCCCTGGTCCTTCTAGACCATGGCGCCTGGTGCCCTGGTCCCCCAGGACCATGGCGCCCAGCGCCCTGGTCCCTGGCCCTATTTTGGGCCCGGTCTCTTGTGGGCATCAAGTCTTTAAGTTTGCAAATTGGAAAATAATGTTTCCTGGTCGGCCTAAGGTCGGGAAAATCAGTCTATCAGCCCTAATTGACAAGTATATAAACTACATTTCCCCTCCCATTTGAGAGAGGCAAGAAGAAGAGGAAGGAAATAAGCAAGAGAAAGACGCGGAAGCGATATTCAAACATTCAAGCATTCAAGTATTCCTTCAAGCAATTGAGCATTCTAAGTCTCCATTCAAGGCTAGGTGTTGCATTCAAGACAAGGATTCAACCATTGAAGAGGAGATCACATACAACATACAACATACAACATACATTACACCTTCGCATGTAAGAATACAAACATTCTTACAACAAGGTATCAGTACTTGTTTACATTACAAACATTTACATTTACAGCATTCTCATTTCTTGGTTAATTCCAAAACCGGGGTTTGACCTAAAGGCAAACCCCTAATCCCTAACCCCCCAATTGTCCTCTCTTTTTTGTGTGTAGGTTGCAGGTACGTGACTGTAATTGAAGATCCGGAATCCTTGTGCAGAGACGAACAGATCCACCTTCGTTTCGCGGATTTTTCGGAGGACCGTGTGCATGCCGGGCGCCATCGTCCCGTCAACTTTCGCTCAAATTTGCAGAACAGCACCGTCTTGACATTTTACTGCTAATTCCAGGTCTGCAACTTCATCCCATATCCCTATCTCTGTTTATAAGCGAATCTTTTCTACTTTACATGCATTCCTAGTTCAATCTTTCTATCTACATTCTTTACAAAAGAGGGTATCCTTGCTATCACAACCCTTGAAACTCATTTAGAATCCAATCCTGCATTGTGTGGGATTGGATCTTGTGGGTTTCAACCCCTCTTTTGAATGTAAAGTCTCCCCTAATTGAAAACCATCAACCCTAGTGACCTCCCTTCTCTCTCCTTGGAGTTGGGGGAGGGGAGAACAACTAGGGTTCGATTTTTCGAAATTTCGGGAGATTGTCCTGACTATATTTAACAGCTTAAATCTAGGAGATTGGCTGATTTTATTGAAATTTGCTACCTCTAAAATTCAAAATCTTCTCTCTCTCTTTAGTGCATGAGTTTTACAACAATAAGCCCTACTTACACTATTCTTGTTAGACGAAGCCTTAGAATTAAGTCTTTCCAAGGTTTAATTACTGAGGAGATGGAACCTAATTTGAATGGCCTTTTTAACGAGGACATGGGTAATTCCTCTAATCCTTTTAATGATGAAGAAGCTCTCCATGAGGTTTCTGTAGAACAACTTTCAAAATTGGATAACCAATTTGATGATTTTTGACAATGGATGTCTCAAGAACACCCCGATAGTGAAGCTCTTTCATTAATTGAGGGTCTAAAACGTATGGTTCAAAGTGATAAGAATGGAATTGATATTTTGCGTGGTATTGCACACATTGTGGATTCGAATGTGATGCTGATGAAAAGTTGTGCCGAAACCTTAGGTTATACACAACCTCCTACTCAAGTTAATCATTCTATTCCTTTGACAACTTCTATTGCTAGTATACCTACTTTTACATCAAACATAATGACTACTTCAATACAAGACATTCCACCTATGATCACCAGTCATGGGGGCAATCCCTCTTCTTCAATCAACCCTCTTCCTTCATTCAATCCGACTTCTTCATTCATTCCTTCAATAAGTGTTCCTATTATATCTCCACAAATGAACATGACGCAAGGGGGCAATTCATTTAACCCTTCCATTCCTCCTTGTAGTGTTCCTCCTTTCCAATCATCTCCTATGACTAACTATCATAGTGTCCCACCACCTTACTCTCTACCTTCTTTCAATAACATAACACCTCCATCACAATCTAACACGTCTAATATGAACTCTTCGACTAAAGCGACCATTAACAATCTTGCACAAACTGTCTCTTCTTTACAGCAACAAATTGCCTCTATGAATCAATCTAAGTTTAGTGTGCCCACATTTGATGTTGCGAGCCCACTTTCTCTTGACATTGTTTGAGCTATTCCCCCTAAACATGTTGAAATTCCACATTTGGAGCTTTATAATGGTAAGGGTGACCCTCTAACACATGTTAAGACCTTTCAAACAATATGTACCGATTTTGCTTATGACCAAAGGTTGCTTGCAAAACTGTTTACTAGAACATTAAGAGATAAAGCCCTACAATGGTATTGCTCGTTACCTTCCTATTCTATTACTTCTTTCGAACAATTTGCAAATGCTTTTATTCAACAATTTCAAAACAATATAGGTCCTAAAGTTACTTTGATTGATTTAATGCATTGTAAACAAGGTGCTAAAGAAAAAGTGACTGATTTCATTGGTAGATATAAGCATTTGTATGCTCAAATTTCCTTTCCAGTACCTGACAATGATATTCAAAGAATCTTTATTTCTAATTTACAAAAAGATATTAGAGAAAAACTTCTATTTTCTGATTTTACTTCTTTCCAACAGTTGTGCGCAACTCTTCACAATTATCAACTGACTGTGAGTCAAATGGAACAAGCAAATCCTATGGCTCTGAGTGATAAGGGTGATAGTAGTCAACAACCATTTGGGAAGTTTAAACCAAACAGAGAGTCCATTAAATTCAATGAAAACATCATCAACAACAATGTGAATGCAGCATCAGGTGTGCCTCCTATTTCTAAGTTTTTCAAAAAAGAAAGAAAGTTTACTCCTTTGAATGAATCATTGCATAGTATTATGAATAAGTTATTGGAACAAAATGTGCTTACTCTTCCTCCTATAAGGCAAATAGATCCTGCAAAGATTAATTCACCCTATTTTGATAACAAATCTTTTTGTCAATTTCATCGTCATCCTGGGCATGATACTGAAAAATGTTTTGCTTTAAAGGGTAAAATTCAAGATTTGATTGATAATAATACTATCTCTGTTTCTGGAGTAAATGATAAAGGCAACACATCTATAGCTCCTCCTAACCAAAATCTTAAGATTTTTACTGATCCATTGCCTTCTCATACCTCTAATGTGATTGATACTAATGATTCCTCTGTCTCACCTGATGATCTTGTATCTATGACTCCGAATGTGATTAACTTTGTAGAGCAGCAGAAAATCCCTAAAGAACCTTCCATCACATTTGATTCCAGTGAAACTATCAGGGCACCTGACGGTCCTTTATATATAGTTGCAAAATTCAAGAACACACCTTGCCGTGGAGTGCTTATTGATCCTTCTTGCATGATTAATATCATTACTGAAGAATTTCTTTTTACTTTGCAATTGAATCAAGTGATCTATGATGAAACAAATGTGGTTGTGAAATTATTTGATGCATTTTCTTCTCCTGCAATTGGTTCTATTACATTACCTATTGAGGTCCATAACAAATCTCTTGATGTGAGCTTTGCTATTATCCCATCATCCGAACAATTTCGTGTGAAGCTAGGCTATCCTTGGCTATCTTCCATGAAAGCTATTGCTTCTCCTATTCACAAGTGTTTGAAATTTCCCCATAATGGTGAAGTTGTTACTGTCAATCATAGTCTCTTTAAACTAGCTGAAAGAACTTCTAGCGTTCCTATTGATTACTTTTGGCCTAAACAATTCCAATCTCTTCCACCGTGAAGTGATCATCTTTTCAAATCTTATCAAAAGTGGAAAAAAGATATGATCCTATCTCTAAGTGAACCTAGAACACCCAAACTTGATATTCCTATCATTCTTGAGAAGGAAGTTCTTCCTTTGAAAGAAAAAACTAATGTCTTTCCTCAAGAAGATTCCCAACCCATCCCTATGAATGTGACTACGTCTATGACTAATAAATTTTCTAAAGGTAGACCTATACCTCCTCGTCATGATGGACTTGGTCTCCTTCCTAAACCAAAAATTCCTCCCTTATATGGAGCAGTTCCTCCTCCTTCCTCTTATGGAGAGAAGAGACCTTCCTCTTCTCCTATTATTCAACCTAAGAGACCACAACCTAAACGCCCAAGTGATAAGGATGAGAACATTCCTCCTCCTCAATCTTCTCAACTTCCTACTAAGACTAGACGAAATCGTTCTGCACGTGAACGCCGATGAAAGCGTCGTCTTAGAGCTCAGGCAGCTGCTTCTCAAACTTTGCAATCCCCAAAAACACCTTCAGCTAGTATTATTCCATTTTCTCCTCAGCCGACGATTGAGCCGAAATCTCCTAAACATAAGATGTATGATGGTCTTGATCCGGTGCGAGTTAAAGATCCTATTTTTATAAATCTTGATGATGATATAGATGAAAATGTTATTCATGATGAAAATGTTACTCCTGTTCATTCTGATAGTGAATATGAATATGTTGATGTTGATAAACATTTATCTAACGAATTTTCTAAAGCACTTATCCTAGCTCCTAGACAAGAACAACGTGGCTCGGAACATGAACATAGCCCTTGTTTGGATCTTGTGATAGCTCCATCTGCTGTGTTGGATGTTCCTCCTCTAGCATGTTTCCTACCTTCCCGAAATATTGATCAGCAAGATCACAGGGTAGATGACGTGCTAGACTAGTTCATTAGCATAGCAGACTCTCTCCTCCTCTCTTGATCTCTTTTGTTACTTCTTCTAGGTGTTATTCTCATTCTTCTATTTGTTGTCCTTAGTGTTGTCTACTTGAGGACGATGCAAAGTATTGAGATCTCTTTTGGTCTCTCTCATGTTGACTCAAAAGACACATGTGTTCCCTTCTTCTAGGTGATCTTCCTTGATTGGGGAATGAAGAACAATTATGCATACATACATATGATATACATGAATTATCATACAGCATACTGACCCTGAGGAAAGCAAAGTCACCTTGTGCTTTGTGTTTTGTGTCTATTATCCTTGGGCTTATCTCACACTTGGGGGCTAAATCCTTGTGATAACGTGCTCCTTTCCTTTCTCATTTCTTATATGTATCACTACCTTAAAGCAATCACCCCCGGTGAGGCATGTGCGATCGCTTTAACGTAGGGGGGCATACATCCCGTTCATATCTTTTCAAGATACTTGAAAATTTCTTGACAAATTTAGCTTTGCCTTGAAAATTTTTGATATCTCTCTTGCATGACTCATAGTGAGGGAACCTTACTACTGACAGTCATGGTTCTCCCTCGTGATCTTCCCTTTTACTTTGTCAATCGAAGTCGTAAGATCCTTAGTCCACTGGGGGCTTGGCGTATCTTGCCTCCTTGATGTGGTGAAAGTTTTTCAAAGTTGTTTCCTTGTACTTTACCGGAAGTATTGGTGTACGCTTATACTCCCGCTAAAGTGGGGGCTAAATGTAGCGTCCTAAAATTGTGACACTTGCAATTTCAACTGCATTTGGGTCTTCATGATGGCGATGCAACACGGAATCTGAATGGAGACCCCGAAACCTGTTTACAACACCAAAAACTGCATTTTTCTGCACCCTGGCCTGATCCCTCCTTGCACCCTGCTGTCCCGGGAGGTGGGACCATGGCGTCCAGTGCCTTGGTCCTTCTAGACCATGGCGCCTAGCGCCCTGGTCCCCCAGGACCATGGCGCCCAACGCCCTGGTCCCTGGCCCTATTTTGGGCCCGGTCTCTTGTGGGCATCGGGTCTTTAAGTTTGCAAATTGGAAAATAATGTTTCCTAGTCGGCCTAAGGTCGGGAAAATCAGTCTATCAGCCCTAATTGACAAGTATATAAACTAAATTTCCCCTCCCATTTGAGAGAGGCAAGAAGAAGAGGAAGGAAATAAGCAAGAGAAAGACGCGGAAGCGATATTCAAACATTCAAGCATTCAAGTATTCCTTCAAGCAATTGAGCATTCTAAGTCTCCATTCAAGGCTAGGTGTTGCATTCAAGACAAGGATTCAACCATTGAAGAGGAGATCACATACAACATACAACATACAACATACATTACACCTTCGCATGTAAGAATACAAACATTCTTACAACAAGGTATCAGTACTTGTTTACATTACAAACATTTACATTTACAGCATTCTCATTTCTTGGTTAATTCCAAAACCGGGGTTTGACCTAAAGGAAAACCCCTAATCCCTAACCCCCCAATCGTCCTCTCTTTTCTGTGTGTAGGTTGCAGGTACGCGACTGTAATTGAAGATCCGGAATCCTTGTGCAGAGACGAACAGGTCCAACTTCGTTTCGCGGATTTTTCGGAGGACCGTGTGCATGCCGGGCGCCATCGTCCCGTCAACTTTCGCTCAAATTTGCAGAACAGAACCGTCTTGACATTTTACTGCTAATTCCAGGTCCGCAGCTTCATCCCATATCCCTATCTCTGTTTATAAGCGAATCTTTCCTACTTTACATGCATTCCTAGTTCAATCTTTCTATCTACATTCTTTACAAAAGAGGGTATCCTTGCTATCACAACCCTTGAAACTCATTTAGAATCCAATCCTGCATTGTGTGGGATTGGATCTTGTGGGTTTCAACCCCTCTTTTGAATGTAAAGTCTCCCCTAAGTGAAAACCATCAACCCTAGTGACCTCCCTTCTCTCTCCTTGGAGTTGGGGGAGGGGAGAACAACTAGGGTTTGATTTTTCGGCTTTACACATCCACAACACATAACAAAGAGATTTGTATGTGGAAACCCTATAAGGGGAAAAACCATGGTAGGAAACCTTACCCACAACCAGATGGTACTACTGCAGATAGTATGTGTATACAAATGGGGTTTGTACATGCAAAAAGGCCAACCGCCTAGAGCTCACTGCTCAATCACAAAATAGGAGTCACACTAAATACAATTGGATGGTTAAACCCAATGATAATGTACTGCTCAAAGTAGCATCTCCAATGTTGGATTCAGTACTAGTTAAGCTCTGATAATCACCTTCAAACCTTCATTGAATCTTCTCTATGGTCTACTCATATGATCTTCAATATTTGCACATACCATGTTATAATACCATATACCATGTATTGTTACATTCTCTTCTGTTATCTCACAAATGAGATCTTACATATATACCAAAACCTAAGACCAAATGTGTAGGTCGGCTCACTAAGAATATTACAATTAAATCAATTGTGAATAAGTCAAGATGCGATGCATCATGTCAGCTCAGTACATTTACAATAATATCCAATTAATAAATCATCTCCATAACATGTCATGCTGATCTGGAATAGATAATGCATATCAGTCCATAACCTAGACCAATTTGGCGGTAACAACAAATATGTCAACCCGATTAGACCAATAACCAAAACACCAAAACCAAGTATCCAAACCATGTCTTTGACATAACCAAGTGACCTCCAGATGATAACAAGCCATCCTCAATGCAGGTGAACAATATAATCTGTCAATGAACAATATACCGGAGATTGTGCATAAGTCACTGAACTTGTCGGTGAACATAATGTGCCTGTTCAACATAACCAAAGATCTCCAGAAGGATAAGTTTTGACATCAATGAAAAAACTAATGCAACACATCCATAATACCAACAATCTCCCCCTTTCGCATTGATGGCAACATATGATGGAAAAAACATCTAAGTGCCAAAAAAAGAATGCCAAAAACCAAAAACCAACAATCTCCAGAATAGATCAATACCATAAATCAAAATACAAATGCAAAGAGTATATATCTCCCCCCCAATGAATAATCTCTCCCCCTAGGATAATGTTTCCTAAATACAAGCTTTTTCCATAGATATCTCTCCCCCTTTGACATCAAATGCCAAAGCAATACAAATACCAAAACATACAACCAACTCATATAACCAATTACAATAACCAATTGTTATAACCAACTACTCCCCCTGAGAAGTAGCTCTCCTCCATTAAAGCCGAAAAAATGTTTCTCTGTTAATTTATGTCGGTTTGATGCCATTCTCCAACTGTCTAAGTCTCTACCGGTGAGGGTATTACCCCAAGTTTCTCTCTGAGATATTCAAAAGTTTTCTTAGGCAAAGGCTTAGTAAAGATATTTGCAATCTTCTCTTTAGTATTCACGTAAACCAATCTTACTTCTTTTGCTTCAACATTTTCTTTCAGAAAATTATATTTGATAGAAACATGTTTAGTCTTAGAGTGAAATATCGGATTCTTTGATATATCAATTGTTGTTGAATTACCACAATAAATGATTATAGGTTCTTTGCATTTTACCTTTATGTCCTTCAACATTTTCTTAATCCATAATACCTAAGTACAATTAGTTGTTGTTGCAACATATTATGATTCTGCTATTGATAATGATGTACAACTCTATTTCTTGCTCAACCATGAAATCAATCTACTACCAAGAAAGGATGCTCTGCCAGTGGTTCTCTTTCTAGCATCTACATCTCCTATCCAATTTGCATCGGTGTATGCACATAAATCAAAATTTTCATCTTTAGGATACCGTAAACCAAGATTTGTTGTGCCTTGTAGATACCGGAAAATCCTTTTCACTGTTGATTCATGATTTCCTTTAGGATTACTCTGAAATCTTGAAACAATACATACCACATTCATTATATCAGGTCTTATTTATGTCAAATACAGTAAACCTCCAATCATAGACTTGTATCTTGTCGGATTAACAGGAGCTGAATCATCCTTCAATGTCAATTTATCAGTTGTAGTCATAGGAGTACTTACCGGTTTAGAGTTTTCCATACCAAATTTCTTCAGTAGTTCCTTCATGTACTTTGTTTGACATATGAATATACCTTTATAAATCTATGAAATCTGCAATCCTAAAAATAATTTTATCTCCCCAATCATAGACATTTCAAATTCTTCTTGCATCTTATTAGCAAAGTCTTTACACAATCCATCTTCTCCTCCAAAAATGATATCATCAACAAAAACTTAAATAACCAAGATGTCATCATTAGTCACTTGGAATTATAAGTTCCTTTCAGCATTACCTTTAGTGTAACTAAGCTTCAAAAGATATTTGTCCAATCTAGCATACCAAGCTCTGGGAGCTTGCTTCAATCCATACAAAGGTTTCCTTAATCTGCAAACCATATCTTCATTATTTGTCAATGAAAATCTATCAGGTTGTTCAATGTAAACTTCCTCTTCAAGATCACAATTCAGAAATGCACATTTTACATCCATTTGATATACTTTGTAGTTCTTATGTGTTGCAAATGCAAGAAATAACCTAATTGCCTCAATTCTAGGTACCGGTGCAAAGGTTTCATTGTAATCAATTCCCTCTTTCTGTGAATATCCTTTACACACTAATCTTTCTTTGTTCTTGATTACCTTACCATCTTCATTAAGTTTATTTCTAAATACCCATTTAGTTCCAATTACATTTTTGTCTTTAAGTCGGGGAACTAATGTCTATGTATTATTCTTTTCAATTTGTTCTAATTCATCTTCCATAGCTTTTATCCAAAATTTATCTTCACATGCCTCAATAACATATGTTGGTTCAATTTGAGAGATTAAACATACCTCTTCATTTGTCAGTCTTCCTCTTGTCATTACACCTTGATACTTATTCTCAATTATCTGACTTTCAGAGTGATTCAGTCTTACATACTTGGGTGTGTTCACTTGTTGTTGTTCTTCAGTCACTGTGGAATTCTCTGATGATGCCGGTGTGACTAGATCCACATTTTTTACCAGTGCACTCTATATTGGCTCATTTATGATCATCTCAACTACCGGTTCAGAATCTATAGACCTTGAATTCCTCTAAATTTTTCATCTATCTTCACATTAGCACTCTCAATGATCTTTTGTAATCTTTTATTAAAACATCTATATGTCTTGCTCTTAGATGAATAACCAAGAAATATTCCTTCATCACTTCTAGGATCAAATTTACCAACATACTCATCTCTCCTAATATAACATTTGCTTCCAAATATTCTGAAATATTTAAGAGTAGGAGTATTACAAAACCATAGTTTATAAGGGGTCTTACCGGTTTCACCTTTGATGTGAACTCTATTAAAAGTGTAAACTGTTGTATTCACTGCTTCTCTCCAGTACAAATGAGGTAGATTTTCTTCCAATATCATGCTTCTAGCTACATCTAGAATAGTTATGTTCATCCTTTCCACAATTCCATTTTGTTGAGGTGTCTGAGGTGCTGATAGTTGTCTTTCGATTCCATTCACTTCATAGAATGTATTAAACTCCTTAGATGTAAATTCACCTCCTTGATCTGATCTCAAACATTTTATTTTCTTACCGATTTCATTCTCTACCATTGCCTTGAATAACTTGAATTTTTCAAAAACTTCTGATTTCTCCTTGAGAAAAGTAACCCAACACATTCTAGAATAATCATCAATAATTAGCATAAAGTATCTATCTCCCTGTAGACTTCTTGGTCTTGCTGGACCACACAAGTCAATATGAATTAAATCAAGAACATTATTGAATTTCTTAGAAATACTCTTAAAATTTGTTCTAACTTGCTTTCCCATTTGACATTCCTTACATACGGGATTATGAGGTTTCATAATCTTAGGTAAATCCCTTACTGCCTTAGATGAAAAAATATTTACAATGCAATCAAAATTCACATGACAAAGTCTCTTATGCCATAACCAACTTTCATCAATATGTGTAATCAAGCATGTATTTTCACTGTTATTCAAATGAAAGATACTACCTCTAGTTTCATTATCAGTTGCAATCTCCAAACCAGTTTTATTCATGATTTTGCATTTACCATTCTTGAACTGTAACTGAAATCCTTTTTCAACTAATTGACCAAGACTCAAAAGATTATGCTTCAAACCTTCAACATAATAAATGTTGTCAGTATTGTGCTTACCATCAAAAGATATAGTATCTTTTCCTTTGATCAAACAAGCTTTATCATTGCCAAATCTTACTAGACCTCCATTGTATTCTTGAAAAGATAAGAATTTACTTTTATCACCAGTCATATGATGTGAACATCCGAAATCTATAATACATTCATCCCTTTCTTCAATTTTAGCTTCTAGGGCCTGCTCTACCGGTGGAATAGTAGGTGTCGGTTGATCTTCTTTTATTGCAACAAAAGCCCATCCATTATCTGTCGGTTCTTCATCAAAATCGTCAGTAACTCCTTCATCGGCATAGTAACATGATTTATCTTTGTTCTTCTTAAATATGTATCTTTGATATTCAGGGTTAAGCTTATATGTTCTCTCAATCCTGCATTTGTAGGTCCCGGAGACAACTGAGAGGGGGGGGTGAATCAGTTGTCAAATAAATTCAAACCAAAAACTTATTAACCAACTTAATGCTTAATACCGGTAAATCAATTAAGTATGCCAGTAGACAGTGTTAACAAAAAATTGTTGTACCGATAAGAATTAATGCATGAAACATAAGCACAAAGTCATCCACAACACATGACACCAATATTTGTACGTGGAAACCCTGTAAGGGGAAAAACCACGGTGGGAAACCTTACCCACAATCGGATGATACTACTGCAGATAGTAAGTGTACAAAGAGGGGTCTCCACATGCAAAAAGGCCAACAGCCTAGAGCTCACTGCTCAATCACAAATGGGAGTCACACTGACTATAGTTGGATGGTTAAATCCAATGAGAATGTACTGCACAAAATAGCATCTTCATATGTTGGATTCAGTATTGGTGTAATGCTGATATGCTTCTACAAAAACCTAACTTCACCTTCAAATGATGTCTTCATGTATATCCCTGCTTGATCTTGCATATACCCTTCCTTAAATCTTTTTCGCATTCCACACTTGATCTTACAAATAAGATCTTACATTTATATCATACCCTAAGACCAATTTTAGTAGGTCGACTCTACAAGATATTATAATAAAAACATTTTACAAACAATACAATATCTGATGCAATAACCGATTGAATATGTCAGCTTAATGCATTTACAACAATAATAAATCATCTCCATAGCGTGCCATGCTGATCTGGAAAAGATAAACCTACCGATGTAACCCTAGATAACTTGGACCTATTTGCTAGTAAAAGCAAATATGCAAATAAGAATATACCAATGATTATTACTTCAAAATAAAGTGTCCACATGATGTCTTCGACATTACCAAGTGTCTTCCATGTCATTGCAAGTACCGGTGAACATTATATCCTGTCGGTTAACCATATACCGATAACTGTTTGCACAGTTTACTGTTTGCCGGTGAATGTTGTTGGATCTCCAAAGTAGGTGTATTTAGTAGGTGTTGACATCGATGACAAAACCATACCAAAATACCAACAATCTCCCCCTTTGGCATTGATGGCAACACAGGATGGAAAAACCATCAAAGTGCCAAAACAGAAATGCCAAGTACAAAAACCAACAATCTCCATTTCTCCCCCTGGGAGTAACATGTGTTTATTCAAAGATTTATTTTCAATACCAATCTCTCAAAAAGATAATGCATTTTTCCATATATCTCTCCCTAATGTTTTTCCATATATCTCTCCCCCTTTGACATCAAATGCCAAAGTCACAAAAAGTCAAGTTCATGCAAAATACCAACCAATTCAATATACCAACTACTCCCCCTGAGAAGTAGCTTCCTCATCAAATACCGGAATAAAAGATTTGTCCATTTAATTCTATCGGTTGATGACAATCATCAACTGTCTAAGTCTCTACCGGTGGAGGTAAGACTCCGAGCTGATCTCTGAGATACTCGAAACTTTCCTTAGGCAAAGGTTTTGTGAAAATATCTGCAGGTTGTTCTTTAGTATTCACATAAACCAGTTTTATCTCCTTTTCTTCAACTTTTTCCCTTAGAAAATTTAGTTTGATACAAACATGTTTTGTTTTAGAATGTAATAGTGGATTCTTAGATATATCAATTGCTGCAGTGTTATCACAATATATAGTAATAGGTTCCTTGCATTTTACCTTTATGTCTTTCAACATTTGCTTAAGCCAAAGTACCTGTGTACAGTTTGTTGCTGCTGCAACATATTCTGATTCTACTGTTGATAAAGATGTACAACTCTGTTTCTTACTTAACCAAGAAACTAATCTCTTTCCAAGAAAGAATGCTCCTCCAGTGGTGCTTTTTCTATCATCCACATCTCCTGCCCAATTTGCATCTATGTATGCATATAGATCAAAATTTTCATCTTTAGGTACCATAATCCAAGATTTGTTGTGCCTTGTAAGTACTGGAAAATCCTTTTTACTGCTGATTCATGATTTTCCCTAGGATTACTCTGAAATCTAGAAACTATACATACTGCATTCATAATATCAGGTCTGGTTTGTGTCAAATACAGTAAACCTCCTATCATAGATTTGTATCTAGTTGGATTAACAGGTGTAGATTCATCCCTTTGAGATAATTTATCATTTGTAGTCATAGGTGTGCTTACCGGTTTAGAGTTCTCCATCCCAAATTTCTTAATTAGTTTTTTCAAGTATTTAAATTGACTCAAAAATATGCCTTTATCAGTCTATAAAATCTACAATCCTAAAAAAAAAATTATTTCTTCGATCATAGACATTTCAAATTCATGCTACATTTCAAGAGAAAATTCTTTGCATAATCCATCTTCTCCTCCAAAGATTATATCATCAACAAATACTTCCATAATCAAGATGTCATCATTAGTTACTTTGTAATATAAATTGCTATCTGCATTTCCTTTAGTAAAACCAATCTTTAAAAGATATTTATCCAATCTTGCATACCAAGCTCTTGGAGCTTGTTTTAATCCATACAGAGCTTTTCTTAATTTGCAAACCATATCATTGTCATCTGTCAAGGAAAATCCATCAGGTTGTTCAATATAGACTTCCTCTTCAAGATCTCCATTCAAAAATGCACATTTAATATCCATTTGATAAACTTTGTAATCCTTGTGAGCTGCAAAGGCCAAGAATAATCTAACTGCCTCAATTCTGGCTACCAATGCAAAGGTTTCATTGTAATCAACTCCTTCTTTCTGAGAATATCCCTTACACACTAATCTTGCTTTATTTCTGACAACCTTACCATCTTCATTGAGTTTGTTTCTAAATACCCATTTGGTTCCAATTACATTTTTATTTTTAGGCCGGGGAACTAATGTCCAAGTATTATTTTTCTCAATTTGTCCTAATTCTTCTTCCATAGCTTTAATCCAAAATTTATCTTCACATGCCTCATTGATAGATAATGGTTCAATTTGAGAAATAAGACATACCTCTTCATTTGCCAATCTTCCTCTTGTCATGACTCCTTTAAATTTGCTTCCAATTATCTGATCTTCAGAATGATTCAGTCTTACATACTGGGGTGTCTTAGTCTGTTGTTGTTCTTCAATTACTATGGAATCCTCTGATGATACCGGAGTAACTAGATCATCATTTTGTACCGATGGATTTATTGTAGGTTCATTTGTCATAATTTTTGTTACCGGTTCAGAGTCTATATACCTTGAAGTTCCTCTGAATTGTTCATCAATCTTTACATTTGTACTCTCAACAATTTTCTGTAATCTTTTATTAAAACATCTATATGTTTTACTCTTAGATGAATAACCAAGAAATATTCCTTCATCACTTCTAGGATCAAACTTGCCAATATACTCATCTCTTCTAATATAACATTTACTTCCAAAGATTTTGAAATACTTAAGAGTAGGAGTATTACCAAACCATAGTTCATGAGGGGTCTTACCGGTTTCACCTTTGATGTGAACTTTGTTGAATGTATAGACAACAGTGCTTACTGCCTCTCTCTAGTACACATGTGGTAGATTTTCTTCTGATAACATACTTCTTGCTGCATCCAAAATAGTTTTGTTTTTCCTTTCAACAACTCCATTCTGTTGTGGTGTCTAAGGTGTTGATAACTATCTTTTGATTCCATTTACTTCACAGAATGTATTGAAATCTTTAGATGTAAATTCTCCTCCTTGATCTGATCTTAAACATTTAATTTTCTTACCGGTTTCATTTTCAACCATTGCTTTGAATAGCTTGAACTTCCCAAGTGCTTCTGATTTTTCTCTGAGAAAAGTAACCCAACACATTCTAGAATAATCATCAATAATTAGCATGAAATATCTATCACCTTGTAAGCTTTTAGTTCTAGCTGGACCACATAAATCAGTGTGAATTAAATCAAGAGCATTATTGGATTTTTCTGGAATACTTTTGAAACTAGCTCTAACTTGTTTTCCAAATTGACATTCCTTGCAAATTGTATTCTGAGGTTTCACAATTTTAGGTAGATCTCTAACTGCCTTAGAAGTACTGATTTTTACCATGCAATCAAAATTTACATGACATAGTCTTTTATGCCATAGCTAACTTTCATCTATATGTGCAATTAAGCATGCCTTTTCACTGTTATTCAAATGAAAGATATTACCTCTAGTCTGATTATTGGTTGCAATTTCCAAACCATTTCTATTCATGATTTTGCGTTTTCCATTTTTAAATTGTAACTAAAAACCTTTCTCAACTAATTGACCAACACTTAAAAGATTATGTTTTAATCCTTCAACATAGTAGACATTGTCAGTGTTATGTTTACCATCAAGAGATATTGAACCCTTACCTTTGATTAAACAGGCTTTGTCATCTCTGAATCTTACTAAACCTCCATTGTATTCTTGAAAGTTCAAGAATTTACCTTTGTCTCTAGTCATGTGATGTGAGCATCCTGAGTCAATAATCCATTCATCCTTTGATTCAACTTTAGCTGCTAGGGCTTGTTCTATCGGTTGAGCAATAGGTACCAGTTGATCTTCTGTTATAGCAACAAAGACCCATCCATTGTCTGTTGGATCCTCATCAGAATCATCAGTCACACCTTCATCAGCAATGTAACAAGATTTATCTTTGTTTTTCTTGAATCTGTATCTCTGATATTCAGGATTAGGTTTGTATGTCCTTCTAGCTTCTTCTCTTAGTCTAGCATGTCTATCAGGGCATCTTGAAGCCATATGACCAATCTTATTGTAGTTGAAACATTTAAAGGGTGCCTTACCTTCATACTTACTTCCAATTGGACCTTTTGGCATTTTTCTTGCAAATAGTGCTTCAAGTTCTTCAAGCTCTTCATTCTCCTTCCTAGTTTCTTCAAGTTCTCTTGCATAAAAGGCTCTCTAGTCTGATTTGTCAAAGGATGGAGTAGATGATGTTGATGCTTTGAAGGCCAAATCAGTTTTTATAGTAGCAACAGGACCAAATTCCTCAATTTCAAAAGCTGAAAGTTTTCCAATCAATGTATCCCTAGTTACTGATGTATTAGGCATTGTTCTCAACTCATTTATAGCAGTAACCTTCATTTTATATGTCAGTGGTAAACCTCTTAAGATTTTTGAAACAATCTCATCTTCACTCAAGGTTCCTTCACAACATTTGATACCCAAAACAATTTCATTTACTCTTTCCATAAAAGCATAAATCCTTTCATCTTCTTCCATTTTCAGATGTTCATACCTGACTCGGAAGCTTTCAAGTTTTGCAATTTTGACTATGGAATCCCCTTCATTCAGTGTTTCCAAATGATCCCAGATAGCTTTTGCAGTGGACCTATCTAATAATCCCATGATTTGTTGATCTAATAATGCGCTCAAAAGTGCTTCTCTTGCTTTGCAATCATTTTCTTCATCTTTAGCTAAAGTAATGGGAGCAGTCTGACCAGCTACAGCAGCAGTATAACCATTCTTAGTAACTTCCCAAATGTCTTTACCAATGCAATTCAGATGTGTCTCCATTCTGATTTTCCATATCCCATAGTTGGTTCCATCAAGTTTAGGACTATCCTTTCTGAAATAAGTAGTAGACATTGGATCTCCTCAAGTTGTTAAACTTCTGCAAAAAAAGGACTATGCTCTAATAACAATTGTAGGTCCTAGAGACAACTGAGAGGGGGGGGGGGTGAATCAATTGTCAAATAAATTCAAACCAAAAATTTATTAACCAACTTAATGCTTAATACCGGTAAATCAGTTAAGTATGTCGGTAGATGGTGTTAACAAAAAATTGTTGTACCGGTAAGAATTAATGGATGAAACATAAGCACAAAGTCATCCATAACACATGACACCAATATTTGTACGTGGAAACCCTGTAAGGGGAAAAACCATGGTGGGAAACCTTACCCACGATCAGATGATACTACTGCAGATAGTAAGTGTACAAAGAGGGGTCTGCACATGTAGAAAGGCCAACAGCCTAGAGCTCACTGCTCAATCACAAATGGGAGTCACACTGACTACAGTTGGATAGTTAAATCCAATGAGAATGTACTGCACAAAATAGCATCTTCATATGCTGGATTCAGTACCGATGTAATGCTGATATGCTTCTACAAAAACCTAACTTCACCTTCAAATGATGTCTTCGTGTATATCCCTACTTGATCTCGCATATACCCTTCCTTAAATATTTTTCGCATTCAACACTTGATCTTACAAATAAGATCTTACATTTATATCATACCCTAAGACCAATTTTAGTAGGTCGGCTCTACAAGATATTACAATAAAAACATTTTACAAACAATACAATATCCAATGCAATAACCGATTGAACATGTCGGCTTAATGCATTTACAACAATAATAAATCATCTCCATAGCGTGCCATGCTGATCTGGAAAAGATAAACCTGTCGGTGTAACCCTAGATAACCTTGACCTATTTGCCGGTAAAAGCAAATATGCAAATAAGAATATACCAATGATTATTACTTCAAAATAAACTGTCCAAATGATGTCTTCGACATTACCAAGTGTCTTCCATGTCATTGCAGGTACCGGTGAACATTATATCCTGTCGGTGAACCATATACCGGTAACTGTTTGCATAGTTTACTATTTGCCGGTGAAAGTTGTTGGATCTCCAAAGTAGGTGTTGACATCAATGACAAAACCATACCAAAATACCAACAGCATTTCTATCAGGACATCTAGATGCCATATGACCAACTTTATTGCAGTTAAAAAATTTAAATCGTGCTTTACCTTCATACTTACTTCCAATAGGACCTTTAGGCATTTTTCTTGCAAATAGTGCTTCAAGTTCTTCCAGTTCTTCATTTTCCCTTCTGATATCTTCAAGTTCTTTTGCATAAAGTGTTTTCCAATCAGATTTGTTACATGATGATGATGATACTTTGAAGGCTAAATATGTCTTAATTGTAGCAACAGGACCAAATTCCTCAGGCTCAAATGTTGAAAGTTTTCCAACCAAGGTATCTCTAGATACTTATGTATTAGGCATTGTTCTCAACTCATTAATAGCAATTACTTTCATTTTGTATGTTGGTGGTAATGCTCTTAAAACTTTAGAAATGATTTCATCTTCACTTAAGTATCCTCCACAACATTGTATACCCAAAACAATTTCATTAACCATTTCCATAAAAGCAAAAATTGTTTCATCTTCTTCCATTTTCAGATTTTCATACCTGACCCGGAAGCATTCCAATTTTGCAATTTTGACAGTGGTATCTCCTTCATTCAATGTCTCCAATTTATCCCAAATAGCTTTAGCAGTAGATCGGTCTAATAATCCCATGATTTGTTGATCTGACAATGCGCTCAAAAATGTTTCTCTTGCTTTGCAATCATTCTCTTGATCCGTACCCAATTGTGGTGGATTAGGTTGATTCGGTGTAGGACCAACATAGCCATTCTTTGTAACATCCCATATGTCTCTTCCAATGCAATTCAGATGTGTCTCCATTCTGATATTCCATATATCATAGTTAGCTCCATCAAGTTTCGGACTGTCCTTCCTGAAAAAGTTTGTTGCCATAGAATCTCCTCAAGCTGTTCGACTTCTGCAAAAAGAGGACTAGGCTCTGACACCAATTGTTAGGACCTGGGAGGCAACTAAGAAGGGGGAGTGAATCAGTTGACTATGAATTTCAACTGAAATACAACTTAATCAAACTTGATGCATAATACTGGTAAACCAAACTTAATGTGGGTTAACAAATTAACAGTTAATATTAATACCGGTGAAACTTAATGCATGAAACAGAAAGAGAAACAACATCCAAAACACATAACACAGAGATTTGTGCATGGAAACCCTGTAAGGGGAAAAACCACGGTGGGAAACCTTACCCACAATAAGATGATACTACTGCAAATAGTATGTGTATACAAATGGGGTCTGTACATGCAGAAAGGCCAACCGCCTAGAGCTCTGTGCTCAATCACAAAATAGGAGTCACATTAAATACAATTGGATGGTTAAATCCAATGATAATGTACTATTCAAAGTAGCATCTCCAATGTTGGATTCAATACTAGTTAAGCTCTGATAATCACCTTCAAACCTTCCTTGAACCTTCTCTATGGTCTGCTCATGTGATCTTCAATATTTGCACATACCATGTTATAATACCATATACCATGTACTGTTACATTCTCTTCTGTTATCTCACAAATGAGATCTTACATATATAACAAAACTTAAGACCAAATGTGTAGGTCGGCTCACTAAGAATATTACAATTAAATCAATTGTAAATAAGTCAAGATGTGATGCATCATGTCGGCTCAATACATTTACAACAATATCCAATTAATAAATCATCTCCATAACGTGTTGTGCTGATCTGGAATAGATAATGCATACTGGTCCATAACCTAGACCAATTTGGCGGTAACAACAAATATGTCAACCCGATTAGACCAATAACCAAAACACCAAAACCAAGTATCCAAACCATGTCTTTGACATAATCAAGTGATCTCTAGATGATAACAAGTCATCCTCAGTGCCAGTGAACAATATTACTTGTCAATGAACAATATACCGATGACTGTGCATAAGTCACTGAACTTGTCAGTGAACATAATATGCCTGTTCAACATAACCAAAGATCTCTAGAAGGATAAGTGTTGACATCAATGACAAAACTAATGCAACACATCCATAATACCAACTGTATAGACCATAGCATACATGAGACTATCAACTACACTCGCATATGGTACACTGGCCATGTCCTCCACCACAAAAGGAGATTTTGGACAATCCTCCATAGATTATTTTGTTCCCAATGCAATAGAAACTATCATGGATCTACAAGTTGTCATGATAAATCTCTCCAACACTGAATTCACATACTTAGTCTAGCTTAATCAAAACTTTATGTTAGATTTGTCTCTTTTGATCTCCATCCCTAGAATGTACCTAGCTACACCTAAATTTGTCATCTCAAACTGTGCTCACAACTGAAGCTTCAACTCAGAAATAAAATGTCCATTCCCAAATAGTAACATTTCATCCACATATAATGCAATAATGAGAATGCAACCATTATCATTTTTAAAGTAAACACAATGATCGGATTTGGACCTCTGAAATCCCAAACTCAACATATAGGTATCAAAATTTTGGTACCACATCCTAGGAGACTATTTCAAACCATACAAAGACTTTTTCAACTTGCAAACCAGATTTTCTTTACCTTTCACTACGAAATGCTCTGGTTGTGACATATAAATCTCTTCCTCCAAATCACCATGAAAGAATTTTGTCTTCACATCCATTTGCTCAATTTCCCAATCATGAACTGTAGTAAGTGATAACAAGAACCGAATGGATATCAGAATTGCAATAGGAGAGAAAATATCACCATAATCTATTCCCTCAACCTGGGAATACCCCTTCACGACCAACCGTACTTTATGCTTCTCAGCACTGCTATCAAGACCCAACTTTTTCTTGAACACCCATTTGCATCCCACGGGCTTATGTCCTTCAGGCAAAGGTACGAGATCCTAAGTATTGTTCTTCTTCAAAGATGCCATCTCATCATTCATGGCTTCCATCTAGGAATCTGCATCATGCATGCCCATAGCCTCTCTAATAGTTCTAGGCTCATCTGTGTTAGCAATCAAAGCAAAATACAGCTAGAATCTAACAATGAATATCCAAACCTATCTGGTGAATACCCATATCTATCAGATTGCCACCTATCATGAGTAGACCTTCTCAAAGGCTGAGGTTGAGGTTCTTTATCTTCTTCAGAATTTTCGGAGCTGCTAGAACTCTCCTCATCATCAAGTCCACCAGGAGCTCATAGTTTTTCTTTCTTAAGGGTAGAAGGAATCTGAACCACCTCCTTATTCTATTTCTCTTCTTTCTCTGGTTGTAGCTCAATAGTGGAAGGTTTTATCTCTCTAAAAAATAACACTTCTGCTATAGATAACCTTCTCTGACACTGGATCCTAAAGCTTGTACCCTTTTACACCAACACCATAGCCGATAAAGATACACTTCACTACCTTTTTCTCCAACTTAGATCTATTTTCATTCAAAACATGAGAATAAGCTTCACAACCAAATACTCTGAGATGTCTCATCGAGGGCTTCTTTCTTGACCACACCTCCGTAGGTGTCTTATCAACCAGTGTTGGTGTAGGAGATCTGTTTACTAGATAGCAGGCAGTGGCTACTACTTCAGCCCAAAACTTTTGTTTGAGGCCAACACCACTAAGCATACTCCTATCCCTCTCCATCAACGTCATGTTCATCCTCTCTACAACTCCATTCTATTGAGGGGTGTATGGAGTTGTCTTATGTCTCTCAATCTCATGATCCTTATAGAACCTATCAAAATCATAGATGCAGTGTTCGTAGAAATCAAACTCAATATTAAAATCTTCAAGCCCCTCTATAAGGCATTTACTTTTCAGGTTCTTGAGACCCTTTGCCCCAATGTGACCAAGTCTTTGATGCCATAACATTGTCTTCTCTGTTGGAAGTTTCATCTCCATAGCATTGGCACCCTTAGGTACCTAGAAAGCATGACCATTAGATGTAGAAGCAATAGTCCTCTTCACAGCTTGATCTAATAGTGAGGATGAAGAATCTAGAACCCTCTTCTTGGACTCCACATCAGCACTATTGCATTATATAGTGCATGCATCCAACTTATACAAGGTGCCTATCCGAACACCCTTAGCGAGCACCATAGAACCTCTAGTCATCTTACATCCACCCTGCGAGAAAACAACCTGCACACCCCCATCACTCAACTTACTTACAAAGAGTAAATTTTGTGCCAAACCCGATATGTGCATGACAACATCGATCCCCTTCACTCTTCCATCAAGGAATCTAATCTTGAATCTTCCACGACCAACAACCTTTAGATGAGAGTCATCACTGAGATACACCTTTCCACCATCATATTCTTCATACCTTGAAAACCAACCCTGATGTGAGGTCATGTGAAAAGATGCACCTGAATCGATTAGCCACACATCTTTCGACGCATGCATTGCCAAGGCTGCAACATATGCTTCACCATCATCTTGAGAGGATTTGTCTGAATCTGAATCGGAGGGTCTCTTCTTCTTCTTTTTCTCCTCCTTACATTATTTACGGAAATGACCGGTTTTGCCGCAATTCCAACACTTTACCTTGGACTTTCCAAGAGACTTAGATCTCCCTTGGGATTTGGATCTGCCTTTTTCATCTTTCTTGTCCTTCTTCTTGCCTTTCTCTTTTGATCTAATACAAACTGCAAGGGCCTCCTTAGCTGTCTCAGAAGTCTTCCTTCTTATCTCTTTAGAAAGCAATGATGATACCACTTCATCCATCCTGAACGTCGTGGTTGTACTCCCAATAGCCATAACAAGGTTGTCCCAAGAATCAGTCAAAGAACATAACAAAAGCATGCAATGATCTGCCTCCTCAATCTTGTCACCAACAGAAATTAATTGAGAAATAATCATTTTGAATGTATTGAGATGATCAGCAACAGATCCTCCATCTTCCATCCTCAGAGAATACATTTTCTTTCTCTAAAAAAGCTTGTTTACCAAGGATTCAACTTGATAAACATCTCCAAGCTTCTTCCAAAGATCTTTCCCAGTCTTCTCTTCATGGACATTTAACAATATGGAGTCTGCCAAACAGAGTCTTATAAGACCCTTAGCTTTTCGATCCATTGTATCCCAAACATCCTGCGCTATATTCTGAGGTTTTGTTCTAGATAATGTTGCCCATAGATCTCGATCCAAGAGCATATCTTCTATTTTCAACTTCCACAGTTCAAAGTTACTACCATTAAACTTCTCCATATCAACTTTTACAGATGTGCTTGTCGTCTTCTTCCTACAACAAGATTTTGAACATACTCTACAAAAGCTCCCACTCAAACTGAGATCAGTACAAAAAACCTGCTACCCAACAACGCAACCAAAACTAGTCAAGCTCTGATACCAACTAAAAGGAAGCTAAGGTGTGGAAAACGCTTCCTAACACTAATCTAGTGGGGGAGATAGTGCAAATTTTCTTACAAATCTTCTATTATATAAATAGAAACACATTCATAGAGATAATAAACATGCATAAAGATAAACAATGAACACAAAATATATTGTGGAGAAAACCCTTTTGGGTAAAAAACCCCACA
The DNA here is from genome assembly GCF_030272615.1 of Cryptomeria japonica. NCBI lineage: Eukaryota > Viridiplantae > Streptophyta > Pinopsida > Cupressales > Cupressaceae > Cryptomeria > Cryptomeria japonica. The sequence continues at coordinate 7,756,986 of NC_081405.1, forward strand.
CTCCAAAAGCACGGTACTTTGTATTCCAATAATCAAAATCTTACCATACAATGTCAGCACTTAGCTTCTTCAACAGAAGTCTACAACTACAAGCCACAACTTCGATTAATTCCGGTAGCATAACACTTCACCTAAAAACATTACACATCTAACTGTCCTCAAGACTACCTTTTATAGAGAAATACAATTACTCAAGACGAAGCTTCTAGATGAAGCATCAAGATGGGGTTGTGCATAACATTTGGCCCTATTTTTCAACCACCAAAAAGCATGCAAATGACACATGTACGTCTCCAAATGAATCCCCATTCAAACCTCCTAAGTTGGGCACTCAAAATTTACTATTTCGAGGTATGACAGATGCTCTTACGCATCTTAGAATTGTCATAACTTACAACACTTACAATTGTAAGAGAATCCGTCATAAATGACTAATTTTAGCTTATTCTCTTACAACTCGTCATAACCCTCTCCATGCCAAAGGTATCTCATGCCACTAGTCCATTTTGTCATAGAATCTATCATAGGCCGACACTTGTCAAGATCCTCACGTGGGATGCCTACCTCCACACATGCAACATATGTGTCATACAGTCATCGCCAAGTAGGATGCCACCAAGCCTATGGATCTCACTAGATGACTAGACATTGTAGGCAATAAATAAAATAATAAATTAATAAATAAATGCAAAAACAATGTTAAGATTTGCAAAGGTTGAAACACCTTAATCCCAACAAATATGTTGTCTCTAATATATCCCATTCTTTCTTCATTGTAGTGGCATTCTTAATTCTCTAAAGAATTATTTCTACCATACCTTGTTGAATCAATTGCAAGGCTTTTGCATCTTCTTTTTATTGTGTCTCAGTTCATCCTTTTGAGTATGGTTCAATGTAGACTCATTTGATGGTTTTTTAAACCCTTTCTCAACTACCTCCATTAGTTCTTGAGAATGAAAGTCTTTATTTTAATTGACAAATTATTATAGCTCTTACTTGTGAAAAATAGAATCTAAAATTGCAAATAACTTGATCCCATTCTTCAATCTACTCCTTACGCTCTGCCAAAAAAATCTCCCTTGTCATGGCAATGAATGGTAACTTGATTTCAGAGATGAGCAACAATCCTTGGGCAGTCACTGCTAATGGCTTCCATAGACCTATTGTAGGATTTTGCCAAGATCAAGGGCACAATGAAAAGCATAAAAAGAGACAATAGAATGACAAGAACAAACTGTATTCTCATCAATATGCAAATGATCAACTAGATTAACCAATACAATGAATATAGGCTTGCTTATATAGGCAAGGCCATATGGATGTACAAGCACACAATTATGACATGTGGCTCAATGAGAAACAAGAGTAGGTAAGAAATACTAGGGGTAGGTAGGAGAAATAATATAATATTCCACAAGAGGTGGATGACCCACTGAATGTGGAGTGTAACAGCAAAATAAGACCACAAAAGGTGGAATTTCTCCTACAAGCTCTATCCCTATGTGTACACTTCCCTAAGTGTTTCAAATCCAAACTATGAAGAGATGCATTATCCTAAGTTAACTTAAGTGTAATAATATCCAAAATGAATATTTATTTACACCAACACCCCCCCTTAAGTGCAACTTAGGGGAATGAAGACTCAATTCAACAATGCAAGATGGGTCCTAGCTACTAGGCCATGATAGGTACCCATGTACAATATGAAAATGCAAGCAAAATCATGCAATGCAATCTCTCACAAACAGAGAAAGGGAGAAAACCCAGTGGGAAAAAACTCCCCCCCAAAAGAGAGATGAATGTACAAAAGACTCTCAAAGAAGGACAAAACCTCAAAGAGGAAAAAGTCCCCCCCATAAGAGAGGAAGGAAAAGTCAGCTGACCCCCCCTAATGACACATCCTGCACCCCCAAGAGAGCTCGCAATGGCTAGAACTTACTCTCGGTGAAAGGTTTGGTGAATATGTCAGTAACCTGCTCCGTTGTAGGACAATACTGCAAATCAATGACTTGCTCCTGAATGAGCTCTCGGATATAGTACATATGAATCTCGATGTGTTTGGTCCAATGGTGCTAGACCGGGTTCTTCGAGATTGCAATAGCACTCTGATTGTCGCAATGTAGAACTGTCGGTCATGGAGTGGTGAAACCAAACTCTGTGAGAATCTGCTAGAGCCAAATGGTCTCAATCGTTGCGTTAACAGCGCCTCGATACTCAGCCTCAGTCGAAGAGAGAGCAATAGCATGTTGCTTCTTGCTCTGCCAACAAATGGGGCCCGAACCAAGGTGAAAACTGTAACCAGAAGTAGACTTACGATCATCAAGATCGCCAGCCCAATCGGAGTCTGTGTAACCAACCAAGCGAAGTCCTGTGCCTGCTACATAGTGAATCCCACAGTGATGTGTACCCTGGATGTAATGAAGGATGCGTTTGGCGGCTTTCCAATAAAGCTCATGTGGTTCCTGCATGAAGCGGGAAACCATGCCAACTGCAAATGAAATATCAAGGCGTGTATGAGTCAAGTAGATGAGACTACCCACAAGCTGATGATACAAAGTGGCATCAACTAGTGGAGAAGAACATTGAGCCTCAAGCTTGACTCCTGAAAGAAAGGGAGTCGAGGCAGGCTTACAATCAGCCATATGAAAGCATGCAAGTAGATCAAGAGCATATTTGGGCTGTGATAGTGTAATCCTGGAAGGTGACTGTGAAATCTCTATCCCGAGAAAGTAGTGTAAAAGACCCAAGTCAATCATAGCAAATCTGTCATGCAAAGCAGATTTGACCCTACTAATGATGGATGAAGTACTCCCTGTAATGATCAAGTCATCAACATAGAGCACAAGTATCAAGTGAGAGTCATCCTGTCACAAAATGTAGACATTCGAATCAGAATGACACCTAGTGAAACCTGCGGAGAGAAGAAAGGAATCCATCTTGGCGTACCAAGCCCTGGGGGCCTGCTTAAGGCCATAGAGAGATTTCCTTAGTCTGCAAACCAAGGAAGTATCCTAGATGAAACCCTATGGCTGCTCCATATAAATCTCCTCATCAAGATCACCATGAAGAAAAGCACTCTTCACATCCATCTGATGTACAGCCCAACCATGAGTTGCAGCAATAGCAAGTGTCAAACGAATGGAGTTCATCTTGGCTACGGGTGTAAAGGTCTCAATATAGTCAACACCTGCAACCTGAGAGAAACCTTTCGCAACAAGCCAAGCCTTATACTTATCCACACTACCATCCGCTGCAAACTTGGTCTGATAGATCCACTTACATCGAACCATCTTTCTCCCCTTAGGGAGATGGACTAAATCCCATGTGTTGTTCCTCATCAAGGAACTATACTCTTCCTCCATAGCTTGGTCCCACTCAGAACCCCGGATGCTTCCCTAAATGTCTGTGGATCTGAAGCGGTAGCAATGAATGCATGTGGTAGATCCTGATGCTATGATCGAGTTCTCTATGTATCTAAAGGATCCCTAACAAGAGAACCTGTAGACTCAAGTGTCTGTCGAGCTCAACGAGGTTGAGGTCGAGGTGGAGAACGAGGCTCTTCAACTGCAAGTGGACCCTGTGGAGGTGTAACCCTACGAGTCGGAGTTGAAGGAGTCTCATCATCTGAATCACTAACATCACTATCCACAATGGAGGAAGGTGGAGGAGGTAGAGAGGCTAAGCTAGGAGAGCTTTCCTCAAAGTGAACACTCCTCTCAATGAACACCTCATGTGTCTCTGGATCCATCAATCTATATGTCTTAACACCCTCAGGATATCCAACAAATATGCAAGGCTGACTCTGAGGTTCCAATACCTTGCATTTCTGCAGAGGTATGCGAGCCCATGCTGGACACCCAAAGACTCTGAAATGTCTCACAATCGGTTTCCTACCAACCCAAGCCTCAAAAGGAGTAATACCTTTCAAAGCTTTGTGAGGAACCCAATTCTGGATGTGTGTGGCACAACTGATAGCCTCTACCCAAAAGGCGGGATCAAGAGAACATGCATGTATCATACAGCTAGCCATTTCTTTGAGAGTTCTATTCTTGCGTTCTGCAACCCCGTTCTGCTGTGGAGTGTATGTGACAGAATGTTGAAGATCAATCCCCTCAAATGTACAAAAATCCTCAAGTCTCTTGTTCACATATTCCCTTCCATTATCTGTGCGAAGAATCTTGACCACTTTCCCTGATTACTTCTCCACACAAGTCTTGAAGTCCTGAAATCTGTCAAATACTTCGCTCTTATGAATAAGAAAGTAGACCCAAGTGAAGCGGGAGTAGTCATCAATGAAGGTGAGAACATAGCGGGCCTTACTAAATGAAGGTGCTGGAAATGGACCTGCTACATCGCTGTGAACAAGTTGAAGAACTTCCAAAGCTCTCCAAGCTTTCCCTTTATCAAACTTCTCTTCGGGATGCTTGCCCATGGAACAACCTGAACATACACCCTTTGAAAAACTGATTCGAGGTAGACCTGTGACCATGTCTTTAGTGCTGAGCTGCTGAAGATAGCGGTAGTTGAGGTGACCAAACCGCTCATGCCATAGCTTACTTTCTGAATTTGAATGAGTAAGCATGGCCCTAGAAGGTGAATTTGGCACAAAGTGGGAGAATGAATAAAGCCTTGAGTTGTCATTGACTTGTCACACTACTACCAAGGCATCATCATCAAGTTCCTTTACCACAACTAAATCTGGTGTAAACTCAACCTTTTTCCCATTCCCATAGTGAGTGATTTGGTAGATAGAGAGAAGGTTGGTAGACAAGTTAGGAACATAGAGAACATTCTCAAATGTTCCATCATCCATGTCAACTGAACCTTTCCCTTCAACCTCTACTTGTGTATCATCACCTATGTAAATGTGAGGTACCTTAGATGGCTCCAATGAAGAAAACTGCTCCTTTGTAGAACCCATGTGATATGAGGCACCCAAGTCAAGTATCCATTGCTGTGAAGAACCTGTTGTAGCCACAAATGCTTGCCCTTTTCCCTTAGACTGTGAGGAAGAGGAAGGAGATGAATCCTTCTTTGTGTAGGCGGATGGCAAGTTGATGTTGTTTTTCTTAAGAAGATTGGTTAACTCATCAACTTGCTTTGTGTGGCATCGATGCTCATCATGACCATACTTCTTGCAATATGCACAAGTTGGTTTATCCTTCTTAGGTGGTGTCCCCTTCTTGGAAGAGGATGAAAAATCGCCTTGCAATGGAGAGGATGATTGTCCTTTTTCCTGGTGTGGCTTAGACCTAGAGTGCTTCTTCTTCTTGTTGGAATCTTTGCCTTGACTTCCTTGATTCCCTTGATTTGCCACCAAAGCCTTGGACTTTGAAGACTTGAGAAGCCCCATGTTCAACAACTTAGATTGTTCCAATATCAACATTTCTGTGAAAGCATCAAATGAAGGCATAACATAGGAACTCCCCACTGTCAAACGATGAGTTTGGAAGCTAGACACAAATGTTGCATATTCTGGTGCAAGCTTGTCCAACAAGTTGAATATCAACTGAGCATCCTTTTTGTCAATTCCACAATCCTTAAGCTTTGCTCTTAGCTCATTTGCTTTGGTGACATAATCTTGGATTGTATCAAAACTCTTGGGATCCAAGTTGGTGAGTTCATTGTCAATATGATAGCCTCTGATTTCATCAACTTGACCATACAATTTCTGAAACATATCCCAAGCTTCTTTGATTGTTTTACACTTCTCAATGTGAAAAATGAGGTCATATGATACATACTTGCGCAAAGTTCCAAGAGCCATGCAATTCTTTGTGAGACATTCTAATTGAGCATTTGGATCAGCCTTAGGATCAGGTGGTGTTGTTATTGTTCCATCTATGTAATGTGTGAGACCCTTTTCCATTAATTTACTCCATACTTTAATTTTCCACGATGCATAATTATGTGGAGTTAAAGGTGGAAATTTATGAGGACTCATTGCAACAAAAATGGAAAGAGCATAAAGAGAGGCACAATCACACAAGACACCCCCCCAAATTCACTCAATCAAAGAACCCCCCCAAAAGTGATGATTTGGCACTTTATAATTAGTGCGTATACAATGGGCCACTTGCAAAAAATGGCAAAGTGGACTTCTGATTACAATTTTACAACTGCCTCAATAAGGCCAAAAGAGACTCAAATTGATAATGCAAGAGATCTAACTAAGATTCAAGCAATCTACAAGTACCTAATAGGCCAAATAAGACCAATATCTGAAAGTACAATTTCCACTCAAAATCTCTGAAATCTGATCATAGATTATGAAAGTAAACGAAAAAACATGCACTTTTCAAAAAAAAGGGCACCTGAAAAGGAGGTCGTATGAGCTCAAACGAGGCTTTTGAAGTTGCAGAATTGAGGATTGGACAGGTACAGCTAAGAGAATTTGAAAATTCCAAAAAACCTATGCACCAAAATCAAAAAATAACCACACCACTGCGAAGATCACAAAATGTTAGCCCATTTCAAAAAAAATTGCACCAAAAAAGGAGCAAAAATGAGCAAGATATTGTCTTTCAAAGTTGGACTGCAAAACTGAAAAGCTCAATGAAGAGGGGGTAAAAAAATTTCAAAAAACTATTGATGTGGCGTTGGCGTTAGCAATTTACTGGCTTAAATTTGACGGTCGTATGATCGTCGCGAAAACTTCACCTCCTTGTTGACTGGGCGTTCGTATCGTACGGACTATTGACTGGGCAGCTGACTGGGCGTACGATCTGATGACGTGGCGGTCTGACGGTGCGTACGGACAAATGACGTGGCTCTGTGACTGGGTGTACGGTTTTGACCGCGGGCGAATGGCCGCCTGCCACGTGGCGGGCGTGGGTCCGCCTGTTTAGAAGACGCCGGAGAGGAGGGAAGCGGGCTGTCGGAGAGCCAGGTCGGGAGCCGAGGGGGCCGGTGGCGGGAGCGGGCTGCCGGAGAAAGGTTTGGCCGGCGGCGAGCTGGGAGCCGAGGGGGTCGGCAGTGGGTCGGGAGCCGAGGGGGCCAGCGAGAGTTTACACAGCGACGGCGGGAGGTACTCGGCGACGCGGGGGAGATCTGCGGCGACGCGGCGGCTCTGACAGTAGGTACGGCCTGCAACCTGCAACAAGCGCAGGGTACTGCGCAGTACGGGGGGGTCTGCGAAAGGTGCACAGCGGCAGCAGCGGCAGGAATTCTGGGCGCTGCAAGGTACAGTCGGGCGTCGGACCTACAGGGTACGATAGAGTAGGGGGGGTCCGCAGACCCCCAAACAACTTTTGCTTTTTTTTGTTTTTTTTTTTTATTTGCCCTTTTTTTTCGAATTTTTTTTGAAAAATAATTAAAAAAATTTCGAAATCCGTATGATAATAGCCAAAATGGGGAAAAAAAATTTCTCACCAAAATAGGTCGACTTTATAGTCAAAATTTATGGAAACGGCCTCCCGGATTCAACGATGATGTCCAAATCGCTGTACAACGCCCCCAAAAAATGAAGATCCCCAAATCCGAAAATAGAAGCCTCCAAAATGTCTTCAAAAAACTAATCAATGAAGCCCCAATAGCTCTGATACCATGTAGGATTTTGTCAAGATCAAGGGCACAATGAAAAGCATAAAAAGAGACAATAGAATGACAAGAACAAACTATATTCTCATCAATATGCAAATGATCAACTGGATTAACCAATACAATGAATATAGGTCTGCTTACATAGGCAAGGCCATATGGATGTACGAGCACACAATTATGACATGTGGCTCAATGAGAAACAAGGGTAGGTAAGAAATACTAGGGGTAGGTAGGAGAAATAATATAATATTCCACAAGAGGTGGATGATCCACCGAATGTGGAGTGTAACAGCAAAATAAGACCACAAAAGGTGGAATTTCTCCTACAAGCTCTATCCCTATGTGCACACTTCCCTAAGTGTCTCAAATCCAAACTACGAAGAGATGCATTATCCTAAGTTAACTTAAGTAAAGTGTAATAATATCCAAAATGAATATTTATTTACACCAACACCTATAATACTCTAGTTTTTTTTCAAATAGATCTCATACACCTTCAGCAGCAAATAGAAATGACTTAGATCTGTGATCAAACGAAACTTGGATGGCAACTTTTTCTCTGCCTCTTCTTCCTAAGACAATTTCCAAAATGATGCCTCCTTTGTGATCTTGCAATATGATCTCCTTAGCACTTTCCAAATTAGTGACAAGCTCTGCAAATTTTCATTATCTCATGGCCACAATTATCTTTTCTCTATAGCTGCAAAAATCTCTCTACACATTGACTTCTCTTTCCAGTGGCGACTGTTTCTTGATTGGTGTCTTCTCTGATTTCACACTTTTCACAAAGTCTTGGAACCCAAACTCCTCTTTAATGGCTGAAGCCTCAAATCTCCTGAATCATCCTGCTTTGATACTACTTTTAGGTGGGCAGAGGAAATAAAGAATAGAATATATGTGCTGCTGCACAAAGAAATTTGTACTGCTCGATGGAAAAACCAGTTACATATGCCTCTTTTATAGAGGTCTAGTAATGAGATATTTCATCGAGAACACTCGGCATCAGAGTGAACAATGCTTGACAAGGGATTTGTCTCTCATGCCCCACAACTCTCTAATCCCATCAAATTTCATTTCGTTTCTTCTCGATAATTAAAACACAAAGACATTACTCATTAAAATACGAAAGACAATATTCATTAAGACGTTAAGACATTCTTCAGAAACTACAAAGAGGAAAAAAAAATTATGGCCTTAATAGGAAGGGAGCAAAGCACTTACAAGATAGCAAAGCCAACAAATTCTTTGAAAGATGTAAGTGGTATAAAATCAAGCGATTATGCAATGAGAGGAAGAGAGAAAATGTAGGATATGGATCGAATACTCTAATGTTTCGAATTTCGCACAGCGTCTATTTGTAACTGTCATATTTTTGCAATTGCATAAAAAAAAATTTAGAAGTTTTTCAACATAAAAATCATATATTCATAAACAAATTAGTCGAAAAAAACCAGCTTAAAGTATATGGTGTTAGCTAATTTTTCACCGAAACAATTTTTAAGGAGAGCACAATATATGTTATGTTATATTTTTTTAGATAAAAATAAGATCATTTTGTGTGGCCCCTTTTTTTAAAATCTTTAATTTCCACCATTTTCAAAAAAAATAGTAGTTTGGAAAGTAGAATCGAAGTACTACAACTCTTGTTCTTGTTGCAACTTCAAATTTTGAATGTAACTATCTTCAATTTCTTGTTAAAATTTAAACTTTGTTAATTTCAAAAAAAAGGTTTATATCAAGCATGATCTGGTTTGTTTGTATAAAATTCTCCTTCCTTCTCCATGAATTCTTTATTCTGACATGGAGAAAAAATACACGAATATAACACAAACAACAAATTGTCCTTCAGTATAGCACAATGTGTGCTTTAAATATTAGATAGCAATTGTAAGACCTAGAGAGAACTATGAAACCTGGTTCCAAATTCATCTTACAACTTAGATGCAAAACCTTATGAAGAAAGACGAGTTGTGGTGTTTGAACAATCTATATTGCCTTTTGCATATGAGTAAACTATCTACGTTGTTTCATACACCTGATCTTTGAAACATTTATTTAGTTTTGATGGCGAGTACATTCAAATCTCTGCATATTCTATATTATAAAATATATATATATAAAGTTTAAAAGTCACTTGATATATTTTAGCTTGGATGTGTTAATATAATTTTGACATAAACTGATATCTTCAAGTATTTTATATAATTTTTTATACTCAGATGCATATTTGTAATTACATATTTGTAGATTGATATATGTAAATGACTATATATACATATATAGTCTTCTTCCTCTTCATGAATATATTTGCAATCATAATCAGCCATTTGATAACTTTATGTAGAGTGGTATATTATAAATAAGATGATATATTTTGACTTTTGAGACTACTATTTTTAGACTGTATTGTCAATTATATGGTGTAATGACACCTACAATTACCATGTTCATTTGATCATAGTTGTTTGTAGGCATCACTATTATGTAACAGTTTATACCTGTTGACCCATTTTTTAACCCAACCAGATCCAAACATTTTATGCTCGTCCTATCTTATCTCCATTTCATAAAAATAGTCTACATGAATATGGCTTAATTTGTTTGCACATAAAGATGGCCTGACAAATTATAAAAAACTGAAGGTGTCTTTGTCCTCCTGGTAAAGTCCTATGAACTTACGAAGTACGGTTGCAAAGGCAGAGGTGTTTAACACTATATTAGTGAAAGCTGTTCGAAAAACTAAGAAAGATGTTCTGGGTTCACAAAAGGATAAAGATAATGGTTGAATGAGACAATGTCTCATGCCCCTGGGGATGAAAGAGAATCTTGAGCTATTCTGAGAGGATGAATCTCATTTCTGTTATTGGGATATACAATGAAATAAGAGGAAATCTAATGGCGGTCTTGCATACTGCACCTGCATGAGAGGCAATGAAATATTTGGTTTAGTAATTACAAGTTAAGTATGTTAAAGATTGAAATGTTCGATGTAATGCTTCAAAAGTGTTGGCATATTAATTTCCCCATATGCATGTGATCAACTGTAGTTCAATTGAACTGTAGTTTGATCAATTTTAGTTTGTAAGAGCTAAAATAAGAGCTCTAAAAATAAAATTTACATCAAGATTCTAACTGTATGTTTGTTTTTTTATGTTTAGCTGGTATTGGTGTGCCAAAAACCTTTATATAAAGAGGTAGATTGTAATGAAATCTTTGTCTTTGATCACGCAATCAATAAATATTTTATATTCAGTTTTGAATGAATATAAAGTTTTATCTGCTTTTTGAAATAATTGTGTGTTTATTACAATGTAACAATTTGTGTCTATTATTTATTTTCTTCAAAAAGTGTGTGAAATCGGAAGAGAGTTTTAAAACAAATACCATCAGCGGCAATTTTTAGTAGTTTGAGAAATAATCTGATGGCAATTTGAGCAGTTCTAGTGGGCAGCGAATCAGGATGTTAATGAAGAAGAATTGATTGAAGCTTTACCTGAGGACTTAACTAAGGGAGATTCGATGGCATCTTTGTTTGGATCTTTTGAAGAAAGTACGCATTTTTCACTGTCATGGGTGAACAAGTTTTGAATGCTTTTTGTGAACGTTTAAGGCAGCGCCTTTACATAGGTGAAAGTCCGATCATTCGTAGAAACCATCAAATTGATAAGACGACTGGCCAAAGAGAAAATTTTTAGCAGAACATCCATTGTGTAAGCAGTGTAGAAGCTTTTTCTCTTCAAGCGGGTGATTTGGAAGTAGTGACAAAACTTTTCAGTCGCTAACTATACAATCAAAAATGTTCAAGGGGCCTTGGAAATATTGTAGCTGGCCTGGGAAAAGCATTACAGAAAAAGGGACACCTTGTGGAAATCATACTGCCTAAGTATGATTACATGGATTACAGTCGGATTGGTAAATTAAAGGTTTTTGATGTGCAGATTGATTCATATTTTAATGACCGCTTGTTCAAAAACAAATTTTGGTTAGGGACTGTCGAAGGTCTTCCTGTGTATTTCGTTGAACCTCACCATCCAGCAAAATTCTTCTGACAAGGACAAATCTATGGAGAGAGTGATGATTTCAGACGTTTTACATTTTCTTGTCAAGCAGTATTGGAATTTACTCTACAATCTAGAAAGAAACTCAGTATAATTCACAGTCATGATTGGCAGACAGAATTAATTGTATCGATCTGTTAATGTTCGATACAACCATTAGACTTATAGAATCTACAGGAAGCGGTTAAGTCATGTCACAAACCCAAGCGATGCGCTGCACAGCACAAGGAGACCAAAGGCGCACACCTTGCAACAATCCCTTGATCAAGCTCCGATACCACTTGTTACAAGTGTGGTTGCCATTGTACCAAAAGATCGACATGTTAATGCCCAATACAACCACTAGACTTATAGAATCTACAGGAGGCGGTTAAGTCATGTCACAAACCCGAACGCTGCGCTACACAGCACAAAAAGACCAAAAGCGCACACCTTGCAACATATACGACTGAAGATAAACTACTATACTTTTGCTTGAAATAATTTCTTGTTACATACACCTCTATTCATCATTAATTCCATTAACATGTCATAATTTTGGGTATCAGGAAACAGAGTCTGTTGTAGCTTTAGTAGCTTGTGGTCTTGACATTCAACAATTGAACAGACTAGATAGAATGCAGGATAATTTCAAGCATGGCAGAATAAATTCTATTTTTCTCAAAATATTGTAACAACTGTATCAAGGCTCAGAGGGTGGCAAAGACCTTCAGACCACTTTAGCTGCTCATTCAAAGAAATTCATTAGAATATTAAATAGGATTGACACGGAAGCATGGGACACCTTAACTGATCCTCTTTTAGATTTTCAATACAGTGCTGATGATTTTAGTGGGAAGGTACAGAACATAGCTGAAAGTTTCATTTTGGGACATCAAAGCAATATGGAAGTAGAAGATAGTTAAAATACGAATGTTTCTAGTGATATAGTTTGGGATGATTCCTCCCTCCGTGTTAATTAATTACCAACATACTGTCAAGACATCAAACAAAGCAGGAAGGTGGAAAGTTAAAAGCAGGGTAATTTTGTAACTGATTTTCAAGAAGCAGTTACCTGAAACCGAAAGGTCTCTGGGAAAACCTTTGATTACAAGGATGGATCTGCTTGGATCTGCTTTGAAACTCGATCAGAAGGAGAGCATTTTTTAGATTTGTGAAAAAGGGAGAGAGCAGTACATTTTTCTGTTCCAAACATAATCTTTATCCTTTTAACTGCAGATTTGCCTTTGAATTTGTTCAGTTGTTTTTTTGGTGTCTTCCTATCCTATTAGACTATGCATATATTTACTATGAAATATTTGAATTCTAAGCTATTCATATATCTGAAAAGGAATTACCGATACTTTATCTTGTTCTTTCTCTTGTTTATCATTCATGGGCTTGGATAGATAATCTTTGTGTTGTCTATCTTTGTTCCTTTCATTCCTATTTCAACTTTCATCTGCGTCATGTCTACCCTCATCAAATGAGGGATACATACCTCTAAAATTCAGAGGAAAATCGGTAATTTAATAGGGGTTTTTTCAATTGTTAGTTGCAATTTGTCCTTACACCTAAACTAAACTAAATCAATTTATTGATCATTTTGAAAAGACAAATCTGTTTACTAACAATGTCCATTATTTTAAATGTTTAAGTTTGTCACCAACATTAGATATTCTTAAAATGTAAAATGTTTAAGTTTGTAGCATTATAAGATATCAAAAGCATTTATATGACTAATTCTAATTGAGAATAAAATTATCACAAGATTTCACAAGTTGTATGACAATGGGAATTGAATACCAATAGCATTTAGTAATGTGTACAACCAGTCCACATGTTTTTTGAGACATAATTAACTCATCTTGTCAATAGTTCGAGTACTTGTTAGGCTGCCTTGTGCAGCAGCTCTACAATGTCTTATTAAGCACGGTCTGGTTGGTTTTTATTAAAAAAATTATACTTATATGGAAAAAAAACACAGTATAGCAGAAACATCAGTTATCCTTCGGTATAGCACAATGTGTGTTTTAGATATTAGATAGCAGTTAAACTTAGAGCGTGTAAGAGTTAGAGAGAGATATGAAACAAAGTTCCAAATTCGTCATACAACTTAGATGCAAAACCTTGTGAAGAAAGACATGTTGTGGTGTTTTAACAATCTATATTGCCTTTGCATACGAGTAAACTACCTACACTGTTTGATACACTATAAAGTTTGGTGGTCTGTTGTGTTATTTCTCTACCGGTGAAACTTTACCTTTGAAACATTTATTTAGTTTTGACAGTGAGTACATTCAAATCTCTGCATATTCTATATAATATAAATAGAAAAGTTTACTTTAATTGAATGTGTTACTTGTTATAATTTTGACATAAACTGATATGTTCAGCTATTTTATATTTTTTTTATACTTTGTAGGTTGATATATATGTATATGCATATTTATTTATATAGCTTTCTTCTTGATGAATATATTGTGAGAGTTGAGAAACACAATACCACAGGAGCCTAAAGATCTTCTCCAAGCTAAATAATCTGTTACAAGGAGAAGCAAGGAAGCAAAATAACTAAAAAGCAAAGAACACAGAAAATATGCTCAAAAGATGAGAGCTCAATAATCATCAAAATGTGTGATGTGATAATAATACAAAGAAAAGAAAATTAACTTCTAATAGGTCAAGAAACCCTAAAAGGGAAAACCCTAGGCTTGCAATAATTATTATGCACCTAATGTTAGCTTAAGTGTAAAAAGAGATAATAGGGAACTTAAAGAATTAAACAAATATTGTTTAATTAATCAAGTAAAGACCCAATTACTCTAACACCCCCCCTTAAGCTAGACTTAGGGAGAAGCTAAACCCTAGAACAGCTACTGAAAGCAGGAAAGATGGGTCCCGGCAACAAGGCCTGATCAGGTACCCAAATACAATGAAATCTCTATGAAAGGGAGACAAAGGAGAAAACCCAGTGGGAAAAAACTCCTCTCCAAAAAGAGATAGAACATGCTGAAAGAAGAAGAAGGAAGGAAGGCCTCATAAAGACCCCCCAAGGACAACTTCCTTCACCCCAAATATAGAGCGCAACTGAAGATGGCGCGGCGATGCAAAAGGTTTCGTGAAGACGTCTGCAACTTGCTCGGTAGTGAGAACGTACTTCAGAATGAGAGAACCATCTTGAATCAACTGGCGAATGAAATGCATGTGAAGCTCAATGTGCTTCGTCCGCTGATGCTCTACTGGGTTGCGGGAAATATGAATAGCACTATGATTGTCACACCAAAGAACAGTGGGACTATCAGGAGGAAAACCAAACTCAGTCATCAACTATTGTAGCCATAAAATCTCCTAACTAGCGAGCACAACAGCTCGGTATTCAGCCTTTGTAGATGATAATGCATGTGCAATCTTCTTCTTGCAAGACCATGTGATTGGACCAGAGCCAAGATGGAAAACAAAGCCAGAAGTAGACTTCCGATCAGTGACATCAGAAGCCCAATATGAGTCAGTGTAGCCAACAATGTGAGGTTCCCCTGATGTGTAGTGAATACCATGAGAAATAGAGCCCCGAATGTACCTCAAAATACGTTTGGCAGTTTGCCAATGACTCTCATGAGGATCATGGGATAATCGAGAGACAAGGCCAATCGCAAAGGAAATATCAGGACGGGTGTGAGTCAGGTACAACAAACTGTCAACCAACTGCCTGTAAAGTGTAGAATCTACTGAAGGAGTGGGACAAGCAGTAATCAACACAACCCCTGACTGAAAAGGAGTGGGAACAGGCTTGCAATCAAGCATGCCAAAGCGCTGAAACATGTCAAGAGCATACTTCTGCTGGTAAATGTAGATCCCATCAGAAGACTGAATCACCTGAAGACCAAGGAAATAGTGCAGAAGACCGAGATTTGTCATCTCAAACTGGTTCATCAAGGCTCGCTGAATATGTTGAATCATAGAGGATGAGCTACCTGTGATGAGGAGATCATCAACATAGAGCACAAGAATCAGGATCGCACCCTCAAGAAGGTGAATATACACTGTGTGATCAGAATGACTGCGGGTGAAACCAGTGAAAAGCAAGAAAGAATCCATCTTCTCATACCAAGCCCGACGGGCTTGTTTGAGACCATACAATGAATGTCGAAGTCTGCAAACCAAAGAACTGTCTTGCACGAATCCCTGAGGCTGCTCCATGTAGATTTCCTCCTATAAGACCCCATGCAAGAAGGCACTCTTCACATCCATCTGAAAAAACGGTCCATCCCCTAGAAGCTACAAGAGATAGTACAAAGCGAATAGAATTCATCTTGGCGACAGGGGCAAAAGTCTCGGAGTAATCAATACCCTCAACCTATGAAAAACCCTTCGCAACAAGATGTGCTTTGTACTTATCAATGGAACCATCAGCAGCATACTTAGTGCGATACAACCAGTGGCACCTAACCATCTTTCTGCCCTTAGGAAGAGGACAGAGATCCCAAGTATTATTCCTCATCAAAGAAGAATACTCCTCCTCCATAACACAATCCCACTCAGGGTGTCCTGTAGCCTCTGAAAACTTCTGAGGATCATCTGAAATAGCATGACTCAAAAGAATAGAACCCATAGTATGAGAACGAGTGCGATGAGTATCTGAAGGATCACTGGCCAGAGGACTTGCTACCTCAATAGTAAGGCGAGCCCACTTGGGTATCTGAGGTGGAGCGGGTGGAGGTGGGGGTGGTGGATCGTCAGCACCATCATCAGAATCATCCTCAAAAAGATCTGGAAGAGATGCAGTGGAAGGAGTAGGCAGAGGACTAGACACTGGAGTCGAGGTATCCACTGTGGGAAGGCGCTCATCAAACTAAACATTCCGTCGAAACAAGGCCTCTCTGGAATCAGGATCAAACAACCTGTACACCTTAACATCCTCACAATAGCCAACAAAAATGAGTGGTCGGATCTTCCGCTCCATGGCTTTCTTCTGAGCATCAGGAATAAAAGCCCAAGTCTCACTGCCAAACACTCAGAAAAAAGAAACATCAGGCTTGTCATGAGACCAAGCCTCCTCAGGAGTCATATGTTGAATCACCTTGTGAGGCATTTGATTCTGAATATAGTTGGCAAAATTGACTGCCTCATCCCAAAAAGACGAATCCATGAACCTGGACTGAATCATACAATTCGCTATCTCCCGTAAAGTTTTGTTCTTGCGCTCAGCGACACCATTCTACTGAGGGGTGTAGGGAACAGTAAACTGATGCTGCAAACCATGCTCAGTGCAAAAATCTCTGAAAGCCTGATTCATATACTCCCCCCCATTATCTGTACGTATCCATCGAATAGAATAGACAGATTGTTCCTCTACAAATGTCTTGAAGATTCAAATGAATCAAAGACATCAGACTTGTACTTAAGAAAGTACACCCATGTGAGTCTGGAGAAGTCATCAATAAAAGTGAGTACATACTTGGCCCTAGAAAAAGGAGTGGGAAATGACTTGAGATCATTATGAATCAACTCTAAGGGTGTCAAAGCACAAGAGGCTCTTCCCTTCGAAAAGGGATCTCTACGATGCTTGCCAAGCACACAACCATGACAAACACCATCAATGCAGGAAATATGTGGGAGCCCAAGAACAAGTGCCTATGTACTCATCTATTGAAGATATCTGTAATTGACATGGCCCAAGCGCTCATGCCAAAGCTGACTCACTGAATCTGCATGTGCTATAAGAGATGAACCTGTACCCGAAGGGGGCTCAAATTCATCAAATCTGTAAAGATGAGATGCAGTATCAACACTCCCAGTAGCCACAACAAAATCAGGGTCATGGAAGTCCTGAATAACCACATCATGTGGTGAGAACTCAACTGTCTTACCAAAACCAGAGTGGCAAAACTTATAAATGGACAAGAGGTTCGTCGAGATGTCAAGGACAACCAGAACATCCTGCAGAGTACCCCCATCCAAAGAGACAAAACCTAAACCCAAGACTAAAAGTTGAACTAAGTCACCCACTGCAATCTGTGAAATAACACAAGAGGCAAGAGAAGTAACCAACTGTTGAGTGTGAGTCATATGGTGAGAAGCACCAGAATCTAGTATCCATGTGGACCCATAGGTCAAATCTCGAGAAGTGAGAACATGGCCTTTCCCTGTGGAAGGAGAAGACGCTTGAGGTGAGGAGATGTGATGCTGGTGCATGGCTTCCTCTAAAGCCTCTAATCGTTTCCAACACCTGGAAACTAGATGTTCCTTCCTTGCCACAAAAACTGCAAGTATCTCCTGATTTCTTCTTAGTCTTGGAGGAAGACTCACCAGAATGCGAATATTTCTCTTGTTTTGGAGGAAATGGAGGTTTAGAATCAGACGTAGGAGGTGGCTTGGAGGAAGACTCATTGTCGGCAAAATTCTTCTTGGGCTTCGATTTCTGCTTTTGCTTATCCTTAGAGGACTGAGCAACCAATGCTTTGTTCTTGGAGCCTGAGAGCTTATCCAGATGAGAAAGATGAGACTGCTTACGAGACAAACGCTCACAAAAGACATCAAAGGTAGGCATGTTGAAACAAGCACCCAAGCCATCCATGGTGGAGTAGAAAGCAGAGGCAAAAAACTGAAAATGACCCCGAAGCTTCGAAAGAATCAAGTGAATGCACTCTGTGTCTGTCTTGATCTTACCTCATCCCTGAAGAAAAGATCTGATAGTTTTGAACTTGTTCGAAAAAACCTCAATGGTGGGAAAGGAATCAGGTGACAAGGAAAGCAACTCTGCCTCAATCTGTAATGCCTGAATCTCATTAACCCTCCTGAAGAGAGAATCAAACTTCAAGCACATAGCCCGAGGAGTGAGTAACTCATCAAGGTGAAACATAAGACTATCAGAGACGTGCAAAGAGAGCAAACCCATGGCCTCATCCATCTTGTTTTTGTGTTGAAGAAGCTCATAAGGACACTGCAATATAGGCTAAACCTCATCCAAAAAAGACCACAAGCCTCATGCCCGGAGAAGCCTCATGATGTGGGGCTTCCAGGTGTGATATTTGTGTGAATTCAACAACTCAACTGAAGGATCTGCCATGAAAACAAAACTTTACACCTGCACCTGCTTGTTGGTTTATTTTATTATGTGATCTTTCAAAATAGACAGAAGATGCAGAAGGGCTTGTTTGTTTTGAGATTTTTGGTGTTCTTTATTTCTGAGATAAATAACATAAAGTGAGAAAAAACACCCCCCCACAATAGATAAACCCAAACGTTAGTACACACTGATGAGAAGGAAGTAGTGCATAAGCAAAAAAACTTCAAACCGATATATCATGTACTTGATGAAAATTCTGAGAAAAATTATCACATATCTGAAAAGAGCATGCTGAGAGCTTTCCAATGCCTATTTGTTTTCGAAAAACAGAGTCTGTTTGCCCAATCTATGGCCCCAGAAGTGCAGAAAAAGACCCGACTTTGACTGGAAAAAAGTATAGTCAAACAGAAGATTCAGAAAAAACATCCAACACCATGAGGTCCGGCTCGGAACCAGCTTTTCGATGTCTATTTGTTTTCGAAAAAGGGACTCTGTATGCTCAAGATATAGCCAAAAAACGAACCCCCCCTCAAAAAGGCAAGAGGGTGGTGGTCTGATGGAGGACCCAAGTAGAGGTGGCGCACGAGCGGCGCTCCGGTGGCTCTCTGGTGGCTCTCCGACGGCGCTCCAAGGAGGAGAAGCGGAGGAGGTGGTTGGGCGGCGGCGCAGGCTGGGTCAGGCGGTGGTGGTGGCTGGGCTGGGCCGGGCGGTGGCACTAGCTAAGCAAGGCGACGGCAGCACTTGCTAGGCGGGGCGGTGGCGACACTAGCTAGGCGGGGGGGGCGGTGATGCTAGTTGGGTCAGCAGGTGGCCGGAGGGCCGGCGAAAGTCGGCGGGGCCAAAAGAGTCGGTAGGGGTCGGGCTGGAGGATGGGACCGGCAAGGGCCGAGGCCGAGGCCAGTGGGGGTCGGACAGGTCCGGAACCCTGCAAAAACCAAATTCCCAAAAAAAAAAATTAAAACCCCTTTTTTTCCTTTTTCGCCTTTGACCTTTTTTTTATTTTTATTTTATTTTTGGTTGATATTTTTTGAAAAAAAATTTCTTGATTTGCATGTCAGGGTCGTACGGCCTTGTACTAAAGAAAAAATTGCCCCTAGATGCTCAGAAGTCAAAACTAGGCAAGTTTTATATGACTATAGGGGTTTTTGAGCCTTCTGAGCACGATGGTGAGGTATGTTTAGGCCCAAAGTGCTCAGGAAAAAAGGCCTATCCTTAGGTACAAAAGAAAAACTTCCTAAAACCTCAGATCTGCTTCCAATGCACAAATTCTCAAAACAAGAACAGATAGTTGTAGATCTGGAGCTCTGATACCATGTGAGAGTTGAGAAACACAACACCACGGGAGCCTAAAGATCTTCTGCAAGCTAAATAATATGTTACAAAGAGAAGCAAGGAAGCAAAATAACTGAAAAGCAAAGAACACATAAAATATGCTCAAAAGATGAGAGTTCAATAATCACCAAAATGTGTAATGTGATAATAATACAAAGAAAAGAAAATTAACCTCTAATAGGTCAAGAAACTTTAAAAGGGAAAACCCTAGGCTTGCACATAATAATTAATAAAAGAATTAATTATTATGCACCTAATGTTAGCTTAAGTGTAAAAAGAGATAATAGGGAACTTAAAGAATTAAACAAATATTGTTTAATTAATCAAGTAAAGACCCAATTACTCTAACATATATTTCAAATCATAATCATTCAACAATAGTCTTTATTCTTCTTTGAGGAGCAATATAACTGATAACTTCATGTAGAGTCATATATTGTAAATTGGATGATATGTTTCAAGACTGCTATTTTTCATATTATATTTGTAATGACACCTACAACCATGTGCATTAATTGTTTGTAAGCATCATTATTATATAATAGTTTATATTCATTATTTTAGATGTTTAAGTTTATCAACAATCTTAGATATTGTATAAATGTAAAATAATTATGGCAATGGATAATTCATAGCATTATAGGATATCAAAAGAATTTATATGACTAATTCTAATTGAGAATAAAATTATTAAAAGATTTCACAAGCTGTATGACAATAGGAATTGAATACAAATAGCATTTAGTAGTGTATACAATCATATATTTTTTGAGACATTGTCAATCACGTACATTGGTGTGATACCAATGTTTAGCACATACACACACATATATACCAAAATATTTCAAACTATAATATTTGTCAAAAATGTGACTTCTGATATGCTTAAAGTATGTCCATACTCTGTTGTAAAAGCTAGTAGGATGTTGTCAAAGGATGTGAATTGAACGATTTGTGGAGTTATATGCATTTAACTATAGTAAATATAATAGAGATGGAGAATTTTTTTTGGATATCAATATAAAGTCGGATTATTGATCAAGGTGTTTTGGAATAATCTAATATTATAATTATATTAAAGATAAAAGGTAATACAAATATTATATTCACATGAATTATATAATTAATTTTAGCTCATTATATATGAGATATTCTTGTTCAATGCCTCTTGGCATCTCACTATTCATCATCTAGCTTTCAGCTATTTCGATAGTGGACTTATAGTGGTCTTATAGGTGCAAAGTCAACAAAAGTGAATTTACCATATTGAAGAATGCTTGCCAAGGAAAAATCACACTTGATTCTAAATAAGCTATATTTTAATTCTATGAGATCCTAAAGCATAATATTTCTCTTATATACTTGTGACTAGTTTTGCCCCACTAATATAGTTCAAGTATAGCTTGTATATTTACATATAGAGTTTTTTATGATTCTCTTTAGGGTTTAGGCAACTATTCAAGCATGTTAAATATGTTAGAGTTGTCAATGGACTCAAGCCTCTAGGATTATCTACAAAACCAAAGATGCCTTCCACAAGAGAGCTACAAGAGCAAAATATTTTCTAATTATGAGCGCAATGGATTACATTCATGTTGGACTCCAAAATGTACATATGATGTTGTTATCCTATTTTCAGATTTGGCCTTCAACTCTGAAAAAATAGGATAACCCCCACAATTTTTGTCTGAATTGTGGCCTATATACTCTAAGCATGTTAATAGAGATGATTTTCACTTAAATCCCCTCTCTCGACTTAAGTCCTTAAGTCAATTTTTGTTCAAGTCTTTTCTTTCAAAGTTTTTAGTTTCCATTTTTAAGTTAGCTTTATTTTCTTTAGTCATTTGTATCAAATCGGGTCTTAAACTCAATTCTACACTTGCTTGGTCATTTGGTTTAAATCAGGTCCATAGACTCGAAATGCACCTAACAACCCAATTTACATCATTTATTTCCCATACTTAGCATTAAATGTGTTTGAGTCTGATTTAATATCGAATTCTTTAATCCTTTTTATTATCTTCCCTTTGGTTTTATTGTCATCTTTTTGCCCTATCTTTTTGTGATCTCTGAGGTGAAGAGTCATCATCATCATTGCTTTTTACAAGGTATGATTTTCATTTTTGTTCTTCTTTTGTTTTTGGGGGTTTGCATTTAGGGCTTTTGAAATACAAATGCCTGTCATTGTTGAGTTATCTTTATTTCAAAACCCACATGACACACACCATATTCATGGTGTCATTCAGATCTAATGACCCGAGCAACATCATGATTATGGTTTTTAGCATTTTAAATCTTCGACCAATACCTTACGGTGTCGTTCGAGTCTGTAGACTCAAACCCCGCCAGTTTTTACCAAGCACGGTGTTGTTCGGGCCTACAAACTCGAACAACACTAAAACACTTGTGATGCTATGTATCTCATGAATCAACACTTAAGGGTGTTGTTTGGATCCATAGATCTGAACTACATCAATTAAAGGGTGTTGTTCAGGTCTACGAACCCAAACAACACCGCCACCAAGCCTTTACCTTGGTGTAAGTCGAGTAAACAGACCCAACCTACACTGCCCCTTTTTTTGTATCATTGTGGTGTATGTCGAGTTTGTGTACCCAACTTACACTTATTTTTAATTTACCCTCTCCAAGGTGTAAATCAAGTCTATAGGCCCTATTTGCACCATATATTTCATGAACATTATCCCAAGTGCAAACTAGGCCTAAAGACCCGATTGACACCTACACTTAGAAATTTCTCTAAGTGTAGAAATATAAGATACAATTGTTTGCTTAGAATTTATCTAAGTATAAAGAAGAAAGTTTAACTCTTGGAGAACCTTTGAAGACATGGCCTTTTCAGCCTTCTTGTTCCAATGAAGATGTTTTTCTCATGAAGATGTTTTGGCTAACTCGGGAGGTTTTTCTCAAACTTATTGCAATCACAGTGTTTACTAGATGACTTCACCCTCTTCGAGTCAAAAAAAGATGAAATTCAAAAAGCAAGTTCCTCATCCTACCTTTCCACAATCCTCAATGACGTCCATCATTGAGCATATCAGGGAAACAAAGATTGGTCATATAGATTTGGAAGAGTTTGTCAAAAGGGCTTAGAATCCTCCTAACTACTATTTGATGGAACCTACTAGATCAATAGTAGTATAAATTTGGTCGCATCTTTCCCCATGTCAGTTCAGAATCCTTAGTTTGTGCTTGTAGTGGCCAATCATTTGGATCCAATGAGTAGAAGTGTCAAAGATGTTGATGGGAATAAGGTGTTGGTTTTGGATGAAGATTTATTTGATACAAAGTTCAAATATCGAGATATAGATTCTTTTGCCAACATAAATATAGAGTTAGCTAGAGTTTATTATGAGAAGAATTCTAACAGGCACAGGAGGAACATTAATGATAATTGGTTAAAAATTCCTAGGCCAACCATTTCCAAGTGGCCCAAGACTATTCACCAAACTGATTTCAAAGAAGTGAGTGACCTATTCACTCTTTTGAGCAAGGTAAAGGGTTTGCCAACTTCATATACATATTATGAATGTATGTATCAATACATTCATGTCATAAGGCAATTTATAACAAAAGAATCTATTGGGGAAGGCAAAAGAAACCAAACAAGGACACACTTTGGAATCCCGGAAACCCGAGGTTCTGGAATGTGTACAAGGAGCAAAAGGACTCCGAGGTTTGGGGAACCTAAAACTCTAAAGAGGCAGAACCAAAAAAAGGAAAAGACAAGAAAGCAACAAGAAACAGGAAAGAAATTAAGGGGGACCCAACATTTCATAAGAAGGAATGGAAGAGGTGAGTATGCAAGGCATAACACAATCTAAGCAAGATTTGAAACAAAACTAACAAAGTTCGATATCAATAGAACCTTTGGCTCATGTTTATGGATAAAACCACATTTTATCTCTCAAAATACAACCTAGCCCAAAGATTCTAAGATTGCTCTATTAAAATTGAGCTTACACCATCTAGCTAGAGAAGTCCTCAAGTTTGAAGGTAGATCATCTTGACCAACCCAATGTAAGAGAAATGACATTGTTTACTCGTTACTTTTTAAAATCTCTTTTATTTACTAAAGAGATTATTTATTCATTTTATAGTTATTTAATTTATTAAAAAGTAATTCTATTTTATTTATATTATTTTTTAAAAAAAAAAATTATAGAATTATTTTATTTTATTTATTAAAAAATTATTTTTATAGAAATATTTTATTTTGATTTAAGTCTAAGAAATTTTATATTTCATTTATTTAAAACTATTTTTAAAGTTCTGTTTTTTTAATATATGTTGGCTCTACAAACATAGTACAACCATAAAAGAGAGGATCAAAATGGATTAGAGAAGGAACCCAACTCAAAACAAGATTGTACTACTCATTACATCAAAACGGACCCAAAACTAAATGGGAATTGACATAGCTATGCAAAAATTATAATTGAACAATATCTAGCATGCAGGCATTGAGCACCCCCGATAACAGCTTAAAACCCCATATAATGCCCTTGGGGTTGGTTATTTCAGCCCAAATAGACTATCATTTCATAGCTATCAGTATTGTATGAGTCAGAAATTTGGTGGTCAAAACGGAAGCAAACCTTTGCTTTAGGCTTCTTTAAAGCAAATTATGCATTTGTTGTTTCTCTTGGTTGTCTTACTTGGTTCTTGATTGCTTTATCCTTGATCCTTTTCCCTGACCCTTTTGGAGGCACCGTCTACGCAGCCATCAGGATGCACCATCGCATCCGATGGCCCTTAACACCGTAACTGCAATTAACTATATTTCAACAATAGAACTACCCGATCATACATCCACAACAGTTCGATGAGGAAAAATCAGAAAGATGAAACATCCAACTGCAGTTCAACGATGAAAAATCAGCAAGATGAAATTTTTGGATCGAGCTAATTCTTACTTTTTCTTGTTAACGTTTCAATATTTTTTTACTAATCTCTGTGAACCTGCTGCATCTGCCAATGAAGCTGAAAAACGGTATTGCTTGAGATTATTTTGTGAACCTGCTGCGATTGCTTGTGCATTGCTGCGGATTTTTTCGGTATTGCAATTATAAACCAACATAACAAGTTATATAAATAGGTTGAACTCAGTTATATAAATTAGTTTGATTTCTGTTATGATAAATATTGTAAAACCAGAATTTCAAGCTTGCGTGGATGATCTCCAGCTGAGGTTGCTTACATTTGTCATTTTAAATTCCCACCCCAAGAAAATCAAGGCTATGGGCACAAGTGAGATGCTTCCATTTGCCATTATAGTCTAATGGACTTTAATTCTTCTTCATGATTTAGTATCGTGGATTAAAAGCAAAGACAGGGATTTAAAAAACACCTGTGCATTTTATACGTTTCTCTCAGGTGCCGGACTGTAAGAAGAAATACCATAAAACCATAGTTCACCGTTCACAATATTTGAATAGCAATAGCTTGATCATTCATAAAGGTCCATGAAACAAAGAACCTGTAATAAATCCTAGTACTGCTTGTTGATCTTTTACCTCTAATAAAAAGATTTTGAGGCCCTACCATTTCTTCTGTTTAATACCATTGCTTATGGTGAATATATGCTACCTTATAACATATCCTACCAAATTCAACAACTCGTGACTTATTTACGACATATCCTAGTACTAGCTTTATGACTAAAATATAAACCTACCATGGCATAAGTTCATATTTTCAGCTAGTAATTCTTCATAAAATTCAGCGCTCTTTCCTTTTGCCATCGTTTGGCAATGGTTAACACAAGGCACAGGCTTTATTGTATTTAGATTGCAGGTAATAATATTATTTAACAGATTGCAACACTCTTGACTATGGTATAACAACTGAACATCGCAAAGTACAATTTAGCATAATACTTTTTTAAGGTCCCACGAGTGAGAAACATTCTCATCCTAAGTAGTTTACCATAGTTCCAAAAATAGAATTTAATTATACAGTCAGTTGTGCGAACGGAATTTGAAAACTAAATATTTGTTTTGTTATGAGCTGGTTGTATTTTATTATTCTAGTTAGTTGAGAACACAGTAAATATTACCATGGGCGTATATTCTTGTGTGAATTGAAGAGAATAACCCAATTTCTACGGTTGCAGGCATATACTCAATACACGATGACAGCTTTCTATCAGAGGTAAATTCCGCATAGCATTTTGACAGAATAGCTCAGATGGCAAATCTACAGTTAGATTCAATATCTAAAACTAATGGTTTTCTGTACAGAATAAAAATACATCATTCCAATAAGAAAAGAGCACCGCACATCTCATTCATAAAATAAAACACGGTGTTAGATGGCTCATAAAACACGTGACTAGACGGCCCAAGGTCAAAATGTTCAAAATGCATGTTTTGAAAATGTTTTTTAAACTAACAAATTTTTCAGTACAATGCAAAGTAAACAGAAATTTCCGTGATGGCTTCAATAAATTGGTAGCCTCCAATCAAAGCGCTATGACATTCTGCATATAAAAGGCACCATGAAGTAGCATTCACCAAAAACTTTCTAGAAGCCTGGCTTTTCTTTGCACCTGACGTTTGCAAATAATGTTAATCATGTGCACATCCAAACCTTGTTTTCTCTTCTTGGCCATAAAATTAAATGTATGGCAAACACAGCTAGTCGTGTTGAGCAGCTCAATCAATCTTCACCGATGAGTATATCTTACGCACAAACCAGAAGCATGCGTAGAAGCCGATTGTACCAGTCAATACAAAGAAAGCATATGAAATGATCGTCATGTAGCCAAAGTAGAGAATACCAGAAACAAGCTTAGTGATCTCCAGTTTGGTGAAGAAGTAGAATATTGCATATAGAAACAAATAGAGTGCTGATGAGCCTGAAGTTAGATATGCTCTCCACCACCAATGATAATCTTCACTGCACAACTGGAAGTAGCAGAGAACAATGGTGATCTCCGCACAAGTGACCAGAAGGATAATAAAGACAATGAACAAGAACCCAAAGATATAGTAGAACTGATTCAGCCATATGGAAGTCAGAATGAAAAACAGCTCAATGAAAACAGCTCCAAAAGGCAAGATGCCACCAATTAATACGGAGAAAATTGGCTGCATGTACCAAGCCTGTTCTGGAATTTGCCTGGGGATCTTGTTTGTCTTCACTGGATCCTCAATTGCAGGTTTCTTGAACCCAAAGTAACTACCAACAAATACCAGGGGTACAGAAATTCCAAACCATAAAAAGACCAGGGCAAACATTGTTCCAAAGGGTACAGCACCAGATGATTTCTCACCCCATATCAATGCATTCAGTATGAAGAAAATGCAGAAAATAGTACCCGGAAACATAAAAGCAGTCTTCAGGGTATTTTTCTTCCACTCTGCGCCTTTGAACATCTTGTACATACGAGCTGAAGAGTAGCCAGCAAACAAACCCATGAAAACCCACAACAGAACCATAGCTGTCATCAACCCACCACGGTTGGAGGGAGAAAGGAAGCCAAGCATTGCAAATATCATTGTAACAAGTGTCATCCCAAAAAACTGAACACCAGTTCCAACATACACACAAAGCAGGCTAGAATGACTAGGGGGCCTGAACACATCTCCATGGACCAATTTCCATCCTGTTTCTTCTTGAGCTTCATCCTGTGTCTCCAGCTGATTGTATTTTGAAATATCCCTATACAAAGTTCTCATCATGATCATTGCCACCATGCCAGAAAGGAACAGGACAATCATCAATGAATTGATTATGGAGAACCAATGGATCTGATCATCTGTCATTAGAAGATATGTATCCCATCGAGATGCCCACTTCACAGGGCTATCCTGCAGAATCCCTCATATTAGCCACATATGCAGTGGGCATAACATTTATTGAAATAACTCCTGTGGACTGAAGCTCAGATAAAAAAAGCATTAGAAAAGTTATTGCAATACCTTGAAACTGACATCATAACTGAAGATGACCTCTTTACCTTCCTCCACCTCCTGGGGAGCATCAGAACTTAAAACATAACGCTTAGTATTTGCATTGCAGGTTATCAAATGTGGATTCTCAGGATCCCAAGGCTGCTCATATTCGTGCTTTACACTGCAATTCATCAAATGTATGAGCAAATAGCTATACATGCAACAAAAATAAGTGACGTGTGACATAAGCACACAAATAACAATCTTGGGAAAATAAAACCACAAGCAAGTAGAAGTCGTGACAATAGTTAAAAGTGTTGCATTGTATCAGTACAGTAAAAATGTTTCAACTTTCCAACCTTTTTGGATTACAAAACTAGAGGTGCCATACATAACACAATCAATATGAGTGTTTTTAACTTTTTATACCACCCCAACACCTAGCTTAAAATATGATAAAATCAAGCTACCAAACATTCCATGTGCTGTGAGTTTTCTTTACAGGAAATACCAGAAAATCATACAATGGAAAGAAATGGATAAATACCTGAAAGGTGTAACTTCAAAACCAACAATACGAGCAGTATCAGTCACTGTGTCAGTGTGATACTTCACTTCAAAGTTCAAATGATTGTGGATAAAATACTTCTCTTCTGTACTCTGTGCCAGCCAAACAATTAACTCAATAAGAACCAGTTCT
Source organism: Cryptomeria japonica (assembly GCF_030272615.1). NCBI lineage: Eukaryota > Viridiplantae > Streptophyta > Pinopsida > Cupressales > Cupressaceae > Cryptomeria > Cryptomeria japonica. Next base: position 7,785,582 of record NC_081405.1, read on the forward strand.
CAAGAAATGCACTTAAATCAGAACTGATTTACATCCACATGAATATTACAGCAAATATATATCATGACAGGCATGCACATCAGGTACTACTACTAACCCCTGCATAGCTCGCTTTGAACCCAACACGGAAACCATGTTCATAGGAATATGCTGGGGTTCCATCCATCCTTTGCCTGGGTACTACCACAGGAAGATTATCGAGAATCCTGTTTTGGCAAAGAGGTAAAGAAGGAAAGCAGAAAAAATATTTTTTAGCTATTCACTGCTTAAAAAAATTATCTAACTGAATGATATAATTTGAACGCAAAAACTATAGGCAATGTAATTTGTCAACCTACATTTGAACACGATATTCATCATCTATTTTCTCCTTGAAATTCTTTGCAGACTTGGAATCCAGTTTTTTTTTGCAAACATAATTGCACAGCTTGTGTTCTCTCATCCCAAACTGAGATAGATTTGATTACTATGTTAGAAGCTTAAATATAGAATATAAATAACAGTGCCAAAAAAAAAAAAATGAAATCTCCAATTTAGTGAAAATACGCACCACATAGGGAGAGTTCTCAATGCGATCCCCACGAAGAACTTCCCCCAAATTTTCAGCGCTGTTGACAATCTCCTTTGGCTTGCAATAATCCAGATAATAGAAATCATAAGGAAGTTGTGTCTTAGTTGAGGTTAGCTTGTTCACTTTTACCTGCAGCTCATCACCCTATACAAAAAACACAAACCCAGGATCAGCAGAATAATGGAATAGAGCCTCGATAAAGGTTATGAAAGAAATAAGGTAAACTTGTTCAACCAAATCCTAGATTACAACCCCTGAGAACTGATCTGCCAATCTTGAATCAGACTCTTATTTGAGTCTCCGTAAATTGAACCCAGTTTTCTACAACTAATAAATCTCTGTGGTTAAAAACACGTGGATAGGGCTAACACAGTAATTTCAATGTTGTATGTCGGTCGGTCACATATGGCATAAGCTACACAATTCAGAATCTTCCTCCGAAGAAAAAAAATCTGATGTCAAGGAGAGACTTTTGGCAGATACTATCAAGAAAGCTGAAAGTTTGAAGCTCCCGTCTAATTGAAAGACAGACAGTCTTTAGCCTAAATTTCAGGTAGTTTACCAAAAAAAGTTGGTTTCTAATTTTAAAAGGAAACTCCGACAGTCCTGTAGTAGAGTGGAAAGTTGCAGATCGCATGGGACCCATTAGCTGCAATCTGCATCGACTATGGAGCACCAGCTAAAAAAATTTAAGAAGCACATGCAACCATCCTCCATGTAACCACTAAATAAGTGTCTTCTGACCAAGAAGCAGAAAGCAAAATGGGAAAGATCAACACCCAAATCTGGATCACGTTGCACCAATTGTCAATAACCTAACGATTTAGCTCCTATTTGAAACAAATCAATGCCACCTAAAAAATGCATAGAGAGATAAATTTTAAAAAGTAAGCTGACAAACACGATAAAAATCCTCAAGCCGTCAATGTATGCTGATGTGTTTCAAACCAAGAAACAGTTAAACATTACAACAAAGAAAAAAGTAATTACATATATTCTACTAAACCTAAGCGGGTTAGCACTGTGAAAGTGGGAAAAAAATTACTAATGTTCTACATCGAGGATCTATATCTATACAGTAGAAGATCTGCTTCTGACGAAACCCTAAGGTCTGATCTACTATGCAGTGTTACCAGATCTTGTATTTTTATCTATAATTCATGGTTGAATCGACGTTTAGTGTTAAAAAAATAGCTGGTCCCGATTTACATGTGGTTCGCAATACAAGTTCAACAAATCCCGCACTCAAAATAGTCATTTGTAGAGGGTGGGAGATAAGAATTAGATATCACGCGCCTCAAAAATTCTAGATCTGAAACATTCCAAACCCTGTGTTGCATCATTTTTTTCTTTTTTTTAATGTTCGCAAATTACCCACCCACATCAATATTACACCCAAAATCACCCAAATAAATGGAGATCAGAGAAAGCGCAAACATTTCTTAAATGAAAATTTTCCACAGGTGAAAGGCTTTAAAATCGTTGGCATACCTTTGAAAAGTCCTGCGGAGCGACCCCTGGAAGATAAAAACAATTTGCCGTCGAAGCTAAGGCAAATATTATGAAGGAGAGCAGAGATGCCCCGGACGCCATTGATGGAACTCAGAACTCTCTCCGAAGGGTTTTTTTCTCTTTTCGTGCGCACTAAATGGGTACTAGTAATTACTATACTCGCATGCCGCCTGCGCAATTTAGGGCTGATTAATAATATGTTCGCGTCCGGGATTTTGTCTTTCTTACAATATAATTCACGGTCAGTGTGATAGCTGGACTTTACCTTTCTCAAATTATTTTTTTATTTTCGAGACCTCTAAAGAATGCCGGCTTAGATATTATGATAATGATAATAAGCCACTAATTTGGTCAAATTAGAACGGAGATAAACGGTATAGGGAAGAGCACCTAGACGTCATAGTTTCAATATTCGCACATTTATTGTCATAGTGACTCCTTAATAGCCATCATAGTTTCAATTTTTGAAAAGTTCATTAATAAATTTCACATCTACTAATAGTGGATCACTTTTTGTCACTTTTTGTCATTTTTTTGTTCATAATTGGCTCATTTGTGCACCACTATTGGAACATTTGTGCAAAACTATGGGGACATTTGTCCACAAGTACTGACGATTTTGAGTGGGAACATCTTTAATTAGGTATCAGGTGACACTTTGAAATGTTTACTTTTTTACCTTTGTGCACATAACTGATCCCACATCGTACATCATTACTACCCAGAAGCCAGAACAATATCTATAAGTACTTAAGTCGCATACGAAGACAGCTAAAAAAAATTGTCAAAATCCGATATACTGTTTTAAGATCTGTGGGTGTGCAGCCCTTTCCCAAGTAGAACGAGGGGAAGGATCGAGTAAGTGCTCCCCATAGCTATGACCGCTACTAGTGCTCTTCCCCTAACGTAAAACAATGGGAGTTTATGATTTTGTACTTTTGGGGGTATTGGGGTCGGAGAGGCTTTTGGTATTATCAGTGCTATTTAGGAGAGTATCATTTAGATTCAAATTTTGTATTTAAAGTCATAATAGTATTAGTATTTCAATGAGGTGTAATGGTTATAATGAGAGCAAGATATGTTTTGGATAATATATTAAAAGATTAATAATATATAAATAAAAATAAAAAGTATAGTAAAGGAATATTTTGTATGGTCTAATAAAATAAAATTTAACGCATAATGTCACTAAAGTGTAAGGATATTTTTAAAAAAATGAGCATTGTTAGTATTCACAAAAAAACCATCAAAATGATAACCCTAAAAATGATGGCATGGAAGAGGAAAAGTAAGGTTGTTGTGGAATTCGAACTCATTGTTCATTCTCACAACCACAAATTCGATACTTTTGAAGTTTCAAATTCAAATTTTAAAATGGACCCCTAGACATCTCTTTGCCTCTACTCGAAATATTGTCAAACATAAATTTTTCAATTCATTTCCCAATATCCAATATGCACCTGTGGATTAGATCTACTTCATTTTTGCAACCATGACTTCAACCCTTTAAGTTTCAAATTCAAAATTTTAAATGAACCCCAAGCCATCCCCCTTACTATCAAAAGATAATTTACAACTCTCACATCAAAACTTTTCAAATTATGTCTATATAAAGAACTTCATTCCTAACTTATTTTAAGTATATATTATCCACTCCAAAAAAAATCTTATCTAATTGTGAAACTCTTTTAATTACTCTTGCTTTTGTCATAGAATCACACTACATTAGCGTTTTTTAGTTATTTCACTTATTTGTCAAAGACATTTACAAACCTTAATTTTAAACTAAATCTTTGTTATATATATTTTCCAAAAACCAAGTTGCCTTCGTTAAAACAATATCTAAAACATGCATTGCATACCTTATTTTACTATTATATATCATTCAATCAAATCCAGGGGCTTAAAAGAAGACATCTTTAAAGTAAGAAACTTTGTAAGATCTTTATCAAGATGTTAAATCTCCATTACAAGTATAAACATCAAAATAAATCTTTATTTACTAATACAAAATATTTACAAGTCATAGATTCATTTTCACAAATTAGATTGAAGTCCATTTAAATCTATGTGTGTACACAAAATTAAGTTCTCACATAAAACTTATTCACCCCAAATCTTATCCAAAATTTAAGTATCAATAGTTTCTCATGTCCTTAGAGCATACATTTATTATGACAATTTTATTTATTTTTATTTTCATATTCAATTATGTGTACACTTTCAATCCAACAACTTTTCATCTAATATTTAGAGAATTTTATTTCTTTGTAATATAGGTCATCATTCGTACATTATATCATACTTCACATGGAAACAACTATAAGAATCAGCATTACTCATTCATAGCAAAACACATTCCTGATAGTATTTGAAACAAAAATGAAATTTTTTGTTAATTGTGATCATTTTTTTTATTGAATGAAGCTGAAATGTACATAAAAGAATAGTCATCCAAAAAATAAAACTGCAATAAGAAAAACAAAGTTCATATACAAAGAACATCAAGACAACTTAGATTTGCACATACAAGACAAATACAACTAACAACAACACGATTCCATGCAACCCGTTTTGTTTTGGATGTTAATCTTTGATTCTATTCTTCTTGGAATCATTTTGTAAAAGGTTTTGGGGTCCCTTCAAAACTTGTTTTTGTCTTAATCCAAAACCAACAACAACATGATTTAACGACAACTTGTGCCCCTTTGTGAGTTGTTTATGCAAGCCATCAGTGTTAAATGTTTTGTTTTGCAACTTCTTTTCTTAGTTTTCTTTTCAAACAAGGGCAGCTTAATAGAACCTCATACTATCATCTAACCAAAAATAACCTTTGGATTAAAAAACATAATCATCAATTTGCATTAAATACCTACTATATATATGTGCTAGTATGAAAAAATGTATACTCGTGTATTGGAAATGCTCCAAAAACATTACTTGGTGGATATTGTGATGTTATTTATAAGGTTGCGATTGAAAATAATTTGGTTATTTTATTTGCAGTAGAAGTTGAGAGATTTTTTTCTTGTTAATCTTGGGTGAGTTATGGAATGCACACAATAGTGTCAGATGTTGATTCAATTTTTTAAAATAAATTATGTGTGTGCCCCAACCCCACAAGTTGCATATAAAAACTATTTTTTTTTAAATTCTAATGTTATAATTTATTTTGCATAATTTTCTTTAAGAAATATAAATTTACAATACTTAAGGTTATTAAAATATTTTGACATAAATTTAATTCAAATAATATAAATTTACAATAATAATAATTAATAATTTTGTCTCTTAGTGATTTTATTGTTTATCCCAAGTATTGGAGTTAAAAAATCAAGGTTAAAATAATATAGGTTTACAAAAATAATAATTAACAATGTCTATGAGTACTTTAATTATTTACAATTAGAATTAGTATTAGCATTATAAAATTAAGATTATACTTAAAGGGTTCACCCCGTGCAACATGACAGTAATGTCATGTGTCTCGGAATGGGGAGGTCTTTGGTTCGGCTCGCTCTCCTTGCAGGTTGTTGGTGCAGTGGCACTTAGTAATTTTTGTTGAGTTTGTTTCCGAGATATTGGAATAAGGCCAAGAGGCCATTGAGTGTGTGCTCAAATGATTGTAAGGGCCCTAAGAGTCTTTGTTTGGCCATTGTTGGCATGTGAACTCTTAAGGGTGCTGGGTAGAGCATTTGATAGGATAAGTTGTTTTTGGGTTAATGTAGGTTTGTTGATGTTGTTTTGAGTTTGTTAAGGTCATATGAGTCATTTGAAAGTGACCAAGTTTGGGTTTGAGCAAAGTTGCTCACCTATGCAACAAATTGCAAAAGTTGCAAAAGTTGCTCATAGCAACTTTGCGACATTTTCATACACCAACGGTTAGTTGGTTGACACAATCGGTTTTGAGCATTTGTAACTACCCCAAGGCCAGTATAATGCTTGGAAAGACCAATGATAAATGGTTGTTGTTGAAGGTGGTTGAAGATCTTAAGCAAATAAACAATTTTGGTTTCCCATTTGTGTGTGGTCTTCCGAGTTTTTGTTGTTCTTTGCAAGTTGTACAACCTATAAGGATTGAGAATCCCAAAACAGGGTCATGGATTGTTAGATTGGAGTCTTACCTTCATTTTGTTTGTGATTTTAAGTCTTGAAGTGTTGTAGTTTGTGAATAAACTTCATTTTATTGCAGGAGGGTTCAGGAGCCTTAAAAACCAGGGTTTTGAGAGCAAAATGGCTCCAACCTAACGTTCCATGGTGGACATCCTCTCTAAAACCTTATGGAATGTTAGGTTGCAATATATTCTATGTTTTCTTTTTGGTTTTGAGACAAGGAAAGTCAAATCAAAGATTTGTCACCATACCCTAAGCTTGGCATGTTGAGTTGGCAAGCATTAGGAATCATGGATAACATGCCCTAATTGGGTGAAACCGGTGGGTGGAGGTGAAGTATGATTGGAGTGGAATTCCATATGAAAGCACAGACCCCAAACTATCATCAATTCACTTAGGCAATCAAACCAGTGAAGGATTTTTGACCAATCCCTACTTTTTAGGCCTAGAAAGGGGCAATTAGACCTAATTAACCGGTAAGGGTTAGATAGGTTAATGACAAAACCCACCTTTGGTTTTGCAATACTATATGTAAACCCGAAAAGGGTGTCTGGAATGTAAAATATTTCATAGGGTTGTTCAGGAAGTTTAACTGGTAAACGCAAAATACCTCGCTAACAGGGCTACTATAATTAGGTTTCTGGTTAGGTCTAAAAGTGCAATTTGTTTGTAAAACACCAAACCGATAAGTATCAAAGCTCTTGAGTAATGAATAGGGTTGGGAATCCTTCCAAAATCATCCATCCTAATGTGTGTAGTGTGGGAAATGAAGATCCTATGGTAGAGGGGTTGAACTCTCCGGTTGAGTGTGAAAGGGAGTGGAAAACAAGGTCTCCTAAGCAAGAAAAGGGAACTCACAAAACAACAAGTGGTTATCCTAGCCTAAGGACCTTGGGAAGGTCAGAGAGGGCAAGTCTTGTAGACCCTTGGAGGGTGTGAGGTGTAGAATCATTGGATGGTTCTTGTGTAGCTTGGAGGAGATACCTAGACAAGGTAGCACAACCAGTGAGAGAGAACTCACTCTACATCAGCTGCTAAGGCGTTGGTACTCTTTCATAATTATGAGTGGTGTTGATACCAATTTAAGGCTCAGCGGATGATTGATTGGCGAATGACAGACAAATTGGGCATCCCGCGTAGGAGCACATGGTAGCATATGTTGATCGTTGGTGGTAGATTACCGCTGGTGCCACTCATACAATGGAGTCAACATTTTCCTGATCAAAGAACAACAGAGTGATAAGGGTTCGTATGGAGAGATAGGAGTGATCATAGATGGAGAGATAAGGGGAGGCTAACAAAGTGATAAGAGGTGCCTCATGGAGCGATAAGGGGTGGTGAATATATGGAGAGATGAGGTGGCAGTCTCGGTATAATGAATAGAGGGTGGTGTATGATCAGGGAGATATAAGGAGATCAGAGGGATAAGGAGCATGGAAAGACAAGGAGTAAGGAGTATGGTTAACTCTGAAAGAGTCAAATCTAGGAGGTGTTAATACCTCGAAAATGTAACCACGGGGATGGGATACCCCAATGTGATCCCACTAGTTCAAAGCTCTAGTCAAAAGCGTAAGACCTAATTACCGATAAAAAAAAGATCATAATTAAAAATTGTCATACAAATTTAGGTCTTAAAAGGGTTAAAACTATAATTTTAACTCTAACTTTGCTTGTAATTCTACTACTACTGCTAACACTAACTTTATTTCTAACTCTAAGCTTCATCCTTACCCTACTTTTATTCTAACCCCAACCCTAAGGGTAACCTTCATTCTAACACTAATCATAATTGTAATTATAACCTTGTAATCCTAAGCTTCATACTTATTCGAATTTTAGTCTAACCTTAACCCTAACCTTAAGTGTAACTTTAATTCTAACACTAATCATAATTGTAATTGTAGACACCTATTTCTATCCACTTAATTAAATGAATTTTATATTTGTTTAATTATCATTCATCCAAGTATTAATTAAATTCACATTTAATTAATCCTTTCCCCTTTTCCAACTATTAATTAAATTAATATTTAATTAATTCATCCCAACCCTCTTCTACTATTAATTAAATAAATTATATAATTTATTTGATTTAATTCACTTAACCAAATTCAAACCATTAATTAAATAAATAAATCATATTTTTTTAATTAAATCTTCCTTCACATTTAAATAAATTAGTATTTATTTAAAATCCCCAAATCCCATCTCTCACATTTAAATAAATTAATGTTTATTTAAATCCCTAAAATCCCCTTTCTCGCATTTAAATAAATTAATATTTATTTAAATCCTAAAATCCCTTCCCCACTTGCACTTTCTAGAAAATGCAAGTTGCAAGTTAACCTTCCTCCTAATCATGTCTAAACCCCTATTATTAGCCTAATCACCCTTTTAATGGTTTACACATTCCTAAACAAAGGTTAACCCAAAACCCATCAACTCAAACCTTTAATGGCTTTCTTTAAAGTCTTCAAGCCTTTAATGGTTTTCTTCTAGAGTCTTCAAGCCTTTAATGTTTTCCTTCAAAGTCTTCAAGTCTTTAATGACTCCCTCTAAGTCTTCAAGCATTTAATGCTTTATCCCTCTATTTTATTTAAATAAATTAAGATTTATTTAAATAAAATCCAAAATTTACATTCACATTTAAATAAATTAATATTTATTTAAAATCCTAAAAATCCATCCTTGGCATTCTCCTACAAAACCCACTTGCATACCTTCTTGTAGATTCTTCTAAACCCTTTCAGTTAAGCCTAAACCCCTTCCTAAGCATTTGCACATTCCTAAACTAAGGATTAGGAAGGAGTCACTTCTCAAACCATTAAAGGCTTTCTCACTTCCACAAATTAACCTCTAAAGTCTTCCTAAGCCTTTAAGGCTAACTCACCTTTAACCCTTGGTTAGAGACTTTCTCTCTAACTCAACCATTCATTTAACCCTCAAGTCTCTCCAAGCATTCAATGCTTTGACCATGGTTATCTTTTGACCCTTGCACAATAGTTTATCCTTTTGATAAAATAATTACCCATTAACTCAACCCTAACCAAACCCCCCTAGGGTAACCATCATGTCCCCTCGGGCATTTAATGCCTCTTCTCCCTCATCTCAAGCCTTCTCATATTTAAACTTGTCAACATAGGATTGGTTTGAAAGCGTCACATGGATTGAGGATCATTCAATCCTAGCCCCTGTTAAGATAATTCAATCTTAACCATCCAATTGCTCGTTTCTTCTATAAATAAGCCTCATTGCCTCATTATCAAGATCCCAAGTTTTGTGTATCAAGGTTATTGTCTATCAAGGTCATCAAGTCCTAGCTTTAGAATCTACATTTTATCTCTCTTTGTAAACTTAAGCATTTAGAAGTAATTTTGTTGTTAGCATATCATGTTAGTATAGCATATCATGTTAATATAGCATCTCATTATCATTAGCATAACCTTGTTGATCTTAGGCATATAGATCATTTCATCACATATAACTCGTTCTTTGAGTTGTCATTCTAATGATCAATTGCTCAATGACATGAGAGCAACCATGATTTAAAGAATCCTTGAAGATAGAGGACAATGAGACTCTTTTGAAGGATTAACTTGTTTAATTAGTTTGGCAAGTTAGTCTTTATATCTAATGTTTCATTGGTATGTTAGTTTCATGTTTTTCTAATTGATTGACTAACCCACTAATCTAGCATACAGTAATTATAACCTTGATTGTAAACCTAAGCTTCATCCTTACCCAGATTTTAGTCTAACCTTATCCCAAGTGTAATCTTAATTCTAACACTAATCATAATTGTAATTATAACTTTGATTGCTACCCTAACCCTAAGTTCATTCTATTCTTGATGGTTACCCTAAATCTATCCATAATAATAATTGCAATCTTAATCCTAATAATTACAATCTTAATTATATTTATAATATTAATCCTAATTCTATTTGTAAATAATTAAATTACTCATAGACATAACTATTAATTATTATTGTCATAAATTAATATTATATAAATCAAATTTATATAAAATTAATCATAACCTTGATTTTAATTCTAACCTAAATCTAACCCCAATCTTAACTCTAATACTTGGAATAAATAATAAAATTACTCTTAAACAAACTTGTTAATTATTATTATAAATTTATATTATTTAAATTAAAATTATGTCAAACTATTTATAATAGGTTGATTATTGTAAATTTATATTGCTTAAAGTAAATTATGCAAAATTAATTACTAGCTTGATATTTTAAAAATGATTTTATTTATTTTAAATATGAAATTTGTGGGATTGGGAACCACTCATAAATTTATTATTTTATCAAATATATTTATTTAGTTAAAACCAAGTTAATGTCTTACAAAAGGTTAATTTGATTTCAAACTTAAGGTGTGGAAAAATAAATAAAAAATTATTCATGTAACTATAATTATTGTAAACATATCATTTTAATGAAATCTTATCAAATTTTGTGCAAAAATTATTATAACCTTGATTTTAATCATAACTCTAATTCTAACCTTGATCTTTACTCTAATATTTGGGACAAATAATAAAATTAAACTTAGAGTTTTATTATCAAATCATTTTACTTAAAACAATAGTCAATTCAACGATCAATCAATAAACACAATTTTTACACCATTTAATATTTAAAGTTGACATTTTCAAACTATTTTGTTAATTTCTTGTAAGGACTTTCTTCCTTAACATAATAGTTTTCTTGAAAAGATTTAAATGAATAATACATACATTTTTCAAGGGGTTGACCCCACAATGCAACAACAGTTGCAAGAGCAATGTTAATACTACTTCCTTAGTTTGAATCCCACCTTGACTAATGCTTAATGGAAGATGAAAAGTCCGTTCACAAGGATGAAGGATGGAGCTTGAAACGGCAATGGTATTCATGCCTTGGACAACAACAATGGCAAGAGTGATAGTGCAAAGAGGTGTGGGTCAATGGTGGTCAGAGCTTCAAAGACGAAGGAGGATGGAGGAGATAGACATGAAGTAGACAACAGGTGGAGGAAAACGAAGGGAGAGGATGGTGTGTATGGAGGATGAGTGGAGGAGGTGAGGAATGAGAGGAGGATAGAAAAGGGGGTCAGAGAGGAAGAGAAGAATGGAGAGGAAGAGGAGGAAGATAGAGAGCGAGATGGAGAGAGGGGTCAAAGAGGAAGAAGAGGAAGAAGAGGAAGAGACCCGCAGATGTTGGTTGGGAGAGGTGAACATAATGCCTCAACCTGATCTTGGGAATGGGGTCCCCCATTGTGGCCCCACTAGTTCATAGCTCCAGTCAAAAAAGCTCACCAATAAAAATAATTATTTCAAATTATTTAATTAGCTAATAATATCATCTTAATTAAATAAATTTCTTAATATATTTAATTGAATTTCTCTCACATGTCAATTTAATTGTGTCTCTCTCACATTTCATTTAATTTTATTTCACCCACATTTCAAAAACCAAACATCTCCAAATTCAATAAAATGCTAATTTCATCCATTTTTCTACATCACATGGAAAAAATGGCCAATTGTCATTGACTCTCAGTTCCACTGCTGACTTGCTCACTAACTCAATAATCACTTTTTTTTACTAACTCATCTATCCACTAATTAAGTCAGTCAAATTAGTTAACTTGCCACTCAATTTAGTCACGTTGAGTGATCATCTCCCAACTACCTTGTCTCAATGATTCTCCACCATAAATCTTTCTACTAGCATGATCATCGATTCAAATTCCAAAAATCTATAAATTCAATCATCATTCTCAATCATGATCAACCACATTCTTTGAATTCTCATCCTATCACCCTGCAGGTATTGTATGACTCTAAGAGCCACTACCATCATATGCCACAGGAAGGAAAAGAGAAATGGAGGCAAATGCATTGTATTCAACATATGGTTTGCTTAATTAATTTATGTTTATTTCATTATTGTCTTGTAGGATTTTGAATGCTTCCTTTATTCTGCTAACAATTGGAGTTGATTTATGATTGATCTAGAGTTAGTGATTGCTCATAGGATCTCTCTCAAGCTATTCTCCTAATTTTTTAGTCACTATAACAAATTTTAGGATACATAGGGTACATGGTTTAGAGTATTATTCTCTCTCCCTCTACTATTCTCTTCTTCATTATCTAGGTTGCAACCTCCCTCTCCCTCCCTCTCTCTCCCCTCTCTAGGTTCCTCTCTCCCTCCCTCTCCATGTTTTTCTACCTCTCTATCCATGTCTCACTACCCACATCTCTTTATATTCTTCAACTCTCTCTCCCCTCTTGATGCAGGAGCATCCCCGATTCATAGAAATCTTGCATCAACCAAAAATATTTCCTTTATGTTTTGCTTTTTGTTTGCAGTTTCAGCATTTCTTTCTGTGTGTCATGGATTTGGCTCACCAGAACCTGTGGAGTTGGATTTTTCTTGAAGACCCGATCATCTTCCTTATTCCCAAAATGTGGAGCATTTGGATAATTTTTCGGCAAGTTATCGCTACCTGTTTCTGAGACAATTGTGTGTTATCGGTTGCCTGGACTTATTTGCATTGATGATCTACCGAATCCCTTCTATAGCTTGCAGAGCTCTGAGAGCTGATTCTGATGTTCCTTAGCGTATGGTCGACCTTTTTCCGATGATCTACACTTCATTGTTTGGATTTTCCAGAGGAATTTATTTGGTAGAGGCCAACCTTGTTGGTTTTGCACGTTAGGTCTTGTTCTTTGAGTTTTGATCCCTTTTTGGGCCGACTGAATCCCCTTGGATCATATAAATAATTGTAATAGAGCATTAGAATGTAATGAAGAAGTTAGACTAAGCATAGAAGATAGATCTTAAGATTTGAGGTCCCGGTTGTGACCTATTTTGTATTTTGAGCATGTTTTAGCAAGCCTGTGAGTCGGTTTTTGTAACTCGGTTGTTACCAGTTGGTTGTAATCAGTTTTCATGATATAATTCAATCTATTCTGAATTACCTCCATCATGTCCCTATGTTTCCATTGTGTTTACTCTTGCTGACTGGTCTGGACTGATCTCTTTGAGGTCTCTCTTAGCCGGTGACTACTTCAAGTGGTATTTGAGCGAGCTTTCATTCCAGAGATTATGTTGTCTTGAGAATTTTGTTGTAGGGTGGCAGACTGTGGATCCAATGTGCAGTTGTAGAGGATTGGCGTAAAGATGGTGTGAAGAGGAACTAGGAATGGTGGAGCACGTGGGAATGCAGACCCTGTTGTGATGGAAATGTTGCGAGGAACAACAACCTGATTGGAAGTCGTAGAGACAACCCAGAGAAGAGGCCGACACATTAAAGATGTAAGTGAAGATGAAGGAGAAGAAGCCTTGACAGAACAAGTAAACCCACTAGCGGTTGATCCGAATGAGGAAAGGTTTTTTAGGGTTTTGAGTAGGGTGAATACTAAACCTCATTTTACCCCCACTGGAATATGATGGAAAGTTGGATTCAGATGAATTGATGGATTGGATCTCAAAGATGGAGAAATATTTTAATTTTGAAAACACTCCAGAAGAAAGGAAGGTGAAATATGCCTGTACTTGGTTGAAAGGTCATGCATCTCTTTGGTGGGAGAATTTGCAAGTTGATAGACAAAGAATAGGTAAACAAAAGATCAAGCCATGGGATCAGATGGTTGCTAAGTTGAAATCAAAATTTATGCCAGCTGATTATCAAGTGAATCTATTCTGGAAGTTACAGAATTTGAGACTGAAGGAATCTAGTGTGAAGGAATACACCGAAGCATTTTACAAGTTGAATATCGGATCCAGACATGTTGATGATGAAGTTAAACAAGTTGCAAGATATTTGAATGGATTGCAGATGTCTATAAAAGATGAACTTAGTTTGATCAAATTATAGAGTGTGAAGAGGCTTACTAGTATGCCCTAAAGGCAGAAGAGAAGCTAAAAAAAAGATATGAGCAGAGGCAGAGAGGCAGAGGTGGAAGGTTTTCCGGAGGAATATTTCAAGGAGGAAGAGAATATATCAGAGGTAGAGGAACCTGTGTAGATCAGAACAAGGACAAAGAAGTGAGCAAAGAAGGTAATTTATACTGGAAAGATGGTAGAAATTTCTATTGGAGGAGAGAACCGGATGGCTATCGGAATGAGAATTTTGGAAGAGATGACAAAAGACAAGACAAGATAGTGTTTAGAGGAACTTGCTATAAGTGTGGAAGAGAAGGACATCATGCTTTTGAGTGTAAGAAGATAGAATACTGGAAGAGCAGAAGTGGTGGAAGAAAACCCCATCGGGTTAGATAATAAACTGGAAGATGGAGAACTATTGATGATGAGGAGAGATTTGTGTCATACCGAAAGAGATGAAGAGCCCCTGCAGAGAAACAATTTGTTCAAGACTAGATGTAAGGTATGTGGTAAGTGATGTAAAGTTGTTATTGATAGTGGTAGTTCAAATAATCTTATTTCAAAAGAGATGGTGAATAAGTTGAATTTGGAAAGATTGAAGCACCCTAAGCCTTATTAGATAGAATGGATTTGGGATGAACATAAGTTGTTAGTAAGTGAGCAATGTTTGGTGAAATTGAAAATTAGGAATTATCATGATGAAGTCTTGTGTGATATTATGCCTATGGATATTTGTCATCTGTTGTTGGGTAGACCTTGGCAGTTTGACAGACAGGCAATACATGATGGGAGGAAGAATACATACACTATTATGTCCAATGGGATGAAGCAAACCTTGTTACCCTTGGAGGAACCTTTGAATAATGTTGTACGAATGTTAGAATCTATTTGGTGGATGGAAGGAAATTCCTGGATGGATTGAGACATGAGAATATGTGTTTTGCCTTAGTTCCTTAGAAGACTGATAATCTGGAGCATGAAGAGGAACAACCATAAGAGATAAAAGATTTGCTGACAGAATATGAAGACATCATTTCAGATAATGTGCCTGATCGATTACTGCATGTGAGAGGTATCAGTCATTGCATGGACCTGGTTCCCGGAGCTAGTTTTCCTAACAAAGCTGCACACCAGATGACACCAACTAGAAGTGAACAACTGAATAGACAAGTGCAGGAGTTGTTGAAAAAAGGCTTGATTAGAGAAAGTCTGAGCCCTTGTGCAGTACCAATAGTATTAGCACCTAAGAAGAATGGAGAGTGGAGAATGTGCACCGATTCTAGAGCAATAAACAAGATCATAGTGAAATACCGGTTTCCTTTGCCTAGGATGGATGACATAAATGGATTGTTTGAGCGGAGCCAAATACTTTACAAAGATAGAATTGAAGAGTGGATATCAACAGACCAGGATCAAAGAAGGAGATGAGTGGAAGACAACATTCAAGACAAATGAAGGACTGTATGAATGGTTAGGGATGCCTTTTGGGTTAAGTAATGCACTGAGTACTTTCATGAGGCTGATAAATGAGGTATTGAAGAAATTATTGGGTAATTTTGTTATTGTATATTTGGATGACATTTTGATTTTCAATAAGACAAAAGAGAAGCATTTGTTGCATTTGGGACAAGTTTTGCAGAGGTTAGGGGAAGAAAAGTTGTTGATAAATCTTAAGAAGTGTAGTTTCATGAAAGATGAATTAGTCTATTTGGGATTTATGATATCTGAGAATGGTTTGAAGATGGGCCCTAACAAATTAAAAGCAATTGGTAAGTGGCCTATATCGAAAAGCATTGGATAGGTAAGATTATTTAATGGATTGGCTAGTTTCTATTGGAAGTTCATCAGAAATTTCAGTTCAGTTTGTAACCCTATGACTAAGACCATGAGGGGAGATCGGAAGGAATTCAAGTGGACCACCGAAGCAAACAAAATTTTTGAACTGTTGAAACGAAAAGTGACTGAGCAGCCTGTGTTGGCTTTACCAAATTTTAATAAAGTATTTGAAGTGGATTCTGATGTAAATGGAACAACAATAGGAGCAGTGATTGAGTTAGGAAGGGAGAGTAGTAGCTTATTTCAATGAGAAATTGAATGATGCCCGAAGGAGATATTCAGTGTATGATCAAGAGTTTTATGTCATAGTTCAAGCCTTGAAGAAGTGGAGACATTACCTATTGCCCAAGGAGTTTGTGTTGTATACAGATCATCAAGCCTTGCAGTATTTGAATAGTCAGAGTAAGTTGAATTAGAGACATATGAGATGGGTAGAATTTTTGCTGATTTACACCTTTGTGTTGAAGCATAGAAGTGGGAAATCTAACAAAGTTGTTGATGCATTGAGTAGGAGAAGGAATTCACTGACAGAGATGAGAGTGACAGTATTAGTATTTGAGGAATTGAAGACCTTGTATTATGATGACCCAAATTTTGCAGAACCTTGGAGAGCATGTAGAGAACCGGTTACGATCGATAGAAGCAAGTGGTTGGATTACTTCATTCAGGATGGGATGTTATTCAAAGGAATACAGTTGTGCATACCTAAGAGTTCTATGAGGGAGACTTTGATAAAGGAGAAACACAGTAGAGGATTAGTCGGACATTTTGGTATTGACAAAACAGTAGCATTGGTGAGTGAGCATTACTTTTGGCCCCATATTCATAAGGATGTTAGGAAATATGTGCAATATTGTAGAGTTTGTCAAGTTGCAAAGGGTAGTAGTCAAAATGTGGGATTGAATAAACCTTTGATAGTACTGGTAAGACCTTGGGAGCATATAAGCATGGAATTCATACTTGGATTATCTAAAACACCAAGAGGGAATGATTCTATATTTGTGGTAGTGGATAGATTCTCGAAGATGGCTCATTTCATACATTGTAAGAAGACATCAAATGCATTAAATGTAGTAGACCTATTTTTCAGGGAAGTAGTGAGACTGCATGGATTTCCTAAGAGCATAGTTTCAGACAGAGACACTAAGTTTGTTGGCTATTTTTGGAGAACAATTTGGAAGAAGATGAAGACAGATTTGAAGTTCAGCTGTACTTTTCATCCATAGACTGGTGGACAAACAGAAGTAGTTAACCAGAGTTTGGGAAATTTGTTGAGATGTTTAGTTGGAGATAAAACTGGAAGTTGGGATTTGATTCTTGCACAAGCAGAGTTTGCCTACAATAATTCAGTAAACATGAGTACCAGAAGAACACCTTTTGAGATTGTTACAGAAGTACATCCTAGATGTATATCAAAATTAAGAGATATTAGCAGTGAAGACCAAAGAAGTTCAGAAGTGGAAGAATTTGCAGATCGCATGAAGGACTTACATATTCAAGTTAAGCAACACCTAGAGGACATGAACAACAAGTATAAGGAGAAGGCGGATGAGAAGAGGAGACATAAGGAATTTGAAGTTGGTGATGAAGTGATGGTGTATCTGAGAAAAGAAAGATTCCTGACTTGAACTTATAACAAGTTGCAGATGAGAAATTTTGGACCTTGCAGGATCTTGAGAAGGTTCAAATCTGGGAATGAATATGAAGTGGAGTTATTGGATAGTATGAGTATTTCACCTGTGTTTAACATTGCAAATATTCATTAGTATCATGAACTAGAATTCAGTGAGGACAATATTGTAGACTTGGAGAAACAGTTGCCCCAGAAGGAACTAGATCAGATTGAAGACATTTTCGACGGTAGGATTGGGCGTAGTACCCAGAGCAGTCAATATAAGGAGTATCTTGTGAAGTGGAAGGACAGACCAGTTGAAGATTTATCTTGGATTTCTCAGGCAAAGGTAGACCACCTTGGTTTTACTCTGACCCTAGCAAAGTGAGAGACTCACTTTTCAACAACCCTGAATGTCTGTTGCAGGAGCATCCCCGGTTCATAGCAATCTTGCATCAACCAAAACTATTTCCTTTTTGTTACCGGTTTCCTGGACCTATTTGCATTGGTGATCTACCAGATCCCTTCCATAGTTTATGGAGACCTGAGCGTTGATTCCTGTAGACACCTAAAATTGTCATGTCTAATTAAATAAATATTTTATTTAATTAATTATCTAAGCTTAATTCTTCTATTAATTAAATAAATCTTTATTTATTTAATTAATTCATTTATTCTTTTCTAGCCTTATTTCTCATTTAAATAAATACATTTATTTATTTAAATTATCCCTTTTCTTAAATTAAATAAATATCATATTTATTTAATTGATCTCACTCCTTCTATTAATTAAATAAATCTTTATTTATTTAATTAATTCATTAACCTTTTCTATCTATGACACATGTCATTCATCTCTTAATTCATACACTACCTACCCCTTTCATTATTTTATTATTTCCTCTACCTACCTTTAATCATAGTCGACCTCTTTTACACCTCTCAATCTTATCCCTCCATTTCTTATAGTATCTTCTATATAAGGAGATGTTTCCTTCATTATCAACCCTAATCAATCAATCTACACACATCCTAGGCATTCAACCCCCCATTGAATACTTGACTACACTACGCTTTTGAACATAGGTGATCCTACTTGCAACCACATTTCTGTCCTAGGCATTCAACCCCCCATTGAATACTTGACTACACTACGCTTTTGAACATAGGTGATCCTACTTGCAACCACATTTCCGTTCTTTGTTGAGCTCTTGTGCACATAAAATCTGAGAGCAAATATATCAAGCAAGATCAATGGAGATAGGAAGAATGGAGATCCAAACCCTATTGGACATGTGATGGTATAATCTTTGTGATTTCATTTGATTTTCATTGTCTTAGGTAATCTTCATATGTTATGGTGGATCTTTGTTGTTTTTAGGCTAGGGTTTTGTGGTTGAATTCATTTAGCCTTTCAATATCGTTATTATTGTTATCCATTTTCACCATAAACATTTTGGCACGCCCCGTGGGACATGTATTTTTGTTAGATCTATGTTTTTTGCAGATTTTTCTAACCCTATATTGTTGTTTTGTAAAACAATTTGGAGAATAATCTTGTGCAGCTAGGGTTTTGGACACAAAATCAAGATCTTGGAGAGATTTGATCATATCTCACAAACGGCTTGGAAATTTTGCACCAAATTGTTTTTGCAGGTTGAAAAAAGTATCAGGAGCTCTCAATCCAAATTTCAGAATTTTTGGAGCATATTTTCATTTTCTATGAATTTTTTATGATTTTTCATAAAAAATTAATTTTGAGAGAAAATGAGAGAATTTTTCAGATTTTCTTACATTTTTATAAATCTCTCATAATTATACATAGGATCTGTTCTTTGTGATTTTAATTTTGATGCAAAATATTTCCTTAAAAATCGGATCTTTAAAAATTAGGGTTTTTCCTTATTTTGATCAAATCTCACAAACGGCTTCAAACTTTGGCATCAAATTTTTTGTGCAAGTCAGGAAAAGTATTAGAAGGATTTAATAAAAATTTCAGATTTTTTGGATCACTTGTTCAATTTATATGAATTTTTTATGATTTTTCATAAAAAATTAATTTTGAGAGAAAATTAGCGAATTTTTCAGATTTTCTTACATTTTTTGAAATATCTCTGAATTATACATAGGATCTGTTATTTGTGATTTTAAATTTGATGCAAAATCATTCCTCAAAAATTAGATCTTTAAAAATTAGGGTTTTGCATTATTTTACTCATATCTCACAAACTGCTTGGATTTGTTGCAGAAATTTTTTTATGCACGTTTGGAAGACTATCAGGACTCTCCACTAAAAATTTTAGATTTTTTGGATTGATTTTTCATTTTATATGAATTTTTTATGATTTTTCATAAAAAAATAATTTTTGGAACAAATTAGCAAATTTTTTGGATTTTCTTACATTTCTGGAAATCTCTTGAAATTTTACAGGTGGGTTTTTTTTATGATGAATAAGATCTTTGAATTGGTCAACAAAATGCATTGTTGAAGGCCCCTATTTCACAAAGTCTTTTGGATCTAAACTTTACCTAACTTGTGTGCTTGCAAGAAGGGGTGATTATTTCAAACAATCCAAACTACTAATAAATCTTTGTTGCAAGTCTTTGGCAAGGGTTTTTGGATTTTTATTGTGTGCCTTGTTTTCATAGACTAGCAAACTCTTCAATTGGTGCACTAAAATTGAATCATTGTCTTTTGTGTCTTGAGCAATAGGCTCTTTTTGCTTAATCTTTAGAGGGTCTGTCTTCCCGTGTGGTCATTAGGACTACTAGTGAGAAGAGAACGACCCAAGTGGTAGCGAGGAAAACCCACATCTTCTGAATCACTATAAACAACTGTATTCATGGTGAAAACTATGGATAACGTGTGCTGATTAGTTCATACCAACACTATGTCTCCCCATAAACTCGTTTGATCAAATTTATTTGATCAGTTGTAGGGTGTAACCCCTACCGGTTGGGAGCCTTCTGTATTTACAGAGCTGAAAGTGCCGCATGTATGGCCACACGAGCAGATGCCCTTACTAGCACCTTTTTGTTTTAGAAGTCAAAATCCTTCTAGTTGTTGAGGCAGGAGGTCGGACCTCTGGTAGCGGCCCACACACATACAGTTCTTAGTAGAGATACAAAGTTCGCCACGGGGAGTTTTCGTGGGGACTGATGCTTGGCTGACTCGAGAAGTGAGTGCCGAGGGTGGAGCCAGTGAGGTCAAGCATCTAAGCATCCGCTCTGAATAGCATAGCCTCGGGGGTAAAACCTCATGTGGGATCAACAACTATTATCTTGGCCAGCCATAAGAATTGTGCTTGACTTATTTTAAACATTCAAAACATTCAAGACCAAACAACAAAACATTATGTCTTCTGTGTCTTCAAGTGTATGCAAAACATTTTTACATCAAACAACACACTTTTCTTAGAGTCATTTTGAGTCTAAACACTTGCAAACATTGAGTCCTCATCAACATTGTGTCCTCTTGTCACGAAAAACAGTCAAACATTCAGATTTGGTCACAACCAACAACTTCACAAATTGGAAAAATTTTACAGTCCAGCAAACAAGAGCAATCAGTTTCGGAATTCTTGAGCTTCCTAGGTTGTTTCTCCAGGTTTTCATCTAGCATTCAACTTGTCTTTGGGTCTCACAAAGTCCATCATTGCTTTACATCTTGCATTCAATTTACATTTGTCTAAACTTGAGTCAAAAGGTCACTTGCTTGTCCTCATCATACTTTGTCAACACACTACATACAACAACATTTTGCTAAGTGGTCCTTCATCAAGGTCTATCGCCTTTGGGTCTCGTTTGGTCTTACTTAGAGTTAAGGTCAACTTACCTCATCAAGAGAAACTATCCTCTTTTTGGAAGTCACACCTACTCTACTACATACATACTTGGTCTTACACTTTGGACATTGCAAGTACACCTCAGATTCATTTACATTCCATCCAACTCTTGGTCTTTCATATCTTTCCATTTTCATCTAGTCTCACACATCTTGGTAAATACCTAGTTCATGATTGAAACCCATCTTCAAAAATCTAGGAGAGAAACTAAATAGGTTCAAGAGTCCGCAAACATGAGTTCTTATGAGTATGACAATGATATCTTTTTCAATTCTGATCATACTACATTACCTGACATGGATGCCTATAGAAACATTCCAAATGTTGAGAACATGGACACTACAAACAACAATGATACACACAATGATGATATGGATAACTTTTCAGTACATTTAGTAGATGTGGAAGAATCCATTATGGATCCCTGTTTCAATCGATTGGTTGAGGAAATAATGAGGAGGGATAGACAATACTTCTTACAAATGATGGCACAAAGTGGAGCCAAGGTACTTCATGATTTTGACATGTCTCAAATAATGGAAAATCGACCTTTGCAACAACCTCACTCCAACATGGATCAAAGGAGGCCTAATAGTGGAGGCAATAGAAGACCACATCTTGTGCCTGAATCACCATCATCTTTGTTTCAAAAACCAGAGGTCCCACATACACATGGTCAAGCATATGATACTCACCTTCGCAGACCATTATGGAAGTCTTATGCAGAAAAATGTGCTCAATCACATACCAATGCTAAGGATCAACCACCAAAGCAATTGGATACTCAAAGGCATGCTCAAAATTTGGACATAAGGAAACCCCGTGTCAAATTTGGGGGCAACACATTAGAACATGACATGCCTATAGAGTATGGTATACATGGACAAAATAGATATTTCGTTCCTCAACATGAATCTATACCAAGTGGTCCATATATGCAGCATCACTATAGACCTCCTCCATATGAACATGTATATGATCAATATCATCCATATATGCAACATGCTTCTCCTCCAATTGGTGCCTCAAGCATGGGGTATGGTCCAAGAAGTCGATCTCGACCTAAGAACAATTTGGAGCAACAAATCAGGGACTTACAAAAGAAAATGGAGGACATAAATACACCGAAGCGAACATACACAATGAGAGACATATGTCCTTATCCATTTGACAAGAGCATTCCAATGCCTCCTTTTCCTACACACTTTGTGACACCTAAGTTTGATAAGTATAGAGGAAAAGGGGATCCTAAGGCACACATAAGACAATTTTTCACAGTTTGCATTGAGATAGCAGCAGAAGAGACATATTTGATGAGATTATTCCCACAAAGCCTAGGTGATCAAGCTATGGAATGGTTCTCCCAACTTCCACTTGGTATTAAGTCATGGGGTGACTTAGCAGAGGCATTTATTCAACATTTCTCCTACAATATAGAGACAGACGTATCAGTCACTACTTTGTGCAACACCAAGCAAAAAGAGGGAGAGTCTTTTGCATCATTTTTACAAAGATGGAGGAATCTAGCCAGCAGATGCTCTTGTGAAATTCCACAAAAACAAATGGTAGAAATGTTCACCCAAAACGTTAACAAAGACATTGGCTATGATCTAAGAAAAGCTTGTTTGTCTACCTTCAAGGACGTCATTGAAAAAGGCTTAGCAACAGAGAAGGTCCTAATTGAGCAAGGCATCATTAAGATATTCAAGGAAAACAAAGATGACTTTAAAGGAAAAGATAAGCCAAGATTTTGGAACAAAAACAAGAACATAGACAATGATGGTGTTGTTGATGCCAATACGGTACGACCAAAAATCATTTTTTCTAGATCAAGTTCTACAAACAATCAGGTGAATACTCAAACAACTTCAAACTTGAGTCAGTTTTCAAGAAGCTAGTGGCAAACAAGGTAATCACAGTTCTAGATTTTCCTCCATATGAACCAAAGGTTAAACCAAATTGGTGGAATGATGATGAATATTGTGAATTTCGTAAGAGCAAGGGTCATAGGACAGGAAATTGCCATCGACTGAAGAACATCATACAAGATCTTATTGATAGAGGTGACATTGAGATTGAAGGACACTCATCCAATCAAGAACATGAGATGTTTAAAGAACCATTCCCAAAACATGACAAGGGAAAAGCTAAAGCCACAGATGACCAAACCAACTATACCAGAGCAACCTATAACTATGATTCAACTATCAATCACATTTCAATGGACAATTATGTCTCTACCATTATCATCAAGGACAAAAACCCTGAGAATTATACCCGAAGACCCAAGATTGTCCTAAAAGGTGTTGGATCTTCTTTCGAACCTACCTCTGAATGTCATGTTACAACCCATTGAGGTAAATTCACTTTGCAAGGTGCTCCAGCCAAAAACACCATTTCTTCATCAACCAAGCCTGAGTACGACCTTGTAGAACAGTTAGGGAGGACACCCATGCTCATCTCCATCCTTGAGCTCTTACGCATATCCCCCGCACATAAATCCATTGTTGACAAAATCTTGAGAGAAAATGTTGTTTCTACTGATCTCAACGTGGACCAGTTTCAAGCCATGGTGGGATACCTTTCAGTTCCACATTCCCTTACATTCACAGAAGTCGACGATGCCTCCATGAGCCAACCACATAATGCACCATTACACATTGAAGCCTTCATACACAAACATCGAATAAAATGAGTCCTGATAGATGGAGGAGCTGGTCTAAACATTTGTACATTGAGAACAATTAAACAATTGGGATATTCTGATAAAGTTGTGAATTCTACAAACAAAATTACCATCAAGGCATATGATGATGAAGAGCGTTCATCCAAAGGCACGGTCACCTTGCCCCTCAGAGTTGGGCCAGTTACAAAAGATGTGGTTTGTCAAGTCCTAGACCTGGATCTCACATACAACATATTGCTAGGACGTCCTTGGATTCATGAAACGAGGGTTGTCCCATCTACATATCATCGATGTATCAAGTTCCCACACAGTGGAGTTGAAGTGACCGTCAAAGCTGATCCAAATCCATTCATATATTGCAACAATATGCGACCTAGATTAGAAATAATAATCCCAGTTAATCGAGAAGCTATTCCTTCATCAGCATATGTGAATCCAGAATCATTAAAAGCTTCAACATCAAAGCAAACAGAGCTCAAAGAAAAATTCAAGATTAAAGATCTGGGATGTGGTGAGTATATATTTCATGTTGATCAACTCCCACTATCTCCTAAGGAATTCAATCAACAGGAACAACCTACAAACAATTTGCAATGCCAAGGAATTGGGTGTGAACCACCTAGTGTTGTGGCTACTAAGTCTGAATGCAAATCTCCTCTAGTGGTGCAAGCGTCTCTTGATATCAATAGTCCTAAGAATGGTTCCAACAAAGAATCTATTGAGTGTATCACCAGCCCTCTTGAGAACTCACATAGCTTTACCATATCATCCACTCATTCCATTTCCACTCCACTTCCAGACTTGGATCAACAAGAATCACAAAAGCCCTTACTCATTGGGGATCAAAAATCAAGCTTTGAAAAGAAAAATCTAAAGTCCTTTAGTTCAAATCAAAATCAAAAGCTATTGGACTTTGCAAAAATCAAAGTCAAGGATAAAAATCCTATGAAGCAAAAAGAACAAGAGTTGATCTCCCCTAATATCAAAATAACTGGGGGCAAAATTTCTAAAATTTCAAGTCAAAAAGCATACTTGTTGATCCTAAGTCTCCATCATGCCATCCTACTTTCACTTCTTTTCGCAATCATAAGCCTTCATAACTCATCCACTTGTTCCACACATCCATCCCCTTTTGGCGATACATCATGGACCTTTAATGGAGCTTCCTTTAAGGACTTTTTTATCAGGGATGCCCAAACTTCTTTAGGTGACACGCATGCGAACCTACGTAGTTCACACACTAGTAATTCTATCTCAGTTCCTTTATCAAGGAAGACAGTCACTCAAACTACACATCATTCAGTCAAGAAACAATACAGCTACAATCACAAAATCAAGCCTCACACATTTGAGGTAGCGGACTTAGTTCTTAGAGAAAATCCCAAAAATCAACAAGATAGAGAGAAGAAGGGCAAGTTCGAACCAAATTGGCTTGGTCCTTACATCATTACAACAACATATGGATCTGGGGCATATCAGCTCTCAACTATAGAAGGTGAACCTTTGGAGGATCCTATCAATAGCATGCACCTTCGCAGGTTTTACACATAGCTCTTCAAAATATCCTAAATTCAAAAATACAAAAAAAATTCAAAAAATTCAAAAAATTCAAAAATACAAAAAAATTATTTAAAAAAAAAAAAAAACATTGAAAAATTGAAAAAAGTAAAGAGAAATAATTTCATCCAACGGTGAAAACCACTTCGGTGGCGCCCTGGGCAAGTATCGTGGTGAAAACTGGGTCACCAGTGCCATGCGTAGAGACATTGCTCCTCCCTCCTTCAGGATTCACTTTCATCCTTTCACTTTGCACACACTCGCAACTTATTCGTTCATAATAAACTTACCTATTCCCATCATGGCTTGTTATTAATCTACCCAAGATTGGTTAGCCATTCATAATAAACCTCCCTTTTCACCTCCCTTTCCGTCCATAATAAATCAGATCCTATCTGTGGCTAAGGCAAATCCTATGTCTAGTGATGGGTGTGGAACTGAGAGCATCACATGTTTTCGAGGAGTACAGTTTCTTCCAGCTTCCTTCAGTCTATCTGCGCATAATCCGCAATAAAGCAACATTTGCATCACAGATCCACAATAAAGTTTCATCTTCTTCGCAATAAAGTATCAGTTTCATGGATTCAGTCAGTTTTAGATGAGACACAACAGCAACAATGGGCTTCAACAAATCAAATCTTTCAACAGACTCAGACAACATATGGTTCAGTGCTATCTATCCTTTTTGTGAAAGTAAACATTGTGACCACAATCAAATAAACTTATACAAGTGACAAGAGACACTAAAACTTGAGGACTACAGTGGATGTTGGTGTCAATTCTTGGTGTTATTTTGATTTTATCTTTTGGTGACATGTCTTTTAACTTTTTCAAGATGTCTCTGACTAGAGACTCTATCTCTAGGATGTCTTTGACTAGAAAGGCGAGGATGAGGTATCGTCACCTATTTGTATTTGTTGTCTGTGGATTGTCTTTTAGTAATGCTATGACTTGTCCAACGATATGAGGACACTGTGAGTCTAGTATGAACTGGGGCATTCTTTGTTTGTGACTGTCTTATCTCCATGCAAATAGGTACAATGACTTTGTGGGTCAAACATATGCCTCGATTGTCATAACCTACTTGCCATAATAAAGCTCAGTGATGATAACGCACAAGAAGCTCTTTCACCTTCATATCTTCTATCTTTCATCCCCATTTCTTGATTGACTTCCATCGTCCTTCTTGAGTCTGTGTAGCCTGATATCACATGACTGAGTATAATGACACGCCAAAAACATTTGCATCTCATGTAGTTTGCACCTGCATTATCACATATTAAGCATTTCATACATACATATAAATATCACAATTGCATCACATCCTGCACACAACACATGTTAGCACATCTTACATTTTCATCATGTAAATAGTTCTTTGCATTATCATATTCATCTGCATTTCATACATTCACATTTGCATTGACATAACATATTAAAAACATAAAAGAACAAAAATATTGCATTTCATTATGTACATATTTGCATCCCTTTCATAACCATCACATAGAAACATACATCATGAAACATACATCACATAGGTACGCATGCATATAGCTGCCACAAAGATGAATCATCTCATATATATATATATATATATATATATATATATATATATATATATAAAGTGTCATGATACAATGATGTCAAAATACATATGGCTACAAAATCATCCATAGGTGTCTACATCATCATAAAAAATGGTACAAAACTGATACAAAGGAACCCACTGATCACTCATACCAGCACCACCGCTAGTGCCAATCCTGTCTGTGTCATCGTGTCCCATGCCACGTGTCCAACCCTCATCTCCAGTCTTGGATCCTGAAGCTCTTGTCTCAGTGCATCCTTGTCTCTGTCTCGATCGTAGGGTATCAACTCCCCATCAATCGGTATCCTCAGTATCCTATACACATCCTCTAAGGTGATTGTCATCTCACCCATCGGTAAATGAAAACTACAAATCTCTGAGTGTCATCTCTCAACCAGTGCAGTCAGCAAACTCATGTTCGCTCGAAACTCAAGCACATACAGAATGTATCTCAGACCCATAACCTCAATGGGGGCCCTATCCTCGAATGTTAACTCTGGTCATAACCTCCGAGTCGATGGGAATATCTCCCGTGACTCCAACATAGGTAGGTACTCCTGCAGTCAAGCAAATCAACTATGTCAGTCAAAGTGACACTCACTATTCATCACAAAGTGTTGCTATCTATCCTAGTGACACTCACTCTTCATCACAAAGTGTTGCTATTTATCCTAGTGGTACTCCCTGTTCATCACAAAGTACTACGTGTTTGGCACTCCCTGTTCATCACAAAGTGCTGCTCACATTTGCACTCACTGTTCATCACAAAGTGCTGCTCATATTTTAGTACTCCCTGTTCATCACAAAGCACTATATCTTGGTACTCACTGTTCATCACAAAGTGCCTTGATCTATCTTATCCTAGGGCCTATGCTTGAGTGAATCCTCTTGAGTAGTTTCCTAATTGGCAACGTATGTTCTATCACAGAATTGTCAATCCTAGCCCTATTTTCTATCCTAGTTTTCCCTAGAGGACCTGCTTGAGTGTATCCTCTCAGCAGCTTATCCAATCGACAGCGTATGTTCATCACAGAACTGCCGATTTGACCTAAAAGACACAGACGTGCCTGCATGACACAGATGCAACCGCATTCTGCATAGACTCTTTTCCTAACATAGACGTACCTGGCACCAACGCAAATGCGCCTACACATTTTTGACATTTTTTGGACCCTATTCTAAGCGCATTTATTACTCTACCTAGCATGCATTAATGACAACAATTAATGCGACAAAGTACAAGGAGGTTTTGTGGTACTTACTGGCTCTATTGCCTTTGCTGGCCTCTGAAATCGGCGAACGTGATCAAATCTATGAGCCATTGCCATCGCTGCTGACTACTGCTACTTTTTTCTCTCTCTGCACTCTAATCTCTTGGAGGTGTAGATGACAATGAGGATGTATATCCCTCGTTGTCTATCTTCTAGTCTGCCCTAGCCCTAGTCTCCTGTGTCAGTCTTTGTTATCCCGTGACTTTGTCACTTTATCTGGTCAGTCCATTCTAGCCTTTCTTTCTTATCGAGAGATTGTCTATGGTCTTTTCACACATTTTCATCCAATCTCTCGAGGGGGCATATCATTCCCATCTTGGGGCAACTCTGTATCAGTTCATCTTATCTTCTTTGAAACAACGCGACAAGCCGCATTGTCTCAAAGAGGGGCAAAATGTAGACACCTAAAATTGTCATGTCTAATTAAATAAATATTTTATTTAATTAATTATCTAAGCTTAATTCTTCTATCAATTAAATAAATCTTTATTTATTTAATTAATTCATTTATCCTCTTCTAGCCTTATTTCTCATTTAAATAAATACATTTATTTATTTAAATTATCCCTTTTCTTAAATTAAATAAATATCTTATTTATTTAATTGATCTCACTCCTTCTATTAATTAAATAAATCTTTATTTATTTAATTAATTCATTAACCTTTTCTATCTATGACACATGTCATTCATCTCTTAATTCATACACTACCTACCCCTTTCATTATTTTATTATTTCCTCTACCTACCCTTTAATCATAGCCGACCTCTTTTACACCTCTCAATCTTATCCCTCCATTTCTTATAGTGTCTTCTATATAAGGAGATGCTTCCTTCATTATCAACCCTAATCAATCAATCTACACACATCCTAGGAATTCAACCCCTCGTTGAATACTTGACTACACTACGCTTTTGAACATAGGTGATCCTACTTGCAACCACATTTCCATTCTTTGTTGAGCTCTTGTGCACATAAAATCTGAGAGCAAATATATCAAGAAAGATCAATGGAGATAGGAAGAATGAAGATCCAAACCCTATTGGACATGTGATGGTATAATCTTTGTGATTTCATTTGATTTTCATTGTCTTAGGTAATCTTCATATGTTATGGTGGATCTTTGTTGTTGTTAAGCTAGGATTTTGTGGTTGAATTTATTTAGCCTTTCAATATCATTATTATTGTTATCCATTTTCACCATATACAATTCCAATGTTCCTTAATGTGTGGCTGACCTTTTCCCGTGATCTACACTTCATCCTTTGGATTTTCTAGAGGAATTTCTTTGGTGGAGGTCGACCTTATTGGTTTTGCACGTTAGGTCTTGTTCTTCGGATGATGAATTTTTTTTGGGCTGACTGGATCCCCTTGGATCATATAAATCATTGTAATAGAGCATTAGAATGTAAGCAAGAAGTTAGACTTAGCATAGAAGACAGATCTTAATATTTGAGGTCCTGGTTGTGACCTATTCTGTATTTTGAGCATGTTTTAGCAGGCCTGTGAGCTGGTTTTTGTAACCTGGTTGTTACCGGTTGGTTGTAATCAGTTTTCATAATATAATTCAATATGTTATGCATTGCCTACATCATGTTCCTATGTTTCCATTTTTCTTACTCTTGTTGACAGATCACTGATCTCTTCGAAGTCCCTCCTAGCTGGTGAATTCTTCACCTCTCTAGTTCTATCATGCCCTCTCTACCTTGACTTTCCTCCTTACCCCCATCTCTATCCTTGCATCTCACTCACTCACTCACTCACTCACTCACACACACACACACACACACACACACACACACACACACACACACACACACACATTTTATTCTCCTTCTCCCTCACCTATCTAGGTCTCTCACTCACACCACGTCTACCTCTCCTTCCCTTCATATCCCTCTCTTTATCTTTGTTATTATCTCCCCTTCCCATATCTCAATCATCACCTCTCTCATCTTCTATCCCCTCTATCTATCTCACCCCTCTCTCTCCCTATCTAGGTCTCTCACCTCTCTCTCCCCCTCTAGATCTCTCGTCTCTCTAATTATCTTCCTCGATCTCTACTTCTCCCTCCCTCCCCTCTTAATACTCTCACTTTATGAACTCTCTTATTCTCTCCTCTCTCTCTCCCCTCACCTAGCTATCTTCCTAGGTCTCTCGCTAGACCTCAATCCTATTCCCTAAAACCTATACCCAAAATATTTTATATACCCTAAACCTTATACCATATTTAAAGTGGAGGGAAAGGTGATGACCAAAAGAGAGGATGGAGGGAGAAGAGGAGAGAAAAAAGAACAAATAGAGAGAGTAGTAACAAGAGATGGAGGGAGAGGTAGACATGGAGGGAAGGAGGAAATAAAAAAGTGAGGAGAGAGAGAGAAGAGAAGAAGAGAGCTCATAAAAGGAGAGGGGTAAGGAGTCATGGATAATATACCTATAGGAGGAGAGAGAGGGATGATATAGATATAGGGTGATGAGAGGTGGATAATTAGACATGGATATATATATATATATATATATATATATATATATAGAGAGAGAGAGAGAGAGAGAGAGAGAGAGAGAGAGAGAGAGAGAGAGAGGAAGAAAGGGAGGGAGAGACTAAGAGAAGGGAGGGAGAAGTGAGAGATAGAAAGATGGAGAGATTGAGGGAAGTATAAATAAGGGAAATACCCTCAACCTTGTGGACCCTAAAACCTATACCATCAATCTTGCACCCTAAACCATAAGAAGGGAAAGGAGGGAGGGAGGGAGAGGTGGATAGGGAGTGATTGAGAGACCTAGAGAGGGTAGAGATAGATAGGTGAGGGGGAGAGAGATAAGTTTGCAAAGAGAGAAAGAGGAGTAAGGATGCAGAGAGAGGTGGAGAGGGTGAGAGAACTAGGGGGGAGAGAGATGTGGGTATTGAGATAAGAAGGGTGAAAAAGACATATTGAAATGTGACTTATACTTTAATGAACTATATTTCATGCACATATTCTTGTTGGGAGAGTGAGTTTGACTTGAGTTTGAAATACTTAATTAAAGTGGGAGAGAGAGAGAATTTTCCTATGAAAAACATTTGGAGAGAGAGAGAGAGAGAGAGAGAGAGAGAGAGAGAGAATTAATCCAATAAAAAACATTTTACTAGTAGCAAATAGGTTTGGCATGCCAAACCTATTTAGCAAGTTCCAAATGCCTTGATGGGGGCCAAAATTTTTTTGCATCTTTTGGGTTCCCCACCTTGGTGGGCTTACTTTGATGTATAGGTTGGATTGTCATATTTTTTTATCACCAAACTTGAGATGGTGGATTATGGAATTTGGATTTGGGATTATGAATTGTTAATGTGGGATTTAAATAGTGATTGGACCAACATTATCGTACAAGTTAGAAGGTGATTGACACCTACTATATGTAGAGTACATTTTTTAATGTGCCCTCATATTGTGATATGAAAGTTTTGTTTCATTTGATTTGAATGAGTTAGTTTATTTTGGGACCCATATTGCTTTTATATGCTTTTCTCAATTTTTTTATTCATATGCTTTAAAAGTTTGATTTGAAGTGATTAATTTATATGCTCTATTATTTGTATCATCCTAGTTTCATCAATTCAAACTCATTATTGAAATCAAGAACTTTATCCTATTGTCATCTCTTCACTGTAGCTTACTTAAGAACTTTCTTATCTTAAGTCTAGCTCATCATCATTGTCTTGCTTAAAAACGTGTCTATCTTAAGTTAGATATCCTATTTCATCTATAACATCAAACAAGTTCCTCTAGTTTTATTTTAGTCCAAATAAAGCCTTTTATTTTCCTCATTTCACGTCACTCAAACAATTGTCACTCATTTCAATGTGATTATTTCAACATAAGCATTTTCAACTTCATCCTTTTGTCAAATCATTGTAAAATCTAACCCATCTTCACATCCAAGCAACTTGTTATCCTTTATCATTTACACCATGGAGCATTGGTTTGAGAACTTTATCATGCAAGATAGAATTTGTAGTGTTGATACCATCTATAAATTCAAGATTCTAAAACCAAAGATTGGCATTAAACAAAAATATCAACCTATGTATTCTTTAGAGAAAATGTTTTATCCATGTCAAGTAAAAAAATCCTTTTTATCAATGATGATGATAATAGTCCTATAGATCAAGATGAATATCTCTATGCTAATAGCTTTTATGATGAGATTATTGTGTATAAGTTGGCCACTCCATCACCCATACATATTCTATAATCTCTCAATATTGAACCAAGTTTAACATTAGCCAGTATGTCAATCCTACATGTATTTATCCATTGGTCATCCTTATGATACTTTAGATAAAGGAAGCACCAATTTAGAGAAAGGTCCTTATATCAAATTTATGTTTCCAATTCCAACCTCTTGTGGGTATTATATATCCTCGACACCTTATGTATATCCTTCATCTTCCTCAATATTTCAACATATCTTATCTATCCACTCAAAATGGTAATCTACATTTCAAACCCACCGGGTTGAAATCATACTTTTCAAGTTTCCTCCTAGGACTATTAGCAAAAGAACATCATCAAACTATAATCCATAAGTCTAATGAGTTTGCCTCTCCCAAACCTATACAAGAGTCATGTGGTAACATGCCTATTAAACAAATATCATAATATCATAAAAATTCTAGCAGCATACCTATCCACGATCAATTGCCATCATTTGAAGCTATTATTAATCACAAGCCTATTGCACATGAACAATATCCCCATCAAACATCATATGTGATTTTGTGTTTATTTAACCTAGATCAAAGAGTATCCTAGTTCAACCCTTGTCTAAAGTAAAACTATATCATGCCAGTTAATACTCACTAAGACTATCCAAGAGCCTCCTATCCTAAGTTAAAATCAAATTCCATTTTTAGATGATCCAATTCCTATCAAGCCTATCCAAGTAACTTTTGTGTTCATCCAATAAATCAATAATTATGTCAAGAAACGAATCCAACAAGTTCTAACATGTACTCAACCAATTCAAGGTCAAATCGTCCAAAGTCAACAACAATGGACCATCCAAGATAATACAACTCATGATCATGATCCTTACTATGATCAGGAGAGCCAAGTAGACCCCCTCATCCAAATTTTTTATATCCAAAATCATGCAATCCAAAATAATCCGATATGGATCATCCAACAACATCTATTTCCTATAATGAGACAATTGGCACCCAAGAAAACATAAACAATCAAATTTAAATGATTATGATCATATAATATTGTAATGGTGCAAAAGTAACCCTGTAAAGGGAAGATCAATGTTCCTTTGAGAGCCAATTTCACAACATACATTTAGATATATTCAACTAGTGAAACTGGTGAAGATATCTAATTATAGAAATGGAAAGAGAAGACGACAAAGAGCCTTCAGTCTGAATCTAAACATCTTAGTCAAGGACGTCAGCATGGAGAATAGGCATTTGTGCAGCACACTATAGTCTTTGTAGTGTCATAAAATTGCAATCCTAGCAATTTTCGACTGCATTAGGGTCCTCACGCATGCGAGTTCGAATCCTCTAGCCTGATCGGAGATCGGAGATTGCTTAGCTTGCATAAACAACTTCTTCCTTGGCCTCTGGATCACCTCATTCACACTTTGCCCTAGAGAAAGGGGTAGGATAGGGGCGTGGTGTCCTTGTCCTCCCAGGACAGCAGCGTGCCGCCCTTGTCCTTGCCCTAATTTGGGGCAGGACCCTTCTTAGGGTTGCATTGTTGGTTGTGCATTAGGTGGGAAACTCCCCCGATGTTGGCCCGTGATGAAATTCAGATCTACTAACATGTACTTAAGGGGGAATTCATCCTCTCATTTTCAAGAGGGGGGATAGGAAGAAGTTGGATAGGTCGAAGTTGGATAGATTCAAGTTGCATAAGCGATCAAGCATTCTTTTCTAGCATTAAGCATTCTCAAGTCTCCCTTCAAGGCTAGGTGTTGCATTCAAGTCAAGGATTCAACCATTGAAGAGGAGATTGATTTCAACATTCAATTCCACACAAGCACTTCTATCAACATTGCTACTACAACCTCCCTTGAGGTGATTTGCAATTCAGTCTTTCATTTACAACTACTTGCAAGTACTTTCTTTCATTACTTGGTTAATTCCAAAACTGGGGTTTGAACTAAAGGCAAACCCCCAATCCCAACCCATTTTCCTCTCTTTTCTGTGTGTAGGTTGCAGGTGCGCAGTTGTACTTTCATATTCGAGCTTCATTTGCAGAGGTGGAAAACCCTTTTCGTTTCACATATTTTTTGAAGGACCGTGTACATTCCGGCCACGGTCTGGGCGACTTTTCCTCAAATTTGCAGAGCGACTTCGTCTCGACATATTACTACCAAATCCAGGTGCATAGCTTCATCCCATATTCCGATCTCAAGTTATAATCAATTATTTGTCACTTTTGCACTACATAATTCAATCAATTTCCTTTTCTTTTCAAACAAGGAAGAGGGGATCAACTTAACATTTCCAATTCATTTAGAATTCAATCTACCATCTTCATGTGGAGAGATTTAATCTAGTGAATTATCCTCTCCTCTTCCTAATGTAACATGGTGAAAAGTGTTTGAAGGGTAATTAATAGCGAAACTCTCATCTCTCTTTGAGGGAAAGGGTAGTTTCCTTCTTGATCTATCATTCACCATTTTCCCACCATTACATTTTGGTGAACCCAATGTCTTGTATGCTTTCCTTGGAAAAAAATTGCATATTTTTCATTTACAACTTTCAAATTTCTGCAAACTTAGTGGTTAAATCATTAAAAACCCTAGTTTTTTTAATTGAAATTGAACTTATGATTTGTAAAAATTGCTTGTGGTTATCTTACATCTGAAAATTGTTTTGATTGTCAAATTCAATTTCCTCATTGTCTTGTTCAATTTGCAATTAAAATTTCTAAAATTAAGAGGTTACTTGTCAAAACCCTAATTTTTAAAAATCATCTTGAACTTGTGAAAAAATTGGATTTCCATTTAATTTTCAGATTTCTAATTGTTATCAGATTTGTTTGTAATCCTACAATTCAAAATTTTAATTTCCCCCTTTTTCCCAAAATTCAAATTTCAAAATTAAGTGGTTAGGTCATCAAACCCTAATTTTTAAAATTAATTGGATTTTGTGTGAATTTCAAATCAATTTCATTTACATTCAGATTTCTAAACATTTTCCAAAGTGTCCCTATCCATTAGGTTTGACCCTTTTCAAAATTGCAATTCAATTCCTCTTTTTCCTAAAAACCCTAATAGGGTCCAATTTTCACATTTGCGCCTTCATTTTGCCCATCTAGAGATCGTAAAATTCACCAATTTTTTGGGGTTAGATTTAAAATCATCGTAATATCCATCCTTGAAAATTTCAAAAAAGTTGGTTGGACCATGTGTGTTCCTGCCACGGTCCTTGGCTTTTTTCCCAAAATTTCAGGAGACTATTATGGCTATATTTAATAGCCTAAATCCAGAAGATTGGCTGATTTTATCGATTTTTGATCCCTCTAGAATCGGAAATACCTTCAAAATTCAACATTTCAAGTTTCAAGAATTTTTTTAAAATTAAGAGGTTAATTATAGTCTGCCCTCATTTTAAAAATTTTGATTTTAAAATTAAGTGGTATTCCCTTGGTCCTAATTTTAAATTCCAATTTCCTTTCATTTTTGGAAATTGTGTCATCCTCTTCCACCAACAAAGTTCAAATTGTGTAATCATTATTTTCTTAAATTTTTCATTAATCAATTTTGTAAGCTTTGTTTCAAAATTCAAAATTCAAGTTTTCCCTCTAGTGCATGAGTTTTATCACTATTAGTCCTACCTATCCTATCCCCGTTGGATGAAGCATTATAATTAAGGCTTCCCAAGGTTTAATTACCGAGGAGATGGAGCCTAATTTGAGTGACTTCTTTAATGAGGATCATGCTAATTCTTCCCATGCTAATCATGTGCCTATTCACCCCATTGATGGATCCCATGATGAAGAAGAAGCTTTAACTAGGGTTTCTTTAGATCAACTTTCTATATTGGACAATCAATTTGATAGATTTCAACAATGGATGTCCCAAGAATACCCTAATAGTGAAGCTCTTTCATTAATTGAAGGTCTTAAATGCATGCTTCAAAGTGATAAGAATGGAATTGATATATTGGGTGGCATTGCACATATTGTTGATTCTAATGTCATGCCTATCAAGAGTTGTGCCGAAACCCTAGGTTATTCACAACCTTCAACACAAGTCAATTCTTCTATTCTTTTGACTACTCCTATGACTAGTATTCCTAATTTCAAATCTAACATCATGGCCACTTCAACTCATCCCTACAACAATTGGTTGTGGGGTAATCCCTCTTCTTCATTGAATCCTCCATCTTTACCTATGTCTTCCATGAGTGTTCATATTATTCCTCAACTAATCAATGTGACACATGGGGGCAATTCCTTCAACAACTTTATTCCTCCTTTAAGTGTC
Organism: Cryptomeria japonica; assembly: GCF_030272615.1. Taxonomy (NCBI): domain Eukaryota; kingdom Viridiplantae; phylum Streptophyta; class Pinopsida; order Cupressales; family Cupressaceae; genus Cryptomeria; species Cryptomeria japonica. The sequence continues at coordinate 7,822,548 of NC_081405.1, forward strand.
CCTTTTCCTACCCAATCATCACCCATGCCTACTTATCATAATGTCCCACCAGCTTATTCTCAATCCATGCCTTCTTTCAATAACATCAAACCACCTTCTCAATCACCTATGTCTAACATCAATTCTTCCATCGAAATGACAATTAACAATCTTGCTCAAACTGTGACTTCCTTACAACAACAAATTGCTTCCATGAGTCAATCCAAGTTTAGTGTGCCCACCTTTGATGTTGTGAGCCCACTTTATCTTGATATTGTTAAAGTCGTGCCACCTAAACATGTGGAGATCCCTCAATTGGAACTCTATAATGGAAAAGGTGATCCTCTTATGCATGTCAAAATATTTCAAACCTTGTGTACTGATTTTCCTTATGATCAAAGATTGCTTGCAAAACTGTTTACAAGAACACTAAGAGATAAGGCTTTACAATGGTATTGCTCTATTCCTTCTTATTCTATCACTTCCTTTCAACAACTAGAAATTGCTTTCATCCAACAATTTCAAAACAACATTGGTCCTAAAATCTCTTTGACTAATTTAATGCAGTGTAAATAAGGTGTTAAAGAAAAAGTGACTGATTTCATTGGTAGACATAAGCATTTGTGTGATCAAATTTCTTTTCATGTACTTTATAATGATATTCAAAGAATTTTCATTTCTAATTTGCAAAAAGATATCAGGGAAAAGCTTCGTTTTTTTGAGTTTACTTCCTTTCAGCAGTTGTGCGCAATACTCCACAATTATCAACTCGCTGTGAGTCAAATGGAGCAATCCACTCCTATGGCTCCGAGTGATAAGGGGGAGAGTGTTCAACAACCATTTGTGAAGTTCAAACCAACAAAAAGATTCATCAAGTTCAATGATCCAATCAACAACAACCATGTGAATGCTACAACAAGTGTGCCTTCTATTTCTAAATTTTTCCAAAGAGAAAGACAATTTACTCCTTTGAATGAATCTTTACATAGTATTATGTCTCAGTTGTTGCACATAAATGTTATCAAACTTCGTCCTATAAAAGAAATTGATCCTTCCAAACTTGCATCTCCTCATTTTGATAACAATTCCTTTTGTCAATTTCATCGTCAACCTTGGTCATGATACTGAAAAATGTTTTGCATTGGAAAATAAGATTCAAGACGTGATTGATAATAATACCATATATGTGGCAGGTGTGAATGATAAATGGAATAAATCAGTAGCTCCTCCTAATCAAAATCTTAATATTTTTACTGATCCCTTGCCATCTCATTTCTCTAACATTATTGAGATTGTGCCTAATTCTCTCTCTTCTGAAGAATTCACCTCTATGACTCCAAACTTGGTTAATATGGTAGAAACACAAGATACGCCTAAGGATCCTTGTATTACATTTGACTCTAGCAAGACCATTAGAGCACCTGATGACCCTTTATACATAGTGGCGAAGGTTAAGGATATCCCTTGTCGTGGTGCCTTGATTGATCCCTCTTGCATGGTTAATTTCATAACTGAAGAGTATCTTTTCACTTTACAATTGCATAAACCAATATATGATGCTTCTAATGTGGTTATAAATTCATTTGATGGCTTCTCTTGTCCTACCATTGGTTCTATCACCCTTCCTGTTGAAGTTCATACTAAATCCACAGATGTTGACTTTGTTATCATACCTTCTTCTGAGCAATTCCATGTGAATTTGGGCTATCCTTGGCTATCTTCCATGAAGGCTATTGCTTCTCCAATCCACAAGTGTTTTAAATTTCCTCACAATGGAGAAATCATAGCTATGAACCAGAGCTTATTTCATCCATCCGATAGAAGCCCTGGTGTTCCTATTAATCTCTTTTGGCCTAAACAATTTCAATCTCTTCCATCAAGGACCGATGCTCTTTTTCAATCTTATAAAAATGGAAGATCGATATGATATTATCCTTAAGTCAACCTAGATCCCCAACACTTGACATCCCTATTATTCTTCAAGATGATGTTCTTCCCCTCACGAATAGAACTAATCTCCCTCCTAAGGAAGATCATCCACCTACCCCTATGGATGTGACTTTACCTTCTCTTAAGGAGACCTCCAATATTCTTCCTAAGGTTAGACCTATACATCCTCCTCATGATGGACCTGGTCTCCTTCCTACACCTAATATTCCTCCTTTCTATGGCATAGTTCCACCTCCTTCCTCTTATTGAGAGAAGAGGCCCACTTCTCCTATTGTTCAACCAAAAAGACCTCAACCTAAACCTTCAACTATCAAGGAAAGAAATATTCCTACTTGTTCAAATGTTCCTCCTTCTTTTCTACCTTCCACCAAGACTCAACGAAATCGTTGTGCGAGAGAATGTTGATGAAGACGTCGTGTTTGAGCTCGTGAAGTTATCCCTCAAAATATTCAATCTCCTCAAACTCCAACAATTGACATGATTCCCTTTTATCCTAAGCAAGATGTTCAACCTACATCTCCAAATCATAAGTTGCATTAAACATGTGATGGTTTAACTCCTATTCATGTTCTTGCTCCTCTTTCTCTAAAATTTGATGAAGAAATGGGTGAAAATGTTATTCATGATGGTAATACAACTCCTAATGCTTCTGACAGTGAGTATGAGTATGTTGATGTGGACAAGCATTTATCGAATGAGTTTTCACAAACTCTAATCCTAGCTCCTAGAATCGAACAAAGTGACTTACAACATAAGCATAGTCCTTGTTTGGATCTTGTGATAGCTCCATCTGTTGCACTTGATGTCACTCCTCTGGCATGTTTCTCGCCTTCCCGAAATAGTGCTCAACAAGATCGGGAGGCGGATGTCGTGCTAGACTAGCAATATTAGCACTGTAGATCTTTCTCTCTCTTCTTTCTTTCTCTTTTGTGACCATTCTTCTATGTGTATCCATGTTCTTCTATTGTTCCCTTAATGTCTACTTGGGGATGATGCAAAGCATTGAGATCTTTTTCTCTTTCATGTTGACTCAAAAGACATCCTCTCTTCCCTTTTCTTCTAAGGTAGTGTCCTTCTTTTGGGAATGAAGATTATTATATGCATATACATACATGAGTTATCATACAACATACTGACCTCGAGGAAAGCGACACTACCTCATGTTTTGTGTCCATTATCCTTGGATTTATACCTTGATTGGGGTCTAAATCCTTGTGATAACGTGCTCCCTTCCTTCTCTCTCTTGGGTGTATCCTACCTTAGAGCAATCGCTCTCGATAAGGCACATGCGATCACTTTAACGTGGGGGCATACACTCCACTCATACTTTCCTTCTTGTGATACTTAGAATTACTTAGTGAACTTTGTTTTTCTTTGTAATCTTTGGTATCCTTGCTTTCGTGACTCATAGTGAAGGGAACTTTGCTACTTGAAGTCATGCTTCTCCCCTTCTCGATCTTCCCTTTTAATTTTTCAATCAAAGTCGTAAGATCCTAAGTCCATTGGGGGCTTGGCACATCTTGCCTCCTTGATGTGGTAAAAGTCTTTCAATCTTTTTTCCTTGAACTTTATCGGCAGTATTGGCATACACTTATACTCCAGCTAAAGTAAGGGCTAAATGTAGTGTCATAAAATTGCGACCCTAGAAATTTTTGACTGCATTAGCATCCTCATGCATGCGAGTTCAAATCCTCTAGCTTGATCGAAAAATGAATATTGCTCAGCCTGCAGAAATGACTTCTTCCTTGGCCTCTGCATCACACCATCTGCACTCTGCCCTAGAGAAAGGGGTAGGACAGGGGCATGGTGCCACTGCCCCCCCTTGGATAGGGGTGTGGCACCCTTGTCCTCCTAGGATAGGGGCATGGCGCCCCTATCCCTGCCCTATTTTGGGGTAGGACCCTTCCTAGGTTGCATTGTTGGTTGTGCATAAGGCGAGAAACTCCCTCGATGTTGGCCCGTGATGAAATTCAGATCCACTAACATGTATTTAAGGGAACATTCATCCTCTCATTTGCAAGAGGGGGATAGGAAAAATTTGGATAGGTTGAAGTTGGATAGATTCAAGTTGCATAAGCGATCAAGCATTCTTTTCCAACATTGAGCATTCTCAAGTCTCCCTTCAAGGCTAGGTGTTGCATTCAAGTCAAGGATTCAACCATTGAAGAGGAGATTTATTTCAACATTCAATTCCACACAAGCACTTCTATCAATATTTCTACTACAACCTCCCTTGAGGTGATTTACAATTCAGTCTTTTATTTACAGCTACTTGCAAGTACTTTCTTTCATTACTTGGTTAATTCCAAAATTGGGGTTTGAACTAAAGGTAAACCCCCAATCCCAACCCATTTTCCTCTCTTTTTTGTGTGTAGGTTGCAGGTGCGCAACTATACTTTCAGATCCGGGCTTCATTTGTAGAGGCAGATAAACCCTTTTCGTTTCGCGGATTTTTCGAAGGACCATGTACATTCCCACCATGGTCTGGGCGACATTTCCTCAAATTTGCAGAGCGACTTCATATTGACATATTACTGCCAGATCCAGGTGCATAGCTTCATCCCATATTCTGATCTAAAGTTATAATCAATTCTTTGTCACTTTTGCACTACATAATTCAATCAATTTTCTTTTCCATTTCAAACAAGGAAGAGGGGATCAACTTAACATTTCCAATTCATTCAGAATTCAATCTACCATCTTCATGTGGAGAGATTGAATCTAGTGAATTATCCTCTCCTCTTCCTAATGTAACATGATGAAAAGTGTTTGAAGGGTAATCAATAGAGAAACTCTCTTCTCTCTTTGAGGGAAAGGGTAGTTTCCTTCTTGATATACCATTCACCATTTTTCCACCATTACATTTTGGTGAACCCGACATCTTGCATACTTTCCTTGGAACAAAATTGAATATTTTTCATTGACAGGTTTCAATTTTCTGCAAACTTAGTGGTTAAATCATTAAAAACCCTAGTTTTTAATTAAAATTGAACTTGCGATTTGTAAAAATTGCTTGTGGTTATCTTAAATCTAAAAATTGTTTTGATTGTCAAATTCAATTTCCTCATTGTCTTGTTCAATTTGCAATTAAAATTTCTAAAATTAAGAGGTTACTTGTCAAAACCCTAATTTTCAAAAATCATCTTGAACTTTTGCAAAAATTGGATTGCCATTTAATTTTTAGATTTCTGATTGTTCTCAGATTTGTTTGTAATCCTAGAATTCAAATATTCAATTTCCCCCCTTTTTCCCAAAATTCAAATTTCAAAATTTAAGAGGAAAGGCTGATGCAAGGGATAAAATGAGCCTACATAGATACTAGGGGAATGGACACTAAAAGTAGCTGCAAAAGTGTAGGTGGAATTGCAAAGGGGTATACAATTTTTAAAACTACATTTTACCCCCACTTTAGCGGGCTTATGAATCAACATGAATATGTATGCTAGAAGAAATATACAAAACATAAAATAACATCATGATGCCAAAAAGATATTGTAGAGGAGGTATAGACAAATCTTCAAGCCAAGGAAGCATGCCCCAAGATGAAGACCTATAAAATAAATGTATTAGATAAAAAAATGTGCACAAGAGAACAAAGTTAGAACATGCGAGCAACAAAGTCATAGGGTTAGAACATTATAAACATAAAGATAAATAAGAAGATGAACAAAACACACATTAAAGCACATAACAAAATAAAATATTTGAGTCAGCAAAGTGAAAGAGACCTCGATGTAAAGGGTTGTGTGGGTACCATGTGTCATCCCCAAAATAATAAGAAACAACACATAGAGAAATTCTAAAAGGGAGAGAAGAATGCAAGGATTGATTGCTTTAAGGAAGAATGCACTTGGGAGATAAGAAAGAAATCATTGTTAAAGAGATAACATGACTCAGACACTAGCTTGATTTGTCGTTGGCTATCATGCCAATGATATTGATTAAAAGATAGATCACAGTCAAGCAAGTTGCGTTATGCTAGGTGATCAAAGATAAGTAGGACCAGCCCTGCTATGAAGGAAAGCCACTACCAAAAGATAAGTAGAACCAACCTTTCTATGAAGGAAATCCACCACCAAAGGATAAGTATAACCAACTTTTCTATGAAGGAAAGCAACTATTAATGGAGATAAATATATGCTATATAGGACCAACCTTACTATGGAGGGAGGCCACTATAGATAAGATCAATTTTGATAAGAGCCACAAAGTGAAAATATAGATAGTAACTGCAACAAATAGATAGTCACCACAGTGGGTGAGAGATAGACATGCACCATTGTGGGTGAAAAAGAGATACATCATGTGATAAGAATGTAAAAGGATAGGGCAAAGGTAAACCCGAATATCACTTGTTATGCAAAGAAGAAGAAGAAGGCATATCAATAGATGAAGGATTAATATCACCTGATTGTTGAAGTTGTATCTTATCCCTCAAGGCCTTACATTCACTTGTGGGATGGCCAAAAACTTGATGGTATGCACAAAATAAATGTTTTGCTTTATTATATTTATGAATTTTCTTATGTGTAGGAGAAGGAAAAGTAATCAAGTTGGCTTTAAGAAAGCCTCAAAAAATAATCTCTTGATTAAATAAAGGATGAGGAGTAGGAAGCAACCCTTTCTCTCATGGAGAAAAGTTTGACTGCTTGCATGAAGAAGAAGACATAGATACTTTAGACAATGTAGGAGTGGATAAAGATAGAGGAGAAGCAGGTTGTAATCTAAACCCATTGTAAAAGAACATAGTTTCAATTCCAAAGGGACCTTAACTCCTTGTAACATACACCCAAGACCATCTCCTTTATATCCATGCTTAGAAATAATATCGAATCTTGGACCATAGCATGATTGTAAGTGCTCAAGTGGGAGAGGATCACCATTAATGGTATAGTTAATAGTGTTCACATGATCTCGTGATACAAAAGAATAATCATCTTTGATAGTGGATGCAAATGATACTTTTAGAATGTTAAGGTGGATAGGGTTGTGATAGGGAGGCTACCTAGTTTACCATCAATTAGGTTTCTTTGAAGGTTTGCTTCTATCCCTTTCTGGGTTCCAAGTCTACCCCTCTAAACTTCTAAGGGCTTCGCTACCATTTGTTTGCTTATCTCACCTTCCTCAAGCTCACAAAGTAAGCTTGTTCACTAAATCCTTGCAGGGGTGAAGGACTCACACATTCGTTCTCTCTTTGCAAAACCACCCATCTTGTTTGGTTTAGAAAACTTTTCCCTATGGTTACACAATGTCTCATTTTCAAGCTTGTAGCCTTCTGGATCTTTTCCCAGTTCTCAGCAGTTTTCTTCCCCTGCAAGTTATCTCCTTCAAAATTACTGACACCTAGTCGGACTATCACCAAGCTTGCCTAGGGCAAATTTACATAAATGGCGATGTTACTACTTATCAAGTTGCCATTAGTTTTTATATTCAAAGTCATACTATATACTCTAGTTGGTTAACACTATCGAATCATGCAGTCGGTATACACAGAGAAGTCGATATGCACAGTCTAGTCGGTTACAGAAGAAAGCAGTCACAGAACGTAGTACACACCGAGCTATCTACCAAGCAGCAAAGATGACACACCGAGTGAAATGTGTTACCAGATTCATTGAACCTGGACATGCATATGAAAACTTGTTACAAGATCGAGGCACACCTAACCGTTATCACATTGGAAATTGCACTAGACAATTGTGTATGATTTTGAGATCAATCTAACCAATGAAATATTTTGTATAGTTATTCATTCGAGGAATTGTGTTTGTAAGATTGAAGCAATGAATTGGATCACCGTCTTAAGAGATCTATTTATACAGAATGAGTTAAGAGTTAAAGGTGTGTGCATGAGTGTAAGAAGACTATTACAGAGACACAGAGGTCATCGAGAAGGTTTTCAGAGAATAGTTGAAGAACAGAGTAAACAGAAGGGTTTACCGAGTTACTATATGGGTTACCGAGGTATGCTATAAGCAAGGTAATCTATTCTGAGCACATAGAATCTGCTATAACATTTCAGATGTAAAGTTGCTGATATTTGTAATGATTTTATTGTAATATTGTGAAGTTGTAAGAGAAAACTTTAATAGGGTAAAAGACTCTAATCAAGTCTATAAATTGTAAAGCCTCTAACTAGGTGCAACATTTAGCTTAAATGTTGTAAAATCCTTTAGCAAGGTAGATCTAATAGATCTTGTTACTCCTAACAGGGTAAGCTATCAGAAATAGCTAATATGTAGCTCTAATCGAGCACTCTTTATTATTGCAGTAGTGAAGTTGTGGGTGCCATCCCCACCGCAGTTTTTCTCTCTAACCAAGAGTTTCTGGGTAACCAAAATATATGTGTTATGGAGTGAATCATGTATGATTGTTATCTATTTGTTTTAACTTTATTTTATGTTACTGCACTATTATGTTTATGCATAACAGTAAAGTTATTATTCAAGAAAAGTTTTGGAGTACTGATTCACCGCTCCCCTCTCAGTACATTAGCTTTCCATATTGGGCCTAATAGGCGATTGCCATTTCCTGGTCACTTTCAAATGAAAACCTACTGTACATATTTGGCTCTTCTTGACAACCTCCAATGATCTTGTGGAGTTTCAAGTCAGAGCCATATGATTATTGCGAACAGGGAACAAAAACTGAAAAAGGAAAGCTTTATTTACAGACCCCGAGTTTATTCACAGGTTCAAACAGTAACTCACAGAACAAAGAAAAGAAACAATTACATTAACAACATACGTGAAATGAATAGAAATTAAACACTAATTGAAAACCAGAAAATGGACTTCAGAAAAACACTAATTAAACACTAATTGCATTTCAGAAAAACAAAATGTGTTCTTTGAGGCAATCGACAAACAATGATCAATGATCCACGATCAAATGATCAACCATCCATGATTCACGATTAACCTCTTACAGATGCCTATTGGGTCTTTTTATACATTTCCTCCTTTATTGGGAACTCCTCCTATTGGGTGAGATAAATCTCGTTACCAACAGTTCTCCAATTTGCAACTGTCTCACAGGTTCCATCAGTCCGTTAGCGTAACAACAAATCCTGATTTTTGATGGCCAATGACAACTTTCCGCACTCTGCACTTCCTATCGGGCATCGGGGTAACAACAAATCTAGGCTTCTGATGGTCGATGACAACTTTCCATGCTCCGCACTTCTTATCGGGCATCAGGGTAACACCAACATGGGGTTGCCGATGTCCGATGGCAACACACACCGCTTTGCACTTTCCATCGGGTTGTCGAGGAAACTTCACAACTGGACTTCCGATGGCTGATGACAACTTAGCACGAGAGTCGGTCTCATCGGGTTATTAGTGTAGGTTGAAAACCCCTCTTGCCGATCTCCAATACTCCATCCAGTGAATGCACTTCAAGCCAATGCTAACTCATTGGGTCATCGGGGTAACTTGAAATGGCTCCTTCCGATACCCAATGGCTCCACTCCATGCCTATGCTTTCTCATCGGGTCGTCGGGGTAACTTGAAACTACTCCCCTTGATACTCGATAACAACTCTCTAAACATCGATCGACTTATCAAGTCATCTGGGTAAGTGTGAACCACTCTTAGCCGATTCCTGATAATAACACTCCAAACTCTGGCGACCTCATCGAGATAAGACTTGCCGATCGGGGTAGGTCTTGTCGATAAGGAAAAATTTCAAAAACAACAAAGAAACAACCATACAAATGGACTAGAGCTAGTCCTTATGTATTTACATGACCACTGGAAGGTCTCACAAGCCAAAACTAGTTAAGGGCATTTCAACCCCTAGGTGCTCCTACACCAGGTTGACTTTATATTCTCCAATAAAGGAGCTTGTAAAGTCTAAGGAAACCCAATCATCACCAAGAAATATATTTTATTAATAAGAAGAAGGAATTTCTACTTTAGGAGGGTCTTCTTTAGGGACAAACTTCTCATGGGTTTCTTCTTTAGGAAGGACCATATGAATAGTTGTCGACATATTAGAAGATAAAGATGGAATATAGTTTTGAAAGGTAGGTGTAACCGAAGCATGACCAACTGTAACTATTTGACATAAGTGCATAGCACCAGGTCAACTTTGATTGTAACTACTCAATTGTTAGCAACAAAATTAATAGAACCATGAATGGTAAAAGTGACCTCTCCTAAAGCATGAATCCAAGGTCTACCCAATAAAAGATTGTATGGTAAAGGCCCTGGCATAACATATACTAGGGTTGGAATAGTTGGTCCAATATTTATAGGCAAAGTAACAATGCCCAAATCGGTTTTACTAGTATTATCAAAACCACAAATGAACAAAGAAGATGTAGCAAGAGAATTTGAATCCACTTTGAATTTGGGCAAAACCACAAATGAACAAAGAATATGTAGCAAGAGAATTTGAATCCACTTTGAATTTGGGCAATAGGTTTAGACTACAAACATTGAGTGTTGAGCCAGTATCAATGAGAGTTTGTCTAATGTCGAATTCATTAACATGAACTATTATCATTAATGGATTTTCTTGGTTCCTTACTTTGGGAGGCAAGAGTTCATGTGGATAGAACATACTATTTGGTGAATCCGCACAAATATGATCCATCAATGCATTCACATTTGAAGACCTAGCAAAAGAAGGAAATAAGATCTTTTGAAGAGCCTCTTGAAGCATACCTTGATAAATCGAAGTAGTTTGAAGCAAATCCCAAAGTGAGATCTTGGTGAGAGTAACACAAAGTTGCTCAATAAGATCGTAATCACTTGGTTGCTTAAATGAAGGTTTAGGTGCTTGAGGAAGATCTGGTTGAGAAGGCGGTAAAGAAGTATTAGATTGATTGACATTTTGTTTATTTCTATAAGTGTTATAAGTATGGACTACCATTAAATAAGAAGGAGCCTTAGACCGTGTTAGCACATATTTTTATAAAATATTTTTGTGCTATATATGGATGCTTTTTGCATATAGTTCCATCATAAGAGCATTTATTGTTGGATTGTATGTGCAGGTGATATGTTGTAGTGTCTTCATGAAAAGGCATCACTTGGGCATATTCAAGGGAAGTGTTGAGTGTAATGGCATTCTGGTAATCCTCATCTTCACAATTAGTCTCATTGCAAGAGCATTTTTTGGAAGATCAGCATAGAGCAGGGTTGTGAGCTTGTTCAAAGATGTCAATGGTGTGGGAGAAACCTTTTGGTATGATTATTAAAAGTTGCATCCATGGAGAAAGGCTTCTTTTGTAAAAAATGCAAAATTCTGCTTATCGGCATAAGTCATCTCGATGAGATCACCCAAGGAGGATAGAGTATGTTGATCGGAGTAACTCATGCTAACGGTGTTTCCTAAAAGGCATGAGCAGCATGAAGAAGTGTGACTTAGTGGTAATCCATTGGGGAGAGTTACAACGATGATATGATAAGAAGTCGGAGTCATCAGAGTAACATACACTATTGAGAATGAAGAAAAAATGTTATCCCAATAACCGATGGGGCGGTATATTTATAGCGATGTCATCGAGTCATCGGGAAGTCCTAAATTATGTCACCCCGATACTTGATGGACTAAGTGGAGAAGGCAACTATATCAAAGAGACTTTCTTTGATAAAGTAGTACCAAGCAAGAAAGGGAGCAAGACTCATCGGGATAACATACATCATCAGGGAGATGCGTTTTGAGTTATCCTGATGCCCGATAAGGAAGATGATCTTGTCATAGTCGAAGTGACTACATCGGGAAAACCTACAGCGATAGACCGAAGCAACCCGATAAGGAGAGTAAGGTGCAAGAAGACTCATCGAGATAGCTTACGCTACCAGAGAAACATTTTTAGAGTTGTACCGATGCCTGATGGGTAGAATTCCACAAAGGGTGGATCTATCGGGGAGACTATAACTATCAGAAGCAAGGAAAATATGCTACGCCAATGCTCGATGAGGTAATCGGTAAAAGTTATGCCGATCAAAAAGAAAGTTAGATGTCATGGGGCCATTGGATTAAGTATTAAGTGACTTATGCCCAAGTCCGATAGAGCGATTGGAGGAATTAACAGAAGGAGGTTTCATTGGAGAGACATACCCCAATTTAACATAAAGTAAAGCTAACTAATAGAAAGAAAAGGAGGATCCATTAGGATAAGTCAAACTTTGAGGAAAAAAGGGAAACGGCCGAGGTGAGATCTGATGGACTAGTCGGAGTGACCTATGTCGATAGACAAGACAAAAAGGTAATTGAAGGAACACAAAATTTGGGTGGCACCAAGTAATTGAATTATCGGGTAGGGTTATGCCGATTAGCCGTTAGAATGTCTGATATGACAACCATTATTTAATGCTCATGATCAGGTGGATTGGATCCACACGAAGAAAATCTGATGAGTTTTTTATCGTGACAGACTCTAGCCATTGCATATCCAACATAAAGAAAGAGTTTTCATGCCAGAATTATTCACAGTTTCCTCAACTGTCAACATTGAAGTTGCAGACAAGAAGCATGGGTAATTTGAGAATTCAAACATTTAATCATGGAGGCTTCTGGTTCACAAGGGAAAAGAAAGGTCATAGAGATTTCAGATACATAGTGTACTAAACCAAAAAAGATGAAGTCTGTGGAGGGTGTGCAAAAGCGAAAGTTGAACCAAGACATGATTGACCAAATGGAGTCATCTGGTGCTAAGTCGAGGAGGTCTAAAACCTATTTTCCGCCCAAGGATCAATTGGAAGATAAGTACAAAGGGGTTGGAGATATCTGGACAACCATAAGGGGCCACAAATTGTTTCTATATCACTACCTGAGGCGAAACAAGGAGATGCCATTGTCGAACCCTTGGACAACAAATTTGGGCAGACTAGTGGTCCCAAATGTTTTTCTAAATCTCATATTATTGGAATTGCTTACCAGGAAGTACAACAAAGAAAAAATATGCATCCAATTGCCCAATGTGGATCCATTCATAAAGATATCTGTCGGGACTATTCAGGAGGTTTTTGGTGTGTCTTATGAGCCCTACATGCCCCTATCATTTATAGACCTAGAAGGAGAGTATACCCAAATGGACACCGCTCACACAATGTGGAAGTTAGCAATTCACAAAAAGGAGAAGGGACAACTCATAGAGCAGGATGGTCCTCCTTTCAAAATTACTCTATTTAGGCAATATTTGTAGTACACATATTGGGCATGCGGCCAGGTCTGCGGGGAAGAAGTTCCTGATGTTACAAGGATAGGCCCATTGGTGTTGGCTACAGACATTCAAATGCCTGAGCCAAGGCCATTTGATTATGCAACTTACTTGGAAGAGAAGCTGCATGAAGGATTCTTGAGTTTGCAAATAGAGCCTAACCCTACTTTCAAATTTTACTCATTTCTAATGCATATGGTTTTGTTTCATGGGTAGATGAAAGGTTTGTGGCCTGAAGAATTAAGGGTGACTCCCAGGAACAAAGATGGTCAGGACCAACTGGTTCAATTATGGGTATCCCTATGGGACTCAAGGTTTGAGAAGTCACATTATGTGTTGTTTGATGAATATTTTGTTAAGCCTCTGTACAGATTGTTTGGAGTGGAATGTGATGGGTGTATCTCACCTAAGATCAAGAGATTCTTGAGACCCCATGCTTTTGGAGACACTAGGGTCAACCACAATTGGGGTGACTGGTTTGTATGTCAGAATTTTACTTTTTTCAGGGTTTATGGTTTTTGAGGGTGTTCCATATATATTGCCTACATTAGTTCCTGACAGGATTGCCTATTTAGAGATTGTTAGGCAGCTTAGTATGTCAAATGCAAAACATTTGGGTGGTGCACACAAGCAAGCATTTATGCCTGGCACTTTGCATTTTGGAGACTTCACCATTGTATCTATCAAGGCTTATGAGATGATAGAAAATAAGCTGGTAGAGGAGTACAATTTGTATGGACACCAGACTCAAAAAAATTATGATCCAAAGGGATATATCCACCACTACAGGAAGAGTTAGAACTTGGGAGAATATTTGCATATACCCATGGAGGCTGAAGATTTATTTAGAAACAAGGGACGAGATGAGGCTGTTGCACTTTTAGAAGAATTGAACAAAAAATTGGAAGAGCAAAAGCAAAGGCTTCATGAACTAAAAGAAGGAGATTCTGAGAGTGGGTCTGATGAGAATATAGCTGTATCAACCCTCCATGCACCTGAATTAGAAGAAGTGGAAGAGAGCCAGGAGCAAGCCATGGTGAGAATAAATGCCAACACAGATGTGAGAATGGAAGAGCATGCATCTTTCGTTGCAGATGAAGTTTTTGTATAGTCCAAAGAGTTTAAGTCATTCTTATACCATTACAAAGGGAAAAAGTTGAGGGAAAGCATCCCAAATGTTACCCCAGAAAATGAAGCAGAGATGCTTAAAAAATTGAAAGAAGACATTGATGCAAAAGTGGCCACAATGACACCATAGAGAGGGAGACAACTTTTCAGTGAGGCAGGCATCATTTTGTTCCCAGGATGGGACTTAAGTGCTTCTTTCATTTTTGACAGCTTGTTGCATTCTGATAGAAAGGATGTAAAGTTAGACATACAGGGTGTTAATGACATTTTTATTGGATCGAGATATGATCCAAATGAAGAGGAAATGTTGCTTTGGGCCCTATACCCTCTAAATAAAAGACCCAAGATCATAGATGTAGATAAGGAATTTGGGCACATGATGAAGCTGAAAGTGAGAGAAGTTAATCCAATTGTCACCGCAGATTTGGGGATTGACATTGCAAAACTGAATAAGGCCCAAATGCAGTGGGTGTTAAAAGAGGGTATAAAATATAAGAATTTATATGAAGACCTATTGAGAAGTCGTGGTCATGAAGTACCACAAATAACTGATACTAGTGTGCAATGGAAAAAGAAATATGAAGACCAAATGAAAGAAAACATTAAGCTAAGAAGGCAAATCAGGATTGTCAGGGTAGATGTTGCTTGTGTTTTGTTGACAAATAGGTTTGAGCTTTTGTTGGAAGTTCTCAAAGAATTCTTGACAAATTGTCAGAAGACCCAGGATAATATGGATTCTGATGAAAGAACTTTGAAGAGGCTGAAGGCATTGTTGAAAGAGAAAAGTGCTGATGAGAAAATTGTTGAGAAGATCCAGAGAAGGTTGAACAAGCATAAGGCATTTGGTATAGACATTAAGCAGGAATTTACTAATTGTAAAGATATTGTTAGGTATGGTGTACCAGATATTGTGGATGATGTAGAGCAGTTAAAGGACAAAGGGATTTGGATTGCAGAATGCCAAAATGTACTTAACACATCCCTTAATGTTTCCTGAGAAGATGTTTTGGCTATGAAGGAGATAGGTGAGCAGATGGAGAGATTGGTTACCATGGAGATCGCTGTCAGGGATACTGTATTCAACACCAGCACTCACAAGGACAAGAAGTATTTGGAGCACATACAAAAGTGTGATAGAATACTGGATGACTAGAACTGATTTTTATTATATTTTATGTCTAGTAGTTAAGTAGTTAGGTATTAGGTTTTAGTTAATTTTAGTTTAACAAGATGAAAGGGTGTGTCCTTTCATTTGAATCCTTTGGTTCACATATATGTAGTGAGTCATTTTTGTATCATAGGGGACAATTTTTTCATCTTTCAGATAATTTTGCCGTTGGCTAGGCTGCAAGTGTTATGTTTTAGAGAAGTCTACTAGGAATGAGGAGTTTATTCTGTGCAAACTGAATGTATTGGAGTATTTGTAAGTGCAGTTTTTGTGTACATTCTTATTCTAGAAGTTAATATACAAGATTTAATGTTTTTATCTTCAGAACGTTATGTGTAATTTTGTGTTTGATGGAATCATATGTCCTCTTGATAAATCTTTTAGATTTGTTGTGGTGTGCCATCACATGATGTTGTATTGAATGTAAAATTGGGTTTGTATTGTTCATGCAACACATAATGAAACTTTCACATTGATGGTCTTATAACTATCTCTTGAGTTGATAGTGATTCTTGTCCACAAAGTTATTCATTAACTATCAGATAAAGGCACTGGTCTGTTATTAATCTTTGTTGAATAAGCTTGTATGTATTAGGTCCTTATCAAAGAAACAAATATTCTAATTTCTATAAGCATTGCCCTTTTTTCATAATGGCTTAAAGTCCTAATAGTAATCTTTTACATAACACAACTATATTCACACTTATTTTATTAGTTTTAAAGGAATTCAATAAAAAGCACTTCTATTAGCATAATTGTAGGAAAACTTTTTGCCATCCTTGCAATTGCTAACTCCCACAGTTTAAATTCACTTAAAATAAACCTTTTTTGTGCTTGAGAGTGTAAGGTACACCCACCTGGGTTTAGTGGAGCCTAAAGTGCAGAGGAATTTGGTCTTTGACCATTCCTGTTTGTTGGCCAAGGCTGATTGGATTAACCGAGGATTAGGTAAGTCTTTGGTTTCCCAATCTGTGGTTTTGGGCACCAATAAACTGTTTGTATTTTGTAAAAAGATCTTGTAAATCACTTTTAAAAGGAACACCATGTATAGAAATTACCTTCTTTGGAGAAGGACTAGATACAGTCACAAAAATGATTGGTCTCTTAGGCCTACTAGGGGCAACAAAGACAACAATAATATTTACCGATTCATTACAACTTGTAGAAGAATTAGTTAAAGGAACTTGCTCGACATCAACTTGTGGGAGATCAGATGTGACATAAGATTCATCATGCACTAATGCATCAGCTCTAGAAGAGAGTGCATTGGAATAAAGAGAAGGTAGAGTAACATTAAGAAAGGTATCAATGATATCATCCTCTTGTAACAAAATATCCTAAAAAATAGAAGGAATTTTACAAGAGGGATCAAAGACATTGACTGACCTAGGTAGAGCCAAATCACCATCACATGCTTGAAAAGGAGCATTGTTAGTATCTTGAATAAAATTAGAAATTAAATTAATAAATGAATATAAGAAATGAATTTTGAAAATAGTAAACTAAATTAAATAAATAATGCATAAAGAAGTCGGCCGAAGACTGTCGTATCATTTAAAAATTGACGACATGGAATAGGGTTTGGGGCAATGCCCTGAAAAGTTTTTTGGAAGAAGGGGAAAGATTAGAAGTGTCTTTTTTTTAGGGGGATATTGAATGACTAATGGAATGATAAAGAATGCTTTAAAAATAATACAAAAGAAGTGTTCACGTCAAGTTCACCAAAATGACATTTTTTTAGGGGGATATTGAATGACTGAAGGAACGATAAAGAATGTTTTAAAAATAATATAGAAGAAGTGTTCACGTTGGGTTCACTAAAATGTAATGGTGCAAAAGTAAACCTACAAAGGGAAGAGCTATGTTCCCTTGAGAGCCAATTTCACAATATACATTTAGATATCTCAAACTAGTGAAATTGGTGAAGATATCTAATTACAGATATGGAAAGAGTAGATGATAGAGAGTCTTCAGCTTGAATCTAAGTGTCTCGATCAAGGATTCCAATGTGACACATAGATGTTTGCATGATTCATTATAGTCTCATGCGGAACCGTGAGCAAAAAAGACTCAGAAACACAAAAACTAAACTTTTTGTTTTTAATAACCTGCGAAACCCAAGATTAGAAATATAGCAACATATGCTATAAAATAGAGATACACAAAAGTATAATGAATATTTAAATAAAATAAATGAATAACAAATAAATACAACAAAACCTCTATGCAATTGAATGCCTTCACAAAACCTATTGTATAGGGGTTTGCCTCAGTCAAACCCCCGCTTTGGTGTTTCCACCTCCATGCATAGCCAGATAGATAGATAGATAAAAAAGATAAACAGATAGAATGATAAATGATCAAATAGATAGGGGATGTGATAAATACCAAGATGCTTAAAGACATGAGAAATATAATACCAACAAGGCTTGAGAAATCCAAGAGGGATGCAAAGACTATTGTAGCAAGCTAGAGATTGTTGTAGAAAATGAGAGAGCAAGATAAATTTATGAGAGACAAGAGAATAAAAGAGATTTAATGAGACAACCAAGAGAGATTGATGAATGAAAGAGAGATTAAATTAAAAAAAAAAAAATCGGAGGGAAAGAAGAGGTCGGCGAGCCTTTTAGAAGATTCAAAGTTGTTTTCTTCGACCAAGAAGGGTGACAAGTGTCAAAATTCTCAGAACCGACATTTAAGTGTTAAGATGTTGTGGGACGAATGCATGACATACCAATGTCTGCATAGTGCGCTAGTGTCCAGACAAATCACACTCAAAAAATAATGAGTGGCAAGATAAACACACGACTAATGCAAAATTGATGTTGAAAGATAATTGCTGGAAAGGTGTCTTAAGCATCTTGAGAGAGGAAAGGCTAATGAAAGGGCTAAAATGAGCCTACTTGGATGCTAGGGTAATGGACACTAAAAGTGGCTACAAAAGTGTAGGTGGAATTGTGAAGGCGTATGCAATTTTTGACACTACAAATACAAAATTCTAATGACAAAAGTGGTCATTGAGATCTTATTCATATCAATCAAGAGGACAAGAAATTCATAGTGGATACTATTACATATTTATATGATCTGATACATGTGTATATGAAAAATAAGAGTCAACACCATCCTATCAAATAAGATCAACCACCTTTACCAAGTTATAACTTCTTATAGATGAGACAATAACAAGTTCTAATTTGTCCTCAATAGTATACCAATGAGATAGAAACAAGCTTTGAAAATAAGTATCCTATTGCAAGCAAGATATGCAAAAATATGAACTATCAAGGAAAAGGATTAGGTCTTCATGAGCAGAGTATTACAAAGCCTATCTGAATCTACATTAATAATGGTTAAGAAATTAGATACAATTATTTTACTAAACAATCTAATGATATTAGTGGTACGTCAAAGATTATTGAGGTAACTTCATCAAATGTAAGCATTAAGATAGGGAGCATCCATAGCCCCTATAAGAAGCTTGTTTCCAACCATCCTTCCACTTCCACCTCTTTATTAGGACAAAAAACTCATAGAGAATATAAAGTAAATACTTCAGCCAAACTTCGAAAGCATATAAATATAAAAATAAAGTATAGAATACAAAAGCAATATGGGTGACCTCTATGTTGGATTCTGCAAAAAATGAGAACCAAGCTAGGATATGATGTTGGTTATAGATCACATGCAACTCCAAGCAATAGATGATCAAAGATCAAAATAGCTGAATGAAAAGAAATCTAAAATGAGAGAAAATAGAAATAGAGAAGAGAATTTTGAGAAGACTCTCACCAAGCTATCACTAAACTAGTGAAGGTGAGAGTATAATTATTATATAAAAAAATAATAGCATATACTTCCAAGAGGTGCATCAACTCCCACTCCCCATAAAAAGTGGGAGGTTTAACTTACTTGGAAAATGCCAAAACATGTGGCATAACCTCCCTACATGAAAACAAAAAAGGATTTATAAAGGTTGCACATAAAGCTAATAGAGGGTGAGGAACCCAACTACCCCATAACCCACTTATAAAATGAAAAAATAATGGTTATGTGAGGTGACATAACAAGCTAAAAGAGGGTGTGTAACTCAACTACCCATGACTAGGTGGGAGTTACACATGTAGCTAAAGTATTTTGCCACGTGTCCTCATATTAACCCTTCTAATAATCTAAGCAAGCTTAAATAATATGTGTAGAAAAAATAAATATCCCCTAACATAGGAAAAAATAAGAAACCTACACTAACACCCCCCCTTGGGCATAGCTTAGGTCGGTGTAAAGATGGGTCCTGACAAATGAGGCTATGTTAGGTACCCATGTACATAAAGATCCCCAAAAAAGAAAAATCCCTCCCATAAGAAGAATAGACCCCTTAAAAAGAGAGAGAAAATAAAGGACTAAGTAGCCCATTATGAAGTAGACACCTATTGCATCCCAAGCAAAGCTTGCAAATGAAGGAACTTGCTTTTGGTGAAGGGTTTGGTGAAGATGTTTGTAGTCTACTCTGATGTAGAATAATACTTAAGTGTTGGCAACAATGCAACAAACTGAGAAGGAGGGGGGAAGTGAAATAGTTTATACCAAAACTTGAGCAACTTAAACCACAAAAAAGATCTGATGATTAACAAAAACAACACCACATCAATAATATACATAACACCAAGATTTTTGACATGGAAAACTCGATTAAGGGAAAAACCACGGTGGGAACCTACCCACAATAAGATAATACCCTATTAGGAGTAAATGTGAATATTACAATGGGAATGCACATGCATTCAGACACACTACCTAGATCTGATTGCTCAAAATAAGAAACCCCGAAAGGCTATAACCTTAAGGGAAGGCTCACTGCCTTACAGGAAGTCTCACTGACTTACAAAAACATTTAAACTACAATCCAAATTACATGTGTAGACACCTAAAATTGTCATGTCTAATTAAATAAATATTTTATTTATTTAATTATCTAAGCCTAATTCTTCTATTAATTAAATAAATCCTTATTTATTTAATTAATTCATTTATCCTCTTCTAGCCTTATTTCTCATTTAAATAAATACATTTATTTATTTAAATTATCCTTTTCCTAAATTAAATAAATATTCTTATTTATTTAATTTGATCCCACTTCTTCTATTAATTAAATAAATTTTTATTTATTTAATTAATTCATTAACCTTTTCTACCCATGACACATGTCATTCATCTCTTAATTCATACACTACCTACCCCTTTCAT
This sequence comes from Cryptomeria japonica, assembly GCF_030272615.1. Classification (NCBI taxonomy): domain Eukaryota; kingdom Viridiplantae; phylum Streptophyta; class Pinopsida; order Cupressales; family Cupressaceae; genus Cryptomeria; species Cryptomeria japonica. Next base: position 7,843,193 of record NC_081405.1, read on the forward strand.
TATTTTATTATTTCTTTCACCTACCCTCTAATCATAGTTGACCTCCTTTTACACCTCTCAATCTTATCTCTCTATTTCATATAGTGTCTTCTATATAAGGAGATGCTTCCTTCATTATCAAACCCTAATGAGCTAATGACCTAAGAAGCTAACTACTTGATCAATTGACTACACTACGATCCTACTTGCAACCACATTCCATTCTTTGTTGAGCTCTTGTGCACATAAAATCTGAGAGCAAATATATCAAGCAAGATCAATGGAGATAGGAAGAATGGAGATCAAAACCCTATTGGACATGTGATGGTATAATCTTTGTGATTTCATGTGATTTGCATTGTCTTAGGTAATCTTCATATGTTATGGTGGATCTTTGTTGTTGTTAGGCTAGGGTTTGGTGGTTGAATTCATTTAGCCTTTCAATATTGTTATTATTGTTATCCATTTTCACCATATACATTTTGGCATGCCCAGTGGGACTCTTGTCCCTTTTGCATTTAACCTTTGGTTGTAGATTTTGTGTTTGAAGTGGCAGATCTGACATTTCTGACAACATTTTTGACATTTTTCGCTTCTGCATACTTTCGGATCACGTTTTTGATTTTCTGGCGCATCTGCGACATCTGGAATCGCGTCCATCTTTTCGACAAAATTTTATTTTGCAGGTTTTTGAAAGGCGCGTCTGTGTCACTGAAACGCGTCTGTGTAATTTTAATCCGCGTCTGAGTCTGGGAAGCGCATTTGTGATTTTTATCAGCGTCTGTGATTCACAGAACCGCGTCTGTGTTACAGAGGTGCGTCTGTTTAGAGGGTAACTGCGTCTGTGTTCACCAGTTTTGAAATTTCGCATTTTTCATTGATCCAATTTTTGGATTTTGCATTTAGGGTTTCAGATCTGGTTTATTTTTGGACTAACATTTTCAGATCTAGCTAACAAAATTGGTGCAGCTGGTCTTGAAGGCTAAATCGTTTGGTTGAAGGCCCCTATTCTCACAAAGTCTTTTGGATCTAAAATTTACCTAACTTGTGTGCTTGCAGGAAGGGGTGATCATTTGAAACAATCCAAACTACTAACAACACTTTGTTGCAGGACCTTGGCAAGGGTTTTTGGATTTTTATTGTGTGCCTTGTTTTCATAGACTAGCAAACACTTCCATTGGTGCACTAAAATTGAATCATTGTCTTTTGTGTCTTGAGCAATAGACTCTTTTTGTTTAATCTTTAGAGGGCCTGTCTTCCCGTGTGGTCATTAGGACTACTAGTGAGAAGAGAACGACCCAAGTGGTAGCGAGGAAAACCCACCTCATCTGAACCACTATAATCAAATGTATTCATGGTGAAAACTATGAATAACGTGTGCTGATTAGTTCATACTGACACTATGTCTCCCCATAAACCCGTTTGATCAAATTTATTTGATCAGTTGTAGGGCGTAACCCCTACCGGTTGGGAGCCTTCTGTATTTACAGAGCTGAAAGTGCCGCATGTATGGTCACACGAGCGGATGCCCTTACTAGCACCTTTTTGTTTTAGAAGCCCAAATCCTTCTAGTTGTTGGGGCAGGAGGTCGGACCTCTGGTAGCGGCCCACACACATACGGTTCTTAGTAGAGATACAAAGTTCTCCATGGGGAGTTTTCATGGGGACTGATGCTTGGCTGACTTGAGAAGTGAGTGCCGAGGGTGGAGCCAGTGAGGTCAAGCATCTAAGTATCCGCTCTGAATAGCGTAGCCTCGGGGGTAAAACCCAATGTGGGATCAACAACTATTGTCTTGGCCAGCCATAAGAATTGTGCTTGACTTATTTTAAACATTCAAACATTCAAGACCAAACAGCAAAACATTGTGTCTTTTGTGTCTTCAAGTGTATGCAAAACATTTTTTTTTACATCAAACAACACACTTTTCTTAGAGTCATTTTGAGTCTAAACACTTGCAAACATTGAGTCCTCATCAACACTGTGTCCTCTTGTCACGAAAAACAGTCAAACAGTCAGATTTGGTCACAGCAAAACAACTTCACAGATTGGAAAAATTGCACAAAATTTGCAGAAATGCGTCTGTGTCTGGCATAATAGCGTCTGTGTTGTATAGCCGCGTCTGTGCAGGGCAGAATCGCGTCTGTGCTCCAACAACAAACATCGCATTTGATAGAAAATCGCAGAGGTGCGTCTGTGTTAAACATAGTAGCGTCTATGTCGGGAAGCAGCATCTGTGAATTATACAGGCGCGTCTGTGTCCAGAATTGAAAAACTGTTACAGTCCAGCAAGCAAACACAGTCAGTTTCAGAATTCTTGAGGTTCCTAGGTCATCTCTCCAGGGTTTCATTTAGCGTTCAACCTGTCCTTGGGTCTCACAAAGTCCATCATTGCTTTACATCTCACATTACATTCACATTTGTCTAAACTTGAGTCAAAAGGTCACTTGCTTGTCCTCATCATACTTTGTCAACACACTACATACAACAACACTTTGCTAAGTGGTCCCTCATCAAGGTTTCTTACCTTTGGGTCTCATTTGGTTTTGCTTAGAGTCAAGGTCAACTTACCTCATCAAGAGAAACTATCCTCTCTTTGGAAGTCACACCTACTCTACTACATACATACTTGGTCTTACACTTTGGACATTGCAAGTACACTTCAGATTCATTTACATTCCATTCAACTCTTGGTCTTCCATACTCTTTCCATTTTTCATCTAGTCTCTCACATATTGGTCAAATACCTAGTTCATGGTTGAAACCCGTCTTCAAAAATCTAGGAGAGAAACTAAAGAGGCTCAAGAGCCCGCAAACATGAGTTCTTATGAGTATGATAATGATATCTTTTTCAATTCTGATCATACTACATTACCTGACATGGATGTCTATAGAAACATTCCAAATGTTGAGAACATGGACACTATAAACAACAATGCTACACAAAGTGACAATGTGGACAACTTTTCAGTACATTCAGCAGATGTGGAAGAATCCATTATGAATCCCCATTTCAATCGATTGGTTGAGGAAATAATGAGGAGGGATAGACAATACTTCTTACAAATGATGGCACAAAGTGGAGCCAAGATACCTCATGATTTTGACATGTCTCAAATAATGGAACATAGACCTTTGCAACAACCTCACTCCAATATGGATCAAAGGAGACCTAATAGTGGAGGAAATAGAGGACCACATATGGTACCTAAATCACCATCAGCTTTGCTTCAAAAACCAGAGATCCCACATACACATGGTCAAACATATGATACTTACCTTCGTAGACCATTATGGAAGTCTTATGCAGACAGATATGCTCAATCACATACCAATGCTAAGGATCAACCACCAAAGCAATTGGATGTTCAAAGGCATGCTCAAAATTTGGACACAAGGAAACCTCGTGTCAAATTTGGGGGCAACACAATGGAACATGACATGCCTGTAGAATATGGTATACATGCACAAAATAGATATGGTGTTCCTCAACATGAATTTATACCAAGTGGTCCATATACGATGCATCATTATAGACCTCCTCCATATGAACATGTGTATGATCAATATCATCCATATATGCAACATGCTCCTCCTCCAATTGGTGCCTCAAGCATGGGGTATGGTCCAAGAAGTCGATCTCCACCTAAGAGCAATTTGGAGCAACAAATCAGGGACTTACAAAAGAAAATGGAGGACATAAATACATCGAAGCCAACATAAACAATGAGAGACATATGTCCTTATCCATTTGACAAGAGCATTCCAATGCCTCCTTTTCCTACACACTTTGTGACACCTAAATTTGATAAGTATAGAGGAAAAGGGGATCCTAAGGCACACATAAGACAATTTTTCACAGCTTGCATTGAGGTAGCAGCAGAAGAGACATATTTGATGAGATTATTCCCACAAAGCTTAGGTGATCAAGCTATGGAATGGTTCTCCCAACTCCCACCTGGTATTAAGTCATGGGGTGACTTAGCAGAGGCATTTATTCAACATTTCTCCTACAACATAGAGACAGACATATCAGTCACTACTTTGTGCAACACCAAGCAAAAAGAGGGGGAATCTTTTGCATCATTTTTACAAAGATGGAGAAATCTATCCAGCAGATGCTCTTGTGAAATTCCACAAAAACAAATGGTAGAAATGTTCACGCAAAATGTTAACAAAGAGATTGGCTATGATCTAAGGAAAGCTTGTTTGTCTACCTTCAAGGACATCATAGAAAAAGGCTTAGCGACAGAAAAGGTCCTAATTGAACAACGAGTCGTTAAAATATTCAAGGAAAACAAAGATGACTTTAAAGGCAAAGACAAGCCAAGATTTTGGAATAAAAACGAGAACACAGTCAATGATGGTGTTGTTGATGCCAACACAGTGCGACCCAAAGTCATCTTTTCAGGATCAAGTTCTACAAACAATCAAGTGAATACTCAAACAACTTCCAGATCACGAAGGAAGTGCACCCCATTGGAAGAACCACTTGAGTCAGTCTTCAAGAAGTTAGTGGCAAACAAGGTAATCACAGTTCCAGATTTTCCTCCATATGAACCAAAGGTTAAACCAAATTGGTGGAACGATGATGAGTATTGTGAATTTCATAAGAGCAAGGGTCATAAAATAGGAAATTGTCATCAACTGAAGAACATCATACAAGATCTCATTGATAGAGGTGATATTGAGATTGAGGGACATTCATCCAATCAAGAACATGAGATGTTTAAGGAACCATTCCCAAAACATGACAAGGGAAAAGCTAAAGCCACAGAGGATCAAACCAACTATACCAGACCATCCTCCAACTATGATTCAACTATCAATCACATCTCGATGGACAATTATGTCTCTACCATTATCATCAAGGACAAAACCGCTGAGAATTCTACCCAGAGACCCAGGATTGTCCTAAAAGGTGTTGGATCTTCTTCTGAACCTACCTCTGAATGTCATGTTACAACCCGCCGAGGTAAAATCACTTTGCAAGGTGCTCCAACTAAAAACACCACTTCCTCATCAACCAAACCTGAGTATGACCTTGTAGAACAGCTAGGGAAGACACCTGCGCTCATCTCCATTCTTGAAATATTACGCATATCTCCCGCACATAAAGCCATTCTTGACAAAATCTTGAGAGATACTGCTGTCCCTACTGATCTAAACGTGGACCAGTTTCAAGACATGGTGGGATACCTTTCCATTCCACACTCCCTTACTTTCACAGAAGCTGATGACGCCTCTATAAGTCAGCCGCATAATGCGCCATTACACATTGAAGCCTTCATACACAAACATCGAATAAAATGAGTCCTGATAGATGGAGGAGCAGGTCTGAACATTTGCACATTAAGCACTATCACACAATTGGGATATTCTGATAAAGCTGTGAATTCTACAAACAAGATCACCATTAAGGCATATGATGATGAAGAACGTTCATCCAAGGGTACAGTCATCTTACCTCTCAGAGTTGGGCCAGTTACAAAGGATGTGGTCTGTCAAGTCCTAGATTTAAATCTCACTTATAACATATTGTTAGGACATCCTTGGATCCATGAAATGAGGGCAGTCCCATCCACATATCACCAATGCATTAAGTTTCCTCATAATGGAGTGGAAGTAACAATTAACGGTGATCCTAATCCATTCATATACTGCAATAACCTGAAATCAAAGACAGAAACCATCATTCCCAGTAATCGTGAGGCTGTTCCTTCATCGGCATATATTGATCCCGAGTCATTAAAACCGTCGACATCCAAACAAGGTGAGCTTAGAGGCAAGTTTCAGGACAAAGACATGGGGGAATATACTTTCAATCAGACCATGTACTTAAGACAAGTCATGAGTTCCCCAAAAGAATATGGAAGACCACATCCTAACAAGCAAATCCCCATCATGACGCTCAAATGGGACCCTACTATCTTTCAAAGATGGGGTGAACTAGAAGAGGAAGGTTTATACCAAATGCTTTTTAGAGATAATGAAGAGGAAACACAAGATCACGTCAATCTTCCATGTGAGAAATATGGCAAAGGCTTCAAAATTCTACAAAAATTCGGGTATGATGGAAAAAGCCCTCTGGGGTTACGAAAGGAAGGCATCATTGAACCTTTACAACCTGAATTGACTTTCAAGAAAGAACGCTCGAAAGGACTGGGTTTCTTAACTTCCAAGGTCCACACCCAAAGGACAAAAGAAGCTTTATAAATCAAAGCTGCCAAAATTCAACAAGAGAATCGCTATTCCATAGATTCCAACGAATGGGAATGGGGTTCCGACAAGTCTTCCAGTGACTACGAGCTCACCGAGACATTCAGAGAGCCAGGTGAACCCACAAAAGAGGAGGAGTTTTATAAAAAATTTAGAGTTGGTCAAGACACAACCCAGGAGGATTCTACGCAGTCCTTGTCTCAAGGTTCTAGGTTGAAATCACATAGGATGAGAACACCTGTCCCTGAATGCGCTACTAGTGACGATAATTTGGATTCGCTCATGATCGAGACTGATGAGGAGAGTGCCATCGATGACCTCGATAATTACCTTGACATACCCAAATATAACCACATCTTCACTCTTAGCCCCGCTAGCTTTGAAGACATTAACGACCTTTCCCTTGTTCACCACCAACTCATTAACTGGGATCATGAAGGACCTGCACAGTTGGATACATTTCAAAATGATGAAGCTTTTATTGACTATCTAGGTATACGAGATGATCTTCCCCCTGGAGACCATAAAGTGGGATACATTATAGAACTCAATAGCGTGGCATATTTTGGTGAGGGTGTCGGACCTTCCAGTCGCAAAAATGTGAAAATAAGAACAAATCAAGGGTCTTATGGCGAAAACCACATTGTGGCGCTATCTGACTCTAAAAAAGTAAAAAGAAAGGACGTATCTGAGGGTGAAAACCTCTCTAAGGCGCCCGAAGATGGAAGGCTCAACATTCTCCTAGCATCATATGAGGAAAAATCATCCATGTTGGTAGAGGAGACTATCAAAACAAACATCGGTACAGAAGAGGTTCCACACAACATATTCCTAGCTCAATCACTGACAGAGTCTGAAAGGTCAAAATTCATAAGTTTCTTCAAAAAGCGACAAATCAACTTTGCTTGGTCATATGCTGATATGCCTGGATTGGATCCGGATTTGGTAATGCATCATCTGACAGTCAAACCGGGGGCAAAACTAGTAAAACAGAAATTAAGAAAAATGCATCCACAAGTGGCATTACTAGTCAAAGCAGAACTTGAGAAATTACTCGATGTCGGATTCATACGCCCAATTGATTATCCTAAATGGATCTCCAACTTGGTACCTGTCAGTAAACCAGATCGCAGCATCAGAATTTGCACAGATTTCAGAGACATCAACAAAGCTTGTCCAAAGGATGACTTCCCATTACCAAATATTGACTTAATTATTGATCTCACAGCAGGCCATGAAATGTTATCATTGATGGATGGATTCTCTGGTTATAATCAAATAAGGATCGCACTCGAGGATCAACACAAAACATCATTTACTTGTCTGTGGGGAACTTTCTGCTGGAATGTCATGCCTTTCGGGCTAAAGAATGCAGGTGCTACATATCAAAGAGCCATGACTACTATCTTTCATGATCTCATGCATGCAATTGTGGAAGATTATGTTGATGACCTCTTGGTCAAATCAATAGACAGAAATACACATTTGGACATACTTTCAGTTGCCTTTGATCGGTTGGAAAAATACAAAGTAAGATTAAACCCTAAGAAATGTGTCTTTGGAGTAACCTCTGGGAAGCTCCTAGGATTCTTTGTATCTAAAAGAGGAATTGAAGCGGATCCAGCAAAAGTCAAGGCCATCTTGGAAATGCAACCACCAAGAAATATCAGTCAACTTCGATCCTTACAAGGTAGACTCCAGTCCATTCAAAGATTCATAGCACAACTGGCAGATACGTGTAATCCTTTTCAGCACCTGCTACATAAAAACATCAAATTCAAATGGGATGACAACTGTCAACAGGCTTTCCAGACGCTCAAAGATTATCTTCTAAATCCGCTAGTTCTGATGCCACTAGTTCCAGATCAACCACTGTTATTATACATTTCAGCTCCTCCAACAGCACTAGGGGCACTCTTAGCGCAACAAATTGCTGAAGGCAAGGAAAAAGCAGTATATTATATCAGTTGCACATTGGTGGGATATGAGCTAAACTACACACCAATTGAGCGCACATGCCTCGCTGTGGTCTTTGCTTCACAGAAATTATGACATTACATGCTTACTCATAAGACAAAGTTAGTTGCAAGGATAGATCCATTGAAATACCTTCTCAATAAGGCAACACTTACTGGGCGACTGGCAAATGGGTAATGATACTGAGTGAATTCGACATCGAGTATGTGGATAGAAAAGCAATAAAAGGACAAGCCATCACAGATCAATTAGCAGATGCTCCCATGATAGATGATGTTCCTCTAAGTTCAGAATTTCCAGATGAATCCATTTTGACAATGTTACATGCAAAGCCATGGCAACTATACTTTGACCGCTCATATACACAGCATGGGACAGGAGCTGGCATACTCTTTATAAATCCTCAAGGAGATTCTATACCAAAATCATACCGCTTATCATTTCCTTGCACTAACAATATAGCGGAATATGAGGCATTAACAACAGGATTACGAATTGCAATTCAATGGAAGATCCAGGAACTTCGTGTTTTTGGGGACTCCCAACTTGTTATCCGTCAAGCAACTGGTGATTACCAAACAAAAGATGAGAAGCTAATGCCTTATAAACAAATGGTGGATGGTCTGAAACAAAATTTTGCAAAGATAGACTTTGAGCAGATACCAAGAGAGCAGAATCGCGCCGTAGATGCCATGGCTACAATTTCTTCACTGATCGATCTACCTCCAAATGAGACCCGCTATGAGTTCTTGGTGGATAACCTTTTGGTCCCTTCATACGAGCTCATGCCTACTGAGACGCTATGCGTTGTTGGTCCCGAATCCCAGTTATATGGTCCTATTTTCACATACCTACGTGACAATACTTTACCTCCTGATCTATCAAATAACCAACGTCGCACTTTCATTCACCAATCCTCTCGATATGTCATTTTAGCTGATATCCTATACCGGTGAGGTCTAGATGGCACTCTTCTTAGATGTTTAGAAAGCGACGAAGCTCAGATTGCGTTGTGGGAAGTGCATGAAGGGATATGTGGTCCACATGCTAGTGGTCCTACCTTGGCCAAGAAATTCATCAGGACTGGATATTATTGGCCCAATATGGAGAAAGACTCATATCAGTTTGTCAAGAAATGTAAGCAATGTCAAATTCATGGAGACCTCATACATGCACCAGCACAAGAACTTCAACCACTAGCGTCTCCTTGGCCCTTTTGTCAATGGGGACTCGATCTCATAGGCAAGATTCATCCTCCTTCTTCCAATGGTCATAAATTCATTATTACTGCCACAGAGTATTTTACAAAATGGATTGAAGCCGTGCCTCTCACACAAGTTACTAGAAAATAGATTGCTACATTCATCCTTAACTATATCATTTGCCGATACGGTATTCCTGTTTCCATTATCACTGATAACGGGCGTCCCTTCAAAAATCAGGATGTTCGCGAACTCTGTGACCACTTCCATATCGCCCATCGTTTCTCCACACCATACTACCCCCAAGGTAATGGCCAAGCTGAGGCGTCTAACAAAACAATCCTTAAAATCCTAAAGAAGACAGTCGATGATGCTGGTCATAATTGGCATATCCAACTTAATCCTGCACTTTGGGCCTACTGCACAAGTGTCCGTACACCTACAGGAGCTACACCCTATTCACTAGTCTATGGTTCTGAAGCCATCTTGCCTATTGAGGTCAAGCTACCCTCTTTATGGGTCTCTTTGCAAAACATCATCAGTGATGAAGACTACAAGGTCTCTCGCTTACAAGAGCTGGAACTATTGGATGAACAAAGACAAGCTGCTTTTAATCATCTCAAGGCTTACCAACAACGAATGAGTCACAGCTACAATCACAAGGTCAAGCCTCGCACATTTGAGGTAGGTGACTCAGTTCTCAGAGAAAATCCTAAAAATCAACAAGACAGAGAGAAGGGCAAGTTTGAACCAAATTGGCTTGGTCCTTACATCATTACAACAGCATATGGATCTGGTGCATATCAGCTTTCAACTACAGAAGGTGAACCTTTGGAGGATCCTATCAACAGCATGCACCTTCGCAGGTTCTACACATAGCTCTTCAGAGTATCCTAATTCAAAAATACAAAAAAATCAAAAAATTCAAAAATACAAAAAAAAATTATAAAACAAAAAAATTGTTACTTGGTGAAAACTTGGCAAACAGGCGCCTTGTGATGCAAAAAAAAAAAAAATCAAAAAAAGTAAAGAGAAATAATTTCATCCAATGGTGAAAACCACTTCGGTGGCGCCCTGGGCAAGTACCATGGTGAAAACTGGGTCACCAGCGCCATGTGTAGAGACATTGCTCCTCCCTCCTTCAAGATTCTCTTTCATCACTTCACTTTGCACACACTCACAACCTATTTGTCCATAATAAACTTACCCATTCCCATCATGGCTTGTTATTGATCTACCCAAGATTGGTTAGCCATTCATAATAAACATCCCTTTTCACCTCCCTTTCCATCCATAATAAATCAGATCCTATATGTGGCTAAGGCAAATCCTACATCTAGTGATGGGTGTGGAACTGAGAACATCACATGTTTCGAGGAGTACAGTTTCTTCCAGCTTTCTTCAGTCTATCCACGCACAATCCACAATAAAGCAACATCTGCATCATAGATCCAGCAATAAAGTTTCATCTTCTCCACCATAAAGTATCATTTTCATAGATTCAGTCAGTTTCAGATGAGACACAGCAGCAACAATGGGCTTCAACAAATCAAATCTTTCAACAGACTTAGACAACATTATGGTTCAATGCTATCTATCCTTTCTGTGAAAGTAAATATTGTGACCACAATCAAATAAGACTTATACAAGTGACAAGAGACACTAAACTTGAGGACTACAGTGGATGTTGGTGTCGAGTCTTGGTTTTCTTTTGATTTCATCTTTTTTGGTGACATGTCTTTTAGCTTTTCCGGGATGTCTTTGACTAGAGATTCTATCTCCAGGATGTCTTTGACTAGAAAGGCGAGGATGGGGTATCGTCACCTATTTGTATTTTCTATCTGTGGATTGTCTCCTAGTAATGCTATGACTTGTCCAAGGATATGAGGACACTGTGAGTCTAGTGTGAACTGGGGCATTCCTTGTTTGTGACTGTCTTATCTCCATGCAAACAGGTACAATGACTTTCTGGGTCGAACATATGCCTCGATTGTCATAACCTACTTGCCATAATAAAGCTCAATGATGATAATGCACAAGAAGCTCTTTCACTTTCATATCTTCTGTCTTCCATCCCCCTTTTTTGATTGACTTCCATCATCCTTCTCGAGTCCTTGTAGCATGCTATCACATGACTGAGTATAATGACACACCAAAAACATTTGCATTTCATATAGTTGCACCTGCATTACCACATATAAGCATTTCATACATACATATAGATATCACAAATGCATCACATCCTGCACACAACACCTGTTAGCACAATAATCATTTGCATTATCATATTCATTTGCATTTCATACATTCACATTTGCATTGGCATAACATTTTAAAACATTAAAGAACAAAAATATTGCATCACATCATATACATATTTTCATCCATATCATAAGCATCACATAAGAACATCTCATCACATAGGTACGCATGCATATAGCTGCCGCAAAGATGAATCATCTCATATATATATATAAAGTGTCATGATACAATGATGTCAAAATCATATGGCTACAATCACCCGCAGGTGTCTACGATACAAAAATGGTACAAAACTGATACATAGGGAACCCTCTAAGGCTATGATGAACTCCCTCCCTTGGAGCTGCTTGGCCTTGGTGGAATCTGAGCCCCTAAAGGACCCACCCCAGGATCATCCCTCCTGTCTCCTCTATCTGGTGGTGGTGGAGGACCCATGACCCCACCACCCGAGCCTACCTCTCCTCTCCACCCTCCCTCCGAGGTGCAACTCGCCTCTCCCCAACTACTCCTCTCCTCGTCTGCGGGTGCCTACCCCTGTACCTGCCCCTGTGCCTGTACTAGTACCTGTCTCTGTCCTTGTCCCTGTATCTGCACCTGCCTGGGACCCTGTGCTGCTGGCACCTATAAAGGCAATCCACCGCGACCCCTCACCACCCGAGCCTACCTCTCCTTTCCACCCTCCCTCCGAGGTGCAACTCGCCTCTCCCCAACTACTCCTCTCCTCCTCCATCGGCCTCGACCCCCCTCGCCTCCACCATCATCCTCATCACCACCACCATCTCCCTCCAGTGCCTCTCCTGGATCTGTCAATAGGGGGAATGGATGCTCTGCCCAATATGTTGTATACTCAGCATCCATCCCGACGTCCTTGATCTTAGGCCACATGTCCCAAGGAAGAGGTATCATCTCCATCAGCTGAGTCACTGCCTGATCATCTGATAGTAACGGCCCAAACTGTGCCTGATCCCTGACTGTGCGGGCATACATACCTGATCCCCGGGGCATCCTTTGAATCCGACCAAACTGTCGGCCAATCCTGTCTACCAGCTGCCTCTCTAGCACATAGGGCGTCCGCCCAATCAGGTACCTGCTCCGAAAGGTGTACGGTAGCTCAACTGCCTCATCCTCCCACTACTCGCAACTCAGATAAGGTCTCTATATGACCTCATCAATGTCATCAATCACTCGCCGCCAGTACTCTAGCCTGCCAATCCGCGGCTGTGATGTGATCATATCGTACAAATGCACAAAGCTGCATCCATAACCTCTGCCCCTGAAGTGTATCGGTCGGGTAACTGGCAGATGCTCATAAGCCCATACCTGCAGCAATGTAATTCTGCAGCCCAATCCCACTGATCCATGATAAAAAAACTGATGCAGCTCGTAATACAAGTGTGCCAACACACACGGTCCCCAGGCATATCTGGTATGCTATGTCATCAGTGTCTCCAGTGCTCCCCCCCAGCCCACAGCTAATCCCCGTGTCGCCCTATCCGGACATAGGAACCCACTGATAGCTCCTCCGATCACTACCGACAATGCTAACCCTGTGGCTGTCATGGTGTCCCATGCCACGTGTCCTGCTCTCATCTCCAATCCAGGGTCCTGAAATACCCATCTCAATGCCTCCTTGTCTCCATCTCAATCGTATGGGATCAGCTCCCCATCGATCGACACCCGCAGAATCCTGTATACATCCTCCAGGGTGACTGTCATCTCACCCATAGGTAAATGGAATGTGCACGTCTCAGAATGCCATCTCTCAGCTAGCGCAGTCAGCAAACCCATGTTTGCCCGAAACTCAGGCACATACAGTACATGTCTCAGACCCATCTCATCAATAGCGGCTCTGTCCTCGGCCATCAACTCAGGTCGCAACCTTTGCGTCGATGGGAATCTCTCCCGTGACTCTAGCATCGGCAAATACTCCTGCAGTCAAACAACTCAATCATGTCAATTATAGTGGCATTCACTGTTTATCACAAAATGCTACTCGCTATCTAAATGCATATGGCTATCTACCCTAGTGACACTCACTGTTCATCACAAAGTGTTGCTATTTATCCTAGTGGTACTCCCCGTTCATCACAAAGTACTACGTGTGTGACACTCCCTGTTCATCACAAAGTGTTACTCACATTTGCACTCCCTGTTCATCACAAAGTGCTGCTCATATTTCAGTACTCCCTGTTCATCACAAAGTACTCTGTCCTGGTACTCCCTGTTCATCACAAAGTACTCTATCTTGGTATTCACTATTCATCACAAAGTGCCTTGATCTATCCTAGTCTTCCTAGAGGACCTGCTTGAGTGTATCCTCTCAGCAGCTTATCCAATCGACAGCATATGTTCATCACAAAACTGCCGATTTGACCTAGAAGATGCAAACTCATACTTTTCTAATGCAAACGCGCTTACATGACATAAACGCGCTCAAAGACTGCACAGACGCGCCTGTCTGACACAGACGCGCCTGCCTGATACAAACGTGCCTATGCTCTGCATAGATGCGCCTAGTTGACATAGACGCACCTTCTTGGCACAAACGCGCCTGAACAGCACAAATGCGACCGCATTTGACACAGACGCGGGTCCAGACATAGACGCGCCTGGCACAAACACAGACGTGCCTAGCAAACACAGACACACCTGGCACCAACGCAGATGCGCCTAAACATTTTTTGACACTTTTTGGACCCTAGTCTAAGCGCATTTATTACCCTATTCGACATGCATTAATGACAAAATTAAATGCGTCAAAGTACGAGGAGGTTTTGTGGTACTTACTAGCTCTCCTGCCTCTGCTGGCCTCTAAAATCGGCGAACGCGGTCGAATCTGTGAGTGAAAGCCATCGCTGTTGACTGCTCCTGCTAAATTTTCGCTCTACAATATGGTCTCGTGGATGTGTAGATGACAATGAGGATGTATTTTCCCCCGTGGTCTATCTTATAGACTACCCCTAGCCCTCGCCTTCATTTTCTGAGTCAGTCTTCATTATCCCGTGACTTTGTCAATCCATTCTATCTTGTCTTTCTTATCGAGAGATTGTCTGCAATCTTTTCAGACATTTTCATCCAATCTCTCGAGGGGGCATATCATTCCCATTCTGGGGCAACTCTGTATCAGTTCATCTTATCTTCTTTGAAACAACGCGACAAGCCACATTGTCTCAAAGAGGGGCAAAATGTAGACACCTAAAATTGTCATGGCTAATTAAATAAATATTTTAATTATTTAATTATCTAAGCCTAATTCTTCTATTAATTAAATAAATCCTTATTTATTTAATTAATTCATTTATCCTCTTCTAGCCTTATTTCTCATTTAAATAAATACATTTATTTATTTAAATTATCCTTTTCCTAAATTAAATAAATATTCTTATTTATTTAATTTGATCCCACTTCTTCTATTAATTAAATAAATTTTTATTTATTTAATTAATTCATTAACCTTTTCTACCCATGACACATGTCATTCATCTCTTAATTCATACACTACCCACCCCTTTCATTATTTTATTATTTCTTTTACCTACCCTATAATCATAGCCGACCTCCTTTTACACCTCTCAATCTTATCCCTCCATTTCATATAGTGTCTTCTATATAAGGAGATGCTTCCTTCATTATCAAACCCTAATGAGCTAATGACCTAAGAAGCTAACTACTTGATCAATTGACTACACTACGATCCTACTTGCAACCACATTCCGATCTTTGTTGAGCTCTTGTGCACATAAAATTTGAGAGCAAATATATCAAGCAAGATCAATGGAGATAGGAAGAATGGAGATCAAAACCCTATTGGACATGTGATGGTATAATCTTTGTGATTTCATGTGATTTGCATTGTCTTAGGTAATCTTCATATGTTATGGTGGATCTTTGTTGTTGTTAGGCTAGGGTTTGGTGGTTGAATTCATTTAGCCTTTCAATATTGTTATTATTGTTATCCATTTTCACCATATACAACATGAACTGTGAAAATAGCATCTCCATATGCTTGAGTATAGTTTCGGTTAAGCACATAGTCTTCTCTGCAACACTTCTCTTCTCCACACTTTTGAAAGATTAAATCAATTGTTCGCACATCCAACTCGATCATCTACTCAGATATACAATGCATACACACATAGACATACATATTACATGATTCTAACATATATTTATACAAACCCTTTAACCCGTATTTCAATGTTGACCAAACCCTCAATACAAATTACAAAATAATATCCTCACACGCTACAACAATACATGTAGACCAAACACAATGTTGGCTAAGACATAGCCTTGACCCAAATCAATACCACAAATAAGAATAATGTCCAACAATTACACCTTGACCATCTGAAAAATGCTACAACCACCAAGAATATCACATAACATGAAGAACATCACCAAACAAGGAAAATCTTCAATAACACGTACAATAATCAATGTAGACCACCAATACGCATAGAACACAATCAAAAGACATTCACAAGCAACGTGAATTGCAACACAACAACTGCAACAACTCGGATCATCATAATCATCATCATCTCCCTACCGGAGCTCAAGAAAATCAACATAATTAACTGTCAGCCTGAAAGATTCACTTGTGGAAATCCAAATCTGTTGGAAAATTGGAGGAATTGATTATGTATTGCATTGATGTTTTGTCATTGATGGCAACATCGGTTGTTTTGGTTGTTTACTGGTTTTCGGTAGGTTTTGATAGAGCAGTTGGATTATGATATTGATCCAATATGCTCCGGTATGCTTTGGTTTGTGGAAATGGTTTGGATTTGTCGTTCATACTATTCAGATGTGTATCACGATCAGTTGGTTCGGGATTTGATGACTCAAGAACTATCATTTTTTCTAGTAAGCCTTCTAGTCATCGGTAAGGGTCTTACTGGCAGAGCTTTGTTGAAGATCTTTTGATTCACTTGATAAGTGGTGTTGGTGTGGATTCTAGATGGCTTTTGGGAGGTTGTTTATCTTTTTCATTTTCCTGTTGATCGGTGGTGTTGCATTTAGGACCAGACCTAATGCTATCTTATTCTGCTAGGTTATTGATAGGGATATTCTCTCAAAAGAGTTGCAATTTGGTTTATGGATTAGGAAAATGTGTTATTGCGGGCTTCCTTGTTTTTTTAATGCCCCACTCTCCTTGTGAATCAATTCCAACACCCAAACCCCTTTGGAGAACTCTCTACCAACTAGATTGCTCCAATTACTCAAATCCAAGGCTAGAACTCACTTGAGTAAGTTCAACGTCCAACATTCTAAATTCAATGCTCTTCACTTGCAATGGACTAGGAAGGATCTGAGAAGGTGTATCAACTCCCTCCATGTGGTTTTAGTGTTTTCTCCCTTTTATTTCCCTATCGCTTTCATGGTTCCTATAGTTTAGGCCTTGTAGCCCCATGAGCCCTTTTTAGCCCTCCTTTCACAGTTTTTGTTCTTTTGCTCTAAAAACTTCCAAAGGACCCCCCTGAATATTTGGTGATATGGATACCATTTTGGACACTCTTCAAGATTTCAAAGGTTAGGTGGTCTGACATGTCTGTACAGGTATGGTTCCAAAATGGCACTTTTAAAGGGTTTTAGGCTTGTGTGTTTGCATCCATGGGGTTTATATGTTTCCACACCCTGTCAAGCTTGCATACTCATGCCGAGGCTTTGCATAACATCCATCCTCCATGCCAATCAATTGACTCTATCAAATTTGGTCACCCCTACAAGCAATAAGATAAATAGCAGTCATGTTCCCTAGCTGGGCTGTGGCAAAGCTTGCCTAGGGCATGATTATAAAATTTTCCAATGCAACTTCCAGGACACAAAATTGAGTATTTACACTATAAACAAACCCCATTAATTCAATCCTAATTGCCGTTGAGAAACCACAATGGGAATTCAAGTTGGAGCCATTTTTTGGGCCTTAACCCCTTTACTCAGACCAAGAGAAATGAAAACAAGAAATGTGTGTGTGAAAAGTGGACCTGTATCTGTATCTGCAATACACAACACTTCAATTAAGTCATTACATGTATGGCTAGACAGATATAAGAATGAATATGAAAACCATAACAAATCAACCCATTGCCTTCTAAAAGATGATAGATCTGATACTTAATGTTAAGTACAGATGCCAAGCTAATAAGATGAGAGGGGGGGGGTGAATCATACAAACTTAATCTTCCATAAAAACAATAGATTCAACCTCGGTAACTTATACTTCAGTAATATAACCAAAACTGCTAAACATGCAAACTCATAAGCATATAAATATCATAGCACTCATAACACCAGATTTAACGTGGAAACCCAAATAGGGAAAAACAATTGTGGGATTTCAGACCCACTAAGAAATATACTCTTCTAGAGTATGCTCAGTTAAAAGCAAATCCTGTTAAAGATTACAAACACATTGCTAGATGTGACCCGGTTAAGGGATTTCCCTTAGATCTGTTAGGATCTTCACCTTGTTAGAAGTGACCTTGTTAAAGGATTTCAAACACTTAATCAAAATGTCACCTTGTTAGAGGGTTTTACAAATAAGACTATTAAGTCCACTTGGTTAAGAGATTTTTCTGTCACTTTACAAAATAACAGTAATAAAAATCTATTTGCAACTTCACATCTAAAATGCTAAAGCAGATTCTTATTTGCTCAATACAATTTAGTCATAGGACTTATCTTGTCCATCTGCTGGGCTCTATACTTTGTTATTCAAACAGGTCTTCAAGCTTCTGTGCTTGGTAATCACTATGTAGCATCCCTGTGCATACACTTGCCCGCATGCATTGTTTATCAACAGTTCCTTATTTATAAACAATTTGCCAATCGCTTAATCTCCTTGATCACATATCACATGATCAATCATAGCCATCAAATCTTCAAACTTGAACAGGTTCAATGTATCCTTCGATCTGAAAATGTTTTGCCCCGCCTTGGAACTTGCATACATTTCTTGGAACTTGTGCTAGGGTATTGCGGTTCAATATGAACTGTAGATCTTCCTACTGATTTTCCTTTGCCATAGATTCTTTAACAAACTTCATGCACGACATACCAATCATTTAATCATAACCAGCTCATCAGCTTCCTTCATTAAATACTGCTTTTATTCATTCAATGCATTCTTTTATTACTCGGTTGCAACTCGGTAAATACTAAACTTCACTCAGTAGACATTCCGCCTTCACTAACCAATAGTGATAACCTTAGGGTTTTACTGACTAGGTTCCTTAGGGTTTACCGACTAGGTTCTTTGCTCGGTAACATAGTATAGTATTAACCTTACAATCAACAACATATGTAGGATATCAAAACAATCTAAACATCATGATCTCATCATTGTCTAACTCGATAATAGTTGCCCATTGAATAACTTATTCCTCTCCTTGTTCATTACATTCTTTCTGTGTCTTTTACCAACATCTTTATACTCATCAAATCATACTTAAGATATGGCAACATCGTACTAAATTAGAAAATCAATTTCTTGACATCAATGACAAAATAATAATATTAAGATAGTAAACATCCTTTAGCAATTATATCCATAATCATTAACAACCTTCTCAAAATCCTTATTGAAATGCCAACAATCTCTCATTGTCTGTTATAATGCCAACAATCTCCCCCTTTGGCATTGATGGCAAAACCAATTGATATGACCTAATTGATTCGGATTGCTGTGAGATTATGACATGCTAAAAATGCTCTCCCCCTGTCATTAGTCTTCTCCCCCATACAATAGTCTTCTCCCCTTTTCTTCAGTCTTCTCCCCCTTTGACAACAATGCCAAAAAGTAAAGAACTAAAACATAATTTCTTCCTGTATGAAGTGATTTCCTGCTGTTATGTGTCAACTTAGTATCGGTCAGAGCATTTTGTCTTCAATTCCTGTTCCCTGTATTTGTTTCCTGTACACCTTTAGAAAACCTCCTAAAGTGTGTAAATCAACATCAACTCCTAAAAGATATTCTGTAGAGTCATCGAATTGATGCTTTCACCAAACTCGGTCAGTGAATAGAAGATAGGGGTAGGACCCCTAACTTACTTTTAAGATACTCAAAAGTGTCCCTTGGAAGTGGCTTGGTGAAGATATCTACTATTTGTTCCTTTGTGCTAACATACTCCAACACCACTTTCTTCTCTTGAAATTCTTCTCTAAGATAATGATATTTGATAGAGATGTGCTTTGTCTTAGAGTGCATAACAGGATTCTTTGAAATGTCAATGGCACTAGTATTGTCACAGAATATAGTTACTGGCTTGGTAACTTGCTCATTTATACCATCCAACAGTTGTTTGATCCATGCTATATTGGTACAATTCAATGCTGCAACAACGTATTCAGCTTCTGTTGTTGACTGTGAAACATATCCTTGTTTCTTGCTAAGCCAACTCACTAGTCTTTCTCCTAAAAAGAAATCTCCTCCACTTGTGCTTTTTCTATCATCAATGTTGCTTGCCCAATCAACATCAGTATAAACTTTTAAATCAAAAACATTTCCTTTCTAATATACTAAGCCATAATCCTCAGTGCCTTTTAAGTATCTGAAAATTCTCTTGATTGCTGTCATGTGTGTTTCCTTGGGATCTGTAGAGAATCTTGCAACTATACCTACTGCATGTACTATGTCTGGCCTATTGTGAACAACATATTGTAGCTTTCCAATCATAGATAGGTAAAGTGTCTCATCAACAGAGGCAAATTCATCATTCTTTTATAGTTTACAATTGGTAGTCATAGGAGTACTTATTGGTTTTGAATCCTCCATTCCAAATTTCTTCAACATTTCCTTTATGTACTTGGATTGAGTAATGAAAATCTCATCTTTCATTTGCAGTATCTGTAAACCTATAAAATACTTTATCTCACCAATTAATGACATCTCAAATTCTTTGCAAATTTCATTTCCAAAGTTCTTGCATAAGGAGTCATTACCACAAATAATAATATCATCAACAAATATGGCTGAGATCAGTATGCCATTGTTCTCATCATTCTTCATGTACATATTGCTGTTTTCACTTGTCCTCATAACACCAATCTTGATCAAGTAAGAGTGTAGTCTCTCATACCATGCTCTAGGTGCTTGTTTCAGACCATATAAAGCTTTGTTTAGTTTACATACTCGATCTTTACTCTTGTCTTCAACAAATCCTTCAGGCTGTTCAATATAAACTTCTTCTTCTAGTATACCATTCAAAAATGTAGATTTAACATCCATTTGATATACCTTGAAATTTTTGAAAGAAGCATATGCCAACAATGTTCTTACTCCCTCAAGTCTAGGCACGGGTGCAAAAGTCTCACCATAATCTATTCCTTCTTCTTGAGCATAACCTTTGCAAACTAGTCTTGCTTTGTTCTAAATGACCTCACCTTTTTCATTTAGCTTGTTCTGAAAATCCACTTTGTACCGATTACATTTTTTTTCTTCAGTCTTGGGATTAGTGTTCTTCTTGATTTGATCAATCTCTTCTGTCATAGAATTTACCCAATCTTTACTGTTAAATGCCTCTTTTACCATTCTCGGTTCAAATTCAGATATTAGACATGTGTTCTGTCTCAGTTTGTTCCTTGTCATTACTGGATCATCCTTATCTCCTATAATCTGACTTGATGCATGATGTCTTCTGACATATTTGGCTAATATAGGCTCGGTAGGTTCTGTATGATCTTCTTCAGCACTTGGTAACTGGAAATTTTCCTCATTTTCTTCAAAAGCTTTCTCGGTAGGACTTCTCAGTTGAACATAAACAAATTCTTCATAATCTTCTCATTCTTTGAAATTTCCTTCATCATTTCTTTCTACAAAAAATTCATCAATTTTCACATTTGCACTTTCTACTATTTTGTTAGATGATTTGATCAGACATTTAAATGCTTTACTTCTAGAAGAATAACCAAGAAATGTTCCTTCTTCACTTTTCTAATCAAACTTACCATTTCTATCATCTTTGTGAACATAGCATCTACTTCCAAAGATTTTAAAATAACTTACATTAGGTTTGTTGTCATACCAGATCTCATATGGTGTCTTCATAGTTTCTTTCTTCAGTTGAACTCGGTTCAGGGTGTAAACTGTAGTGTTGATTGCTTCTCTGCAAAGTGTTTGAGGTACCCTCTTTTCTATCATCAGGGTTCTGGCACAATCTACCATTGATCTGTTTCTTCTCTCGGCTATCCCATTTTGCTGAGGTGTTCTCGGAGCAGATACTTATCTTTTTATACCATGATCATTGCAGAATAAGTTAAATTCATCAGAAGTGAACTCTCCTCCTCTATCAAATCTAAGACATTTTAGCTGTCTTCCTGTTTCATTTTTTAACTCTTGCCTTTTACCATTTAAACATTTGAAAAGCTTTTGATTTTTCCTTTAAAAACATAACTGACATCATCCTTGAGTAATCATCCACAAATAATATGAAATATTTATCACCACAATAGCTTTGAACTTTCATAGGACCATAAAGATCAGTGTGTACTAGATCTAAAATTCCTTTAGAAGTGTACGACTTAATTGTAAAGCTTGATCTTGTCATCTTACCCATCCGACATCCTCGACATATATCATTTTCAGGTTTTTCAAGACTCGGTAGACCTCTTACTCGGTGTTTCTTACTTATTTTGATCAGATTATCAAAATTTACATGACAAAACCTTTTATGCCATAACCAGGTATCATCTATCTTTGCATAAAGACACTTGTTTTGAGTTGAGTCAAGATGAAATGTATTACTTTTTGTTTGTGTCCCGGTAGTAGCTAACTTTCCATGCTTGTCATGAACTTTGATAATTCCTTTCTGAAATTCTATTTGGTATCCTGTATTGTTTAACTGTGCTACACTCAACAAATTGTATTTCAATCCTTCAACCCAGTATACATCATCACATTTAGAATTGTCAAGAAGTGTTATAGATCCTTTACCTTTCACTGAACATGGTGCATCATTACCAAATCTTACATAGTCTCCATCATAGTCTTCTAATTTAACAAACTTGTGTTTATCACCTGTCATGTGATGTGAGCATCCACTGTCTATGATCCAAGAATCATTATTATTTATGTGAGATAGTAGGGCTTTTTTTTCATACCTTTCTTCATCTGATCCATCTTTGATAGCCACATAAACAACTTCCTCAGTACTAGTTTCATCAGATTTATCATCGTTGGATTCCTCATCAGCTACTAGGCATGTCTTTCTATCTCTCCTTCTGAAGTCTTGGTGTCCTCTGTATTGGTTGTCTTTCTGCCTGTTATCTCGGTATTCTCTCTTTTCACTAAATTCTTTATCATGGCAGTTAGAAGCCATATGTCCTATTTTATCACAATTGAAACATTTTAAAGGTAGCTTCCCTTTATACTTACCTTTTCTTCTCGGTAACCTTCTGGCTAATAATGCTTCAAACTCATCTTGCTTCTTGATTTCCTCATACAATTTGTGCACTTCTTCCATGTTCTTGTGAAATCTTTCACTTGCTTCACTGTGATTTCTTTCAGAGTACTTACTCATTTTATCAATGTAATCATCAGATTCACCAATATGAAAAGAACTGAATGTAGATTCTACTTTATTTACTGAAGACCCAATGTTATCAAAATTACTTAACTCAAATGCATGTAGCTTACCAATAGTAGCATCCAAAGAAATTGGCATGTTAGGTACAGACCTCAATTCATTGATTGTAGAGACTCGAATTACATAAGCAAGTAGAAGAGTTCTCAGCAACTTACTTGTTACATCCTTCTCTTCAATAGTTCCTCCTGCTCCTTTAATTTGATTGATAGTCTCCTTTAACCTCGTACTGTATTGGGTTATGTTCTCACCTTCATTCATTCTCATGAATTCAAGTTGTCCTCTTAGACTATCTACTTTTGCGCTTTGAACATGTTCATCACTACCATACATAGATATGAGCTTGGTCCACATTGCTTTTGCATCATTGTAGCCTTCTAGATCATTAAACTCTGAGTCGGTCAATGCTGATGTTATTTCAATCATAGCTTGAATATGTTCTTGCTTTGCCTTTATCTCTTCCAAGGTCATTGGGTTGGTGCTTGGTGGTATGTAATCATTCTCCAAATAATATGTTTCATATTCTCCAATTCATAATAAATGCAGCTTCATCCTTTTCTGCCATGTGGAGAAACTTGACTTGTTCAGCTTTGGTGCATCCCTTTTATACATCTTTAGATCTTTTCCTCAAGTACCTTTAAACTTTTCCTTCTGGAGTCCAAAGCTCTGATACCAATTGTTAAGTTCTGATACTAAATGTAAAGTACTGATGCCAATAGCTAACAAGATGAGAGGTGGGGGGGGGGGGGGGTGAATCATACAAACTTAATCTTCCATAAAATCAACAGATTCAACCTCGGTAACTTATGCTTCAGCAATATAACCAAAAACTGCTAAACACGCAAACTCATAAACACATAATCATCATAACACATATAACACTAGATTTAACATGGAAACCCAAATAGGGAAAAACTGTTGGCATTTTTTTATGTTTATGATGTGATTGTCATTGATGGACACACACTTGCATTGAGATCTTCTTTATATGTATGAGCCTAAGCTCAACCAGAATATGTTACAACCGATACGTTGTATTATAGTCGTTAGACTATTGGTGTTTTGCAGAATGTGTTTACTGGTCTGAAGCGACATGTTAACCCCAAGCGGTTCGAGGATCTCAAGCGGTATGAAGGATCAAAGTGATAGAACACATACTTCCCAGTCTTCATTTTGTCAAACTGGCAACGGACATTTTGCTTGAACCGGTATTTTGTATGAACCGGTAATACTCTGTGATGAGTTACCAACCGGCATTTTGTGATGAGTTACCATCCACCGATTGTTTTACGATGCTTTTTGTGTCACATTACCAAGTATGTCCAGGTTCATTGAACCTAGGGAATTGGATTGTAATCCTATTGGACCGACATGAAATCAGATTCCTTTATAAGGACATCATGTCTAGGGTTTTAGGTTGTTGCGAAAGTTGATATTGTTGTTGGGGTTTAAGGTGGTTGAGGAATTAGAGAGAGTATGAATGTGTAGAAGACTGAAGTAATGCTGGAATGCATTAGGAATGAGCTATCAAGGATCTAACCAATTAGTTTGTGCTATTAGCTAGATCAATCACTTGTTGATTACTCACATCTTCGACAAGTCTGTAGCCCTTAATCGGGTAGGCCCAAAATCCTTTTGTAAATCCTATAACAAGGTGGTTCACATCTGTGGATCTAAAATCCTCTAGCAAGGTAGTCTTTAATCAGAATTATCTCCTAACAGAGATTGAGATTCCTAACAGGATCTGTTCTGGTAAAGAACATTGTAAGACCTTAACCGGTCTGACCTTAATTGGTCTGGTTCCTATTCTGTAGATAGTTACGTGTGAGTTCCATCTCACCGTGGTTTTTTCCATTTAGGTTTCCACGTCAAAATCTCATGTGTTATGGTGTTTGTGCTTTTGTGGGTGAATGCATTATTTGCCATTTGGTTTGCATGTGTGCTAACCAGTTTGTTTGCTAAATTGTTTTACCGGTTTACTGTTAGTCTTGTAAAGTGTTTAAGTGCAAAGTTTTTTGGCATACTAATTCACCCCCCCTCTTAGTATTCATCAATTGGTATTAGAGCCTACCTTTATATAAGTTTAACCACTTGGAAAGAGATATGGGGGAATACACATTAAGGGAACTTACTCATCAGCTCACTCAGTCTGAGCAAGCCTATGATGATCTTATGGTCAAATACAAGGCATCTCAAGCAAAAAAGAGAGAACATGCAAAAAAGCTGATGGAGCTATCTAAAAATAGTTCCTCTAATGAAGCAAACATGGAAGCCCTAAGTCAAGAAGTAGAAAAGCTGATTTAATCCAATTCCAACTTGAGAAAGGAGTGGGAAGGATTGACTATTCGGATGTGTCAAGAGCTTGAGAACCGGAGGAAACCTGAAGATCTAGTGAAGGACAAAGATCATGAGATCTCCAAGCTGAAACAAGAGATTAGTGTCCTAACTGCTCAACTCCATGCAAGCAAAGAGGAAAAGGAAGACATGCAAGGAGAACTAAACATTGCCATCTCTGAGAATGAAAACCTGATGGAAACAAATGCTGTTATTTCCAAAGAACTCTCTGAGTCAAAGGAAATACTCGCTAAGTTCAACAAGAGTAATGTCAAGCTAGAGCAAAAACTTGAATTTGCCAAACCAGTTAAGAATACCAATGGACTTGGTTATTCTAGTCATGAAGAAGGTGAGACCTCTGGTACAAATGCTGGAACATCAAAGAAACAACTGACATCGAAGGATAAAGGTAAACAAAAGTTTAAACCTGTTTTCTTTAACTGTCTTAAAGAAGGACATACTGCAAATGTGTGTAGGAGTAAGGCTTACAACAATTTTCCTTATTTCCTAAATGATAAGCCTAGATCCTATAGATTTAATATAGATTTAATAGTAATTGTTATGCATGCAACAAGTTTGGGCATAGAGCATCTGAATGCAGTTCTGTTATGAATAACACTGGAAGATATCCTCAGAGGACCCAAGGAGTTGGTCCCAAACCTTTTGTAAACCGGAATCACAACCGGTTTAATGCCTTCAATCATCAGTCAAGAAGCGTTGGCTATCAAGCGGCAACCGGATGTAGAGCAAACTGCATGGTCTGTCATGGTCATGGTCACACTACTGCAACATGCAGAAGGAAGAATAGAAACATGAACAATGGACCTTGGAGAGCACCTGGATTGGTCTGCTATCATTGCAACAAACCGGGTCACATTGCCAGATTCTTTAGATAAAGAAAGAACATATCTAATGATATACTGGTCACTCCGGAAGGAAACATTGATGTTGACACTGTTCAAGAAGACATGAACAAAACTTGGAAGAAGAAACCAGTGGTGTTACAAGAGGAACCGGTTTCTGCACCTAGTGTGGAAATCACGAAACCGACAAACTAAGCTTTAGGAAAGCTTAGGGGGAGCAAACGATGAAATATTTCAAACCCCTGGTTTACACTGGTAAAAGACCTTAACCAGTATGCGATACCTGTCAATAGGCGGAAGATCGGAAACGGTAAAAGGCAAATTAGGGTTTATGCCCTAATGGTAGAAGCATTAATTGCGGTAGGTGAGGAATATGTTTAAAAGGATTTTTCAAATCATTTCTCACTATCAGTTTTCAAAGCAAAGGAGGTTTTTGAGTGCAGAACAATGACAAAGCAATTTGTGCTGCGATTATGAGAATTTAAGAAACCTTGAAGGAGATTCAAATTCAAATTGCAAATGGTTAAGTGAAGAATGCAAAGCGGTGATTCTACAACCGACGGAGTGAAAGGTGGAGTGAAAGTTTTCCGCATGTTTGGGGTCGGGCATCACGTTTTATCGTGCGAGACAGGATCCTGTCTCGTACAAGAAATTGGTAAACTTTCTTTCGTTGTTTAAGGCCATTAGTTTTGTTGTTCTAGGGCCACCCATGTGTCTTACGACAGGTCTGTAAAAAGACCATTTTGTCGTGCGGGGTCCAAAAGTTTGTCGTTTGAGCTTGGTTTGTCGTACTAGAGCTATTCCTAGCTCGTACGAGATGCTGCTTTTCTGTGTTTTGTCATTCGAGAGACAATAAGCATTTTTGAGGGTGTAAACGTGAAATTTTGATTTTTCATTTGACTTAGTTGGATTTGCATGATGTTTTGCTTCTCTTGTAGACTCATTTGGAATGTTTTCTGATGCTTTGTTGTTGGGTTTTTTGCAGGTTCGATTACTTCATGTGTTATTTAGATGCGTGTATCCTCCCACGATGACATTAGTGCAAGATTTATCTGAGGTTGAGCAAGCTCATATTGATTTGTGCGGCTTGACTCATTTGTTGAGAGTACCCGATATCCGTGTGAACCACAAGATGCTCACAACATTGGTAGAGTGGTTTCATTCGGAGCATAACACATTTCATCTGTCAGTGGGGGAGTTGACCATCACTCCTAAGGATGTATACAAGATCCTATGTATCCCTTTTGCTGGGGATAAGGTGGATTATGATTCAGGGCACCTTCCAAGATTGCAGGCAGTCAGACATGTCTTCGGTGATCCTGACATTTTGACTCGGTCCATGAGTTGGGATATTCTTATGAGCAGGTACAGTGAGGAGTATCCTTTGGCATGCGTCTTAGCAGGATTCATAGGTTATTTTCTTATTCCAGATAGAGGGCAATAGGGCTTCCAGTGCAGATGGGGCCGGATGTTAGAGAGGTTGATAGAGACCCCTCAGAGACTTGGCTGGGGTTCGTGTTTATTGGCCCACATGTATCGAGAGATGCATGAGATCGTGTATAGAGATGGGAAGAGTATGGCCATCGGTGTATATATTTTGTAGGTGTGGGCTTGGGAGCACCTTCCCGTTTTTCGATTGATAGTAGCTGGCAGCAGAGATCTTGGACAACTGATCATTTATAGGTATGCTGGTTATATTACACAACCCCATCTGGGCAAGACAAATTTTTAGAGACGACAGCTCGATGACCTGATAGTCATCGTATGGAGACCATACAAAGGTTTGAAGCCATGGGATGACTGACGACTAGTTCGCATGAACCTATTTGTTACATGCCCACTGATCAAGAGGTCACAGACCATTATGGAGCGATTCATCATTTCTCGAGTGATGAGGTAGTATGGCCGGCCTCAAGGGATCTTGCAGGAGTACATAACTTATGCTCAGTATGCTGATGAGGAGAGACAACATTGGTCCCCATGGTTGTCATATGTGTTGATGATGTAGGAGCTGACTGGTTTACACCGCCTGAGGTGGGATTACATGGATGACGTAGTGGATGTAGGGGCATTGCCCTAGTATAGAGATCATTTTCAGCAGCATCTATTCCCACGATTTACAGATCCGGGTGAGCAGGCTCCTCATATTAAGGATGTTGAGGATGATGCCCCCACACCAGCACAGGGCCACAGGCAGGGACAGGCATAGAGAGCTGAGGCTCCACGGCGGACAGGTGGTGATCTTGGTGCTAGCAGCAGCAGAGTGCCTACTAAGGGTGGACAATAGAGGGGTGAGGGCAGATCCCTAGGAGGAATGAGTGGGACTAAGGAGGAGCAAGCAACTCCTAGACAAGTTCAGCAATGGAGGGAGGAGCAGGGTGGAGCGACCGATGGAGATGGGGGTGGAGAGCCTGTGAGAAAGCAGGGGACATATGCTGGACAGTTGATGAGGGCACGTCTTGTAGAGCTATATTCACAGTTGACAGTGGCTCAGACTAAGCTGGCGGAGCGAGACCGACAACTTGTCGAGGTGAGGGCTAAGAGGGATCGCCAGATTGCTGAGGTGAGGGCCGAGCGGGGTCGCCAGATCACGTATTTGAGAGCAGAGATAGAGGCTCTATGATAGGAGGTCCTTCTCCAGAGTAGCAGGGTAGCTTATTACGTGGCCGCATATAGTGTCGCAGTTTCTGTTGCACAGCAGGTGATACCCTACTCATAGTACATGGCACAATCAGAGGGAGCATGGGCACCTCGTCAGGATCCCGGGCATCAGGCTCCTCCTCCTCCACCAGGCGATGAGGGAGAGGGTGCTAGTTAGATTATTTCTTTTTATAGCTTGGATATTTTTTGTAGACACACCCATTTTTTGTAGCCTATACGATTCTTGCTCCGATGGGAGTTTGTATATGTCATTTGACATTATTTTGTACTTGTAGACTTGACATGATATATATATATATATATATATATATATATATATATATATGAGATCCGATTTGACTTCATCATACTTGTGTTGATTCATTTATGAGATGTCTTTTATATACTTTATTCTATATGTATGCATTTCTTTTCAGCATGAATGTATGAATGCAAATGGAATAAGAATGCTTATTTTTGTTTCTTTTCATATGCAAATAAATGATGATGTAAATGAGTAACTAGAATGAGTAATGCAATTTTTCTTCATTTTCCTATGCAATAAGATGGGGGTAAATGAGTGATAGTGAATGATACAATGTTTTAATTTTTCTTTGCAATAATATGAATGCAAATGAATGATAATGAATGTATTAATCTATATTAAATGCTCATGTATGCAGCTAACATCTCAAAACACAAGTACTCGATCAGAGAAACAATGATGAAAAAGAGACCACTTAGCGAAGAAATGATGACACTTCCCACTCTCGTACAGAAGATAGAGAAAGCATTGTTACTATACCGAAATCACTCTAAATGCACAAAATGCAAAATGAAATGCAAAATGAGATGCAAAATGAGATGCAACCTAAACCTAGTCACTGGACTTTGAAAAGCTTAATTGTCATCATTGAGCATTTTACAATTATAGCAGGCAGAGTAGAGTTCCTTTCTTTGTATATGCAATATTAATGATCTTGTCCGCAATGACCCTTTTTTCGTTCATATCATTGGACATATTTCGCAGGGACTCGGATTGCATGATAAAGAAATTCCCTCAAGCTAGACAAAGAAATGATATGGACCTCCCTGTAGCATTCAAATAAGCGGAGTTGAGGTATGTGAGGCGATTCCACCTTGATGTGAAGGCTCTTATCACAGACACCCAGCTAATTTAGATGTTTCCAGATCATTGGGATCATTCCTTCGAGCAGAAAACAAAGAAAATATTATGCCCCTAATCCTTGCTCCTCTTAGTCAAGATAGACTTCCTCGAGTTACTCAGAGGGATAATAATCGAAAACCAATATAAAAGACAACACACAAATTTTTTTTCCATGCATAGCTCAAACTGTTTAGTAATTGCTTTCCGTTATGTTGTTTTGCTTGTTAACTCAGTGATAAAACTCTACAGTGGTCAACAAACAGGTAACTGACTTGTTGTGGATGACCAGGTTTCACTGATGTAAGATTGACTTGGTTAATACTGCTTAGGACATGTAATGTGCTCTGTTGATTAACCTAAGACTAGGACATTGATCAGTTTCAAGCGATGAGGGTTCCAAGGAACTAGGATGTCACAAAAGTGACTAAAATATGTACAAGCGAAAGAAAATATGCAGGAAAGCAGGAATGCCAACGTTGCGTTGATAGATGGAGCACTTGAGTACAAGAGGCGCCTCTTTACCAAGTTTTCACCTGCTTGGCAGAGATTCATATATTTTTTTACCAAGGTGCCTATTTATCAGGTTTTCACCAGGGCATTTTCTCTCTTTTTTTCCTCTTTTTTCTTCTTTTCTCCTTTTTCTCTTTTTTTTTTTGAATTTATTCAGGACATTTTCTTATTTTTATGATTTTTTCAGGACTTTTTCTGATTTTTATGATTTTTTTTAGGATTTTTAATAATTTTTATGATTTTTTTCAGGACTTTTTCTGATTTTTAGGATTTTTTTCAGGACTTTTTCCGCTGTAAAAGCTGCTAGAGCAAAAAATATTTAGGTGAAGAATTTCTTCAGATGGATGGTGTTAATTGATTCACGAAGCTGTTCTCTTTCCGATGTTGAAAGTTGATAAGCACCAGAGCCAAAAGCTGCAATAACGATATAGGGACCCAACCAGTTGGGTTCAAACTTCCCTTTGTTATCTTGAAATTGTTGATTTTTAGGATTCTCTCTTAGAACTAGGTCACCAACCTGAAATTCTTGGTGTCGAACCTTTTTGTTATATCCTCTGGACATTCTCTTTTGGTACACTCTGAGATGATCAAATGCCACTTGCTGACGCTCATCCTGCAATTCGAGCTCTTGTAATCTAGATATTCTATATTCTTCATCAGTAACAAGACCTTGCAAAGAAACTCTTAGAGATGGTATTTCCACCTCAATAGGTAATACTGCTTCAGACCCATACACCAGAGAAAAAGGTGTAGCCCCAGTAGGTGTTCTGATACTTGTTCTATAAGCCCACAGTGCAGGATTGAGCTGCAGATGTCAATCCTTCCCAAATTTGTTCACTGTTCTATGCAAGATAGTCAATATGTTTTTGTTAGATGCCTCTGCTTGTCCATTACCTTGAGGGTAATATACTGATGACTAGTGTTGTTTTATTTTGAATTTCTCACAGAGTTCGTCTAGATCTTTGTTCTTGAACTGTCCTCTATTGTCAGTTATAATGGATGAAGGTATACCATACCTACAGATGATATAATTAAGAATAAAGAGAGCTACTTGTTTGCCGGTTGCCTTGATGAGCGGAACCGCTTCTACCCACTTAGTGAATCATCCTATGGTTCACACGGATATCGGGTACTCTCAACAAATGAGTCAAGCCACACAAGTCAATATGAGCTTGCTCAACCTTAGATAAATCTCGCACTAATGTCATCGTGGGAGGATACACGCATCTAAATAACACAAGAGGTAATTGAATCTGCAAAAAACCCAACAAGGAGGCATCAGAAAACATTCCAAATGAGTCTTCAAGAGAAGTAAAACATCACACAAATCCAACTAAGTCAAATACAAAATCAAAATTTCACGTTTACACACTAAAAAATGCTTACTGTCTCTCGAATGACAAAACACATAAAAGCAGCATCTCGTATGAGCTAGGAATAGCTCTAGTACGACAAACCAAGCTCAAACGACAAACTTTTGGACCGGCAAATGAAATGTGTTATGCTCTGAATGAAACCGCTCTACCAATGCCGTAAGCATCCCGTGGTTCACACGAATATCAGGTACTCTCAAAAAATGAGTCAAGCCGCACAAGTCAATATGAGTTTGCTCAACCTTAGATAAATCTCTCACTAATGTCATAGTGGGCACCATAAATGTGTGTGTGAAAAGTGGACCTGTATCTGTATCTGCAATACACAACACTTCAATTAAGTCATTACATGTATGGTTAGAAAGATATAAGCATGCATATGAAAACCATAACAAATCGACCCATTGCCTTCTAAAAGATGCGAGTATAAGATTGCTCTCAGATTTGTATAAGCAATGTCAGGGACTAGAGTACACCAAGACGAAGGATTTTAATCTATATGAGCATGATATTAATGCTAGATGGATGCAAGATTAATCTAACAAGATTTAAGTAATAAATGAGATAAATGATCTAAACGTGTATGCAATATTCTCAATGAACCTAGAGCAAAATCAACATAATAACAATATATTCTCCAACCTCTTTTGAATGAGAGATGAGCTTGAATTTAAAGAAAATTCAGAAAGAAACCAATGGTTGAGATCAAACGATGATGAGTGGTCAATATTTTCCAAGAGGAGGCACAATCCAGGTGAATTGATGTGATTGGATGCTTTTATCAGTTTTAAAGGAAATTGAACTAAATTTAAGATTAAAATAAGAAAAAACTGATTTATTCTCTATTTCATTCAATTTTAATATTTAATTGTTTTAATTGCTTTCTTTGAGATTATTTTTGATTTTTTTTTTCAAGATTATCTCCAATTGATTTCTTTTCTCAATTTTTGGTCAATTAATTCCTTTTTTGATTTATTTCCATTTTTGAAGATTTGTGCTCAATTGATTTATTTAATTTAAATTAATTCCTCTTTTTGATGATTTAATGGCAAATTGATTTATTTAATTAAATATGCAAGGATATTGAATAAAATAAATAAAATAATTTTTAAAATGATTTACTTGGAATGATTTAATTAATATTGAGTGATTGATTTTGCCATGTGACATTGGATGATTTAAGAATTAATTGTGTACTCAAGATTTATTTAATTGCCTTTGGTTAGGACCTTGGTGATGTTGTCGAGATTAGGGGCCCATGGTTTAGATGACCATTTTTAGGGTATTACAAGAAAGAATTTCAATACACCAATTATGATGAATACTAAGAGAGGGGGGGGGGGGGGAGGGGTGAATTAGTATACAAAAAAATACTGAACTCAAAACACTTAAACAGTTTTGCAATAAACCGGTATAATAGTTTTACTAACAAACCGGTTAAGACAAATGCAAACCAAACAACAAATAAGGCATTCACCCACAAGAGCACAATCACCATAACACAAGAGATTTTGACGTGGAAACCCAAATAGGAAAAACCACAGTGAGATGAAACTCACAAGTAACTATCTGCAGAATAGTAACCAGACCGGTTAAGGTCAGACTGGTTAAGGTCATACAATGTTCTTCACCAGAATAGATCCTGTTAGGAATCTCAATCTCTATTAGGAGATAAGTCCGATTAAAGACTACCTTGTGAAAGGATTTCAGATCCATAGTTGTGAAACACCTTGTTAGAGGATTTACAAAGGATTTGCCAGGCCTACCCAGTTAAGGGTTTCAGACTTGTCGAAGATGTGAGTAATCAACAAGTGAGTGATCTAAATACTAATACATTATGCTTGGTTAGGTCCTTGATAGCTCATTGTTAATGCATTTCAACATTACTCCAGTTTTCAAAATCTCCACACTCTGTTTCTTCACATAGACCTAATCTTTTTCTGTGATCGCACATACAAAAACCTCATCAACCACCTAAAAACCCTAACAACCTTCTAAAACCCCTAGACATGATGTCCTTATAAAGGAATCTGATTTCATGTTGTTCCAATAGGATTACATTGCAAGTTCCTAGGTTCAGTGCATCTGGTCACATTTGGTAACATGACACAGAATCACCGTAAAAGTGTCGGTGGATGATAATTCATCACAAAAATACCAGTTGGTAACTCATCACAGAGTAATACTGGCTCATACATTTACCGATTACCAGTTCACACATTTTACCAATTACTGGTTTGTCAAAATGAAGATTGGGAAAAATGATAACAACCACTTTGTTCCTTCGTACCGCTTTGGGATCCTCGAACCGCTTGAGTCTTCATACCGCTTGAGATCGGTAAACACTTTCTGCAAAACACTGATAGTCTAAAGACTATAATACATAATACTGGTTGGAACAAATACTGGTTGAGCATAACTCATACATACAAAAAGTGATCTCAAAGCAAGTGTGTGTCCATCAATGACAATCACAACATCATCATCAAAAATGCTAACAATCTCCCCCTTTGGCATTGATGGCAACACTTAGGAAAATTTTTGACATCTAAGTGTTTTACAACAAAAATATGCCATAATCAAAATTAGTCCCCCTAAGCATATACACTATCCCTTTTGCAGAAAATACAATGTATACTAGGCCCTTAAAGAGATAACATGAAAGCATACATGACATTCACCAAAATTTTAAATACAAAATACTATTCCCCTTTTGCCAGCAATGACAAAGTATTGCAGAATAACCCATGTTTCTCATTATCATTAATATAATAAATATTTATGACAATAATGAGTGAAACTTATCAAAAAGCGATTTAAAATCCTGCATGAAGGTCTTCATGGATAAGGACCATGACTCAAGCAATGAGGTAGCAACCTCACTTTTCGTTTGCATTTGGGATACCTGTTCCTCCATGGCATCCAAGGTACTCATCTCTTTTGTGACCGTTAAGGCATCCAGATTGAGATAGCACTTCTGAAGTATTTGCAGTCGAGGTAGTAGAACCAATTGAAGTTCCTACAAATCTCGGGTCTAGTTGCTGATCTCCAACTCTATTTTGGTAGTCTGGAGTTGAAATCAGTGAATGGTTTTCCCATATGTGGTGAAGGAATCATAGGGCGTCTTGAAGGTGCTTATATATGCCTGCAAATCAGATTGTAGTTTGTCTTTCCATGCAAGCACATCATCATAGAATAGATGGGGTTGACTTATCTTACTGAGTAGTAATTTCCCCTCATCCATAGCATCTCTTATGTCTTTCTGAAGTTCAGACCGGAGCTCATTTAATTTCTTCACTATGGCAGTGTTCAGTGCCTTTTGATGCTTCTTTTGTGCATTGGCTTCAGCAACATCTTCCAGGCATTGCACCTAGTCCTCTACAACTGTGCATAAAATTTTTAGTTGGGCCAGAGAGGAATCGGTACTAGGGAGGTTGGTACTAGGAATCAAACTGGTAAGAGTTTCCACTGCAGTTTGAATAACATCTTGCTCCTTCTTCCTCCTTAGCACTTCCAGTCACTCTTGGGCAAGCTTTATGCTTTGTAGTAGCTCCGATTCATTTGTAGATTGGAGGTCAATGGGATTGGTGATGTCAGCCAATTTAGCTTGACCACCGGTTGCCTTTGGGGTCTCCACTTGTGTGCTCTTTGCCACTTCCTCCTTCTCTTTGGCTCTTTGCTTTTCCTCTTCAGCCTTGTTTTGCTCCTCTGCTTCTTTCTTTCTCTTTTCTTCTTCCTTCTTTCTATCTTCTTCTTCCACTTCCCTTCTTCTTTCTTCTTCTCCTCTTCCCATTTCTTCTTCTCCGCTTCCTATTTCCTTTTCTCTTCCTCTTTTATCTTCTCCTCTTCATGTTTCTTTTTCTCCTCTTCCTATTTCCTTTTCTCTTCCTCTTTTCTCTTCTCCTCTTCTTGTTTCTTTTTCTCTTCTTCTTTTCTCTTCTCCTCCTCCTGTTTCTTCTTCTCCTCTTCTTCTTCTTGTTTCCTCTTCTCTTCCTCCTGATCTTTGTCAGCTTTTTCCTTTGCTGTATCTGAAGTGACATTTTCACCATCCAAAGCATCAACATCAATAGGGTCCATTTGTTCAGTGATCGGTTCTCCTTCAGTGTCATACACCTCATCCGATTTTCCAGTTTCCGGTTCTTGCTCAGCCTTCTTGTTGGCTTCTAAGACACTTGGTGCAACCTTAGAGCAGCTTTGACATATGAGTGTGTATCTTTTACCACTTCAAGAACTTTCCCATCCAGTAACAGGAGTCTTCTTCTTCTCATGAAGAAGAGGCCTTTGTATTTATCCATAACTTCATATACCTCTGAATTTGACCCATCAGGAAAATATTTTGCAAAAATTTCTTCTCTTATTTCCTGTTCCTTTTCTATGGCAATGTGCCATTTGTTATTTAAAGAATTATATAAAGAATCCGGTGTCACATATCTAATTTCTGATGGTGACCGGTCATTAATGCATAAATATTGAATAACATCCTGTTCAACTTCCTCCTTTTCATTGTCATTAAAATCATCAAAATGATCTATTAAATCACTTATCACTTTTCTCCTAATATTCTTGATATTTCTTTGACAACGTGTCAATGGTTTGTAAGAGGAAATGTCTATATTTACCAGTGTTGATGATGTCGGTTCATTGCTGGTTGTCTTTGTCTTCTTCCTCATTTGCCTAGTCATTTTAGGCTGTACCTCAGAATCTGGTGAGGTGTTCTTAGTTTTCCACTTTCTTTCAAAGACATTGGCAGGTACAACTTCTGGTTTCTTCTGTGCTGGTGATCACTTGGTCACTTTAGGACTTGCTAAAGTAATCGGTGCCGATGCCAATGGCATTGCCTTTCCTTTCTTCATTGAAGGTTCTTCAATCGGTGTTACCCTCTCCAAGTAGGTGTCAGTTCTCCTCTTGTTTGGATCAAGAGGCGAGGTAAGTAGGGTAGAGGCATACCCATCAAGCATGTCATACATCACCTCATATCCCATACGCTCCACTTCTTCCTTTCTGGGCTCAACCGCCTCCATTATGCACTCATCTACTCTGATGATAAAGCAAATGTCCTCTTCATACTTCTTGACAATATCGCTAGATATTCTCATCCTCTGGCTCATCTTGTGTCTGAACTCATCAAAGTATTTGTTCAGGACTTCAGGATAACCGGTTCCTACCGCTTGAAGATTTTCTTTGATTTGCTTGGTAACCGGTTGGTCAGCAGACCATTGTATATCACCGACTCCCGGAAAATAGCCTTGAAAGTAGAAAAACAATCCTACCAACAGTTGTCCAAATTTAAATCTTTAGGCATTGTCCTATTTAATAGACTTCAGGTTCACCAGAAGTTGCCTTTGGATACTAGTGCATAAATCTAATGAGGCATCTTCCATGATCATCCTGTAGGCGGCATTTACCGCTACAGCAAAGATAGAGTTAATTCTGCTAGCATCGAACATTCGGTAACCTATCACGATACAAGCATACATGACCAGATCATCCTTGATGGTATTGACGGTCATTCCCCATTGGTCGCTCATAGAACCAGTGACCTTGGTCATTTCTGTCTTAATGACTTTCCTTAGGGCTGACACTTCTCCAACGTTACAGAAACTGGTGACGACATGAATCACTTCCAGTGTGATGTCATGTGTCTGCTCAAGATACATTTTTTCACCGTGCACTCTGCTTAGAATGATGTGGATGTGATCTTCTATAAATTCTTCAAGAAAATAGACCGCATTGTGAAGTTTCTTTCTTTCCAGGATGTTGTATTCTAGTTTGATCTTCTTGTCATTCTTGTAGAATAAACTTAACTGAGAATGGATCACTAGAGATCCTAGGTCTTCTGTTTTGCAATCAATATAATCTGAAATACCTTCCTCAACTATAACACCAGTGGGTATCTGGGATAGGGCATTGTATTTCACCTTCTGTTGGATGAAATCTACTGAATCAACAGGTGCACTAGAACTAGAGTGCGATGCAGAAGCCATGATAAACGAATACACAAGAATTTCGATAAATACCTTCAGAAATCCACAATTTAGGGTTTGCAACTTCAGCTTCAGCACACACTACTTTGGTTGCTGGATTACTGCTTTGTGTTCTTCACTTGACTGATTGATATTATCTCTGGATTCTTCTTTCAAAGTTTTTGAAATCTCTCTGAATCGTAAAACAAATCGCCTTTGGTCGCTCTACACTTGAGAATTTCTTCGCTCGCAAATTGATAAGTGAAAATGACTTGAAAATCCCTTTTAAATGAATTCTTTACCTACCATGATAAATGCTCCACCATTAGGGCGTAAACCCTAATTTGCCTTTTACCATTTTCGATCTTCTGCTAATTGACAAGTATCACATACCAGTTAAGGTCTTTTACTGATATAAACCGGGGGTTTGAAACATTTCACCGATTTGCTCCCCCTAAGCTATTTTGAAGCTTAGTTTGCCGATTTAGTGACTTCCACACTAGGTGCAAAAACCAGTTCTTCTTGTGACACTTCTTCAGGTTTCTTCTTCCATGTTGTCTTCATATCTGCTTGAACAGTTTCAAAATCAATCTTTCCTTCCAGAGTGACCGATATATCATCTGATATGTTCTTTCTCATTCTGCGAGTTCTAGCAGGGTGTCCTGGTTTGTTGCAATGATAGCATACCACTCTAGGTGTTCTCCATGGTCCATTTTTCATTCTACCTTTCTTCCTCCTGCATGTTGCAACAGTGTGACTGCTACCATGGCAAATCAAATAGGTTGCTCTCCAACCAGTTGCTGCTTGATAGCCACCACCACCTGACTGATGGTCATTGGCACTATACCGGTTTGGATTCTGGTTCACAAATGATTCAGGAAAAGCTCCTTGACTCCTTTAAGGATATCTTCCAGTGTTGTGTATAACAGACCTTCATTCAAATTCTCTATGCCCAAACTTGTTGCATGCATAATAATTACCATTGAATCTATTGGATCTAGGCTTATTGTTTAGAAAGTAGGGAAAATTATTGTAAGCCTTACTTCTACATACATTGGCAGTGTGTCCTTCCTTGAGACAATTAAAGCAAACAGGTTTGAACTTTTGCTTACCTTAATCCTTTGGTGTCGGTTTCTTCTTTGATGCTCCATCTTTTGTTCCAGAGGTCTCACCTTCCTCATAACTAGAAAAACCAAGTCTAGTGGTATTCTTTACCTGTTTTACTGATTCAAGCTTTCGTTCTAGCTTAACAGTGCTCTTATTGAATTTGACAAGTATTTTTTTTGACTCAGTGAGTTCTTTGGAAATAGCAACATTGGATTCCTTCAAGGTTGCATTCTCAGAAATAGCCATGTTTAGTTCACCTTGCATTTCTTCTTTTTCCACTTTACTCTCTTGGAGATGAGCGGTAAGTGCACTGATTTCTTGTTTCAGCTTGGAGATCTCGCGATCTTTGTCTTTTACCAGATCTTCAGCTTTCCTCTGGTTCTCAAGCTCTTGACACATTCTGATAGTCAGTCCTTCCAGTTCCCTTCTTAGGTTAGCATTAGATTCATTTAGTTTTTCAACTTCTTCAACTAGGGCTTCCATGTTTGCTTCATCAGAAGAACTATTTTCAGTAAGCTCCATTAGTTTCTCAACATGCTCTCTTCTCTTTGCTAGAGAGGCTTTATATTTGACTTTGAGTTTATCAAAGGCTTTCTCAGTCTGAGTGAGACGATGAGTAAGTTCCCTCATAGTGTATTCCCCCATATCTCCTTCCAAGTGGTTAAACTTATAGAAAGGTTGGCTCTGATACCAATTGATGAATACTAAGAGGGGGGGTGAATTAGTATACAAAAAAACTCAAACACTTAAACAGTTTAGCAGTAAATCAATATAACAGTTTTACTAACAAACTGGTTAAGACAAATGCAAACCAAACAACAAATAAGGCATTCACCCACAGGAGCACAATCACCATAACACAAGAGATTTTGACGTGGAAACTCAAATGGGAAAAACCACGATGAGATGAAACTCACAAGTAACTATCTGCAGAATACTAACCAAACTGGTTAAGGTCAGACTGGTTAAGGTCATACAATATTCTTCACCAGAACAAATCCTGTTAGGAATCTCAATCTCTGTTAGGAGATAAGTTTGATTAAAGATTACCTTGTGAGAGGATTTTAGATCCATAGATATGAACCACCTTGTTAGAGGATTTACAAAGGCTTTGCCAGGCCTACCCGGTTAAGGGTTTCAGACTTGTCGAAGATGTGAGTAATCAACAAGTGAGTGATCTAAATACTAGCACAGTATGTTTGGTTAGATCCTTGATAGCTCATTGTTAATGCATTTCAGCATTTCTTCAGTCTTCAAAATCTCCACACTCTGTTTCTTCACACAAACCTAATCTTCTTCTGTGATCGCACATACAAAAACCTCATCAACCCCCTAAAAACCCTTACAACCTTCTAAAACCCCTAGACATGATGTCCTTATAAAGGAATCTGATTTCATGTCAGTCCAATAGGATTACATTGCAAGTTCCTAGGTTCAGTGCATCTGGTCACATTTGGTAACACGACACAGAATCACCGCCAAAGTGTCGGTGGAAGATAACTCATCACAAAAATACCGGTTGGTAACTCATCACAGAGTAATACCGGTTCATACATTTACCGATTACCAATTCACACATTTTACCAATTACTAGTTTGTCAAAATGAAGACTGGGAAAAATGATAACAATTGCTTTGTTCCTTCGTACCGCTTTGGGATCTTCAAACCGCTTGAGTCTTCATATCGCTTGAGATTGGTAAGCACTTTCTGCAAAACACCGATAGTCTAAAGACTATAATACATAATACTGGTTGGAAAAAATACCGGTTGAGCATAACTCATACATACAAAAAGTGATCTCAAAGCAAGTGTGTGTCCATCAATGATAATCACAACATCATCATCAAAAATGCCAACAAATTAAACCTGCACAATGAAGGGACACAAATACTTCTTAAGCACCACAACAAAAAATTTCACATGATATGACTGGAGATAAAATAAATTTTCTATCTTTGCAAGAATTTGATGGCAGTCTGGTTAGTTTTGGAGATGACAAAGCATGCATGATCAAGGGAAGAGGAACTATATCATTGGATGGTAAGCATGATACTGATAATGTTTATTATGTTGAAGGTTTAAGGCATAATCTTTTGAGTGTAGGATAGTTGGTGGATAAGGGATTTCAGCTACAGTTCAAGGATGGAAAATGTAAGATTATCGATAGATCTGGATTGGAGATTGTAACTGGTACTCAGACTAAAGGTAACATCTTTCATTTGAACTCTAGTGAGAAGACATGTTTGATTTCACAAATTGATGAGAGTTGGCTATGGTATAAGAGGTTGTGTCATGTGAATTTTGATTTTATTGTAAAGATCAGTTCTACTAAGGCAGTTAGAGATATACCTAAAATTGTGAAGCCTATAATTTGATATGTAAGGAATGTCAAATGGGAAAACAAGTCAGAACTTATTTTAAGAGTATACATGACAAATTTAATGATGTTCTTGATCTTATTCATACTGATTTGTGTGGTCCTACTAGAATCAAAAGTTTTCAGGCTGATAGATATTTTATGCTAATCATTGATGACTATTCTAGAATGATGTGGGTTACTTTTCTAAGGGAAAAATTTGAAGCATTTGAAAAGTTTAAGATCTTTAAAGCTAAAGTTAAGACATATACAAGATTGAAGATTAAATGCTTAAGATCTGATCAGGGTGGAGAATTCACATCTGGTGAATTTAACAGTTATTGTGAAAATAATGGGATAAGGAGACATTTATCTGCACCCCGGACACCTCAGCAGAATGGAGTTGTGGAAAGGAAGAACATAACTATCTTGGATGCGACTAGAACTATGATGATGGAAGCTAATTTGCCTCATATCTACTGGAGAGAAGTTGTGAGCATGATGACATACACATTAACAAAGTTCATATCAAAGGAGACACCGATAAGACACCTTATGACTTATGGTTTGGTCATACACCTATAGTTAAGTATTTCAAAATCTTTGGTAGTAAATGCTATGTCAAAAGAGATGTTTCTATTGGAGAGTTTGATTCTAGATGTGATGAAGGGATATTTTTTGGTTATTCTAATGAAAGCAAAGCATATAGATGTTATAACAAAGATTGTAGAGAATTATGGAGAGCACTAATGTCAAAGTGGATGAGTTGAACAAAAGTCAAATAAGAACTTATGAGAGAGAACCAATAGTGGAAATGATCATAACTGAACTAGTAGCGCCTACACCAGAACAAAATGTTGAACCAATTACTCAAGCAGTATCAAAAAATTCAATAGTAACTGAAGATCAGAGCAGAGGAACAAAAAATCAGAAGACTCCTAAGTATGTTAGGTTAAATCATTCAAAAGATTAGATCATTGGAGACAAGAAGAAGGTTGGAAACTGATGAGGTATGTTTAATTTCTCAAGTTGAACCAACGTCAGTAATTGAAGCATGTAAAGATGAATGTTGGATGAAAGCTATGGAAGAGGAATTAGATCAGATAGAAATGAATAATACATGGACTTTAGTTCCCCGACCTAAAAATAAGAATGTTATTGGAACTAAATGGGTTTTTAGGAATAAATTGAATGAAGATGGACAAGTTGTGAGGAATAAGGCTAGATTGGTTTGTAAAGGATATTCTCAGATGGAAGGAATTGATTATGATGAGACTTTTGCTCCAGTAGCTAGGATTGAAGCTATGAGATTATTTCTTGCTTATGCTACCCATAAGAACTACAAGGTTTATTAGATGGATGTTAAGTGTGCATTTCTAAATGGAGATCTTGAAGAGGAAGTTTACATTGAGTAGCTTGATGGAATTTCACTTTTAGATGACAAAAACATGGTTTGCAGGTTAAGGAAAGCTTTATATGGATTAAAACAAGCCCCTAGAGCTTGGTATGCAAGATTGGATAAATATATTTTGAAGCTTGGTTTCACTTAAGGTAATGGTGACAATAATTTATATTATAAGATCACTGATGATGACATATTGATTGTTGAAGTCTTTGTTGATGATATCATTTTTGGAGGTGAGGATAAGTTATGTATGGAATTCTCTGATAATATGAAGAATGAATTTGAGATGTCTATGATTGGGGAGATGAAATTTTTCTTAGGTTTGCAGCTTACTCCAATTGATAAAGGTATTTTCATCTGTCAAACTAAGTATGCTAGGGAATTTTTGAAGAAATTTGGTATGGAAAATTCTAAACCAGTTGGTACTCCTATGGTTACAAGTGAGAAATTGACTAAGATAGATGCATCAACACCAATAAATCCTACAAGGTACAAGTCTATGATTGGAGGTTTGTTATATCTGACTCAGAATAGACTAGATATAATGAATGTAGTTTGTATTATATCAAGATATCAGAGTGATCCTAGAGAGAATCATAAGAGTACGGTGAAAAGGATTTTCAGGTATTTGCAAGGAACAACTAAATATGGTTTGTGGTATCCTAAAGATGATGGTTTTACACTATGTGCATATATAGATGTAGATTGGGCTAGAGACGTTGAAGACCAGAAGAGCTCATCTGGTGGAGCTTTCTTTCTTGGAAAGAAACTTGTTTCATGGATCAATAAGAAGCAGTCATGTACCTCTCTATCTACTGCTAAAGCTGAGTATGTTGTTGCTGCTACCAACTGTACACAAGTTCTATGGATGAAGCAAATGTTGAAGGATATAAGGGTGGATTATAATGAACCGGTAGTTATTCACTATGATAACTCTACTGCTATTGACATATCAAAGAATCCAGTATTTCATGATGTAAGATCTCTTTGTATATCATGGGTTTTTGGGATATAGGATCATCTGTGTGCGAATAAGGTTGTAATCATATGCATATATTTTGGTCAATCATAGGTGATCGAATTGGGTTTGTGAAAGAGGTTTTAGACCTCTGGTATTGAGCTTAACTAGAACTATACTCAGGCATATGAGATGCTATTCTTGTAGTTCACTCTTCTTTCCGGAGTGTAGTCTGGATTTATTTTGTAGTTAGTGAGGCTCCTTTTGTGATGAGCAGTGCGCTCTAGGCTATTAGCCTTCTTGCATGTGCAGACCCTCCTTTTGTAATCACATACTTACTGCAGAAGTATTATTTGACTGTGGGTATGCTTCCCACTATGGTTTTTCCCTTTATCAGGTTTTCCATGAACAAATCTTGGTGTTATCTTTTGTGGATGGTTGGTAAATGTTCTGTGGTTTATATTTGTGCTTAACTGTTATATTTGTATTTTGGTAATAAGGGTTTAATGCTTAAAGTTCTATAATCTATTGACAACTGATTCACCCCCCCTCTCAGTCGTCCACCGGTTATTTGAGTTGTCTAAAAAAATCATGAACCAAGATAACTGAGGACACACATCAACATCCAGAACACATTCAACACATCCACAACCAAATATATTGCAATTTTGGAGCAATATAGAGCACAAACCAGAATACCAAATAACATAAACAACTGCATAACATCCTCAATACCATATCTCATAACTTGATCAAATCATCACGTGAGCCTCTGCAAATGGGAATGAACCATCTAAAGACAAGATACCAAAAACCCTTTAAACCACATTAGCTCATCTGCAATACAC
The DNA here is from genome assembly GCF_030272615.1 of Cryptomeria japonica. Lineage (NCBI taxonomy): Eukaryota > Viridiplantae > Streptophyta > Pinopsida > Cupressales > Cupressaceae > Cryptomeria > Cryptomeria japonica. The sequence goes on from NC_081405.1 coordinate 7,887,940, forward strand.
AAGCTAAACCGACTTATCCAATCAAACCGCAACACTAGAAAACATAAAAAACTTTCCAATAATCTCCTCATCAACAATCTCCACATATGTTGGCATCAATGACAACATATCAACCAATCTCCAACATTAAGATCAATGATATGTTCCTGAATGAGCTCCCAAATGTATTGCATATGTATCTCAATGTGTTTCGTCCTCTGGTGATGAACTAGATTTCTTGAGATCTATATAGAACTTTGATTATCACAAAAGATGATTGTAGGCTTTCTAATTGGAATACTAAACTCAGTTTGAATATTTTGAAGCCAAATAGCTTTAGTGGTGGCATTGGTTCTCTTTCGATATTGGGCCTTTGTTGATGAAAGAGCAACTGCAGACTGCTTCTTGTTCGACCAACAAACTGGACCAGAACCAAGTGAGAAACAATACCCTGAAGTAGACTTGTGATCTTGAGAATCACCTGCCCAATATAAATCTATAAATCCCACCCAATCAATATCCTCACCTACTACATACTAAATTCCATAATTGAGAGTACCCTGAATGCAGTGGAGGATCTGCTTATCTACTTTCCAATGCAACTCATGTGGCTCCTGCATGAATCAAGAGACCATGCCCACGACATATGAAATATCAGGTCTCGTATGAGTCAAGTAGATGAGACTCCCAACAAGCTATTGGTATAAAATGCCATCAACCAAGGGTGAAGAGCACTTAGCCTCAAGTTTGACCCCTAGCAAAAATGGAGTCAATTCAAGCTTATAGTCAGCCATGCAAAATCTGGAGAAAATATCAAGTGCATACTTGGGTTGTCCAAGGAAGATACTTGAAAATGATTGAGTGATCTCAATCCCCAAGAAGTAATGCAATCAACCCAAGTCTGACATAATTTTTTTTAATCATTTAGAGTAGTTTTCATTGCCTTGATGGTGAATGAGTGACTCCTTGTGATCAATAAGCCATCAACATAGAGAACCAAAAATGTGAGAGTTTCATGTTGTTGTAGAATGTATACGTTTCGATAAGAATGGAATCAAGTGAAACCAACTATTAGAAGGAATAAGTCTATCTTGGCATACCAAGCTTGAGGATCCCGTTTAAGGCCATAAAGAGACTTTCAAAGTTGACACACAAGGGAGGGATCTTGAACAAACCCTTGTGGTTTATCCATTTAGATTTCTTTCTAAAGGTCACCATGTAGAAAGGCACTCTTCACATCCATTTGATGAACTTACCAACAATGGGTTGAAATTATAGCTAGGACAAGTCAAATGGAATTCATCTTAGCAACTAGTGCAAAAGTTTCAGAGTAGTCAATCCCGAGAACTTGGGAGAATCCTTTTTCTACCAAGAAAGCCTTATACTTATCAACTGACCCATCTACTACAAATTTTGTTCGATGGATACACTTGCATCAAACAATTTTCCTTCCTTTAGAAAGGGGGACTAAATTCCATGTATGATTCCTTCCCAAGGAATTGAACTCTTCTTGCATTGCAACATCCCATTCAGGAACACCTAAGCTTCTCGAAAGGATTATGGATCATAAGATGAAGCAGTGAAGAGATGTGGAGCCTACTGAAATTATGACCTTGTTCTTTTTGTATTTGATGGGTCAACCAACCAATCACCCGTTGACTCAAATGTTTGTTGGGACTAAAGAGGCACTAAGGCTAGAGAGTTAGGAGGATAATCATCAACCTTTGAATGATTAATATGAGAGGAATGTGAATCCCCGTCATCACTGTCGCCAATATAAAGTGGAGGAAGAAGACTCCTCATCAAGATTAGGAGGATTAAGATCATCTGAAGAACTATCATCATGATACAATGTCTCCAATGTGATGGTGGATGAATAAGTGGTATGTGTATACACTGAAAATTGGTCTGGAGAGAATTATTAAATGTAAGTTATTTAATTAATAAATCCTTAATTCTTCTACTTATAGATAAATTAAAAAAATTTATTTATATAGTTCATTTTCTAAATTCTTCCCACCATAAATCATTTCTTCCATTCTCTTAATTAAAAGGGAAAATTTAAATAATTTGTCTTATTTAATTATCCCTCCTAAGTAATTTGAATTTTTAATTCAAATTAGTCACATGCTTCCTAATTCTAACTACCCAACCTAACCCACCTTCTAGCCTAACCTACCATCTAACCTTGGATTGAACCAACCCTATCTCTTCTAACTTCCTCTATCCTAACCTCCTTTGGAGTGTCTATCTCCTCATGAGGACACTTGGATTCTTTGCCACATGTCCTCCCACTCCATGCCACTTGCCGTCTTGTGGGACGTGTGTGGCATTTGCTAGAGATTCTCTTGCCACTTGTCCTTCTAATAATGACAAACATCATATCTTCTCAACCCCTTTCTAACTTCTTCATCACTCACCATTCATCTCTCTAGGCTAAATCTAGACTGTTAATTCTTGCCACCTCAACTCATATCTTGGAAAAGTTATATATATCCTAAATTTTCATTCATGAGCTCTCCTACATTTTTCATCCTACATTTTTTTTCTTGCATTCATAATATTGCATTTCTAATATCTTGCATACATTTAGCATAGCAACTTTTATTTGCATTTAGCATAGTTAAACTGATCATGTCATATCAATCATGTAGACTTTAGGATCATAGCGTAGCTACTCATTCTTCAGGTTGTCATCTTGAAGGTCATGCTACTGAGAACCAAATCAAAGACCAACAAGGTCCTTGGAGATAGAGGACAATGAGATACCATTGGGGAGTATTCCTTTGTTTTCTTTATTAGTTGATTTCCTCAATATAATATCTCATTGATGTATGTTATATGCTTTAATTGGTTGATTCCCATTTCTAGCATACAATATGCGAGGAAGTGGAAAATCTCTCTTCAAAATGAACACTCCTCCCAATGAACAACTCATGAGTGGAGGGATGGAGAAGCCTATATCCTTTAACATCATCTGGATACCCAACAAATATGTAAAGCTTTCTTTGTGGATCCATAGATTTGTGTTTATCTGCTAGAATGTGGGCCCATGCAAGAGAACCAAACACTTTGAAGTTCTTAACTATGAGTTTTTGACTAGTCCAAGCTTGAAGACAAGTTACCCCTTTACAAATTTGTGAGGAACTTGGTTCTCGATGTAACATGCATAGTTGATGACCTCTGGCCAATATTGAGGTGCCAAAGACTTAGAGTGAATCATACAATTAGCCATCTCCTTCAAGGACCTATTCTTGCATTTTGCAACACCATTATGTTGAGGACTATATAGAATTGTGTTGCATGTTGATACCTTTTAAAGCACAAAACTATTCAAATTCATTATTAACATAATCCCCACCATTATCTGTACATAGAATCTTGATGAACTTCCCAAATTTTTTCTCTACAAAAGATTTGAAATATAGAAAATTCTCAAAGACCTCAAACTTTTATTTCAGAAAGTAAACCCATGTATATCTAGAAAAGTCTTCAATAAATGTCAAGACATATCTAGCCCTGCTAAAGGATGGTTGTGGGAATGATCTTGCCAAGTCACTGTGTACCAAGTCCAATAGTTATGTATCTATGTATGCTTTTAATTTATCATACTTCTCCTTAGGATGCCTACCAAGAATGCATCCCTGTAAAACTCCATCAGAAATTGAATAGAAGGCAACCCTAAAACCATGTCCCATTTATTGATTCATTGCAAGTAATGATATTTCAAGTGGAAAAACTATTGATGCCACAAACAATTCACCTCATCTGCATGAGTGAGTAATACTATTGAAGGAGAGTCATAAACAAAGTGAGAAAACTGATACAATCTAGGTTGATGGTTTGATTTTCCCACAACATCAATAGACCCATTATGCATTTCACTAATTATCATTGTATCAGGTGTGAACTCAACTATCTTACCAAAACTAATGTGAGTCATTTGATAAATTGATAGGAGACTAGTAGATAAAGATGGAAAATAAAGGACATCCCAAAATGTTCCTTTTCCCACATCAACAGACCACCTCCCATGCACTTCGACATGAGTATCATCACCCATTAGTATGGTAGGAATAGAACATGGTTCTAAAGAGGTAAAATCATCTTCTAAAGAAGCCATGTAGTGCAAAGCACCTGAGTCAATGATTCAAAAATTTGTTTGTGAAGCAACAACTAAGGCCTTACCCTTTCTTCCATTACTCTTATTTGTGTCCTTAGAAGATCCTTCTGATGAGCTCTGTTTGATTGAATCAAGCACCTTGATATTATTCTTTTCTAGAAGATGTGAAAGGTGATCAATTGGTTTCTTTAAACACTTATGTTCATCATGACCAGGCCTATCACAGTAAGAACACTTGACCTTGTCCTTTTTAGGTTGTTCATCTTTTGATGAAGAGGTCTGATTATCTACTTTTGAAGTAGCAAATTTCTAATATTTCTTCTTCTCTCCTTGGTTCTTTTGTTTCTTATCTTTCTTACTAAACCCTTTTTGTTCTTTTGTGCCTTTATTTATAGCTAAGACACATGACTTAGAGGGTTTGAACCAATTTGTCCTGCTCCCTAGTGAGCTCTATAGCAAATTCATCTAGAGAAGACATCTTGAATGTGGTACCCAGGGCACATTTTGTAGCATATAATGTAAAAACAAACATTGAATAGTTAGGACCAAGTTTAGAAATAATAATTAAGACCAATTGCTTATCATCCTTCTTACTATTCTAATTGTAATTTTATAGATTTTAGTTTTGTGAAGAAGTCTTGTATGGTGTCAAAATTAGTTGGACTCAATCCTATGAATCCATTCTCCAACTAATGACCTCTTAACTCGCCCTTGCTTACCAAAGAGGTTTGCCAAAGTGGTCCACACTCCATTTGGTGTAAAGGAAAAATCAATGTGAAAAAGAAGGTTAGGGGAGACTGACATACACAGAGTACCAAAGGCTTCATTGCATTTGTTAAACCATTTTATATTTCTTCAGAATCCCAAGGTTTAGTTTTGAGTCCCATTGTAACACAATGATCTCCATGTCTTTTCAAATATATGATCATCTTAGATTTCCATTCAAAATATTTATATGGTGTTAAAAGAGGAATTGTAGATGCATCCACTATAGTAGAGAATAATATTGCAAAGATCCAAGAATAGTGCAAGAAAAAAGACAAACAAGACACCCCCCCTTTCCACTAGTCTCAAAAATCAACCCCCTCAAATATTACAAGGTTGGCACTTTATAATAAGTGCGTTTACAAGAGCCTTTTATTAGATTACAATGCTTTCTAGGGGTCCAATGGCCAAAAATATAAAGTTTTAATACAAGTAAATTTGATACAAAATATGAAAAATAGCCTTATAGTTGTGTAGTACTCTATACCTTTCTAATGTCTATTCGTTTTTGAAAAACAAAGTTCTAAGGTGAAAGATATGGTCGATTGAAGAGAAAAAATGTAGTTGATTCAACTTGCAATATTTGATGCAGCTTGAATCAACTACAATGATCTAGGTCACACACAAGTGCAAGAGAAGAGCATTCTTGGTTTTTTAAGAAAATAATAGCTATCTAATTGTCTTAAATCTCTTTAAAATTTTTAAAAAAAATAATGATGTATACTAGACAACATCGCTTTGATACCATGTTGAATTCTATGAGAAGTGAGAACTAAGCCAAGATATGATGTCAGTTGTAGATCACATGCAACTCCAAGCAAAATATGATCAAAGATCAAAATTTTTGAATGAAGATAAATTTGAAATGAGAGAACATAGAGATAGAGAAGCGAATTTTGAGAAGACTCTCACCGAGCTATCATCGAACTAGTGAAGGTGAGAGTATAGTAATTATTATATAGAAAAATAATAGCATATACATCCAAGAGGTGCATTAACTCCCACCCCCCATAGAAAGTGGGAGGTTTAACCTACTTGGTAAATGCCAAAACATGTGGCATAACCTCCTTACATGAAAATAAAAAATGGAGTTATAAAGGTGGCACATAAAGCCAAAACAGGGTGAGAAACCCAACTATCCCATAACCCACTTAGGAAATGACAAAGTAGTGCTTATGTGAGGTGACACAACAAGCCAAAAGAGGGTGTGTAACTCAACTACCCATGAGTAGGTGGGAGTTGCACATGTAGCTAAAGTATTTTGTCGCGTGTCCTCATATCAACCACTCTTAATAAGCTAAGAAAAATTAAATAATATGTGCAGAAAAAATAAATACCCCCTAACATAAGGAAAAATAAAAAACCTACACTAACACTCTATCAGTAAATATATTTGTCATTGTAGATTTCAAAGTTACTCATCTGACGGTCAACGACAAATGTTCCAACAATCGGAGAGATTGCTATAAGGTTGAAATATTCCTCTACATTTAAGAGGGGCAAATCCCTTGTGTGATGGGGTTTTGGGGGGGTTTTGTGTACTAAATTGAAAGTACAAAACTATGAAAACAAAACTAAAGAAAGTTGAATAACATAAACCCCAATGGTAAACATACAAAAAACACTAAGAATTTACAATTCGTGACAAATTACAAGGGGGTTTTAAGTTTTGATATGTAATAATGATGACAGAAGGGTAACAAATCTCAACATATGAGGAAACACATTACCTTAGCATATTCAAACCAAGATAACATGGTATAATTATGTTTCATCAATTACATAGATCGTTTGAAACGAAAAACTAATGGATTCTACAAACACACAAAGGGATTATCAATTTAAAATACATAAAATCAATAATAATAACTTAGAAACATATTCTAGACATATAAACTAAAATTTTTTTTATTCTTTTTGAAAATATACACGTCCAAAAACTCTTGAGTACAAAGTGTCAAGCCAAAAGTCCCAATACAATCTCTTTAAAAAGTTCTTTAAAAATTTCTCCCTCTCAAAATGTCTCCCCTTTATAATAATAATAGCTCGTATTTATAGGCCGTCTTGACAACCACCTATAAATACTTTCTAACCACCTAAGTAACTACCTCTTTGCAAATTTTAGAAAATAAAACAAGCTTTATTCTACTTAAAATTTGCTTAATTTCCTCATAAACAAATTCCAATTTCTAACTTTCACTATAATGAGTGACATAAGTCACTTTACAAAAAGGGAAATTAAAATCTATAATTTTTAAAGAAAGAAAAAGTCATCAATTTAGTTGAGGTGAGCATCATATCTTATTGCAATCACAACCAACTTGGTCTTTAGCAAAATCCATTTGATTGCATCTGCTAAGAATCCTTTCTTTCAATAAAACTTATCAACTTTCTTAAATGCTTTGTCTTCCCTTCAATTAAATCTAACTTGGCATCATTGGCTTTATCAAGTGACTCATGGAAATCCTCTTGGAGGTATATCAATAAATCAAATCCATTTTATTTGCTTCTTGCCTTCTTTTTGCTTGTCCAAAACCTTTCGCTTTCGACTAACATCTCCTCTATAGAATTCAACAAGAACATTCTTTTTCAATGTTACAATGATTTTTGATCCAATAACTACTGATATGAATATCTCAAACATTTTCCTATCAGGAAAATTATTTGTATTTAAAATAATGGAAATGGTTCACATCTTTGAGAATAACTTCTCTTGCCACAATGTTGGAGAATAATTAAATGGAATTGATACCTTTTTGGTGCTTATAGGGAACTTGCCAACTAACATAAAATGCCCCATTTACCTTTGTTAGACATTTACTAACCAACTCACATCTAACATTGAATATTTGGAGTTATTAACCCACTAAGCAATGTCAACTCCCATTCACTTCCATTTATTTGAGCATTGAAGACAACTTCTAAACCAACATGTAGGTGTCAATAATTTATATGCTACAAACCTTAGTCTCCCTATTGACCCTTGAGAGAGCTTATGAACTAGACAAAAGTATTGATTGATATCAATTTTTCTTTAGGATCGGCTTTTAGAGAGCAATTCATAATTTATATCAATAGTTATGGGGTTATTACTAACTTATGTAAGAATACCTAGGAGTGTTTAATGTTGGAGGTGGATAGGCATGAATCAATAACACAAAAAATACAAATAAAATAGTAAACCCAAAATTAGCTTTACACAAATATAAATCTTTTTAATTCAATTTGTAAACACCATTACATCGTGGCTTGATAGAGGTCTTTCTCAGACTTCTTCTTTTAACACTATGCAAATAGCTACAACTTTTCTCTTTATTGTCGATGATGATAAGTTGAATACAATTGTTGTCTTTTATAGAGGTCTTAGACAACTTGAGAATCCACTAAAAATAATCATGTGATAATAATAGACTACTGTAGATACAAAACTATTTGACCTAATTTTATCATCTCCATGTAAAACTATTTTTAAACTATCCTATTTTAAGATTGCTGTTATTTTTAATTTTCTTCTCATGTGAATGATGGGATAAATTACATATCAAAATACTCCCCCTTAATTTTGACCAGGAATGCTTTGACATTCACAATACTCAAATTCCTTTGCTATTGACTACTCTCTCTCTCTCTCTCTCTCTCTCTCATAACCAAGTCTTCAGACTTACCAAAACCTTTCCTCGATAAATTCAAAACATCTTATATACCTTCAAATATTTTATTCAATGATGATACCTTTCATTTTTTGGCTTCCTCCAACTACTTCGACAATCTTTTAAACCATTGATTTTCAAAGCTTGAAAACTTTAATTTGGACCTCTCTACAACTTCACTATCTGTAGAGGTCAAGTACAAAACAATGATTTATTTTTACCCAAAATATTTTTTATCCCTTTTGAACATTAAAAACTTTCATGGTTGCTGTAGACACCTAAAATTGTTATGTCTAATTAAATAAATATTTTATTTATTTAATTATTTAAGCCTAATTCTTCTATGAATTAAATAAATCTTTATTTATTTAATTAATTCATTTATCCTCTTCTAGCCTTATTTCTCATTTAAATAAATACATTTATTTATTTAAATTATCCTTTTCCTAAATTAAATAAATATCTTATTTATTTAATTGATCTCACTTCTTCTATTAATTAAATAAATCTTTATTTATTTAATTAATTCATTAACCTTTTCTACCCATGATACATGTCATTCATCTCTTAATTCATACACTACCTACCCCTTTCATTATTTTATTATTTCTTTTACCTACCCTCTAATCATAGCCGACCTCCTTTTACACCTCTCAATCTTATCCCTCCATTTCTTATAGTGTCTTCTATATAAGGAGATGCTTCCTTCATTATCAAACCCTAATCAATCATCCTAATGACCTAACTACTTGATCAATTAACTACTTGGCATATGCAATCCTACTTGCAACCACATTCCGTTCTTTGTTGAGCTCTTGTGCACATAAAATCTGAGAGCAAATACATCAAACAAGATCAATGGAGATAGGAAGAATGGAGATCCAAACCCTATTGGACATGTGATGGTATAATCTTTGTGATTTCATTTGATTTGCATTGTCTTAGGTAATCTTCATATGTTATGGTGGATCTTTGTTGTAGTTAGGCTAGGGTTTTGTGGTTGAATTCATTTAGCCTTTCAATATCGTTATTATTGTTATCCATTTTCACCATAAACATTTTGGCACACTCGGTGGGACATGGATTTTTGTTAGATCAATGTTTTTTTTGCAGATTTTTCTAACCCTATATTGTTGTTTTGTAAAACAATTTGGAGAATAATCTTGTGCGGCTAGGGTTTTGGACACAAAATCAAGATCTTGGAGAGATTTGATCATATTTCACAAATGGCTAGGAAATTTTTTACCAAATTTGTTTTGCAGGTTGAAGAAAGTATCAGGAGCTCTGAATCCAAAATTCAGAATTTTTGGAGCACATTTTCATTTTCTATGAATTTTTTATGATTTTTCATAAAAAAATAATTTTGAGAGTAAATGAGAGAATTTTTCAGATTTTCTTACATTTTTGGAAATCTCTTATAATTATACATAGGATCTGTTCTTTGTGATTTTAATTTTGATGCAAAATATTTCCCTAAAAATTGGATCTTTAAAAATTAGGGTTTTTCCTTATTTTGATTAGATCTCACAAAAGGCTTTGATTTTTGGCATAAATTTTTTTTTGCGGATCAGAAAAAAGATCAGAAAGATTTAATAAAAATTTCAGATTTTTTGGATCAATTGTTCAATTTATATGAATTTTTTATGATTTTTCATAAAAAATTAATTTTGAGAGCAAATTAGCGAATTTTTTGGATTTTCTTACATTTTTGGAAATCTCTCAGAATGATACATAGGATCTATTCTTTGTGATTTTAAATTTTATGCAAAATCATTCCTCAAAAATCAGATCTTTGAAAATTAGGTTTTTGCATTATTTTACTCATATCTCACAAACTGCTTGGATTTGTTGTAGAAATTTTTGTATGCAGGTTTGGAAGGCCATCAAGACTCTCTAGTAAAAATTTCAGATTTGTTGGATCAATTTTGCATTTTATATGAATTTTTTATGATTTTTCATAAAAAATTAATTTTTGGAGCAAATTAGCAAATTTTTTGGATTTTCTTACATTTCTGGAAATCTCTTTAAATTTTACAAGTGATCTTTTTTTATGATGAATCAGATCTTTGAATTGGTCAATAAAATGCATTGTTGAAGGCCCCTATTTCACAAAGTCTTTTGGATCTAAAATTTACCTAACTTGTGTGCTTGTAGGAAGGGGTGATTATTTCAAACAATCCAAACTAATAATAAATATTTGTTGCAGGTCCTTGGAAAGGGTTTTTGGATTTTTATTGTGTGCCTTGTTTTCATAGACTAGCAAACACTTCAATTGGTGCACTAAAATTGAATCATTGTCTTTTGTGTCTTGAGCAATAGGCTCTTTTTGTTTAATCTTTAGAGGGCCTATCTTCCCGTGTGGTCATTAGGACTACTAGTGAGAAGAGAACGACCCAAGCGGTAGCAAGGAAAACCCACCTCTTCCGAACCACTATAAACAACTGTATTCATGGTGAAAACTATGGATAACGTGTGCTAATTACTTCATACCGACACTATGTCTCCCCATAAACCCGTTTGATCAAATTTATTTGATCAGTTGTAGGGCATAACCCCTACCGGTTGGGAGCCTTCTGTATTTACAGAGCTGAAAGTGTCGCATGCATGGCCACATGAGCAGATGCCCTTACTAGCACCTTTTTGTTTTAGAAGCCAAAATCGTTCTAGTTGTTGAGGCAGGAGGTTGGACCTTTGGTAGCGGCCCACACACATACGATTCTTAGTAAAGATACAAAGTTCACCACAGAGAGTTTTCGTGGGCATTGATGCTTGGCTGACCCAAGAAGTGAGTGCCAAGGGTGGAGCCGGTGAGGTCAAGCATCTAAGTATCCGCTCTGAATAGCATAGCCTCGGGGGTAAAACCTCATGTGGGATCAACAACTATTGTCTTGGCCAACCATAAGAATTGTGCTTGACTTATTTTAAACATTCAAAACATTCAAGACCAAATAGCAAAACATTGTGTCTTTTGTGTCTTCAAGTGTATGCAAAACATTTTTTACATCAAACAACACACTTTTCTTGGAGTTATTTTGAGTCTAAACACTTGCAAACATTGAGTCATCATCAACATTGTGTCCTCTTGTCACGAAAAACAGTCAAACATTCAGATTTGGTCACAACCAACAACTTCACAAATTGGAAAATTTTTACAGTCCAGCAAACAAGAGCAATCAATTCTGGAATTCTTGAGCTTCCTAGGTTGTTTCTCCAGGTTTCATCTAGCATTCAACTTGTCTTTGGGTCTCACAAAGTCCATCATTGCTTTACATCTTGCATTAAATTTACATTTGTCTAAACTTGAGTCAAAAGGTCACTTGCTTGTCCTCATCATACTTTGTCAACACACTACATACAAACAACATTTTGCTAAGTGGTCCCTCATCAAGGTCTATCACCTTTGGGTCTCATTTGGTCTTACTTAGAGTCAAGGTCAACTTACCTCATCAAGAGAAACTATCCTCTCTTTGGAAGTCACACCTACTCTACTACATACATACTTGGTCTTACACTTTGGACATTGCAAGTACACCTCAAATTCATTTACATTCCATCCAACTCTTAGTCTTCCATACTCTTTCCATTTTCATGTAGTCTCACACATCTTGGTCAATACCTAGTTCATGGTTGAAACTCATTCCCAAAAATCTAGGAGAGAAGCTAAAGAGGCTGAAGAGTCCACAAACATGAGTGCCTATGAGTATGACAATGATGTCTTTTTCAATTCTTATCATACTACATTACCTGACATGGATGCCTATAGAAACATTCCAAATGTTGAGCACATGGACACTATAAACAACAATGATACACACAATGACAATATGGACAACATTTCAATGCATTTAGTAGAAGTGGAAGAATCCATTATGGATCCCTGTTTCAATCAATTGGTTGAGGAAATAATGAGGAGGGATAGACAATACTTCTTACAAATGATGGCACAAAGTGGAGCCAAGATACCTCATGATTTTGACATGTCTCAAATATTGGAAAATCGACCTTTGCAACAACCTCACTCCAACATGGATCAAAGGAGGCCTAATAGTGGAGGCAATAGAAGACCACATCTTGTGCCTGAATCACCATCATCTTTGTTTCAAAAACCAGAGGTCCCACATACACATGGTCAAGCATATGATACTCACCTTCGCAGACCATCATGGAAGTCTTATGCAGAGAAATATGCTCAATCACATATCAATGCTAAGGATCAACCATCAAAGCAATTGGATATTCAAAGGCATGCTCAACATTTGGACACAAGGAAACCCCGTGTCAAATTTGGGGGCAACACATTAGAACATGACATGCCTGTAGAGTATGGTATACATGGACAAAATAGATATTTCGTTCCTCAACATGAATCTATACCAAGTGGTCCATATATGCAGCATCACTATAGACCTCCTCCATATGAACATGTGTATGATCAATATCATCCATATATGCAACATGCTCCTCCTCCAATTGGTGCCTCAAGCATGGGGTATGGTCCAAGAAGTCAATCTCCACCTAAGAGTAATTTGGAGCAACAAATCAGGGACATACAAAAGAAAATGGAGGACATAAATACACCGAAGCCAACATACACAATGAGAGACATATGTCCTTATCCATTTGACAAGAGCATTCCAATGCCTCCTTTTCCTACACACTTTGTGACGCCTAAATTTGATAAGTATAGAGGAAAAGGGGATCCTAAGGCACACATAAGACAGTTTTTCATAGCTTGCATTGAGGTAGCAGCAAAAGAGACATATTTGATGAGATTATTCCCACAAAGCCTAGGTGATCAAGCTATGGAATGGTTCTCCCAACTCCCACCTGGTATTAAGTCATGGGGTGATCTAGCAGAGGCATTTATTCAAAATTTCTCCTACAACATAGAGTCAGACATATCAGTCACTAGTTTGTGCAACACCAAGCAAAAAGAGGGAGAGTCTTTTGCATCATTTTTACAAAGATGGAGGAATCTAGCCAGCAGATGCTCTTGTGAAATTCCACAAAAACAAATGGTAGAGATGTTCACCCAGAATGTTAACAAAGAGATTGGTTATGACTTAAGGAAAGCTGGTTTGTCCACCTTCAAGGACGTCATTGAAAAAGGCTTAGCAACAGAGAAGGTCCTAATTGAACAAGGAGTCATTAATATATTCAAGGAAAACAAAGATGACTTTAAAGGAAAAGACAAGCCAAGATTTTGGAATAAAAACAAGAACATAGTCAATGATGGTGTTTTTGATGCCAATACAGTGCGACCCAAATTCATTTTTTCCGGGTCAAATCAGGTGAATACTCAAACAACTTCTAAATCATGAAGGAAGTACACTCCATTGGGAGAACCGCTTGAGTCAGTTTTCAAAAAGCTAGTGGTAAACAAGGTAATCACAATTCCAGATTTTCCTCCATTTGAGCCAAAGGTGAAACCAAATTGGTGGAATGATGATGAATATTGTGAATTTCATAAGAGGAAGGGTCATAAGACAGGAAATTGCCATCGACTGAAGAACATCATACAAGATCTCATTGATAGAGGTGACATTGAGATTGAAGGACACTCATCCAATCAAGAACATGAAATGTTTAAGGAACCATTCCCAAAGCATGACAAGGGAAAAGCTAAAGCCATAGATGACCAAACCAACTATACCAGAGCAACCTATAACTATGATTCAACTATCAATCACATTTCAATGGACAATTAAGTCTCTACCATTATCATCAAGGACAAAAACCCTAAGAATTCTACCCGGAGACCCAAGATTGTCCTAAAAGGTGTTGGATCTTCTTCCGAACCAACCTCTAAATGTAATGTCACAACTCATCGAGGTAAATTCACTTTGCAAGGTGCTCCAGCTAAAAACACTGCTTCCTCATCAACCAAACCTGAGTATGACCTTGTAGAACAGTTAGGGAAGACACCCGCGCTCATCTCCATACTTGAACTCTTGCACATATCTGCCGCACATAAATCCATTCTTGACAAAATCTTGAGAGAAACTGTCGTTCCTACTGATCTGAATGTGGACCAGTTTCAAGCCATGGTGGGATACCTTTCCATTCCACACTCCCTTACATTCACAGAAGCCGATAACGCCTCCATAAGTCAGCCACATAATGCACCATTACACATTGAAGCCTTCATACACAAACATAGAATCAAACGAGTCCTGATAGATGGAGGAGCAAGTCTAAACATTTGTACATTGAGCACTATTAAACAATTGGGATATTCTGACAAAGCTGTAAATTCTACAAACAAAATTACTATCAAAGCATATGATGATGAAGAGCGTTCATCCAAGGGTACAGTCACCTTACCTCTCAGAGTTGGGCCAGTTACAAAGGATGTGGTTTGTCAAGTCTTAGACTTGGATCTCACATACAATATATTACTAGGACGTCCTTGGATTCATGACATGAGCGCAGTCCCATCTACATATCATCGATGTATCAAGTTTCCACACAATGGAGTTGAAGTGACCGTCAAAGCTGATCCTAACCCATTCATATATTGCAACAATTTGTGACCTAGATCAGAAATAACAATCCCAGTCAATCGAGAAGCTATTCCTTCATCAACATATGTGGATCTTGAATCATTGAAAGCTTCTACATTAAAACAAGCAGAGATCAAACATTACCACATATAAGCATTTCATAGATACATATAGATATCACAACTGCATCACATCTTGCACACAACACCTATTAGCACAATTTACATTTTCATTATCATATTCATCTGCATTACATACATTCACATTTGCATTAGCATAACATATAAAAACATAAAAGAAAAAAAAATATTGTATTTCATCATATACATATTTGCATCCATATCATAAGCATCACATAAGAACATCTCATCACATAGGTACACATGCATATAGCTGCTGCAAAGATGAATCATCTCATATATATATAAAGTGTCATGATACAATGATGTCAAAATCATATAGCTACATTCACTCGCAGGTGTCTACATCATCATACAAAAATGGTACAATATTGATACATAAGAACCCACTGATCACTCCTACCAGCATCGCCGCTAATGCTAATCCTGTCTGTGTCATCGTGTCCCATGCCACGTGTCCCACCCTCATCTCCAGTCCCAGATCCTAGAACACTCATCTAAGGGCATCCCTATCTCCGTCTCCATCGTACGGAATCAACTCCCCATTAATCGGTATCCTCAAATCCTGTATACATCCTCCAGGGTGACTATCATCTCCCCCATTGGCAAATGAAAAGTGCAAGTCTCAGAGTGCCACCTCTCTGCCAGTGCAGTCAGCAATCCCATGTTCGCCCGAAACTCAGGCACATACAGAATATGTCTCAATCCCATAGCCTCAATCGCAGCTCGGTCCTCGGCTGTCAACTCAGGTCGCAACCTCTGAGTCGATGGGAATCTCTCCCATGACTCCAGCATAGGCAAATACTCCTGCAGTAACACAAATCAATCATCTCAATCCTAGTGACACTCACTGTTCATCACAAAGTGCTGCTTCTATCCTAGTGGTACTCCCTATTCATCACAAAGTACTACGTGTTTGGCACTCACTGTTCATCACAAAGTGCTGCTCACATTTGCACTCACTGTTCATCACAAAGTGCTGCTCACATTTGCACTCACTGTTCATCACAAAGTGTTGCTCATATTTTAGTACTCCCTGTTCATCACAAAGTACTATATCTTGGTACTCACTGTTCATCACAAAGTGCGTTGATCTATCCTATCCTAAGGCCTCTACTTGAGTGAATCCTCTTGAGAAGTTTCCTAATTGGCAATGTATGTTCTATCACAAAATTGTCAATCCTAGCCCTATTTGTTATCCTAGTCTTCCCTAGAGGACCTGCTTGAGTGTATCCTCTCAGCAGCTTATCCAATTGATAGCGTATGTTCATCACATAACTACCAATTTGACCTAGAAGACAAAAATTCACATTTTTGGACACAAACACGTTTTCTTGACATAAACGTGCATTTATTACATTACCTAGTATGCATCAAAGTACAAGGAGGTTTTGTGGTACTTACTGGCTCTCCTGCCTCTGCTGGCCTTTGAATCGGCGAACGCGATCAAATCTGTGAGCCATTGCCATCGGTGCTGACTATTGCTGCTCTATCTCACTCTGCACTCTGATGTCTTGGAGGTGTAGATGATAATGAGGATGTTTTCCCCTCATGGTCTATCTTATAGACTACCGTAGCCCTAGTCTCCTGTGTCAATCTTCGTTATCCTGTGACTTTGTCACTTTATCTGGTCAGTCCATTCTAGCCTTTCTTTCTTATCGAGAGATTGTCTGTGGTCTTTTCACACATTTTCATCCAATCTCTTGAGGGGGCATATCATTCCCATCTTGGGGCAACTTCGTATCAGTTCATCTTATCTTCTTTGAAACAATGCGACAAGCCACATTGTCTCAAAGAGGGGCAAAATGTAGACACCTAAAATTGTCATGTCTAATTAAATAAATATTTTATTTATTTAATTATTTAAGCCTAATTCTTCTATGAATTAAATAAATCTTTATTTATTTAATTAATTCATTTATCCTCTTCTAGCCTTATTTCTCATTTAAATAAATACATTTATTTATTTAAATTATCCTTTTCTTAAATTAAATAAATATCTTATTTATTTAATTGATCTCACTTCTTCTATTAATTAAATAAATCTTTATTTATTTAATTGATTCATTAACCTTTTCTACCCATGACACATGTCATTCATCTCTTAATTCATACACTACCTACCCCTTTCATTATTTTATTATTTCTTTTACCTACCCTCTAATCATAACCAACCTCCTTTTACACCTCTCAATCTTATCCCTCCATTTCTTATAGTGTCTTCTATATAAGGAGATGCTTCCTTCATTATCAAACCCTAATCAATCATCCTAATGACCTAACTACTTGATCAATTGACTACTTGGCATATGCAATCCTACTTGCAACCACATTTCGTTCTTTGTTGAGCTCTTGTGCACATAAAATCTAAGAGAAAATACATCAAACAAGATCAATGGAGATAGGAAGAATGGAGATCCAAACCCTATTTGACATGTGATGGTATAATCTTTGTGATTTCGTTTGATTTGCATTGTCTTAGGTAATCTTCATATGTTATGGTGGATCTTTGTTGTTGTTAGGCTAGGGTTTTGTGGTTGAATTCATTTAGCCTTTCAATATCATTATTATTGTTATCCATTTTCACCATATACAGTTGCTATCATGTTTCTCATATGAAAATTTATACGTAACAACTTTTTGACCAAATTTGTAATCTTTTGCCAACTTGATACATAGCTCCATCCACAATCCATTTTCATGCAACCTATTATAGATTGACTCTTCAGCTCTTTTATCCAACATGTCTTTTTACAATGATTATTCAATCCACATAGAGTGCAAGGATGTAGATCCCAACACTTATCCTTTGTATGTTTTTTCTTGTTAAATGTCAAAACTACACACTCAACATTCTTTGATTTGATTTGCTTGAACCTATAACACCTATATTCATCTTTTCTCTTTGAGATGAACCCAAGACCTCCATATTTTAGCCTCATTGATGGCTTAATTGTCTCTCTCATTCCTTGTTCATTGTTTCCCAATCCTTGACCTTTATATCCCATTCTTTTCATGTTTTTAAAACTAACATCATCAAAACAACTAGTAATTTTTGCAAATGAAATGCATTATCATCAGTTAATAAATTCTTCATCCTCTTCCAAGAAGGGAAATACATTTAAGAAGGAGAGGCCAACTTTTTCATATTGCAAAATATTTGGTCATGATGAGCATCATTGCCACTCAAAACAAAATGATGAGTTGTCAAACATCATTAAGAAAAACATCAATTTGTCATCCACCTACAAGAAGAAGGATTCATCTCCTTCCACTTCGTCACAATCAAAAGTAAAAGGGCAAGCTTTTGTGGCTAAAATAGGTTCTTCACAGTAGTTGATACTTGACTTGGGTGCCTCTCATCACATGGGTTCTACGAAGGAGTAGTTTTCCTCATTGGAGCCATCTAAGGTGCCTCACATTTTCATTGGCGATGATGCACACGTGGAGGTTGAAGGGAAAGGTTTAGTTGCCATGGATGATGGAACTTTTGAGAATGTTCTATATGTTCCTAACTTGACCACCAACCTCCTTTCTATCTACCAACCAACCACTATGGAAATGGAAAGAAAGTTGAGTTTACTTTTGATTCACTTATGGTAAAATAATTTGAGAATGATGCCTTGGTAGCAGTGGGACAAGCCAATCACAACTCATGGATTTATTCATTCTCCCACTTTGTGCCTCAATCTCCTTCTATGGCCTTTCTCACTCATTCAAATTTAGAAAGCTATGGCATTAGTAGTTTGGACACCTCAACTACCACTATCTTCAGTAGCTTAGCTCCAAGGACATGGTCACAAGTCTACCTCAAATCAACTTTTTAGATGACCTATATTTAGGGTGTTCCATGGGAAAGAATTCTGAAGAGAAGTTTGATAAGGGGAAGTCTTGGAGAGCTTTGGAAGTTCTTCAATTGGTTCACAATGATGTAGAAGGCCCATTTTCGGTGCCTTCATTTAACAAGGCTCGCTATGTCCTCACCTTCATTGATGAATAATTCTGCTTCACTTGAGTCTATTTTATTGTTCACAAGAGTGAAGTGTTTGATAGATTTCTAGCCTTCAAGGATCATGTTGAGAAGCAATTAGGGAAGCTAGTCAAGATACTTTACATAGATAATGGAAGGGAATATGTGAACAATAGACTTGAGGACTTTTGTACTCTTGTGGGGATTGATCTTCAACACTGAACTGCCTACACTCCACAGTAGAATGGTGTTGCAACAAGGAATAATAGAGCCCGTAAGGAGATGGCTAGCTACATGATTCATGCTTGTTCTCTTGGTCCAACTTTTTGGGCAAAAGCTATCAATTATGCCACACACATCCAAAATCAGGCTCCCCACAAGGCTTTGAAGGGTATCACTCCTTTTGAGGCTTGGTTGTGTAGAAATTTGATTGTGAGACATTCCAGGGTCTTTGGGAGTCCAACATGGGCTCACATTCCTCCGTAGAAGCACAAGGCATTGGAACTTAGAGTAGGCCTTGCATATTTGTAGGATATCTTGAGGGTGTTAAGGAACATTGACTTATTGATCTAGAGAAACATGAGGTATTCATTGAGAGGAGTGTTCACTTTGAGGAAATCTCTCCTAGCTAAGCCTCTCATCCTCCTCCTTCCTTCATTATGGATAGTGATGATAGTGACTCAGATGATGATTCTCCCTCAACTCTAACTCATAGGCTCACACCTTCGCAGGGTCCACTTGCAGTTGAGGAAGCTCATCCTTCATCTCCTCCTAAACCTCATTCGGCTAGACAAACCCTTGAGACAATGGGTTCTCTTGTTGGGGATCCTTTAGACACTCTAAGGATGTGGTCACAACATCAAGATCTTCCACATGCTTACATTGCTATCGCTTCTGATCCATAGACCTTTCACAAATTATCAAGAGCTCCTGAGTGGGACTCAACCATGGAGGAAGAATACAGTTCCTTGATGAGGAGCAACACTTGCGAGTTAGTCCCTCTACGTAAGGGGAGAAACATGGCTCGATGTAAGTGGATCTATTCGACCAATTTTGTAGTGGATGCTAGTGTGGATAAGTACAAGGCACAACTTATTGTGAAAGGTTTCTCATAGGTTCGTGGTGTTGACTATACTGAGACCTTTGCACCCATAGTTAAGATGAACTCCATTCGCTTGATACTTGCTATTACTACAACTCATGGTTGGGTTGTACATTAGATAGATGTGAAGAGTGCCTTTCTTCATGAGGATCTATAAGAGAAGATTTACATGGAGCAACTGCTGGGATTTGTTCATGGTTTGCAGATTGCAGAAGTCTACCTATGGCCTCAAGAAGGCCCTTAGGGCTTGCTATGCCAAGATGGATTCCTTTCTTCTCTCTGCAAGATTCAATAGGTGCCATTCTGATATGAATATCTACATTTTGTGATAGGATGACTCTCATTTGATACGTGTGCTCTATGTTGATGACTTCATCATTATGGGGAGCACCTCATCCATCATTGGATATGCAAATCTACTTTGCATGAGAGATTTTCTATGATTGACTTGGGTCTTTTGCACTACTTTCTCAGGATTGTGATATCTGAGTTGTCTTTTGGGATTACTCTTGTGCAACCCAAGTATGCTCTTGAACTTCTTGCATAGTTCCACATGTCTGTTTGGAAGCTTGCACTGACTCCTTTCAGGAGTCAATCTTGAGGATATGTGTTCCACTCCACTTGTTGATGCCACATTGTATTGTCAACTTGTTGAGAGTCTCATCTACTTGATTCACACACGCCCTGATATTTCCTTTGCAGTTGGCATGGTTTCATGCTTTATGTAGGAACCATATGAGCTCCATTGGAAAGCTACCCAACGCATCTTTCACTACATGTTAGCAGCAATCAAGATGAAAGATTGAGAGAGGGGGGTGAATTAGTCTTCACCGGATGCACAACAAATTAAACTTACAAAACATAAACTAATAAACCATAGCAATATCAAATAAGAAAATTAACAACACAACACACAACACCAAGATTTTGATGTGGAAAACCTGGTTAAGGGAAAAACAAAGGTGGGAATCTACCCACAATAAGATGAGACTCTACAGTAGTATATGAAAATATTACAACGGGGAATGCACATGCATTCAGACACACTACCTAGAGCTCACTGCTCAAAAGATATATGCCCGGAAGACTACAACCTTCAGGGAGGTCTCACTGACTTACAAAATGATTCAAAATACAATCCCGAAGGAATGAACTGCAATAATAGCATCTACAGATGCCTGATGATAGTTCCAGTTAAGCACAGTTGTCTACCTTGTAACACCAAGCTCACCACAACACCTCGCTAAATGATATATCCTTGTTCACACATTTACCTCTCTCTGATAATGTAGACACAATACAATGAACACCTAAATTACATAAGCATCTTACCTATATATACAAATCATCAGCCTTGATAACAAGGCCGACTGAACTCTCAACCCTTACATTACACGATACAAAGATCGACCATCATACCAATATTATGATTTACATTACATAGCATGGACCTAATTCAAATTCCCAAACAATTACATCCACCGAAAATCATGCCACGATCAACCACAACACGCTACACCACTTGAAATACTGCATAACACACAAATTATCACCGGTTCATAGAAATCACCAAAAAATCGCTCAACGATCAGTACGGATTGCCAGAACAAATAGGACATGACTAGGAAACACCACCAAGCACATTAGAATCATCCGGAACAGTTGCACCAACATTTCTTTTTAAATCTTCATTAGTCAATGTCTCAAAGCTCAAGAACACAATCAATCAACAACTTCCACAAAGAAAGATAACTTGCGGTGCGCCAAATCATGAACCATCTCAAATGAAGATACACAAGATCATCCCAAACAACAATCCAAAATCTCAGCACAAGATCTGATCACAATGGAATATACCAGAGGGCATACTGACAGAAACCGTTAAACAAAGAACTGCAAATCGGATAAAAAAATATTTCCCAAACACATCAAAATAACTCACAGGAATACGTTGACATCAATGACAATAACATATTCTAACAGAAACAATGAACAACCAAATCCAACAATCTCCCCCTTTGGCATTGATAACAACATATGAATGTGAAAAATAGTCAATGCAAAGAAAGAAGATATCACCAACAAACTCCCCCTAAGATCAAGATAGATAAAGTAGTTTTTTCACATGATCTCTCTCCCCCTTTGACAGCAATGCCAAAGATCACCAAAATAGAAAATTAAACTCTCTCCTCCTATAACAGAAACATGAATCTCTCTCCCACTGGGATACACAACCAAATTAATAGAAATCTCATAAATCTCTCTCTAAAACACATACTACTCCAGCAAAGGAGCAACACCAACACATCAATCCAGATAAAAGAGTAAGGCTTTGAATTCCATCAGATCGATGCAACTCAATGCATCTAGTTCTCATTAGGAGGGGTGGAGACCCCTAACTTGTCTCTCAGATAGATAAATGTATCTGCAGGCAAATGCTTAGTAAAAATATCAACAATTTGTTCCTTTGTAGATACATATTCCAGCTTCACCTTGTGTTCACTGACTTTCTCTCTCAAGTAATTGTATTTGATTGATATATGCTTAGTCTTTGAATGTTGCACCAGATTTTTAGACATGTTTATAACACTGAAATTATCTTAGTGTATAACAGTAGGCTCATCATAAATAACTCTGATATCTTTCAACATTTGCTTCATCCATACTATTTGAGTGCAATTACTAGTAGCAACAATGTACTCAGCTTCAGTAGTAGACAAAGACACTAAATCCTATTTCTTGTTGGCCCATGAAACCAACTTCTTACCTAAAAAGAATGCTCCACTGGTAGTACCCTTCCGGTCATCAACATCACCTACCCAATCTACGTCAGTATAAGCACATAACATAAAATCATCATTCTTTGGATATCATAAACCATAATCTTCAGTTCCTTTTAGATATTTGAATATTCTTTTAATAGTATTGGCATGAATCTCTTTCAGATCAACTTGATATCTAGCTACCATACACATAACATGCATAATGTCAGGTCTATTTTGAGTAAGATATAATAGTCCACCAACCATAGATCTGTACAAAATCTGATTAGCTTTAGGAGATTCGTCATTTTTAGAAAATTTACAACCAATCACCATAGGAGTTCCAACTGGTTTGGAATCATCTAATCCAAACTTCTTCAACAATTCCTTCACATACTTAGTTTGAGATATAAAGATTCCTTTTCTAGTCTGTGCAATATGCAAACCTAAGAAAAATTTCATCTCACCAATCATAGACATCTCAAATTCTTTTTACATATCACCGATAAATTTCATGCTCATATCATCATCACCACCAAAAATAATGTCATCAACAAAGACTTCAACAATCAAAATGTTATCATTTGTAATTTTGAAGTACAGATTACTATTAGTAGCACCTTTGACAAATCCCAGTTTTAGCAAGTATTTATCTAATCTAGCATACCAGACTCTAGGGGCTTATTTCAATCCATAAAGTTATTTCTTCAACTTACATCCCATGTCTCCATCATTTGACTGTGAAAATCCATCAAGTTGTTCAATATAAACTTCTTCTTCTAGATCACCATTCAAAAATGCATATTTGGCATCCGTTTGATATACCTTGGAATCTTTATAAGCAATATAAGCAAGCAACATTCTAACAACTTCAATTGTAGCAACCAGAGCAAAATTTTCTTCATAATCAATCTCTTCTTGCTATGAATATGCTTTGCAGACCAGTCTGGCTTTATTTCTAACTACTTCACCTACTTCATTCAATTTGTTCCTAAAAACCCATTTAGTACCAATAACATTTTTATCCTTAGGTCTAGGCACAAGTTCCCAAGTATTGTTCTTTTCAATCTGATCTAACTCTTCTTCCATGGCTCTAATCCAGTTATTATCTTTACAAGCTTCAACAACATCTTTAGGTTCAACTGGCCTTTGGTTTTTCCGCTTTGTTGTTCCTTTCTTTTGCTGTCCGTTCGGTTCACTGGCCTTTTTGTAAGTCATTTTGTAAGTTGTTTCAAGCAGGTCTAGATGCTTTATGATGATCTATTTTATACTCCTATGTTAAAGGTTTCGGGTCCTTAAAACCTGCTTTTCATATTAATCAAAACATCTTTAGGTTCAACTTTAGAAATTAAACATATATCTTCTGCAACTAACCTTCTTCTAGTCATCACACCTTTAATCTTATCACCAATAATCTGATTTTCAGAATGATTTAGTCTTACATACCTCAGAGTCTTCTGATTGTTTTGATTTTCAGACTCGGGATCCTGAACATCCTCATCGGTAGCAACAACAGTCTCTATCTCTACTGGATCATTCTGCTTAGGCTCTTCAGGTTGAATAGGAGCTAAAACAACATGTTGACCTTCATCATAAGCTCTGATCTCCTTCCCAAGGTTTTCATCCACCTTCACACTTGCACTCTCAACTATCTTTCTCAGTCTCTTGTTATAAAACCGGTAGGCCTTGCTATTTGTAGAATATCCCAAAAAGATACCTTCATCACTTCTAGCATCAAACTTCCCAATATCCTCATCTCTCTTGATATAACATTTGCTACCAAAAACTTTGAAATACTTCATAGTAGGAACATGACCAAACTAAAGCTCATAAGGAGTCTTATTGGTATCACCTTTGATATGAACTCTATTGAATGTATAGACTGTAGTGCTAATAGCTTCTCTCTAGTAGACCTTTGGAATATTTCCTTCAATCAACATGGTTCTTGCAACATCTAAAACAATACGGTTCTTCCTTTCAACGATCCCATTCTATTGTGGGGTCCTAGGAGTAGATAACTGTCTTCTGATTCCATGCATCTCGCAGAAAGAATTGAACTCATCGGAACAAAATTCTCCACCTCTATCAAATTTCAGGCACTTCAATTTCAATCCGGACTCAGTTTCAACTTTAGCTTTGAATATCTTGAATTTCTCAAATGCTTCTGATTTTTCCCTCAAAAAGACAACCACATCATTCTGGAATAATCATCAATTAGTAACATAAAATATCTATCACCCTGCACACTTCTAACATTTGTAGGTCCACACAGGTCAGTATGCACAAGATCTAACAATCCATTTGATGTGTACCATTTACTTCTAAAAGAAATTCTTGTTTGCTTACCCAAATGACATTCCTTACATACTGGATTAACAGGTTTAACAATCTTAGGTGGATCCCTAACAACACGTGTAGAATTGATCTTGAATAATGAATCAAAGTTTACATGACACGTCCTTCTATGCCACAACCATCTCTCATATATCTTAGCAATCAAACAACTTTTCTCACTAGCATTCAAATAAAAAATGTTACCGTCGATCTTAGTTCCAGGTGCAATTTCTATACCGGATACATTCAAAATATTGCATTTACCATCTTTGAATTGTAGATCATAACTCTTATCAATCATCTGTCCAACACTCAAAAGATTATGCTTTAAACCTTCAACATACAAGACATCGTCAGTGTTATGCTTACCATCAAAAGAAATAGAACCTCTCCCATGGATTACACAAGGTTTGTCATCTCCAAATCTGACTATTCCACCATCATACCTTTCCATGCTTACAAATTTTCTTTTGTCACTGGTCATATGGTGTGAACAACCACTGTTAATCACCCATTCACCTTTTTCTTCTACCTTAGTAGCCAAAGCTTTCTCCTCAACATAATAGCTAGTGGAATCAATATGCACATGACTATCTTCTTTAATGGAAATGAACACAACTTCATCTTCTTCTGATTCCTCATCTGTAACACCTTCATCTGCAGCATAATAACAGTTCTTTTGGTTCCTAAACTTTCGGTTAGACTTATAAGGATTATCATGCTTCTCATATCTATCATTTCTATCAAACTTGTCAAAGTTATCATGTCTATCATACTTAACCATTCTCTCCGGACATCTAGAAGTAAAATGTCCTATTTTATTACAAGAAAAACATTTTAAGGGAAACTTTCCATCATACTTATTGACACCTTTAGGCAATCTTCAGGCAATCAATGCTTCAAGCTCATCAAACTCTCTCTCTTGCTTTGCTATCTCTCTCCTTTCTCTTTCACATCTGGATATTCTGCACTCATCAGGATCATATTTTTTCTTACCGGACACAAATGCTGATGCTCTAAATGTTGTCTCAGACTTTTCATGTGATTCACCAAATTCACTTAGCTTAGATGTAGCAATTTTTCCAACCAATACATCTCTTGCCATTATATTTACACTCCAAATTTCATTAATAGTGGCAACCTTATGTTTATAGGCAGGAGGCAAAGATCTTAGCACCTTAGAAACAATCTCATCTTCTTCAATCTTTCCACTAGCAGATTTGATACCAAGGACAAACTCATTCACCTTAGCCATGTATGAATGTATGTTTCATAATCTCCCATCTTCAATGTCTCATACTTCCCTTTCAAACTCTGCAACTTAGAAAATTTCACTTTAATATCACCTTCATACATGATCTCAAGTTTCACCCAGATCTCATGTGCGATCTGAAGTTCCATGACATTTGTCATTTCAAAATTAGTCAGGGCACTGAGTAGTGCTTCCTTTGCTCTAATGTTATATTCAAACTTCCTTAATCTCATTAGGAGTTGATGGTCCATTCTGAGAAACAACATAAGCATTCTTATTAATCTTTAGATAATCTTCTCCAAGACATTTCAAATGCACCTCCATCCGTTTCTTCCATACAGTGTAGTTGCTTCCATCAAACCTCAGACTATCCTTCTTGAAAAGAATACCTTGATCTACCATCTGAGATCTCCTCAAGTGATTAAGCTTTTACCAGAGGGTCAAGCTCAGATACCAATTGTTAGTAGCAATTAAGAAGGAAGACTGAGAGGTGGGGGGGTGAATCAGTCTTCTCTAGATGCACAACAAATTAAAATTCCAATACATAAACTAATAAACCACAACAATAACATATAAGCAAACTAACAACACAACACACAACACCAATATTTTGATGTGGAAAACCCGGTTAAGGGAAAAACCACAATGGGAACCTACCCACAATAAGATGATACTCTGCAGTAGTATGTAAAAATATTACAATGGGGAATGCACATGCATTCAGGCACACTGCCTATATCTCACTGCTCAAAATATATATTACTAGAAGGCTACAACCCTAAGAGAAGGCTCACTGACTTACAAAATGATTTAGACTACAATCCGGAAGGAATGAACTGCAATAATAGCATCTACAAATGCCTGATGATAGTTCTAGTTAAGAACAATTGTCTGCCCTGCAACACCAAACTCACCACAACACCTCGCTGAATGATATATCCTTTTTCACACATTTACCTCTCTCTAATAATGCAGACACAATACCAACACCTAAATTACATAAGCATCTCACCTATATATACAAATCATCAACCTTGATAACAAGGTTGGCTAAATCCTCAACCCTTAACTCATAATTATAAAAATTACATTACATAGCATGGACCTAGTTCAAATTCCCAAACAATTTAATCCACCGAAAATCATGCCAAAATCAACCACAACATGCTACACCACCAGAAATACTACATAACACAAATTATCACCGGTTCATAGAAATCACCAAAAAATCGCTCCTCGATCAGTGCGGATCGCCAAAACAAATAGGACACGACTAGGAAACACCATCAAGTACGTTAGAATCATTCAAAACAGTTGCACCAACATCTATTTTCAAATCTTCATCGATCAATGTCTTAAAGCTCATGAACACAACCAATCAGCAACTGTCATGAAGAAAGATAACTTGGGGTTCGCCAAATCATGAACCATCTAAAATGAATATACACAAGATCATCCCAAACAATAATCCATAATCTCAGCACAAGATATGATCACACCGGAATATATCGGAGGGAATACCGATAGAAACCGGTAAACAAAGAACTGCAAACTAGATCAGAAAATCTTTCCCAAACACACCAAAATAACTCACATGAATATGTTGACATTAATTACAATAACATATTCTAGCAGGAGCAATGAACAACTAAATCCAACACTACATACATGGTACACATCACTATGGGATTCACTATGCAATAGGTACACAACTTGCATTGGTTGGTTACACATACTTAGATTGGGCTAGCAATCTTGATGATTGTAAGTTCACTTTAGGTTACAAATTTCATCTTGGTTCGGGCCCCATTTGTTGGCAGAGCAAGGAGAAACATGATATTGCACTTTCTTCGATTGAGGCTAAGTATCAAGGGGCTACTAATGCAACTACTGAGGCTTGTTCGCTTTAGAATATTCTCACAGAGTTTGGTTTCACCACTCCAAGACCTACAATCCTTCATTGCGACAATCAGAGTGTCATTCAAATCTCAAAGAACTTGGTTCACCATCGAGATCCACATGCATTACATCAGGGAGTTGATTCAAGAGCAGGTCATTGATTTGCAGTATTGTCCTATAGTAGATTAGGTTGCAGACATCTTCACCAAACCCTTCATTGAGAGTAAGTTTCATTAGTTGCGAGCTCTCTTGAGGGTGTGGGATGTTTCATCAGTGGGGGTCAATTGACTTCTCCTTCCTCTCTTATTGGGGGGGGACTTTTTCCTCTGTCGAGGTTTTGTCTTTCTTTGCGAGTTCTCTTATATTTTCATCTCTCTTTTGGGGGGATTTTTTTCCCATTGAGTTTTTTCACTTTCTCCATTCGTGAGAGATTGCATTTCATTTGTTCATAGGTACCTAACATGGCCTAGTAGGTAGGGCCCATCTTGCATTGTTATCTTGAGTGTACATTCCCCTAAGACTTAAGGGGGGTGTTGGTGTAAGTTATGTTTCATAAGTACAATTTACTCAAGATAACTTAAGATAATGCATTCATTGTAGTTTGCATATGAGACTCTTAGGGAAGTGTGCATCTAGGGAAGATAGTTGTAGGAGAAATTCCACCTTTAGTGGAATATTCTATTATTTCTCCTACCTACCCCTATATCTCATTGAGCCACATGTCATTATTGTTTTCTCTCATTTCCCTATGGCTTTTCCTTTAGAAGAAGGCTCATCTCCATTGTTGGTTTATCCAGCTAATCATTTTTTGTATCTTGATGAGAATACAGTTTGTTCTTGTCTATCTTTGTGTGTCTTGTGTTGCGCTATTCATTAGGTTCTAGACCTTTGTTATTATTGGCAAATTCTTACAATAACTAACAAGATTTACAAACTCATGTTCATCTTCATCACAACAATATTAGCAAAATCTTACTTACCAAATGAAGAACAAAAATCTTTTGTGCCACATGAAACATCACAAACCATGGCTTTGACCTTAGACATTCATTGCATGTTGCAAGTGATTGGCCTGTTGATTGTTATCTTCTTTCAACTTTGATATTTCCTTTTTGGATACATTATTCTCCTCTTCCAATTTATTAAGCTTTTCTTTCAAATTTTCATTTCTTTTCTTGATCTCATCACACAATTTCAGTTTTTCTTCTAATTCTTTATTTTTCGCTTGAACATTATTCAATTCTTTTTCAAGACTCTCAATTTCACTCAAATATTCACATCTTTCTTTTCCAAACTCCTTTAAATATTCTCTTAACTATGAATTACATTTCTCAATTTGCATCACTTCATCTTTCAAAAGATCCTTGTCACAAATTAAATTTGCACTTTTTTCTTCACCTTTTTACCAATCTTGCCCATTGAAATAAATAATTTTAACTCACCTTATTCACTTGATTTGACTACAATGATTTATTTTCTTTCTTTTTTTCAACAACTTCACATGCCTTTCTGACGCAGGAGCATCCCCGGTTCATGGCAATCTTGCATCAACAAAAAATAATTCCTTTCTGTTTTGCTTTATGTTTGTAGTTTCAACATTTCTTTCTGTGTTTCCCAGATTTGGCTCACCAAAACCTGTGGAGTTGGATTTTTCTTGAAGACTTGATCATCTACCTTATTCCCAAACCATGGAGCATTTGGATCATTTTCCGACAAGTTATCACTATTGGTTTCTGAGACATTTTTCTGTTATTGGTTGCCTGGACCTATTTGCATTGGTGATCTACTAGATCCTTTCTGTAGCTTGTGGATCCCTGAGCATTAATTCTGATGTTCCTTGGCATGTGGCCGACCATTCCTTGTGATCTATACTTCATCCTTTGGATTTTCTGAAGGAATTTCTTTGGTAGAGGCTGACCTTAGGCCGTTGGAAATTAACCCCAAATGTACTAGTGTGTTCTTCAGTTTTCGATCCCTTTCTGGGCTGACCGGGTCCCCTTGGATCATATAAATCATTGTAATAGAGCATTAGAATGTATCGAAGAAGTTGGAAATAGAATAAAAGATAGATCTAAAGATTTGAGGTCCCGGTTTTGACCCGTTCTGTATTTCGAGCATGTTTTAGCAGGCCTGTGAGCCGGTTACTATAACCCAATTGTTACCGGTTAGTTGTAATCAGTTTTTATGATATAATTCAATCTATTATGCATTGCCTCCATAATGTCCTTGTGTTTCCATTGTGTTTACTCTTGCTGATTGGTCTGGATTGATCTCTTTGAGGTCTCTCCTAATCGGTGACTGCACCAAGTGGTATCAGAGTGAGCTTTCATTCTGGAGATTGCATTGTCTTGAGAATTTTTTGTTTTAGGGTGGCAGACTGTGGATTCGAACTGCAGCTATAGAGGACTGGCGTAAAGATAGCACGAAGAGGAAATGTGAATGGTGGAGTGCATGGGAATGCAGACCCTGCTATGATAGAAATGTTGCGAGGAATAGCAACCCAGTTGGAAGCTGTTGAGACAACCCAGAGAAGAGGCCGACACATTGAAGATGTAAGTGAATATGAAGGAGAAGAAGACCCGATAAAACAAGTAAACCCACCGATGGTTGATTCGAATGAGGAAAGGTTTTTGAGGGTTTTGATTAGGGTGAATACTAAACCTCATTTTACCCCACCAAAATATGATGAAAAATTGGATTCAATTGAATTGATGGATTGGATCTCGGAGATGGAGAAATATTTTGATTTTGAAAACACTGCAGAAGAAAGGAAGATGAAATATGCCTGTACCTAGTTGAAAGGTCATTCATCTCTTTAGTGGGAGCAAACATAGAAGAGGTAAAGAGAAGATCAAGACATGGGATTGGATGGTTGCTAAGTTGAAATCAAAATTTATGCTAGCTGATTATCAAGTGAATCTATTCTAGAAGTTGCAAAATTTGTGACAGATGGAATCTAGTGTGAAGGAGTACATCGAAACATTTTACAAGTTGAATATCAGATCCAGACATGTTGATGATGAAGTTGAACAAGTTGCAATATATTTGAATGGATTGCGGGTGTTTATACAAGATGAGCTCAGTTTGATCAAATTGTAGAGTGTTGGAGAAGCTTACCAGTATGCCCTGAAAGCAGAAGAGAAGCTAAACAAAAGACATGAGCAGAGGCAAAGAGGCAAAGGTGGAAGGTTTTCTGGAGGAAGATTTAAAGGAGGAAGATGATATACTAGAGGAAGAGGAACCTATACGGATCAAAACAAGGACAAGGAAGTGAGCAAAGAGGGTAATTCATATCGGAAAGATGATAGGAATTTCTACCGGAGGAGAGAACCAGATGGCTACCAGAATGAGAATTTTGGAAGAGATGATAGAAGACAAGACGAGAGAGTGTTTAGAGGAACTTGATATAAGTGTGGAGGAGAAGGACATCATGCTTTCAAATGTAAGAAGACAAAGAATATCAAAAGAACAATAGTGGTGGAACAAAACCCCACCAAATCAGCTAATAAACTGGAAGATGGAAAACTGTTGATAATGATGAGAGCTTTGTGTCATACTGGGAGAGATGAAGAGCCCTTTCAAAGGAAGAATTTGTTTAAGACCAGATGTAAGGTATTCAGTAAGTGCTATAAAGTTGTCATTGATAGTAGTAGTTGATATAATCTTGTTTTAGAAGAGATGGTGAATAATTTGAATTTGGAAAGATTAAAACACCCTAAGCCTTATTAGATAGCATGGATTTAGGATGAACATAAGTTGTTAGTCAGTGAGCAATGTTTGGTGAAATTAAAAATTGGGAATTATCATGATGAAGTCTTGTGTGATATTATGCCTATGGATATTTGTCACCTTTTGTTGGGTAGACCTTGGCAGTTTGATAGACAAGCAATACATGATGGGAGGACAAATACATACACTATTGTGGCCAATGGGATGAAGAAAAACTTGTTGCCCTTAGAGGAACCTTTGAAGAGTGAAGTTTTTGCGAATGCTAGAATCTATTTGGTGGATGGAAGGAAATTCTTGGATGGATTGAGACACGAGAATGTGTGTTTTGCCTTAGTTCCTAAGAAGACTGAGAATCCAGAGCATGAAGAAGAACAACCAGAAGAGATAAAAGATTTGTTGATAGAATATGAAGACATCATTTTAGATAATGTGCCTGATGGATTACCACATGTGAGAAGTATCAGTCATTGCATGGACCTAGTTCCTGGAGCTAGTTTTCCTAACAAAGCTGCACACCAGAGGACACCGATAGAGAATGAAGAGTTGAATAGACAAATGTAGGAGCCATTGAACAAAGGTTTGATCAGAGAAAGTCTGAGCCCTTGTGCAGTACTAGCAGTATTAGCACCTAAGAATAATGGAGAATGGAGAATGTGTACTGATTCCAGAGCAATAAACAAGATCACAGTGAAATACGGTTTCCTTTGCCTAGGATGGATGACATAATGGACTGTTTGAGCACAACCAAGTACTTTACAAAGATAGACTTGAAGAGTGGATATAATCAGATTAGGATCAGAGAAGGAGATGAGTGGAAGGCAACATTCAAGACAAATGAAGGATTGTATGAATAGTTGGTGATGCCTTTTGGGTTAACTAATGCACCGAGTACCTTCATGAGGTATTGAAGAAATTCTTGGGTAAGTTTGTTATTGTATATTTGGATGACATTCTGATTTTTCAGTAAGACAAAAGAAGATAATTTGTTGCATTTGAGACACGTTTTGCAGAGGTTGAGAGAATAAAAGTTGCCAATAAATCTTAAGAAGTGTATTTTCATGAAGAATAAGTTAGTCTATTTTGGATTTGTGATATCTGAAGATGGTTTGAAGATGGACCCTGAGAAAGTGAAAGCAATTGTTGAATGGCCTACACCAGAAAGCATTGGAGAGGTAAGATCATTTCATGGATTGGCTAGTTTCTATCGGAAGTTCATCAGAAATTTCAGTTTAGTTTGTAACCCTATGACTGAGACCATAAGAGGAGATCAAAAGGAATTGAAGTGGACCACTGGAGAAAACAAAAGTTTTGAACTGTTGAAGCGGAAAGTGATTGAGCAGCCCATGTTATCTTTACCAGATTTCAATAAAGTATTTCAAGTGGATTGTGATGCAAGTGGAACAACAATAGGAGCAGTCTTGAGTTAGGAAGGGAGAGTAGTAGCTTATTTAGTGAGAAATTGAATGATGCCTGAAGGAGATATTCAGTGTGTGATCAAGAATTTTATGCCATAGTTCAAGCCTTGAAGAAGTGGAGACATTACCTGTTGCCTAAGGGGTTTGTGTTGTATACATATCATCAATCTTTGCAGTATTTGAACAATCAGAGTAAGTTGAATCAGAGACATATGAGATGGTTAGAATTTTTGTAGAGTTACACCTTTGTGTTAAGCATAGAAGTGGGAAATCTAACAAATTTGTTGATGCATTGAGTAGGAGAAGGAATTTGCTGACATAGATGAGAGTAACAATATTAGGATTTGAGGAATTGAAGACCTTGTATAATGATGACCCGGATTTTGCAGAACTTTGGAGAGCATGTAGAGAACCGGTTATGGTAGATAGAAGCAAGTGGTTGGATTACTTCATTCAGGATGGGATGTTATTCAGAGGATTTTAGTTGTGCATACCTAAGAGTTCTATGGGGGAGAATCTGATAAAGGAGAAACATAGTGGAGGATTAGCATGACACTTTGGTGTTGACAAAACAATATCATTGGTGTCTGAGCATTACTTTTGGCCCCAGATTCATAAGGATGTTAGGAAATATATGCAAAGTGGTAGTGGATAGATTCACACCTTGTAAGAAGACATCAGATGCATTACATGTAGCAGACCTATTTTTCAAGGAAGTAGTGAGATTGCATGGATTACCTAAGAGCATAGTTTCAGATAGAGACACTAAGTTTGTTGTCTATTTTTGGAGAACACTTTGGAAGAAGATGAAGACAAATTTGAAGTTCAGTTCTACTTTTCACCCACAGATTGATGGACAGACAAAAGTAGTTAACCAAAGCTTAGGAAATTTGTTAAGATGTTTAGTTGGAGACAAAACCGGAAGTTGGGATTTGATTCTTGCACAAGCAGAGTTTGCCTACAATAATTTAGTAAACCGTAGTACCAGAAGAACACATTTTGAGATTGTTACCGAGCACACCCTAGAGGTATATCATAAGTAAGAGATATTAGCAGTGAAGACCGGATAAGTTCAAAAGCAAAAGAATTTGTAGATCACATGAAGGACTTACATATTCAAGTTAAGCAATGTTTGGAGGAAATGAGCAAGTATAAGGATAAAGAAGATGAGAAGAAGAGACATAAGTAATTTGAAGTTGGTGATGAAGTGACATTGTATCTGAGAAAAGAAAGATTCTTAGTTGGAACTTATAACAAGTTGCAGATGAGAAAGTTTGGACCTTGCAAGATTTTGAAAAAGTTCAGTTTTGGAAATGCATATGAAGTGGAGTTACCAGATAGTTTGAGTATTTCATCTATGTTCAGCATTGCATATATTCATCAGTATCATGAACCAAAATTCAGTGAAGATAGTATTGTAGATTTAAAGAAATAGTTTCCTTGGAAGGAACCAGATTAGATTGAAGACATTTTGGATAGTAGGATTGGGCATAGTACTCAGAGAAATCAGCATAAGGAGTATCTTGTGAAGTGGAAAGATAGACCAGTTGAAGATTCGTCTTGGATTTCTCAGGTAGAGGTAGATCGCCTTGGTTTTCCTCTAACCCCAGCAAAGTGAGAGACTCACTTTTTCAACAACCTCGGATGTCTGATGCAGGAGCATCCCTGGTTCATGGCAATCTTGCATCAACCAAAAATATTTCCTTTTTGTTTGCAATTTCAACATTTCTTGCCATGTTAACCGGATTTGGCTCACCGGAACCTGTGGAGTTGGATTTTGTTTGAAGACTTGATCATCTACCTTATTCTTAAATCGTGGAGCATTTGGATAATTTTCTGACAAGTTATCGCTACCAGTTTTTGAGATAATTTTTTGTTACCGGTTGCATGGACCTATTTGCATTGGTGATCTACCGGATCATTTTCATAGCTTGTGAAGCCCTGAGCATTGATTTTGATGTTCCTTGGCATGTGGCCAACCTTTCCCCATGATCTATATTTCATCCTTTGGATTTTTTGGAGGAATTTCTTTGGCGAAGGCCAACCTTGTTGGTTTTACACATTAGGTCTTGTTCTTTGGGGTTTGATCCCTTTCTGGGCCGACCGGATCCCCTTGGATCGTATAAATCATTGTAATAGAGAATTTGAATGTATTGAAGAATTTGGACAGAGCATAAAAGATAGATATTAAGATTTGAGGTCCTAATTGTGACCTGTTATGTATTCTGAGCATATTTTAGCAGGCCTGTGAGCGAGTTACTGATAGTTCTGATACTTAAAGATAAGTATAGATGCCAAACTAATAAGATGAGAGGGGGGGGGGGGGTCAATCATACAAACTTAATCTTCCATAAAAACATCATATTCAACCTCGGTAACATATACTTCAGTAATATAACCAAAACTGCTAAACATGCAAACTCAAAAGCATATAAACATCATAACACTCATAACACCAGATTTAACGTGGAAACCCAAATAGGGAAAAACCACTGTGGGATTTCGGACCCACTAAGAAATATACTCTTCTAGAGTATGCTCGGTTAAAAGCAAATCCTATTAAAGATTACAAAACACATTGCTAGATGTGACCCGATTAAGGGATTTCCCTCAGATCTGTTAGGATCTTCACTTTGTTAGAAGTGACTTGGTTAAAGGATTTCAAACACTCAATCATAATGTCACCTTGCTAGAGGGTTTTACAAATAAGACTGTTAAGTCCACTTGGTTAAGAGATTTTCTGTCACTTTCACAATAACAGTAATAAAAATCTATTTGCAACTTCACATCTAAAATGCTAAAGAAAATTCTTATTTGTTCAATACAATATAGACATAGAACTAATCTTGTCCATCTACTGGGCTCTATACTCTGTTATTCAAAACAGGACTTCAAGCTTCTGTGCTTGATAATCACTATGTAGCATCCCTGTGCATACACTTTCCCGCATACATTGTTTACCAACAGTTCCCTATTTATAAACAATTCGCCAACTGCTTAATCTCCTTGATCACATTTCCCATGATCAATCATAGCCATCAGATCTTCAAACTTTGTCCAGGTTCAATGTATCCTTCGATCTGAAAACATTTTACCCTGCCTTGGAACTTGCATACATTTCTTGGAACTTGTGCTAGGGTATTGCGGTTCAATCTAAGCTATAGATCTTCCTACCGATTTTCCTTTGCCATAGATTCTTTAACAAACTTCATTCACGACATACCAATGATTTAATCATAGCCAACTCATCAGCTTCCTTCATTAAATAATGCATGTAATCATTTAATGTATTCTATTACAGCTCGGTTACAACTCAGTTACAACTCAGTGAATACTAAACTTCACTCGGTAGACATTTTGCCTTCATTAATCGATAGCGATAACCATAGGGTTTACCGACTAGGTTCTTTGCTTGGTAACATAGTATAGTATTAACCTTCCAATCAATAACATATGTAGGATATCAAAACAATCTAATCATCATGATCTCATCATTGTCTAACTCGATAATAGTTGCCCATTGAATAACTTATTTCTCCCCTTATTCATCATATTCTTTCTGTGCCTTTTACCGACATTTTTATACTTATCAAATCATACTTCTTAAGATATGGCAACATCATACTGAATTAGAAAATCAATTTCTTGACATCAATGACAAAATAATAATATTAAGACAGTAAACATCCTTAATCAGTTATATCCATAATCATCAACAACCTTCTCAATATCCTTATTGAAATGCCAACAATCTCTCCTTGTCTGTTATAATGCCAAATGCCAACAATCTCCCCCTTTGGCATTGATGGCAAAACCAATTGATTTGACCTTATTGATTCAGATTGCTATGCTGAAATGCTCTTCTTCTGTCATCATAATTCTCCCCCATACATTAGTCTTCTCCTCTTCCTTCTGCTTTTCTCCACTCTTCTTCTCTAGCCTTCTTCTCCAGTCTTCTCCAGTCTTCTTCTCTAGTCTTCTCCCCCTTTGACAATAATGCCAAAAAGTAAAGAACTTAAAACATAATTTCTTCCTGTATGAAGTGATTTCCTGTTGTTATGTGTCAACTTTAGTCTCGTCAGAGCATTTATGTCTTTAATTCCCATTCCCTATATTATTTCCTGTAATGTATCTTGTATTGTTTCCTACACACCTTCAG
The DNA here is from genome assembly GCF_030272615.1 of Cryptomeria japonica. Classification (NCBI taxonomy): domain Eukaryota; kingdom Viridiplantae; phylum Streptophyta; class Pinopsida; order Cupressales; family Cupressaceae; genus Cryptomeria; species Cryptomeria japonica. The sequence goes on from NC_081405.1 coordinate 7,925,722, forward strand.
AAAACATCCTAAAGTGTGTAAATCAGCATCAACTCTTAAAAGATATTCGGTAGAGTCATCGAATTGATGCTTTCACCGAACTCAGTCAGTGAGTAGAAGATAGGGGTAGGACCCCTAACTTACTTCTGAGATACTCAAAAGTGTCCCTTGGTAGTGGCTTGGTGAAGATATCTTCTATTTGTTCCTTTGTGCTAACATACTCCAACACCACTTTCTTCTCTTGAGCTTCTTCTCTAAGATAATGATATTTGATAGAGATGTGCTTTGTATTAGAGTGCATAACAGGATTCTTTGAAATGTTAATGACACTAGTATTGTCATAGAATATAGTTACTGGCTCGGTAACTTTCTCATTTATACCTTCCAACAGTTGTTTGATCCATGCTATGTTGGTACAATTCAATGCTGCAGCAACGTATTGAACTTCTGCTGTTGACTGTGAAACACATCCGTGTTTCTTGCTAAGCCAACTCACTAGTCTTTCTCCTAAAAAGAAAGCTCCTCCACTTGTGCTTTTTCTGTCATCAATGTTGCCTGCCCAATCAGCATCAGTATAAACTTTTAAATCGAAATCATTCCTTTTCTGATATACTAAGCCATAATCCTCAGTGCCTTTCAAGTATCTAAAAATTCTCTTGATTGCTGTCAAGTGTGTTTCCTTAGGATCTGTAGAGAATCTTGCAACTATACCTACTGCATGTGCTATGTCTGGCCTGCTGTGAACAACATATTGCAACTTTCCAATCATGGATTGGTAAAGTGTCTCATCAACAGATGCAGATTCATCATTCTTTGATAGTTTATAGTTGGTAGTCATAGAAGTACTTATTGGTTTTGAGTCCTCCATTCCAAATTTCTTCAAGATTTCCTTTATGTACTTGGATTGAGTAATGAAAATTTCATCTTTCATTTGTAGTATCTATAAACCTATAAAATACTTTATCTCACCAATTAATGACATCTCAAATTCTTTGCTCATTTCATTTCCAAAGTTTTTAGATAGAGAGTCATTCCCACAAAATATAATATCATCAACAAATATGGCTGAGATCAGTATTCCATTTTCATCATTCTTCATGTAAATATTGTTGTTCTCACTTGTCCTTATAAAACCAATCTTAATCAAATAAGAGTGCAATCTTTCATACCATGCTCTAGGTGCTTGTTTCAGACCATATAAAGCTTTGTTCAATTTACATACCTGATCTTTATTATTGTCTTCAAAAAATCCTTCAGGTTGTTCAATAAAAACTTCTTCTTCTAATATACCATTCAGAAATGCAGATTTGACATCCATTTGATATACCTTGAAATTCTTGTAAGCAGCATATGCCAACAATGTTCTTACTCCTTCAAGTCTAGCTACAGGTGCAAAAGTTTCACCATAATCAATTCCTTCTTCTTGGGCATAACCTTTGCAAACTAGTCTTGCTTTATTTCGAATGACCTCTCCTTTTTCATTCAACTTGTTTCTGAAAATCCATTTTGTACCAATTACATTTTTGTCCTTCGGTCTTGGGACTAGTGTCCATGTGTCATTCTTCTTGATTTGATCAATCTCTTCTGTCATAGCATTTATCCAATCTTCACTGTTAAATGCGTCTTTCACTATTCTCGGTTCAAATTCAGATATCAGACATGTGTTCTGTCTCAGTTTGTTCCTTGTCATCATTGGATCATCCTTATCTCCTATAATCTGACTTGGTGCATGATGTCTTCTGACATACTTGGCTAATACAGGCTCGGTAGGCTTTGTATGATCTTCTTCATCAATCGGTAACTGGATATTTTCTTCATTTCCTTCTTCAGGTTTCTCGGTTGGACTTGTCGGTTGAACATAGACAAATTTATCATAATCTTCTAGTTCCATGGAATTTTCTTCATCATTTCTTTCTGCAAATTCATCAATTTTCACATTTGCACTTTCTACTATTTTGTTAGATGATTTGATCAGACATTTAAATGCTTTACTTATAGAAGAATAACCAAGAAATGTTCCATCTTCACTTTTCTAATCAAACTTTCCATTTCTATCATTCTTGTGTACATAGCATCTACTTCCAAAAATTTTAAAATAACTTACATTAGGTTTCTTGTCATACCAAATTTCATATGGTGTCTTCAAAGTACCTTTCTTCAGTTGTACTCGGTTCAGGGTGTAAACTACAGTGCTTATTGCTTCTCTCCAAAATGTTTGTGGCACTTTCTTTTCAATCATTAGGGTTCTAGCACAATCCACAATAGATCTGTTTCTTCTCTCAGCTATTCCATTGTGCTATGGAGTTCTCGGTGCAGAGACTTGTCTTTTAATACCATGATCATTGCAGAATAAGTTGAACTCATCAGATGTGAATTCTCCTCCTCTATCTGATCTAAGACATTTCAGTTGTCTTCCTGTTTCATTTTCAACTCTTGCCTTGTACCATTTAAACATTTGAAAAGCTTCTGATTTTTCTTATAAAAACATTACTGACATCATCCTTGAGTAATCATCCACAAATAATATGAAATATTTGTCACCGTAATAACTTTGAACTTTCATAGGACCACAAAGATCAGTGTGCACAAGATCTAAAATTCCCTTAGAAGTGTAAGACTTACTTGTAAAGCTTGATCTTGTCATTTTGCCCATCTGGCATCCTCGACACATAGCATTCTCAGGTTTTTCCAAACTTGGTAGACCTCTTACTCAGTGCTTCTTGCTTATTTTGATTAGATTATCAAAATTTACATGAGAAAACCTTTTATGCCATAACCAGGTATCATCTATCTTTGCATACAAACATTTATTTCGAGTTGAGTCAAGGTGAAATGTGTTACCTTTTGTTTGTGTCCCGGTAGCAGCTAACTTTCCATGCTTGTCATGAACTTTGACAATTCCTTTCTGAAATTCTATTCAGTATCCTGTATTGTTTAGCTGTGCTACACTCAAAAAATTGTATTTCAAACCTTCAACCCAATAAACATCATTGCATCTTTCATTGTCAAGAAGTGTTATGGATCCTTTACCTCTTACAGGACATGGTTCGTCATTACCAAATCTTACATAGCCTCCACCATAGTCTTCTAACATAACAAACTTGTGTTTATCACCTGTCATGTGACGTGAGCATCCACTATCTATGATCCAAGAATCATTAGTATTTATGTGAGCTATAAGGACTTTTGCTTCATACCTTTCTTCATCTGATCCATCTTTTATAGCCACATAAACTACTTCCTCTATATCAGTTTCATCTGATTTATCATCATTGGATTCCTCATCGGCTATTAAGCATGACTTTCTATCTCTTCTTCTGAAGTCTCGGTGTCCTCTGTAATGATTATCTTTCTGTCTATCATCTTGGTAATCTCTCTTTTCAGTAGAATCTTTGTCAGGACAGTTAGAAGCCATATGTCCTATCTTATCACAATTGAAACATTTCAAAGGTAGTTTTCCTTTATACTTACCTTTGCCTCTCGGCAACCTTCTGGCTAATAGTGCTTCAAACTCTTCTTGCTTTTTGATTTCCTCATACAGTTTGTGTACTTCCTCCATGTTCTTGTGAAATCTTTCACTTGCTCCACTGTGATCCACTTTAGTGTACTTACTCATTCTATCATTGTAATCATCAGATTCACCAATATGAAAAGAACTAAATGCAGATTCAACTTTATTTACCGATGACCCATTGTTATCAAAGTTACTTAACTCAAATGCATGTAGCTTACCAATAGTAGCATCTAAAGAAACTATCATATTAGGTACAGACCTGGTGTAGGAGCACCCTTAAAAGGGCTCCCACCATTTTCTTTTGATTGTGTTCTTCCTTCTTAATGAAGCCATTGTATATAAAATAAGGGCCATGTGCTCATTGGTCCTAGTTAGGGTCCTAGTTGAGGTCCTAGGGTCATAAGTCAAAGTTGAGTTTTTCTTGTAAATAGAGGGTATATGTGTGCCTTTGTGGTGTTTAGGGTCCTTCTTAGCATGGAGGTGTCCTTAGGAGAGCCCAATGTGGGCCTAGGAGTCAAGAAAAGCAACATTGAGAAAGTCGCTCAAAAGTTGCATGACAACTTTTCAAAGTTGTCAAGCAACTTTTCCACCTAGTGGTCAAAATCTTTAGTTTAGCGTGGACAACCCTAATATGGGAACACAAACCGAGGAAAGGGTAGTATAAGAAGTTGCAAACCCTAAGAGAGGGGGTTGGATGTCAGTTGTTGTACGACCCAAGAAAAGTGACTTGACTGTGACTGCAATTTTGTTGCCAGTCAGTACAAATGGAGTAAGACAAGATCATTAATGGATTGATTTTCGAGTAAAAATATGTTGAGTGTCTTGTATGGTGTATTTAATTTCATTGTGAGCATTTAGATTAGATTTTTTTTTTCAGGTTGTGTGTGTTTGTAAATAGTTTGTAAACTTGCTTCTCACTTTCCAGTTTTGGACTGGTTTGAGTCAATGGGTTCATAACTACATTCCCCATTGTGGAATCACCATGAAACCATGGGGAATAGGAGTACAAACCCTGTACAATACTTCAGAGCAAGCAGGGCCCTTGAAGATGCAGGGAGGCCATCTAAAGACCCACTCCTAGGCGAGACTGGACAGTGCTCGGCTAGGAAGGGTTAAGTTGCAGAGGCCTTGGAGAGCAAGGGAGGACAGAGGAGGAGGCACCCTTTCGAGGAGTTGTAGAGGGGTGAGTGGAGTACTATTGGTGTGAAGGAGGAGCTTCCACCAATCTAGACAAGGTGGCAAGAACATCAAACCTACACTGTGACCTTGGCAGGCCTAAAAACCCTCTTTAAAACCCTTTAAAACCCTTTAAAAACCTTAAAATCCACCTAGGGCAGTGTACGGACACTTGGAGGCCCAAAACCAGAAAAATCCTTGAGCCCTTGCCAAATGAATAGCAGGTCTTTTGGGAAGTTTCACAAGCATATGCATCGTTTGCAAGAGGGAGCCCTAAAAGTCCGGGTAGGAGGCCTAATTGGGCACAATCCTTGTAGCCCTATTTTGTAGGTAAAAGACAAAATGGTGAAATCGGTAAGGAGTTAGAAGTTGAAAACCTCTTGGGGGCACATGAATGCATGGATAACCATGTCCAAGACCTATCCTATCCTTGCTAGGACCTAAGAAGGTGTGGAACAAGCCAAACCCTTATTAGCCTAAGTAAGGGTTCTTTGAGTCTCATGAGTAGGTGAGACCTTAGGAGTGAAAATTCAAATTGTTGGTGAGTGGATTGGGCAAGGTCAGGGGATTCCACAAGAAGAGGAAGGCCTAGAAACCCTAGGGTGTGGTTAGAACACTTGGTGATCCAAGGAAAGGATCCAAGAGCATAGACTAGGCTAGTCTATCCCAAACCCCATCCCATCAAGACCTCAATTCATTGATTGCAGAGACTCAGATTGCATAAGCCGGTAGAAGGGTTCTTAACAAATTACTTGTTATATCCTTTTCTTCAATATTTCCACCTGCTCCTTTGGTTTGATTGACAATCTCCTTTAGTCTTGTACTGTACTGGGTTATGTTCTCACCTTCATTCATCCTCATAGATTCAAGTTGTCCTCTTAGACTATCCATTTTTACTCTTTGAACATGTTCATCTCCTCCATACACAGATATGAGCTTGTCCCACATAGCCTTTGCATCATTGCAACCTTCTAGATCATTAAACTCTGAATCGGTCAATGCAAATGTTATTTCAATCATTGCTTGGATATGTTCTTGCTTTGCTTTTATCTCTTCCATAGTCAATGGATAGGTGCTCGGTGTGATGAAATCATTCTCCAGATAATGTACAACATATTCTCCAACTCCTAATAGGTGCAACTTCATCCTTTTTTGCCATGTAGAGAAACTTGACTTGTTCAGCTTTGGTGCATCCCTCTTATACATCTTTGGATCTTTTCCTCAAGTACCTTTAAAATTTTTCTTCTGGAGTCCAAAGCTCTGATACCAATTGATAGTTCTGATACTTAAAGATAAGTACAGATGCCAAACTAATAAGATGAGAGGGGGGGGGGGGTGAATCATACAAACTTAATCTTCCATAAAAACATCAGATTCAACCTCGGTAACATATACTTCAGTAATATAACCAAAACTGCTAAACATGCAAACTCAAAAGCATATAAACATCATAACACTCATAACACCAGATTTAACGTGGAAACCCAAATAGGGAAAAACCACTATGGGATTTTGGACCCACTAAGAAATATACTCTTCTAGAGTATGCTTGGTTAAAAGCAAATCCTATTAAAGATTACAAAACACATTGCTAGATGTGACCCGGTTAAGGGATTTCCCTTAGATCTGTTAGGATCTTCACTTTGTTAGAAGTGACCTTGTTAAAGGATTTCAAACACTCAATCAGAATGTCACCTTGCTAGAGGATTTTACAAATAAGACTGCTAAGTCCACTCGGTTAAGAGATTTTCTATCACTTTCACAAAATAACATTAATAAAAATCTATCTGCAACTTCACATCTAAAATGCTAAAGCAGATTCTTATTTGCTCAATACAATATAGACATAGAACTAATCTTGTCCATCTGCTGGGCTCTATACTCTGTTATTCAAAATAGGTCTTCAAGCTTATGTGCTCGGTAATCACTATGTAGCATCCCTGTGCATACACTTGCCCGCATACATTGTTTATCAACAGTTCCCTATTTATAAACAATTCGCCAACTGCTTAATCTCCTTGATCACATTTCCCATGATCAATCATAGCCATCAGATCTTCAAACTTTGTCCAGGTTCAATGTATCCTTCGATCTAAAAACATTTTACCCTGCCTTGGAACTTGCATACATTTCTTGGAACTTGTGCTAGGGTATTGCGGTTCAATCTAAGCTGTAGATCTTCCTGCCAATTTTCCTTTGCCATAGATTCTTTAACAAACTTCATTCATAGCATACCAATCATTTAATCATAGCCAACTCATCAACTTCCTTCATTAAATAATGCATGTAATCATTTAATGTATTCTGTTACAACTCGGTTACAACTTGGTGAATACTAAACTTCACTCGGTAGACATTCTGCCTTCATTAACCGATAGCAATAACCATAGGGTTTACCGACTAGGTTCGTTAGGGTTTACCGACTAGGTTCTTTGCTCGGTAACATAGTATAGTATTAACCTTTCAATCAATAACATATATAGGATATCAAAACAATCTAATCATCATGATCTCATCATTGTCTAACTCGGTAATAGTTGCCCATTGAATAACTTATTTCTCCCCTTATTCATCATATTCTTTCTGTGTCTTTTACCGACATCTTTATACTCATCAAATCATACTTCGCAAGATATGGCAACATCATACTGAATTATTAAATCAATTTCTTGACATCAATGACAAAATAATAATATCAAGACAGTAAACATCCTTAATCAGTTATATCCATAATCATCAACAACCTTCTCAATATCCTTATTGAAGTGCCAACAATCTCTCCTTGTCTGTTATAATGCCAAATGCCAACAGTTACTATAACTCGGTTGTTACTGGTTGGTTGTAATCAATTTTCATGATATAATTCAATCTATTATGCATTGCCTCTATCATGTCTTTGTGTTTATGTTGTGTTTACTCTTGCTGACTGGTCTGGACTGATCTCTTTGAGGTCCCTCCTAACCAGTGACTGCACCACTTTCCTTCCATTTTTTGCAATGTCTCTAAAACCCTCAATTCAACTAGCTTCCTTTCTCTTTATTGCACATCTTTTGTATCTTCTAGATCTTTCTGCAATGATCTAACAATCAACTAGTCATAATATAACTATAATATCCTTTTCTCTCTCTCTTTCAGGTGGCTTCAATTCTTCCCAAAAGTTCTAACTTTAGTGGCTTCTTTCAACTATATGTCTTCTACACCAATGATTCTCTAATAAACTCCTACCATTCTTTAGGTAGCTTTGACTTGAACAAAAAAAGATCTCCTTTAAGATTGATGACATACTACTTTCTTTGGGTGAATTGGCGAAGGTTAGGCTACATCCAAGTAAAAGAATAATTTGCTAAGAATGTCATAACCCTTTCAAAATGTCCAGGAACCATTGTCTCTAGGCCTACCTCAATTTTTTTGACATAAAATCAAGATCTAAGTTTTCTTCAAAATCCGAATCCACAAGGCTACAATTAGTTTGTGGGAGGTTTTATGGGCTTGTCCCAACAAGGTCATGGTAACTGCAACATGCCTTTTTCTTTACAAGTTCCCCTCCTCTTCTTCCCTAAATTCATTCATTATCACTGTAGAATTAAAAAATCATGGAAAATGGAAAACACAAGGAGATACAAGTGGCATGAGCAAAAAAGATAGGGGTAGGCACATAATAAATATTTATCCATTAAGCAAAGTGTCACTATTTGCAAAATTGTTAAATCGATGATTTCAATTCTAAAAGTGGATTCACTGAATTCCTTAGGTGTCAATATTTAGGACATTCCTTACATGCAAAATATTGTTTTATTGGAAGGAAGTGTGATTGCACACCTTGCCTTTGTTTGGACATTTTTTTTCTTTCTTGTACTCAATTGTATTTTATTTTCAATGGACTAGCCATTGTATGCTATTTTTCATTCTCTAGTCATTATATGTTAGGACCTGAACAAAGGACCTATCCTTTACTACATGATGCTTTATTAAACTTTGGTATGTCTTTAAATATAATCTATCAAAAGTGTTTATTTTTCCACCACTGAGCTACTCAATTTTCTTAAGGTTTGAACTATGGGTTGTTTCCAATGATAAAATTATGTCAAAACACAATAAATCTAGTTTGTCATCAAAATCATTAATAAATTGACATAAATGACCAAACACAAATCCTTCATGCCGTCAATCATGGACTTTTTCTTTTCTTTTTTAGTTATATTAAAGATGAATTTGGAGTAATGATGGGGGAAAGGGGGAGTTTATTGGCTTGAAGATTTAGCTTTTGATATTTCACTAGGTTTTTTAATGATCAAATTGACACTTTTCTAAATTAAGTTAGTTGGACTAGGCTTACTTAGCTTAAGACTTAACAATTTTCCTCAAACTTAGCTTAAGACTTAACAATTTTCCTCAAACTTAGCTTAAGACTTAACAATTTTCCTCAAGGTTTTTAGTCTAAAAGAACTATGCATAGGACATTCCATAGCATATTAGAGCATCCACGACACAAATATTGACCTCTTTGTGGCCTAGGTTGTAGATTACTTATGGAATATTTTAGATAGACTTATTACCTTGTTTATGTGAATTCCTATTGGTAAATTGCTTTTCTACAATAACAACCTATTACTAAGATTCCCCAAGCCCCAAGTCAAGTTAAACATTGGATTTCCAAGGCAAGTCAAAGTTTATTTTTTCCCATTTCAATAATTAACTTATGTTCTGACTCGAACTGTATTTTGATTGTAAAAATCTATTTGGGTTACCACTTAAAATAAGCCTATTCCACATGAGTGCTTATAGACTTCTCAATGAAAACAACTTATAAGGATGAGTGTGCTTCTCGTAAAATTGGACCTTCTAGGACTATTTTCGATCATTGTTTCATACTTGATCATATTTTTAGTAAGCTTTTATTTAAACTATACTCTTTGTAGTTGTTTTTAATTGCAAATTTATGATTTATTAAATATTAAATATCACAAAATTTGATTAGTATATTTTTTAAAAGATTTTTCTCAACATCTTCTATATAATTTAAAAAAAAAATATAGATATGTTAGTTAAATAATAAATTAATGTTAATATATATTTACATTTGTAAACATAAACATTTATTTTCCTAAAACTGAAAAATATTTAATTTCATCAGATTTCCACAACGCATAAGTTTATCAAGTATTTACTTCTAGATTTGATTGAGTGTCTTTTTATGCATCAATGTTTGAGATCACACTATAGATCCATCATCATGTAAGAATGTGCTAGGAGATGAAAGAATGTCAATTGAAAAATATTTGTTAAAAGGTACGTAGAAGATACTTTTTTAGTTGTAAGTGAATAGTTGTCTATATGCATTCCTTGCGGTGTCCCACCTTATCCCGTTGAAGAATCATTGACAGTTTTTTCAATGGTAGAAATTCGCGGCACAGATCCCCACCTAAATAGTGGAAAAACAAGCCACACTGCAACTACCTATTTACATCCCGCACCCTTCAACAAACGAATATCAGCTAGCTGATAATTAATACCCACATACTAAATCCTCAAGGAGCCACGAGAATTCCAAGGCACAATAGATAGCCATGTCAGGAGACGGCATAGCTGCGGAATGGAGAGCCATCCATGGCCTCAACAACTGGGAGGGCATGCTGGAACCCCTTCACCTGGGCCTCCGAAAATCCCTCCTCCTCTACGGAGACCTCATTCAGGCCACATACGATGCCTTCATAAGCGACCCACATTCCAAATATGGTGGAAGCAGCAGATACGGCAAGAAAGATTTCTTTCACAAGGTTGCGCTGTCTGCACCAGGGGACTACGAAGTCACCCATTTCCTCTATGCCACTGCCAGCGTGGACCTCCCGGGGGCATTCTTCGTCAAGTCTCTGTCCAGAGAAGCCTGGAGCAAAGAGTCTAACTGGATCGGCTACGTGGCAGTGGCCACGGACCAGGGAAAGCAACGATTGGGGAGACGAGACATCGTGGTCGCCTGGAGAGGCACAATTCGTGACATGGAGTGGATCGATGTCCTCAATCCGGGAAAACACTCCATTGTTCCTCTTTTAACCAAATCCAAAGCCCCTGCCAAAGTCCGCCACTGGTATAACCTCGATCCTCACCACTCTTCTTCTTCTGAAGACGAAGACGATGACAAGGACCCCAAGGTGATGAACGGCTGGTATGTAGTCTACACTTCTAGTGACCCAAAATCCCCCTTTGTGAAAAGCAGCGCCAGGGACCAAGTTCTGGGGGAAATTAGGCGGCTGTTGGAGGTGTACAAGGATGAGGAAGTGAGCATCACAACTGTCGGTCACAGCCTGGGGGCCGCCTTGGCGGTGCTCAGCGCATTCGACATGGTAGAGAATGTGGTCGCGGAAATGAGACCGGACGTCCCGGTGACGGCCTTCGTGGTGGGGTCACCTGGTGTGGGGAATCCGGAGTTCAAGCGGCGCTTCGATGCTCTGCCGCAGCTGCGGAGTCTGCATGTGGTGAATGTCATTGATTTGATTCCGCTGTACCCGAGCAGACTACTTCATTACGCGGACATTGGGAGCAGGCTGGAGATCGATACGCGGAAGTCCCCTTTTCTGAAGGAGTCGAAGAACCCGAGTGACTGGCACAATTTGCAGGCGCAGCTGCACATTGTGGCCGGGTGGCAGGGTAAGGAGGAGGCTTTCAAGCTTGCTGTGGAGCGTAGCGTGGCGCTGGTGAATAAGTCGAGTGATGTTCTGAAGGATGAGTGTCTGGTTCCGGGGTCATGGTGGGTGGAGAAGAACAAGGGAATGGTACAGGACGATAAGGGTATGTGGGTTATGGGTGACCTCAATGATGATGACGTTCCCAAGCCAGAAGACTGATTAGTCTTGTCACCCCCTGCGATTTCCAGAGATTTCGTGGGGAACTTGTTGTGCCATCAGGCTACGGCCTTATCTCCCACGTCCTCAATGTTAAAACATCGTTTCATTAATATCATGTTATGTTATTTTCATTAATAGTATGTTTGGATCCTCTCCTCCGGCATATTTTAATCTCCTTTTAAATTGGTATAGCATGTCGGCGCCTTTTTTTACTCCTTTTAAACTGGTATAGCATGTTTGTTATAAAGGTTGGGGGGGTTATTTACTGTAACTAGTGCTTTGTTTTCCTGCTGCAGTTTCTGTATCCTTTTTCGATGTATTTACTGCAATTCTTGTGTTTTGGGTTCTTGTTCAGCCTATTTTTCTGACTGTCTTTAAGTCCTGTTTATTTTGTTCTAGTTGTTCATTGTAAAATTTATTGTTTTTATCTAATAAAAAAAATAAAAAAAATAAAAAAAATATTAGTTAAATTTTATGGAGTGGTGGAGTGGAGAGTATTTGTCTTCATAATATTGTAATAAAAACATAATTTGATAGATGAAAGAGTTGGGGTTGATATTGAAGTCAAGTTTGATTAATACTATGTTTAATTGTGACTAGCACAATTGCAACTGACTTTATTTCTTAATCTAAATCATTTTGATTACACCGAAGGTGTACCTTATATGATCTTTTGCAGTTAAATTTTGAAATCAAAAGTTCATATTGAAGGAGAGATTGTGCAAGATGATTGTAGAGTCGTCTGATCATTCCCACAAAGAAAGTGACTCATCCGACTAGTGAAGATTTTATTGCGTCGTTTAAAACACCATCCACGATGTTTCCGCGTTGCTTTCATTAGTTTTTGATTTTTGGTTTTGAATTTAACCTGGAAGAACATGACAGAGTCGTTGAGAAGGTGCCAAAACCCTTAAAAAACACAATGCATGACAGTTAAAAGGAATAAGCTAAGAAAATAAGCAATCTGTGTGTGGAATAAAATAATTGGCAAGAGAATCCCCAAAATTAAATAATAATAAATATTCCACGTATCAATTTTTTTTTAAAATTATTACATGAGTGATATGCAATTCTCACCGGCTAACTACTCTATATTAAAAAAAAGAAATATCTCATACATGGATAGCCAAGTTTATATGACCTTGAGATATCTACAACATTAACATGCTCTTCGTTAGGATGTAATATTACATTAAAAAAAGAAATAAATGATTTACATTTTTACATTTTTTTAAAACATTATGATTTATTATACTGCTCCATTGAATAAAAATATCTACCAACATACCCACCATACAAGTGTTGTGATTACTAATTGTCATCATATTAAAATTCTTGAATCTAGACAAACGAAATTCCTTCTTGAAATTTTATTAACTACAATTTATGTTATTTGATGGATCAAGTGAGAGATTAGTTTGTTAATTAGGGAGCCTTCATCACCACATTAAATTCACTTTCTTTTGCAACCATTCTTTGTTTAAAGAATTATTCACAACACTTACATCATGTCTCATATAAAATGAAACAAAAGATCAAAATATTGTTTTTAGATTTGAACTTTTTGTATAAAGAAATTGATAACATAAGCATTATTAATTATAAAATTTACTTCCTTTTTCTTTGGATGAAGTTAAGAATGTTGTTTTTGCAATGATCCCTGATAAGGCTCCAGGACCGAATGGCTTTACTCCTTTATTTTTTCAGAAATGCTGGGATTTTGTGGGAAATGATGTTTTATTGGCCCTTGAGGAAGCTAGAAGGAATAGGTTTGTTTTGAAAGAGCTTAATAATACAATGATTGCAATTATTCCTAAAAAAGAGGTTACCAGGACATTTGCTGATTTTCGCCCTATTGCTTTATGTAATACTTTGTACAAGATTTTTACTAAGGCTATTTCTTTAAGCTTGGCTAAAATTTTACCTAAGATAATTTCTTTAGAACAAGGTGGTTTTGTTCCAGGAAGGGAGACATCAGAGGGAGCTATAGTGGCTCATGAGGTTCTGAATTCTATTTCTACTCAAAGAATCCCAGCCATGATCCTCAAATTAGATATGATGAAAGCATATGATAAAGTAGAATGGGGGGTGTTGTGTGTTGTTCTACTTAAATTGGGCTTTTCCAAGGCATGGGTCAAATAGATTCATGCTTGTATTTCTTCAGCAAGGTTCTCGGTTCTAATTAATGGCTCCCCTTGTGGTTTTTTTTCCTCTTCTAGGGGTTTGAGGCAGGGGGATCCCCTGTCTCCTTTCTTGTTCATTCTTCTAGCTGAAACGTTCAGTTGGGCTATAAGAGCCTTAAGCTGGGAGGGCTTTGGAAGGGAATTAGGATTCAGAATGTTCCACAAAGCATTTTGCATTGCTTGTTTGCAGATGATACCTTGTTATTTGGTCAGGCCTCTTTGGGTGAGGCAAGAGTGATAAAGGGGATAATACAGAATTATGCATCCTTTTCTGGTCAGAGAATCAATGTTGATAAGTCAATTATTTTTTTCCTTCATGCTTCACAGTTGGTTTAGGATAGATTGAAGATTTTTTGGGGATTTGCATTTGGAAATCTTCCTTGTTCTTATCTTGGTATACCTTTCTTCATTAAGCAGGATAGAGTTGAGTTTTGGGATAAGATCATTTCAGTTATCTCTAGAAGGATCCTATCCTGGAATCATATATGGTTATCTTTGGCTGGTAAGATTGTTCTTATTAAGTCTGTCCTAAATGTTGTTCCTATTTATTTCATGTCTGTTTTGTAGTCTCCGAAAGCGGCTCTTGTTAGTTTGCAAGATACTCTTAGGTCCTTCCTTTGGAGTAATAATAAAGATGGTAAGAAAAAACTCCCTTTGGTAGCATGGGATAAAGTTTGTTTACCTAAAAACCTTGGGAGCACAGGCATTAGGAGTTTGGAAAGTCAGAATTTAGCCTTAGGTGCTAAGTTGGTTTGGAAATTGTATGAGAGACCATTCTCCTTTTGGGCACAAATTATGTTTGCTAAATATTTAAATAATGGACCAAGAGAATATGTTTTTCAAGTTTCTAATTTACCATCTGGTTCAGCTATTTTGAATTTTCTATGTAAATGTAGATCAATGATTTTGCCTCATCTCTCATGGATTGTTCATAATGGTAGAAAGGTCAGGTTTTGGGAGGAAGTTTGGAATGGACATCCCCCTCTGGTGAACTCGAGGGATTGGTCTCCTTTAATTTCCACTCTTTCTTCCCTTTGGGGTGTCTTTGTGTTTGATTATTTTGAAATTGAGTATAGTGGGAATCTTAAGGTGGCAAAATGGAAATCAATTGAGTTTTTAGATATTGATCAAAATGTGAAATTGGAATATGAAAAGATGTTGGCGGAGAGAGTAATAATTCTTTCTGATGTTGACGATGAGCTTATCTGGACAAGGAATATCTCTGCTAAGTACACAGTTAAGGATGGCTATAATTCTCTCTTGGTTGCTAAAGATTTATCTACTTGGCCATACAAGTTGTTTTGGCATATGGCTTGCCTCCCAAAGGTTGGTGCTTTTGCTTGGTTAGCAGTGCAGGACAGGGTCCTTACAGGAATGAGGTTGGACAGGCTAGGTATTACTGTAGTATTTTCTTGTGTATTTTGTAATAAAAATTTAGAATCCTTTGCACACTTGTTTCTTCATTGTGATTTTGCCTATGCTTGTTGGCAGTGGTTGTTTGTAAAGCTTAATCTTTCCTTTGTTATTGGTAAGGATCTCCTTTCCCACTTTAGAGCCTGGCCTCTCCTGTTTGCCTCATCTTTCTATGCATGTCTTTGGATTATTTCTCCATCTATTGTGATTTGGAATATTTGGTTAGAGCGTAATAATAGGATTTTTAAACAAACAAGTTCTTCCTTGGCTGAGGTTTTATTGAGGATTGAATCTTCCATCTCTGAAGTTGCTTTGTCTTTTATCTATAAGAATTTGGAAACCCTTACCTCTTTTTCTCATTGGGATGGTAGGGTAACTCGAGTTTGGAGAATGTTATCAGTCTTACCTTCTCATGGATCTATTTTAAATAATACTAATGCTATAAGTAAGAGAAATTTTGCTTGCTGGAAACCTCCTCCACAAAGGCACTTTAAATTGAATTTTGATGGTGCTTCTCGTGGGAACCCTGGCCTATCAGGGGTAGGTATGGTAATTTATGATCATAAGGTAAGATTTATTCAGGCTCGTTGTCATGCGATTGGTTTCAAGTCTAACAATTGTGCAGAATTCTTTGCTTTGTCCTTTGGTTTGGACATGGCTATATCTTTGGGAATTAAGGACTTGATAATTGAGGGTGATTCTATGGTTATTATTCAAAGTGTCATGAAAAAAAAGTCAAATTGTTGGCAATTACAATATATACTTGATCATATTTTGCAAAAAATTGACCTTTTTGATTCCTTCTTGATTTCCCACTGTTATAGGGAAGTGAATAAGATTGCAAATTTCTTGGCTAATTTAGCCATTGACAGTGATGCTAATATGTGAGAGATAAGTGTGGATGAGATCCCTTCCTCGGTTTTAGAATTTTTGAAGTAAAGAAGGGCATAGTTGTTGTCTTCATCAACCTCCTTATTTGGTGTGGCTTTTCTTTGGTGTGGGTTCTGCTATGCTTGATCACAATGTTTATTTTGACAGGGTGTCTGATTATGGTTTCATTTCTGCTATGTGGTATCATTCTAACTAGTGGTTGGAGAATTGTGTTTCATAGACAGGGGTGGTTCAGACTGGTGTTTTTTGGCAATAATGGATATGCATCCTTCAGTGATCATACTTTAATCTTCCTTCTATATACTTCTATTGGCGGTTTCCTTTATATCTAATGCGGCTTATGAAATTGGGATGAGTTTTTTGATGTACTATGCCAATGGGCATTTGGTATTGGGTAGAATAGGCTTGTGTTACTTAAGCAATACTAAAGGGTTTTCTTACTGGTTCTTTCCCTTCAGTGCTTTTTGAACCAGACACTGTAAAAACTTTTAAAATTTAATATAATTCAGTGGTTCTATCCACTTTTATCAAAATTTTTTTTTTTTATAAAATTTACATATATATTCTTTATAAATTATATCTTATGTACAATTTAAATAAATATTTTTAAAAATTTATTACAGTTATAGTTTTATAAAGGAAAATATTTTTAAAAAATAGATCATTAAGAATTTTTTAACAATGATTATATACATTTTCTAATAATAATTATTGTAAAAAAAATTAATCTAAAAATTATTGAAAATTATTAAGAACATCAATATTTTAGAATTCATCTTAAAAAAAGATTTGTTGTAAATATCCCTAATTTTTTATTCTTAAATGCTCCAAGGTAGCAAGCAAATGTGTCCACACAACCACAATAAAGGAATAATCAACACAAAAGATTTACAACATAATCAACACACACAAAAAAAAAATGCATTTAAAATTATTTCAAAGTGCGAGTTGGGACATTATATTTATGATATTAGATATAATTATTTGGTAATCTACATGTAATATTACAAACAGAGCAAAGTTTGATAAGGTGATTAAGATCCTTCATAAACTCTAGTTTTCATATTTCCATTAAGATCGGATCTTTGCAATGCAATACACATAAATGTAAAATAAGGTAATAAAGTAATACGTTACATTCCTCTCTTGCAGACTCTACAACAAAGAGCACAAGCAGACTACCTATTTGGGAGAATATTGTGAATGATATGGTGGAAATAAAAATGTTAAATCCAAAAGCGGAAAATCTAAATCTGAACTATAGAAATTGATATGATAGTTTTTACGAGGCATTTTGTCAAACAATTCACATGCATGCTGTGTATGCTTCCATACATTACATACATATCTAAAGGGCATTTGCAACTACAACATCTGATAAAAACCAGTTTTGATCATGGCTTGATGGATGCCTACACCATGTTTTGAATACCACATTCCTGCACAAGCTGAAAGGACGCTAACAAAGGCTGTAGAATCTGGATTTGCATCTGTCCATTGCATTTGTTTAAAAGTTTCCAAGGCATTCTCAGCAAATCCATTTTCTTTCAGGCATAAATTTGAAAATCTTTAAAGCCTTGTCAAGAAGACCATTTTGTCCATATCGAGGAACCATAGCATTCCAGGAGATAAGATTTCTCTGAGGTATATTGTCCAACAGTTCACGAAGGGCACTTACAGGTGCTGAGTTCAAATCTCAGCAATATTTCTTATTAATAATCTCCTTACTAAATCCATTCCAAATAAAATTTTGGACGACCATTAGAACTCCGAAATGCAGAAACGCAAAAGGCATGAGCGGTTGGATCATCTTGCCATGGTTAGATACACAGGTGTTGCCATGGCAGTCTCCATCCCGTACTGATGTCTTTGCAAGTTCCCTCCCCAACTTGGAATAGGGCCAAAAAAAAATCAACCCCAAAACCAACTGAACAATTCTAAATGTCAAGATGCAGTCACAAAAAAGTATTATTACCGAGTGCAGGGTGAAATCCTGTGTGTGTCTGAGTTCTCTATATTCCTAGCACAGCGCACAGGGTTCGCAGCAACAATGAATCCCTCTGCTTACACAACACGCTGCGTCAAGTTCCAAGATTTCTCCTTTCCATACAAGAATAAAATCCAGTAAACATAATAATTGATTTGTGCACTTACAAAAAGAACCCTCGTCCACTATCTCCCCAAATGTGATGCAGGGGCAGGAGGAGGTGTAGCCAAGTTCCGGTTGGAGGAGAATCTTCCCGTCTATCGGGAATTATCAAAACAAACCCTTTCCGACATGCGTGAGACACTTCCGGTGGGCTATGCCCACGTAATATCGACTAACTATCGGCTAATAGTTAATTTTAATATATGTTATAAGAAAACTTTAATAATAATATAATATTATTACATTTTTTTAAAATATGTTTTTATTTTATTTTAAATTTTTAAGTTTGATGTTTAAATTTTTAAAAATTAATTATTTAAGAATCTAATTATATTTACATTCAATTTTTTTATAATTTTAATCTTGTTACTATTTAGTTTATCTTTCAATTAATGTTATAATATTTTAATTTTAATTTGTTACTATTTAAGATGAATATATATATAATATATGATTTATTAAATACTCTAAACGTTTATAAAAATAAATAAAATAAATTATTCTTATTCTTATTATTAAAATTATTATTATTTTTTCAATAGATTAAATTATAAGTTTAAATAAGAATTTGATTGAAGGTGAAGTTAAATATTATATTTAAAATAAATTAAATGATGAATTATAATTAATATTATATAAATATAATTAAAATAACAATCTCTTCCTCTATCAATATCATTCTTTCTCTATAAATCTCTCTACTTCTCTCTCATCTCTATTTCACTCTCCCACTATATCTATATATACGTGCACATCTATCTATCTCTCTGTATCTATCTCTCTCTCACTCAGATGCACATACTCCTTGTTTCTCCCTCCCTATATCTATCTCTATCTCTCTATATTTACCATCTTTACCTCTCACCCTCTCTCTCTATTACTTGTCTCTATCACCTTATTTCTCTCTCATTGTTTCCCCCTTTATCTCTCCCTCCCACTCTATTTATATCTGATTCTCTCTCTCTCTCTCTCTCTCTCTCTCTCTCTCTCTCTCTCTCTATCTCTTTTTATCCATATATTTGTATCTTTATATACCTATCTATCTCTTTATATCTCCCTCTATCTATATCATTCCCCTTGTCCCTCTCAAAAAAATTGGTCTCTCTCTTATTCAGTCCACCTCTCCTACTCTATTTCTCTCCCTATCTCCCTTTCACTCATCTCACTATCTCTTTCTACCCATATCTTTCTCTACCTCCATTTCACTCCCTCCCTCTCTATCTCTCCCCATGTCTCCTCCCTATCCCTAATTATCTTTCTATTTATATATATATATCTCTCTCTCTCTCTCTCTCTCTCTCTCTCTCTCTCTCTCTCTCTCTCTCTCTCTCTCTCTATCCCCTATCTCTCTCCCTCTACCTCTATCTATTTGTCTCCCTCGTCCACCCGCTCTACCTTTATCTCTTACCATATCCTCCTTTCCCCCCCTCTATCTCTACACATGTCTCCCTTTCTTTATCCATCCATCACTCTTCGTCTCTCCATGTCCTTTTTCCTATACCTCTATATCTAAATCTCTTTACCTCTCTATCTCTATCTCTATATTTTCTTCCATCTCTCCCTCTTTCTCTATCTTATTTTCTCTACATCTCTCTCTATCTCTATATCAATCTCTTTCTCTACCTTTGTTTGTATATAAGTTCCTCTCTCTCTCTCTCTCTCTCTCTCTCTCTCTTTATATATTTATCTCTTATATCTCCATCTATACCTACTTCCTCTCTTCTTTATTTATCCCTCTCCTGAACTCTCCATATCCCTCTCCTCCTCCATCTCCTTCTCCATTCCCATCCTCATCTCTCCTCTCACATTAAACCGTTTCTAAATATACCAAAATTTTCCTTAATTGACTCTCCACACCTCTTTGGTGTACCCATTGCACACCAAGGTGCAATTGCTAGTAGTAACATCTGTAAAAGTTTAGTCAAAGTTGATTTTGTCAAAATGACAATTGTGATCATTTGAACTATATGATAAAATAGTTGGTTTTAAATAGACCTTTAGAAGTGTAGTTGAAGTTGAAATTGTTCGAATGAGAATTGTGATAATTTAGAAATTTCATTGATATAATATGTTGTTTAATTTTATATGTTTATTACATTACATGTATATTGATTACAATGCAATAGAAATACAATATTGAAATTTGTTACATAATTATTATAGAATTTAATTTATTAATATTATTATAATAATTATGTCAATATAATTATAATACAAATATTAATATCAATAATAAATTAAAATTATATCAATATATAGGTGTAGCCCCATAAGTTGCTATTTATAGATAAAAACTAAATAAATTATAATCATTTATCATTTTTATAAGGATTATAGTAATTATACTAAAATAATTACAATACATTATAAATATATTACAAGTGTTTATATTTATTTTATAATAATTATTGGAGTTGAGGTAAAATCAACTCTATAGCTCCCAAAGATCACCTGCATGCAAACCTGTCACAGAAGGAGAGAAGCTAAAAAGCTATGGAGGCCAAAATTCAGAGATCCAAAAAAGAGGAGTCATATTGATTGTGCAACAAGAATGCAATTCAATAATTAAAGTTGTTATAAAAAATACAAAGAGAGAATCCTTATAAAAGGATACTCGAAACCCTAAAGAATTATAAGATTCTTAAGTTTAGCTTAAGCATGGAGTATAATAGACTAATAATTAAATAAATAATTATTAGCTAATAAAAAATAACTCCAACACCCCCCTTAAGATGAACTTAGGGAGTAGCTAAAAAACAACTAAGGACTTAAAAAACATGTAAAAAAATGCAATAAAGCAACAATGGGTCCCAACAACTAGGCCTGATGAGGTACCCAAGTACAATAAAATCTCTATAAAGTGGAGAAAAAGGAGAAAACCCTATGGGAACAAAACTCCTCTCCAAGAAGAGATAAAAGCTCAAGTGAAGGACTAAGAAGCCTTCAAACAAGAGTGTTCTAGAAGATAGGAACAAAAAAGGAGAATGAAGTACACCATTGAAGCATGAAATAGCTGCAAACACTGTCGAAGAGTAATTGCCGATCTGAAGAACCTCCATTGAAATAAAACATGATCAGGTAGAGAAGACTGTAATCTGCATGAGTGCCCTCAAATTACACTACTCGAATCAGATGGCAAACAAAGGCAAACAACTGAACTCAAAGATACAGATGGCATAAAAAACCAAAGCCTGAAGAGCTGATCAATCGAACCAAGGAAGCATTAGAACAACATGACAAACCTCCCCATAATGCTGAAAAGGGAGAGGGACAAGTACACTGAAAATAATGGCCAACAAGAATTGCATGACAAAGAACCAGGAACATTAAAGGTGCAGAGAAAGTGATAGTTCTGATACTTAAAGATAAGTACAGATGCCAAGCTAATAAGATGAGAGGGGGGGGGGGGGGTGAATCATACAAACTTAATCTTCCATAAAAACATCAGATTCAACCTCGGTAACATATGCTTCAGTAATATAACCAAAACTGCTAAAACATGCAAACTCAAAAGCATATAAACATCATAATACTCATAACACCAGATTTAATGTGGAAACCCAAATAGGGAAAAACCACTGTGGGATTTCGGACCCACTAAGAAATATACTCTTCTAGAGTATGCTCGGTTAAAAGCAAATCCTGTTAAAGATTACAAACACATTGCTAGATGTGACCCGGTTAAGGGATTTCCCTCAGATCTGTTAGGATCTTCACCTTGTTAGAAGTGACCTTGTTAAAGGATTTCAAACACTCAATTAGAATGTCACCTTGCTAGAGGGTTTTACAAATAAGACTGTTAAGTCCACTCGGTTAAGAGATTTTCTGTCACTTCACAACATAACAGTAATAAAAATCTATCTGCAACTTCACATCTAAAATGCTAAAGCAGATTCTTATTTGCTCAATACAATATAGACATAGAATTAATCTTGTCCATCTGCTAGGCTCTATACTCTATTATTCAAACAGGTCTTCAAGTTTCTATGCTCGGTAATCACTATGTAGCATCCCTGTGCATACACTTGCCTGCATACATTGTTTATCAACAGTTCCCTATTTATAAACAATTTGCCAACCGCTTAATCTCCTTGATCACATTTCCCATGATCAATCATAGCCATCAGATCTTCAAACTTTGACCAGGTTCAATGTATCCTTCGATCTGAAAATGTTTTACCCCACCTTGGAACTTGCATACATTTCTTGGAACTTGTGCTAGGGTATTGCGGTTCAATCTGAGCTGTAGATCTTCCTGTCGATTTTCCTTTTCCATAGATTCTTTAACAAACTTCATTCATGGCATACCAATCATTTAATCATAGCCAGCTCATCAGCTTCCTTCATTAAATAATGCATGTAATCATTTAATGCATTATGTTATTACTCGGTTGCAACTCGGTGAATACTAAATTTCACTCGGTACACATTCTGCCTTCATTAGCCGATAGCGATAACCTTAGGGTTTACCGACTAGGTTCCTTTCTCGGTAACATAGTATGGTATTAACCTTACAATCAATAACATATGTATGATATCAAAACAATCTAAACATCATGATCTCATCATTGTCTAACTCGGTAATAGTTGCCCATTGAATAACTTATTCCTCCCCTTATTCATCTTATTCTTTCTGTGTCTTTTACCGAAATCTTTATACTAATGAAATCATACTTCTCAAGATATGGCAACATCATACTGAATTAGAAAATCAATTTCTTGACATCAATGACAAAATAATAATATTAAGACAATAAAACATCCTTAATCAGTTATATCCATAATCATCAACAACCTTCTCAATATCCTTATTGAAATGCCAACAATCTCTCATTGCTTGTTATAATGCCAACAATCTCCCCCTTTGGCATTGATGGTGAAACCAATTGACTTGACCTAATTGATTTAGATTGCTGTGAGATTCTGAAATGCTGAAATGCTCTCCTCCTGTCATCAGAATTCTCCCCCAGTCATCAGAATTCTCCCCCATACATTAGTCTTCTCTTCTTTTCTCTTCAGTTTTTCTTTTTCTTCAGTCTTCTCCCCCTTTGACAACAATGCCAAAAAGTAAAGAACTAAAACATAATTTCTTCTTGTATGAAGTCATTTCATGCTGTTATGTATCAACTGAGTCTCGGTCAGAGCATTTATGTCTTCAATTCTTGTTCCCTGTATTGTTTCTCGTACACCTTTAGAAAATATCCTAAAGTGTGTAAATCAACATCAACTCCTAAAAGATATTCTATAGAGTCAACAAATTGATGCCTTCACCAAACTCGATCAGTGAGTAGAAGATAGGGGTAGGACCCCTAACTTACTTCTGAGATACTCAAAAGTGTCCCTTGGCAGTGGCTTGGTGAAGATATCTGCTATTTGTTCCTGTGTGCTAACATACTCCAACACCACTTTCTTCTCTTGAGCTTCTTCTCTAAGATAATGATATTTGATAGAGATGTGCTTTGTCTTAGAGTGCATAATAGGATTCTTTGAAATGTTAATGGCACTAGTATTGTCACATAATATAGTTACTGGCTCGGTAAATTTCTCATTTATACCTTCCAACAGTTGTTTGATCCATGCTATGTTGGTACAATTCAATGCTGTAGCAATGTATTCAGCTTCTGCTGTTGACTGTGAAACACATCCTTGTTTCTTGCTAAGCCAACTCACTAGTCTTTCTCCTAAAAAGAAAGCTCCTCCACTTGTGTTTTTCCTGTCATCAATGTTGTTTGCCCAATCAGCATCAGTATAAACTTTTAAATCAAAATCATTTCTTTTCTGATATACTAAGCCATAATCTTCAGTGCCTTTCAAGTAACTTAAAATTCTCTTGATTGCTGTCATGTGTGTTTCCTTAGGATTTGTAGAGAATCTTGCAACTATACCTACTACATGTGCTATGTCTGGCCTACTGTGAACAACATATTGCAACTTTCCAATCATGGATCGGTAAAGTGTCTCATCAACAAATGTAGATTCATCGTTCTTTGATAGTTTATAATTGGTAGTCATAGAAGTACTTACTAGTTTTGAATCCTCCATTCCAAATTTCTTCAAGATTTCCTTTATGTACTTGGATTGAGTAATGAAAATATCATCTTTCATTTGTAGTATCTGTAAATCTATAAAATACTTTATCTCACCAATTAATGACATCTCAAATTCTTTGCTCATTTCATTTCCAAAGTTCTTGCATAAAGAGTCATTTCCACAAAAGATAATATCATCAACAAATATGGCTGAGATCAGTATTCCATTTTCATCATTCTTCATGTACATATTATTGTTTTCACTTGTTCTTATAAAACCAATCTTGATTAAATAAGAGTGCAATCTTTCATACCATGCTCTAGGTGCTTGTTTCAGACCATATAAAGCTTTGTTCAATTTACATACCTAATTTTTATTCTTGTCTTCAACAAATCCTTCAGGTTGTTCAATAAAAACTTCTTCTTCTAATATACCATTCAGAAATGCAGATTTGACATCCATTTGATATACCTTGAAATTCTTGTAAGCAACATATGACAACAATGTTCTTACTCCTTCTAGTCTAGCCACAGGTGCAAAAGTCTCACCATAATCAATTCCTTCTTCTTGGGCATAACCTTTGCAAACTAGTTTAGCTTTATTTCGAATGACCTCTCCTTTTTCATTCAACTTGTTTATGAAAATCCACTTTGTACTGATTACATTTTTGTCCTTAGGTCTTGGGATTAGTGTGCATGTGTCATTCTTCTTGATTTGATAAATCTCTTTTGTCATAGCATTTATCCAATCTTCACTGTTAAATGCCTCTTTCACTATTCTCGGTTCAAATTCAGATATCAGACACGTGTTATGTCTCAGTTTGTTCCTTGTCATCACTAGATCATCCTTATCTCCTATAATCTGACTTGGTGCATGATGTCTTCTGACATACTTGGCTAATACAGGCTCGGTAGGCTCTGTATGATCTTCTTCATCACTCGATAACTGAATATTCTCTTTATTTCCTTCTGCAGTTTTCTCGGTAGGACTTGTTGGTTGAACATAGACAAATTCATCATAATCTTCTGGTTCTTTGAAATTTCCTTCATCATTTCTTTCTACAAATTCATCAATTTTCACATTTGCACTTTCTATTATTTTGTTAGATGATTTGATCAGACATTTAAATGCTTTACTTCTAGAAGAATAACCAAGAAATGTTCCTTCTTCACTTTTCTGATCAAACTTGCCATTTCTATCGTCCTTGTGTACATAGCATCTACTTCCAAAAATTTTAAAATAACTTACATTAGGTTTCTTGTCATACCAGATTTCATAAGGTGTCTTCAAAGTACCTTTCTTCAGTTTTACTCGGTTCAGGGTGTAAACTCCTGTGCTTTTTGCTTCTCTCCAAAATGTTTGTGGCACTTTCTTTTCAATCATCAGGGTTCTGGCACAATCCACAATAGATCTATTTCTTCTCTCAGCTATTCCATTTTGTTGTGGAGTTCTCGGTGCAAAGACTTGTCTTTTTATACCATGATCATTGCAGAATAAGTTGAACTCATCAGATGTGGACTCTCCTCCTCTATCTGATCTAAGACATTTCAGTTGTCTTCCTGTTTCATTTTCAACTCTTGCCTTGTACCATTTAAACATTTGAAAAGCTTCTGGTTTTTCTTTTAAAAACATTACTGACATCATCCTTGAGTAATCATCCACAAATAATATGAAATATTTATCACCATAATAACTTTGAACTTTCATAGGACCACAAGGATCAGTGTGCACAAGATCTAAAATTCCCTTAGAAATGTAAGACTTACTTGTAAAGCTTGATCTTGTCATTTTTCCCATCTGGCATCCTCGGCACATAGAATTCTTATGTTTTTCAAGACTCGGTAGACCTCTTACTCAATGCTTCTTGCTTATTTTGATCAGATAATCAAAATTTACATGATAAAATCTTTTATGCCATAACCAGGTATCATCTATCTTTGCATACAGACACTTATTTCGAGTTGAGTCAAGGTGAAATGTGTTACCTTTTGTTTGTGTCCCGGTAGCAGCTAACTTTCCATTCTTGTCATGAACTTTGACAATTCCTTTCTGAAATTCTATTCGGTATCCTGTATTGTTTAGCTGTGCTACACTCAACAAATTGTATTTCAAACTTCCGACCCAATAAACATCATTGCATCTTGCATTGTCAAGAAGTGTTATAGATCCTTTACCTTTTACCGGACATGGTGCATCATTACCAAATCTTACATAGCCTCCATCATAGTCTTCTAACATAACAAACTTGTGTTTATCACCTGTCATGTGATGTGAGCATCCACTATCTATGATCCAAGAATCATTAGTATTTATGTGAGATATAAGGGCTTTTTATTCATACCTTTCTTCATCTGATCCATCTTTGATAGCCACATAAACTACTTCCTCTGTATCAGTTTCATCTGATTTATCATCATTGGATTCCTCATCGGCTATTAAGCATGTCTTTCTATCTCTTCTTCTGAAGTCTCGGTGTCCTCTGTAATGATTATCTTTCTGTCTATCATCTCAGCAATCTCTCTTTTTAGTAGATTCTTTGTCAGGACAATTAGAAGCCATATGTCCTATCTTATCACAATTGAAACATTTCAAAGGTAATTTTCCTTTATACTTACCTTTGCCTCTCGGTAACCTTCTGGCTAATAGTGCTTCAAACTCTTCTTGCTTTCTGATTTCCTCATACAGTTTGTGTACTTCCTCCATGTTCTTGCGAAATCTTTCACTTGCTCCACTATGATCTGCTTCAGAGTACTTATACTTTCTTTCATTGTAATCATTAGATTCATCAAGATGAAAAGAACTAAATGCAGATTCAACTTTATTTATCGAAGACCCACTATTATCAAAGTTACTTAACTCAAATGTATGTAGCTTACCAATAGTAGCATCTAAAGAAACTGGCATATTAGGTATAGAGCTCAATTCATTGATTGCAGAGACTCGGATTGCATAAGCTGGTAGAAGGGTTCTTAATAACTTACTTGTTATATCCTTTTCTTCAATAGTTCCACCTGCTCCTTTGATTTGATTGACAATCTCCTTTAGTCTTGTACTGTACTGGGTTATGTTCTCACCTTCATTCATCCTCATAGATTCAAGTTGTCCTCTTAGACTATCCACTTTTGCTCTTTGAACATGTTCATCTCCACCATACACAGATATGAGCTTGTCCCACATTGCCTTTGGATCATTGCAACCTTCTTGATCATTTAACTCTGAATCGGTCAATGCAGATGTTATTTCAATCATTGCTTGGATATGTTCTTGCTTTTCCTTTATCTCTTCCATTGTCAATGGATAGGTGCTCGGTGTAATGAAATCATTCTCCATGTAATATATAGCATATTCTCCGACTCCTGATAGGTGCAGCTTCATCCTTTTCTGCCATGTAGAGAAACTTGACTTGTTCAGCTTCGGTGCATCCCTCTTATACATCTTTGGATCTTTGCCTCAAGTACCTTTAAACTTTTCTTCCAGAGTCCAAAGCTCTGATACCAATTGATAGTTCTGATACTTAAAGATAAGTACAGATGCCAAGATAATAAGATGAGAGGGGGGGGGGTGAATCATACAAACTTAATCTTCCATAAAAACATCAGATTCAACCTCGGTAACATATGCTTCAGTAATATAACCAAAACTGCTAAAACATGCAAACTCAAAAGCATATAAACATCATAAGACTCATAACACCAGATTTAATGTGGAAACCCAAATAGGGAAAAACTACTGTGGGATTTCGGACCCACTAAGAAATATACTCTTCTAGAGTATGCTCGGTTAAAAGCAAATCCTGTTAAAGATTATAAACACATTGCTAGATGTGACCCAGTTAAGGGATTTCCCTCAAATCTGTTAGGATCTTCACCTTGTTAGAAGTGACCTTGTTAAAGCATTTCAAACACTCAATTAGAATGTCACCTTGCTAGAGGGTTTTACAAATAAGACTGTTAAGTCCACTCGGTTAAGAGATTTTCTATCACTTTCACAAAATAACAGTAATAAAAATCTATCTGCAACTTCTCATCTAAAATGCTAAAGCAGATTCTTATTTGCTCAATACAATATAGACATAGAACTAATCTTGTCCATCTACTGGGCTCTATACTATGTTATTCAAACAGGTCCTCAAGTTTCTGTGCTCGGTAATCACTATGTAGCATCCCTGTGCATACACTTGCCCGCATACATTGTTTATCAACAGTTCCCTATTTATAAATAATTTGCCAACCGCTTAATCTCCTTGATCACATTTCCCATGATCAATCATAGCCATCACATCTTCAAACTTTGACCAGGTTTAATGTATCCTTCGATCTGAAAACGTTTTACCCCGCCTTGGAACTTGCATACATTTCTTGGAACTTGTGCTAGGGTATTGTGGTTCAATCTAAGCTGTAGATCTTCTTGCCAATTTTCCTTTGCCATAGATTCTTTAACAAACTTCATTCATGGCATACCAATCATTTAATCATAGCCAGCTCATCAGCTTCCTTCATTAAATAATGCATGTAATCATTTAATGCATTCTATTATTATTCGGTTGCAACTCGGTAAATACTAAATTTCACTCGGTAGACATTCTACCTTCATTAACCGATAGCGATAAGCTTAGGGTTTACCGACTAGATTCCTTGCTCGGTAACATAGTATAGTATTAACCTTACAATCAATAACACATGTATGATATCAAAACAATCTAAAAATCATGATCTCATCATTGTCTAACTCGATAATAGTTTCCCATTGAATAACTTATTCCTCCCCTTATTCATCTTATTCTTTCTGTGTCTTTTACCGACATCTTTATACTCATGAAATCATACTTCTCAAGATATGGCAACATCATACTGAATTAGAAAATCAATTTCTTGACATCAATGACAAAATAATAATATTAAGACAATAAAACATCCTTAATCAGTTATATCCATAATCATCAACAACCTTCTCAATATCCTTATTGAAATGCCAACAATCTCTCCTTGCTTGTTATAATGCCAACAAAAAGTACATAGTGTCATGGAAGGAACACTCACTTTAAACACATCATGAGGCTAATGTCCTGGATGGAACACTTATGTGACAAAGGTAGATGGAAAACAAAGGAAAACATCAACCCCCCCATGGCACTTTATAAGTAGTGCATGTACAATAAGGCACAAGAGGTGCAAGATCCCAAGTATACAATGCATGGTGGCACTTTATCTCAGTGTGTTTGCATAAAAAAAATGCTACAATGATCAGAAGAGACAAAAGACTAGAAACAAAAAGAATAGCCAAAGACGAGACATCCTACTCAAAGAAAGAGATCCCAGGACCTGAAACAACCAAGATATTCACCAAAGTGCTAAAAAGCAAAAAAATGAATAAAATATACTTGGAGCAGAACCTAGAAAGAAAAATCATATGAATGGAAATAACACAGAACAAGCTTTCCAACGATATAAAGTTTTCGAAAACCGGAGTTCAGATGCTCAAGTTATGTCTCCCGGAGTGCAAAAATGAACATCTAGCTTTGACAAAAACAAACACCATTAAAAAATAAAACAAATAAATCCAAACCTCCATATTTGGATAGAGCTCGGAAAGAGCTTTCCGATGATATAAGATTTCTTGAAAAACGCCTCCGTATGCCCAAGATATGGCCAAAAGACTGAAGGTGCTCCGAATGGGCCCAAAAGAGGCTTGAAGGCTGCCTACATAGTGTTGACGTCATCTGACTACGAGCATAAATTTGACGGTCGTATGGACGTCACCACCAAAAACCTAATTTGCATGAAAAATCTCGCAGGAAAAAAAATCCAGGTCCTGCAAAAAATCTCGATCACTGGAAAACAAATGAGGGACCGGAAATAGGGTGGCGGCTCCTTGGCCGCGCCGGAATGGTGCAGGGGCGGCGACCAGTGGGGTTTTACGGGTGGCAGGAGCTTGACGAGTGGCAGGTTTGGCTGCATTGGGGCCATGGCGGCCTTGGCGACATTGGGGCCTTGGCGACCGATGGGCGGGGGCTGCCGGCGAGGGGCTTGGCGGCGTCGGGGCCTTGGCGGCCGGTGGGCTCCACGACTTGCTGCAGGGCGTACGGACTTGCACAGGTCGCCAACCCCCCAAAAGGATTTTTTTTTTCGTTTTAAAAAAACAAAAACAAAACCTAGTAATGGTGTGTATACCTGGTACAATAGAAGATCAGGCTTTACACAAATCGCTGAGAGATTAGATAGATTCCTTTTTAGAGGGAACTTGAGCGATCTAGCGGTTAACCTCTCAGCTTCGTTACTCCCATCTTCAGGATCTGACCATTATCCTGTCATCCTCAACATAGAGGGAGAGGCTACATTGAGGTGTTGCCCCTTTAAGTTTGAAAAAATGTGGATGCAAAATCCGGATTTCTATGATCTCGTCTCCAGGTGGTGGTCTGAGGTAAATTTTCAGGGATCAAAGATGTTTTGCCTTGTAAATAAACTAAAACATCTCAAAAGCAAGTTACTGAAATGGAATAGTGAAGTTTTCGGTAACATTTTTGAAACCAAAATTTCATTAGAAAAAGAAATCGCAGACCTAAATGAAAAAGTGTTTAGACTAGGAATGGATCAGGATAGCTTCCTCAAAGAAAAGGAGCTTCTCGGGAAATATGAGGATACGTTAACAAAAGAAGAAATATTTTGGAAACAGAAGTCTAGAGAGAATTGGCTTCAAAATGGGGATAGGAATACTAAGTTCTTTCACAACAGTACAAAAAACAGGAGGAACACTAATAGTATTCACAAGATCATGAGTAATAATGGTATACTACTGGAAGATCAAAAGGACATAACTACAGAAGCGGTGAACCATTTTAAAACCCTGTTCAGTTCGGAATCATCCCTTAAAGACACCAATTTAACTTTGCTTAGGAATATTCCTAAGATCATAACTGAAAACCAAAACAAAGCGCTTAGCGACAAATTTACAGAATTAGAAGTAAAATTAGCATTGGGGCAACTTAACCCTGATAAAGCACCCGGCCCCGATGGTTTTCCTGCTTGCTTTTTTCAAAAATGCTGGCACATTATTGGTATGGAGGTAGTGGAAGCATTGGAAGCTGTTAGAAACTCTGGAAGTATTTTAAGGGAGATCAACAATACTTTCATTACTTTGATTCCAAAGAAGGAGGAATCAAGAAATTTTGAAGACTTCCGACCTATTTCCTTATGTAACACAATTTACAAACTTTTTACTAAAATTTTAGCGAATAGATTGAAAGGCATCCTCCCTTGCATAATTTTAGAGGAACAGACCGGATTCGTTCCAGGTAGATCTATCTTTGATGGCATTATTATTGCTCAAGAAGTCATGCACTCGTTACATCAGAATCGATCAGCTGCTATGATGATCAAATTAGACATTAAGAAGGCATATGATAAAGTCGATTGGAGATTTCTGTGTAAATGTTTAGAATCCTTTGGTTTTTCTAAACAATGGATCAATTTAATATTCGAATGCATCTCATCTCCCAGGGTATCATTACTTATAAATGGTTCCCCAGCGGGCTTCTTCCAGATATCTAGAGGGATTAGACAAGGAGATCCGTTATCCCCTTTCTTATTTATCATAATGGCAGAGGGCCTTGGGAGAATCATTTCTTGTGCTCGTATGAATCAGATTATTAAAGGTATTAAAATTACGAATGGAATGGAGGCCATAACCCACCAGCAGTTTGCTGATGACACAATGCTGATGGGATGTGCGAATAGGACTGAAGCCATGGCTTTCAAAAGGATTCTTGACATTTATGCATTAGCTTCTGGTCAGGAAGTGAACAAGAATAAATCGGAAATCTTCTTCTTCAACACTTCGCAAAACATAGAGACAGATATTTGTAATATCTTAGGGTTTGATAAAGGGAAACTTCCTTGTAAATATTTAGGGATTCTGATGGATAAGGGAAACAATATTAATTCATTATGGAAAGGAATCCTTGAAAAGATGGATCTCAGGTTGAATTCTTGGAAGAACAAATGCCTCTCTTCGGCTGGGAGGATTACATTACTAAAAGCTGTTATGGCGGCTATTCCGATATATCAAATGTCCTGCCAGCAATTACCTAAAGGAGCTCGACTAGAAATGGTAAAAAAGATGAGGAAGTTCTTTTGGAATATGAATTCAGACAAAAAGAAATTTGCTTTAATTTCTTGGGATAAAATTAGCCAACCTATCAGTATAGGGGGAGTTGGCATCAAAGATTTGGGGGTACAAAACATGGCTCTGGGGGCGAAGTTAGTCTGGAAAATGTACTCGGAACCAGATCTTAAATGGGTAAGGATCCTCAAAGCTAAATATCTCACTAACTCCAACCTTGATAGTATATTGAGGACGGAAATACTACCCAAGGGATCCAAAGTCTGGAATTTTATGCTAGAATGTAGAGAGGTGATCAGGGATTATCTAACATGGGATATTGTGGAAGGATCTGAGGCACTGTTCTGGGAAGACTCTTGGGGGGGATATTCAGCCCTAGACAAAATAGGAATAAGCGAAGAAGGTATAGAACATTGCAAATCAATCAGGGGCAGGTATGTTAAGGATTATATCAAGCTTATCTCCAATGACCCCGCTTTGGGTTGGGAGTGGAAACCCCTTTATGAGATGAACTTGTCAAATGCAGACAAGGAGATCCTCTGGAATAATTTGAGGCATAGGCATCTATCATTACATAGTGGGAAAGACAGGATAATATGGGCAGGTAATTCTTCGGGCATTTATAAAGCCAAAGAAGGATACTCACTTTTAAAACTCAGACGAGCTGCAACCAATCCTAATATTCCAATTAGCCTATGCTGGAATAACGTTGGTATACCCAAAGCTGGTATCTTCTCATGGGCAGCTTTCCAAAAAAGGATTCTTACCTCAGATTGGTTCTCAAAATTAGGATTCATGGGACCATCGAGATGCCCTCTATGCGAATCAGAGGAAGAAAATGCGGATCACCTGCTTCTTAATTGTAGTTTCAGTCAGAGATGTTGGGAATGGCTTTGCTCAAGCCTTGGTTGGCCGACTCTGAGACCTAGGGACATTTCAGAATGGCTGATTAGTTGGCAACCTCCTCACACAAAGGATATATATCACTTAGTGTGGACAATTGCCCCGACAATCCTCATATGGGAAATATGGAAGGAGAGAAACAGGCGGATCTTTAAAGAATCAAAATTGAGGGTAGAATCCCTTCTAAATAAGATCGAGGTAACAATTGTGGAAAAAGTCAATAATAGACTAAGACATACATAGGAAAAGTCTATTAATTTAACCAGATGGGATGAGGTACTTCGATCTAAATGGATGGGTTTGATAATTCCCCCGTTTATTGGGAGTGGAGGTAAACAGGCTGAGATAGATAGGAAGCTAACAAAATGGGCTCCCCCTCGAAAGGGCTGGGCTAAGCTAAACTTTGATGGTGCTTCCCGAGGGAACCCTGGTGTAGCAGGTATAGGGTGTGCTATTCACCAAGATAACGGAGTACTAATAGCTAGCATTAATAAGCCTATAGGTGTGGCTTCAAATAACATGGCTGAGTTTTCAGCGTTGCGGGAGGGATTGATTATAGCTAAATCACTCAAGATTAAATATCTGGAAATTGAAGGGGATTCGACGTTAACTATAAATGCAGTCAGGACTAGGGAAGTGTCAAACTAGAAATTGAAAGCGGAATTAAAAAGAATTCTGGATTTGATCAAATACTTTGAGGAAACTTCGGTTAAACATATTTATAGGGAAGGGAATTCTATAGCAGACAAGTTAGCCAATTTAGGGGCAGATGGTAATTCGTATGTCTTTAGGAAGGGTATACCCTCGGATTAATTTTAGGTGATGGCCGTGTCACCCCTTCATATCACTCCTCTCCAAGTCCTCTCCAAGTCCCTCATTTATAAGTTCTAGGAAGTGTGTGTGTGTGTTTGTGTGTGGGTGTAAATAGAAACATACACAATTACACACACACATATATACATATATATATATATACAGGAACTATATGTATTTGAGTATGTATATATATATATAAATATATATTCATATCCATCCATATCTGAACCTTCATATATGCTTGTTTATATCTCTCCTCACCTGTCCCTAGACACCCAATTCTGTGTGTGGGTGAAAGGGGCGTTTCAGGCGTGTAGAGAGGAGATTGGTAGAAGTCTGGTATTTCTGCTCTGGCACATGCAGATTTCCCCTCCAGTGCAAGTAGTCTGAGTTAAGATTGTCCAGGGCAGCGAGGGTATAGACTTCAATAAGGAATATATCATGTCTTCTAATGACAATAAGGGACTGCCAGGCTATGTGTCTTCGTGCTAAGGTTACTGGTTTTTTTTGATATTTGGTATTCAAGATTCTATGTATCGGTTAGTGTTGGTAATAATTTTAACATAGGATATAAGCCCTGTGTTAAAATTGGGACAGATATCTCTGGTTTCTGTCTCGTTGGTTGTATGACAGAAGAGGATTTTACAGAATATCATAGCATTTGACTTATCTTGGATTTTGAGATACCCTTTCTCTACCGTGTGGGGTTCATTCAGGTTCTTACAAACTACTGAGGAATGGGTGGCATGTTTTTTTGTAGAGGTTTTAAGGAGGGAAGTAGAGGAAAGTCCAGGCTTAGTCATGGATACAGATATTTAGAAGGTTCTATTTATGATAAGACTCTGGACAGTCCCTTTGCTCTTTTGTTGTTTCACTCCTTTCTCCAGGCATATATATTTCTGTGTGCATCTGTATATACTCATGATCCTGGCAGACTCAATGATAGATTATTTCGCATATTGGCATATAAATATACATACATATGCATATGAATATATTTATGTTTTGGAGAATCAGATGTCTGCATAGTTAAAAGTAATTAAGGAACTGATAGAAATTGATCCTTTTCATTAGTGTAGGTAGAATTGTAGCCTGGATAATCTCTTAAATTGAAACCCAAAAGGTTAAGATGGTTTCAAGCTAAGGGATTTCCAGGCTATAATCCTCTTACATAAAAAGAAAAGATACTATTATTCATTGAATGATTGTTGCAAATTATTATGTTTACTATGCTTCTAACAGTTTGGCAAAGTAAGTTGCAATAAGGTTTTGCAGATTCGGGATACAGGACAAAAGTTAAAGCTTGAAGTATTAGTGGATTCGCCAAATTTGTGAAGATGGATCCAACCGGAAAAGTGTTGCAAGATTTTATGTACAGAAAGAAACTAAAATGTCTAAAAAAGACAGCCTCCATCCTCAGATGAGGATTTGTAAAAATTTATAGTTGTTTATAATATCTGATCCCATAAGGGATCTGGGCTAGACCGGAGGTTTTCTTATCTCCATTCTTTCCTACCGGTGCCCACACTGAATGGAGATGTAATATTTTTATAAAAGAAATAAATTTTGGCTTCGGCCTTTTATTGATCAAAAAAAAAAAAGGTGTTGCAATTTTTTTTGGAAATTCGGTGTGGGTTAGTCATTAAACCGGCCAATTTTTTTTCTCGATTTGCATGCATGATGCTGTATGACTTGGGGCCTAAAAATATTTTGCCTCTAGAACACCTGACACCAAAATATATCGAATTTTATATCAAAATTCATGGAAACAGCCTCCTGAATCCAACCGTGAGGTCCTTTTGGCACCAAAATGTACCAAAAAATCAGCTACCCCTAGAAATGAAAAAAAAACAACTGCACAAACCCCCGAAAACACAAATCTGAAGAACAAGGCCCAAAATCTCTCATGAAGAGAACATGGGCATGCAAATTTTTGAGCTCTGATACCATATTGGAGTTGAGGAAAAATCAACTCTACAACTCCCAAAGATCACCTGTATGGAAACCTGTCACAGAAGGAGAGAAGCAAAAAAGGTATGGAGACTAGAATTCAAAGATCCAGAAAAAGGAGTCATATTGATTGTGCAACAAGAATGCAATTCAATAATTACAGTTGTTATTAAAAATACAAAGAGAGAATCCTTATAAAAGAATACTTGAAACCCTAAAGGTGAAAACCCTAAAGAATTATAAGATTCCTAAGTTTAGCTTAAGCATGGAGTATAATATACTAATAATTAAATAAATAATTATTAGCTAATAAAAGATAACTCCAACAATAATAAATATTAATATTAATATATAATTAAATTATTATCTATTTTATTTACTTAATAGTTATTTTATTTTAATTTTAAATTATATAATTATTTTATTTAGCTTAAATTATTTAGTTTTTACTTGAAGAGCTATTCAGAATTAATTTTATAATTATTTTATATATATTTAAAAGATATTATTTTAGATCAAGATTAATTATTATTTTATTAATTTTATTTAGTTAAAAGTTATATTATAATTATTTATTGAATAGATGATAAATGATTTTTGACATAATAATTAGAAGGTAGATTAGATAATGGTTTCATATTTATTGATAATTCTAAATTGTTTGTATTACAATTTTATTTAGTGAAAATTATAAATGAACTAAATTAGTTTAATTTCAAATTAAAATAAAATAAAAGTTAAGTGAATAAAATAATTTTAAGTATAGAAATAGGTAAGCAAAAATGAGGAAATGCAAAAATTCACAATTTTTGCATTTTAGGGTTTTTGGGGATAAGCGACGTTGGGGTGAGGAGGCTCTTTGCGATCTGTTGCCACCATGTGATCCCTTCGGAAAACTCTTTGGTCATATCCCGCAGTGGGTATTCCGCAATGGGGCTTGGGTGGATGTATTAGCAAAACCTATTTTGGAGTGGCGTCGAGGACATCCGGCCAGGTTGCGATCTTCGTTCTTCAAGGGCTTCTTTGGGCCGCGACAGAATTTTCCGAGGCGTACGCAGTTACGTGGGATAGGAGGGTCTAGGAAAAATCCTCGGCTCAATCATAATCCTCGGTGAAACCCTGCTCGCGTGGCTCGAGCCGACACTATTGCTCCTGGTCTGGAACCTAAATTTGTTGACAAAAGTCCCTCTCCAAAGAAGGTTTGGTCTCCTATGCCGTGTATTTCTACGATTGATGCTCCTTTGGACAAAAAAGAAAGGGATTTGCATTCTTTGGTGGTTATTCTTCAGGTTTGGGGGGATAATGTTTTGCTTTCTAAACTCCACTATGAAATTCATTCTCTCTGGTATGACACGATATACTTTTAGGTTCTTTCTGCAAATACTTTCCTTGTCATTTTTGATTCTGTCGATGCTAAACAGAAGGCTCTGGAAAAATCCTACTTATTGTTAGGGCGTAATCTAATTTTTGTACAAGAGTGGAAACCATTTTTTTATGTTCCACAAGACCTGGTTAAGAATAAACCCACTTGGTTTTCACTCCTTGGCCTCCCCTTTGAATTTTCAGATTTAGAAATTTTGCAAAAAATTGGGGATTCCTTTGGGAAATTCTTACATTCACATTCAGTGTTTGAGGATGGGGTTTTCTTGGTGAAAATCTATGTCTTGCTTGCTCCTTCTGCTGTGATTCCTTCCAATTGTAATTTGAATTCTATTGACAGTATTTGGCATCAGCGTATTATCTGTGATTCTGATTGGTTTTCTAAGGCCTCGGTAACTATGGATGTTGGTCTTTTTGTTTCTCTTCGGGGTATCTCTTTTGCAGATAAGACCTTGCGTTCTAATGCTTCGAAACCTAAATCTATTCATTTCACTTCTAAAGTAGATAAGGTCGGTCAAGCTACTCCTCCTTTGCGAAATGATTTGGTAAATCCCTCAGTATTATAGAAGGATGGGGAAGGTGCGAGTTTGCTGGGTCTCCCTTCATCTGGGAAGGATGGCATGTTCAACTCTTTCCTGTTAGATGTCGGTCCGATGCCTAGCTATTTGGAATCTTTTCTTCCTGATGATGTTTTAATTTCTAAAGTCCAGAAAGTGGTTTTTGATAACAACATTACTTTAAACGCAAAGGTTACAGACAAAATTGTGGAGGCAATTGATCAAGATTTGTCCAAATTAAACTCTTCTCTGGTTATTCCCCCATCTGCCAATTCTTTTGAGCCTCTGTCTGATAAATCTCAGGATGTTGCAGTGATAGCTGGGGAGGGCATTGGGTTAGTAGGTATGGATCCTATGATTAATCATCCCCTATCCCCTATCCCCCCAACTGACAAATCCTCTAAGATCTTGTCTGATAAATTGCAAGATGTGGAAGTTTCTTTGGGTTTATTTGGGGAGGGATTTGGAATTTTAGGTTTGGATCCAATGATTAGCAAACCCCTACTCCAGTTTCCATTATCCCTTGTTTTACCCTCCCCTTCTCCTATGAAGAGGGGTAGGAAACCAAAAACTTTTTACACACAAAATGAAATTGATGCTGGTATTCAATCTACTCTCTTGAGTCCAAAATCAGGGTCTAGTAAAAAGAAATAATTTAGTCCACCTTTTACTCGGTCAGTGGCTTCCAAGCGGTGTCTAAAGTCTGAGCTGGAGAAGGTTGATCTAGCAATTGAGAAGAGGGGAGAGATTTCCTCCCCTTGAGGCTAATGAAGTTTGTATCTTGGAATGTTAGGGGGTTAAATGCCCCTAACAAAAGACGTCTCATTAAATCTCAGTTGGATTTAATGAGGTGTGATGTGTTACTTTTCCAAGAGTCTAAGTTAAATAGTCAAGGTGCTGATCGACTTTTTTCCAAATGGAAGTCTTGGAATTTTTGTGTATCTCCCTCGATGGGGGCTTCTGGGGGTTTGGCTTTCCTTTGGAAGGATTTGTCTGTTGATCTGAAACTGATTGCTTCTACCCCCTCCTGGATGCTGGCTCTGGTTAAAAGTTGTGTTTCGGATATCAAGCTCTTGTTGTTTAATGTTTATGGGCCAATATCTATCGGGGATAAGAAAGCTCTTTGGGATTCTTTATCTCTCATCTTATCCCCTCTTCTTGGCCAGCTTATAGTTGTTGGAGGAGATTTCAATGCCATTTCATCTGATGATGAGAAGTGTGGGGGAATTCTTCCTAACAAACATATCCTGGAATATTTTTCTGCTTTCATTTCAAATAATAATTTGGTGGATTGTAAGACTTTGAATGGGCCTTTTACTTGGACAAATAGGAGAAAGGACTTCTCTCAGATTGCTGAGAGACTCGATCATTTTCTGGTTTCAGATA
This sequence comes from Cryptomeria japonica, assembly GCF_030272615.1. NCBI lineage: Eukaryota > Viridiplantae > Streptophyta > Pinopsida > Cupressales > Cupressaceae > Cryptomeria > Cryptomeria japonica. The sequence continues at coordinate 7,965,009 of NC_081405.1, forward strand.
ACTGGATTTCCTCTAATGTGGATGTAGTTGCCTCAGTTTTTCCCTATGCTGGTTCTGATCATTTTCCGATTGGGCTATCCATTTTTGATGACAAAGCTCCTGGTCGGTCTTATTTTAAGTTTGAACCAATGTGGTTTCGTGATCCTTCCTTTTTATTTCTTTTACAATCTTGGTGGTCTACGGCTCCCTTTGTTCGTGGCTCTAGGATGTTTCGGTTCATTAAAAAGCTCTCTTTTCTTAAGCTTCAAATCAAGACATGGAATGTTTTGCATTTTAAAAACATTTTTTCTGAGAAAGCTAAGATTCAGGAAGAGATTGAAGCTCTTAATAACATGGTTATGATTGGTGGCATGGACTCTGCAACTTTCCAGAAGCATAAGTCTTTGAATTCACAATTAGAAGAGATCCTCTCTAGAGAAGAAATTTATTGGCATAAAAAATCCAGAGATTTATGGTTGAGTGATGGGGATCGTAATACCAAAATTTCATGCCTCGACCAAGTTGAAACATCAACGTTGTCGGATCTCTTCCATTCAGAATTCTGATGGGGTTGTTTTAACTGAAGAATCATATATAGTTAATGAAGGTGTCTGGTTTTTTAAGTCCTTTCTCTCTGAGGACTCGTATGTTTTTTGTGATAATTTTGCCTCTTTCATTCCTAAGCTTATAACAGCGGAGGATAATGCTATGCTCATGGCCCCCTTTTCCATTCAAGAGGTCAAAGATGTTGTCTTCTCTATGTCTCCTGAGAAAGCGCCTGGTCCTGATGGTTTTATTGCTCTCTTTTTTCAAAAATGCTGGTCCTTTCTTGGGGAGGATCTTCGTTTGGTTTTAGAAGAAGCTAGATGTAATCGGACTATGTTAAGGGAAGTCAACTCAACTCTAATTGCTCTTATCCCGAAGTCTGAGAATCCTGTATCTTTTATGGACTTTCACCCAATTGCGTTATGTAACTCCTTATACAAAATTATTACTAAGGCTATTTCTTTACGGCTTGCAAAGCTCATCCCTAGAATCATCTTGGATGAGCAGGGGGGGCTTTGTCCCTGGTAGAGAGACACCAGAAGGAACTATTGTGGCCCATGAAATTCTACACTCCATCTCTCAGTTATCTATTCTGGCTATGATTCTCAAATTAGATATGATGAAGGCTTATGATAGGGTAAATTGGCAGGCTTTATTGTCCATGCTCTCTAAATTTGGGTTTGGAGTAAAATGGGTTAAATGGATTCAGGTTTGTATTAGTACTACTAGGTTTTCAATATTATTGAATGGTTCCCCATGTGGTTTTTTTGCCTCTTCTAGAGGCCTTAGGCAAGGAGATCCACTATCTCCTTTTTTGTTTATCATTCTGGCTGAAGCCTTTAGTAGGGCTATTTCATGTGTCAGGGAGAGGGGCATGTGGAAGGGGATTTCCATTCCTCGTATGTCCATATCCCATACTCATTATTTCTTTGCGGATGATACTTTACTATTTGGATTAGCTTCTATGAGGGAAGCTCAGGTCATTAACAAGCTCATTTTGGATTATTCTTCATTCTCTGGGCAAAAGGTTAATCAGGCTAAATCTAAAGTTTTTTTCCTTAATGTCTCCCCTTTGGTGCAGTCCAAGTTGTCTCATTTTTGGGGTTTTTCGGTGGGTCAATTTCCTTGTAAATATTTAGGGTTGCCATTTTATACTGGCTCTGAGAAGCACAATTTTTGGGAATGGGTTTCTGGGGCTATCTCAGCTAAAATTCTTTCTTGGTCCCATAAGTGGTTAACTTTTTCCGATAAAATTGTACTTATTAAAGCAGTCTTAAATGCGATTCCTATCTACCTGTTATCCATTTTAAAGGCTCCAAAAAAAATAGTGGTGGCTCTTCATTCAATTGCGAGATCCTTTTTATGGAATAATAATGTTGATAAGACAAAAAGGATCTCCTTGTTCACCTGGGATAGGGTTTGTGCTCCTAAAGATAAAGGAGGTGCTGGGATTAGGGACCTTGGTAAGCAGAACTTGGCACTTGGTGCTAAGTTGGTTTGGAAATTTTTTAAACAGCCTACCTCTAAATGGGCATCCATTTTATCCGCTAAATACTTGCCTAATTGTTCTAAGGAGGCTATCTTCACTACTTCTACTCTTCCCAAAGGCTCTGTGATCTAGAATTTTATGTCTGAATGCAGATCTGTTATTTTTCTAGGTTTGTCTTGGCTTATTCATAATGGTCATAAGGCTAGGTTTTGGGATGAGGTTTAGAATGGCTTCCCTATTATGTCTAGTCTTAGGGACTGGTCATCCCTTATGCCCATCCTTAAATCCTCTTGGGGAATTTTTGTGGCGGATTATTTCTTTGTCGACTCCTCAGGTTCCTTGCCAATGGCAAAGTGGAAATCAATTGCTTCTCTTCTAGTGGGTTAGGACATTAAATCTGCATTTGAGGATAAGCTTAAGAAATGTCCATTACTCTTCTCGGGGAAGGATGATGAGCTCATCTGGACTTTTTCAAAATCTGGGGAATATTCGGTTAAAGAAGGTTATAATCTTTTATCCTTAGATGTTAAGAGGGAAGTTTTGCCATTTAAACTATTCTGGCATGCTGCTTGCTTGCCCAAAGCAGGGGCTTTTGCTTGGCTGGTTGTTTAGGATAGAATACTTACTGGTATGAGATTAGATAGGTTGGGTATTACTGTGGTTTTTCCTTTTGTTATGTGTGGAGGGTCTCTTGAATCAGTGGATCATCTCTTCCTACATTGTCCTTTTGCTACTCATTGCTGGAATTGGCTGTTTAGCAAGTTAAATTGGAATTCTGCTCTAAGTAAGGACCTTAGCTCTCTTTTTATGAGTTGGCCTCTTTTATATCCATCTACATTTTATGATTCTCTCTGGATTATTGCTCCCTCTATTCTAATCTGGAAAATATGGTTAGAAAGGAACAATAGGATTTTTAAGAATCCTCCCCGCTGCATGAGGTGCTCTGTGGTATTGAAAAGTTGATTTCCGAAACTGTTTTGGCTTTCATCTATCAAGGCTCTAGGTCGCATAATACTTACACTCCTTGGGATAATTGGGTGTCTAATAATTGGATAGCCTTGCAAACACTTCCTCAGAGTGGTGCATTTTTTCAGTCACGACCTCCAATTAGTAGAAAGGAAGTTGTTTGGTTGCCTCCTCCAGTTTCAAAAGTTAAATTGAATTTTGACAGTGCCTCTCGTGGTAACCCAGGTAAATCTGCTATTGGAATTGTGGTCTCTGATGATAGGGCGGCTATCATTACAACTCAATGTAAATGTATTGCTTATGGTACTAACAATGTGGCTGAACTGCATGCTCTTTCGGTAGGCTTGGATTTGCTTCTTTCATTACATTTGTTGGATGTTGTTATTGAGGGTGACTCTAAGGTAGTTTTCTACATGGTTACAAATCATTCTTCCGACTCTTGGTATTTAAAGTATTGGTTGAATAAGATTCTTGATCAGCTTGAGTTGTTTAATTCTTTCACTATGTCTCACTGTTTTAGAGAAGCTAATAAGGTGGCTAACTTCCTGGCTAATAAAGCTTTGGATGAGGATATCCAAGAATTGGTTGGGGTAGCCTCCGATTCTCTTCCTCCTCATCCGGTTTAACTGATATCAATTCGAATAGAGAAGTATGACCTTGTACCTTACCTGTAGTTTCATTCAGCAATGCAGTTTAAAGTAGTGGTATCCATTTGGGATATTACTTCATTATATCTGCATGTTTGTGTGTAACCTCAGATAGGGCTCGGGCCTTTCTTTCTATATAGGGTTGGTTTTTGTGTTCTATGGATGCTTTCTTATCATATCTTGTTGCCACTCTAAAGAATATTTACTCATGTACTCTTGTTGATGATTATAATTTGGAATGCAATGACTGCATTTCTATTTAATCACTATTCCCGTACATGTTGCTTTTATTGCAAGTATTGGTTGTGGTATTTTGGTGTGCGGGGGAGGTTTTTATTGTACGTTTGTAATCTTCTCTGAGTTTTTCATTATTGTCCTCCCTTGATGTTTGTATAGTTTTTCATCTGCTTTCCTCATATTCATTTTGTGGCAGTTTTTTGAGGGCTGTTGACATATTTTGCTCGTGTGGATATCTTGGTTTATTTATATTCATGATTGGCTATTTGTTTCATATGGATTGCCATCATTTTACATTAGGGTGGTGGCATGCTTCCATTTGCATTCACTTTTCATTTGTGCCACGTAATTTATTGTGCCGACCTTTTGTGGTTATGCTACTCCCTTATGATGAGTTTGTGTTCTTTTATTCTCCTCTCCTCGCTTGGCTTTGCATTGTCTTTTTTGATGGCATCCGTGGGCTATCGCATTCTGATGCCTCATAAACATTATGATTTCCAAGATTCTTTTGTTTTGGACGATGAAAAGCTTGGGCGTCTGTTTCACATTCATTCGGTGGATTTTTCTTTGGCTTTTCGCAAAGTTTTGGGAAAGCAATGGATTGCGGATAACTCAGGTTGTTTTCTTGTGGATATTGCTTCTCGGTTTCTCACTGTATGTATGGATGTGCTTCTAGATTCTGATATGGTTAGGGCAATCTTTGATACATACTTCAACCCCCATTTCTAAACTTCTGTTGATTTGGATAGTGCTCTCTCTAATTACCATTTTGAATTTGGTGATTTGATTATGTTGGTTTTATCTCTCGTTCTCAGTTATTATCTTCAGGTTGGCATGGGGAACTCCTTTCAATCTTAAGGAATGGTTTGATATCTAACTTATACGATGATACATTATTTGCTTTGGTTGTTAGACCATGTATTAGCAGACTATTTGGCTGCAGCTATCAATAAATTTGCAGGAATTCATTTTCTCTTAGAATCAATGTCCACTGTTCGCTCTTCGCTAGTTTGGGTTTCTCCTATTCAGATGGTGCCTCCTTCTTCTCGACCATTGGAAGGGCCTAGTTATTGGTCTTCTATTCCTTGACATCACGTTCCTGTGCTTTTGCACTTTGTTCATGCCTCTCAAAGCATTTGAGTAGGTGGTTTTGGTTTGCGGGTTCTTGAGCAGGGCTCTGGTTTAATCTGTCTTCTTCCTTCTTTTGGCAAGCTGAATTATTACTTTGTGGGAAATCTCCGGTGGATTTGTATGTGCCATAAGATATTATGTAAATGCTCTTTCACATGTGATCACATTTTTTAAGCGGCTGATTGTATATGTGATCGCATTTTTTAAGCGGCTGATTGTATATGTGACCGCATTTTTTAAGCGGCTGGTCTTATAAACTCTTAGTATAGGTTTATTTTATGAGCTATGACTGGAGGTTTTCTTCCTAGGGTTCTTTCCTCCGGTATGCTCTTTGAATCCTGTGTAAAAAGAAAAAATGATAAATAAAATTTAGTGGAGTATTCCTCTTTTATAAAAAAAAAAAAAATAATATTTATATTATTATAGAAATAATATAAACATTATTCTAACGTATTTATATTATATTTAGTTGATAATAATTTTTCAAAGGGGTGAATATTATAATTATTAATGTCATAATTAATTTATAATTATTAATCTAAAATAATAATTACTAAATTTTTAAAAACATTTATTAGAAATGAAATTAAAAATAGTAAACAATTTATGTGTATATGTATGTATATATGTGTGTTGGGAGGGTAGGAGGAGGTCGAGGGGAAAAGAGGGTGGGTTAAAGATATTTAAATTATGTTTATTATTATTTATATAATTTAATATTCAATATTATTATATATACATACATATATAATCAACCAACTGAGTTCATGGGTGATTAAAAACTTGCCAGACAATGTTCCCAAGGAAAGCCTTCACAAGATCAAGCTCCATAAATATTAACAAAAAAGAGTTTTGAGTAAAATTTGCGAAGAGGTAGAGCCAACCATCAAAATATGCTTGAAAATTTTTCTATTAGATTTAAATATCGATTTACACCAAAATTGTATAGGAAGATAAGGCAAACAAACCCAAATTGATAAAATGTTAGTACACTTATTCATGGAGTTGAACAAAGTCTAAGGTTGAACAAAAAGGAAATGGTGACCCCAATACCAAACATACTCTACCAAAATATTATTCCTATCCTTCAAGTAATCAAATCCCCACCATAAAGAAACCCTTGGTAGAGGGGTGCTTCATTGTAATATTGTGATATTGCATCTTGCCTTGGAGAAGTGTTCTTCAGTCTGCAAACCATTGTATCTTGGCCTAAGGTAGTGCACCTTAGGCTGCAAGTCTAGGTGTTAGTGAGCTTTCTTGGCAGTGAACCTAAAACAAACATTGTAATTTACTTGTTTCATATATTGTGAGTTGATCCTCACCATTTCTTTTTCCCCATTGGGTTTTCCACATAAAATTTTTGGTGTCCTTGTGTGATGAATGTTTAGTTATGTTCTTTAATTTTGCATATCGAAATTTAATGTTGTAAGTATTAACAAATAGATGAATTTAAGTTTATCCTGATTCATCCCCCCCTCAACATCTAGGGTGTGTTCAACATAAATAAGGTTGCACAAGCCAAGGGAGTCAACTTTATACGAAAAAAGTTGGGATCCCAAAATTCCAAACATGACAATAACAAACAACTACAACAAACCACTATGTGGCGAGAGCGAACCCGATTAAGGGAAAACCATGGTGGGAACCTACCCACAATGAGATAATACCCTGTTAGGAGTAAATGTGAATATTACAATGGGAATGCACATGCATTCAGGCACACTACCTAGAGCTCATTGCTCAAAATAAGAAACCTAGAAAGGCTACAACCTTTAGGGAAGGCTTACTACCTTACACGAAGTCTCCCTGAATTACAAAAACATTCAAACTACAATCCAGATTACATGAACTGTGAAAATAGCATCTGCAAATGCTTGAGTACAGTTCCAGTTAAGCACACAGTCTACTCTGTAACACTCCTCTTCTCCACACTTCCAAAGGATCAAATCACTTGTTCGCACATCCAACTCGATCATTCACTCGCATATACAATGCAAACACTCAGAGACATATATCTTACATGATTTACATATATTTATACAAACCCTTCAACCTATACTTCAAGGTTGACTAAACCCTCAATACAAATTATAAAATAAGATCCTCACATGCTACAACAATACATGCAGACAAAAACAATGTGAGCGAAGACATAGTCTAGACCCAAATCAATAACGCAAACATGCAACACCTCCAACAATCATGCCTCGACCATCCACAACACGCTACAACCACCAAGAATATTGCATAACACAAAGAACATCACTGTGTTGGCATATGTGCAAAGTATGTTGACATGATGATATTGTGTTGTCATTGATGTCAATATGCTAAAGAGTGAACCGGTAATTTGTTGAAGAGTGAACCGGTAATATGTTGAAGAGAAGCAGTTTATTGAAGTTAAGCAATTGGCAAAGTGAACCGGTATATGTGCAAAAGGTGAAGCGGTACGTTTGTCCAAGTGAACCAGTATATGGAATGTTTTCTATCAAGATTTAATATGGTATGACTACCGATTGGTAGTCCTAGCCTCGGGGTTTCCGGTTGAAGTGTTTCGAGCCTGTGTGATTCAACTGATGGCATTGTGTGATGAGTTAGCATTGTAATGGAGATTAGATCATGTTGCCATGTTAGTCTCATCCATGTGAAGGATCTTGCATGAAGGGGGTTGATCCTATCTACCTCGGGAATGTGTGAAGTCCCTGCAAACGGTGAAGAACGTGTGATGGGTTATCGCCTCCAAGAAGCGGTGAAGAACGAACGATGGAGATTGTCTTTAGATCTGTTCAAAACCGTTGTATTCAAATGCAAAGTGTTCAATGGTCTAGATGGAATCGACTAAATTGCTCAACCTAAATGTTTAGGGTTTAGGGTTTATGCTACCGACCTATCTGTTTCCTATAAGGTCAATGTTGTGTTTCATGTTGTTTTTGTTGGCAAATGTTGTGTGCGTATCTAAGTGGAGAGATATGTGATTCTTGCTAGACCAAATATGAGAATTGATACCTGCAAAGTGTGTGTGCAGAAGGAAGGAACTAAAATGGATCTGCATTGGCATTGAGTGCTATTACCAGATCATTGTAATACCTGTTGATCTCTAATCACTTCAACAGTTGGAAATTCCCTTAACAAGGTAGCTTTAACCAACTTGCTGCAAATCCTTTAATAGGGTGATTCAAAGCCATTGAGTTCATAAAATCCTCTAACAAGGTAACCTTTAACAGGGTTTAACCCTTAATAGGGTATTCTAGCCATCCCTTAACCGGGTGATCCCTAACAGGATAGGTTCCTAACATAACCTATTGTAACAGTCTTTAACTGGACCAGGCTCCTAATAGAGCAGACTTATAAAGAGTTCAAAAACAGCTTGTGGGTATTCATCCCCAACGTGGTTTTTCCCAGTTGGGTTTCCACGTGAAAAATATGTGTGTCATGTGTGATGCCTCTTTCATGTGATGCTTTGTTATTTCCTGTTTAGTGGTGAATCATGTTGTTCTAGTAAATTATTGTATCTCTGATGATAGATTATCTGTTTGTGCATAAGGATGAAGTGGAAATGAGGGAGTAGATTGTATGGAAAGCTAAGTGTTGCAGGTTTATGTCTTTCACAGTCTCATTATGTTTAACCGGTAGTAATCTGGTTTAGACTGGTATTAGTGTTTGTCTATCTAGTGCACTGTTTGCAGTCAAACCAATTCAGGAAAAGTTTTTGTGTCTGTACTGATTCACCCCCCCCTCTCAGTACCGGTTTGGTACTCACTGTTCATCATTGAGTTATCACACTAGACTAGGAAAATATGTAATAATGAACACAATAATCAATATAAACCACCAATATGCATAGAACATGATCAAAAGACATTCACAAGCAACATGAATTACATCACAACAACCACAACAACTCGAATCATCAGAATCATCATCATCTCTCTACCGAAGCTCAAGAACACCAACATAACTGACTATCAACCTGAAAGATCTTCTTGTGGATATCTAAATCATGTACCAAGATAACTGAGGACACACATCAACATCCAAAACACATTCCACACATCCATAACCAAAGATATAGCAATCCCAGAGCAATACAAGCACAAACTAGAATACCAGATAACATGAACAATTGCATAACATCCTCAATACCAAATCTCATAACTTGATCAAATTATCATGCGAAACTCTATAAATGGGAATGAACCATCTACAGATTACATACCAGAAACCCTTTAAACCACATCAGCTCATCTACAATACATAGGATAAACCAACTCATTTAGTCAAACTGCAACACTGGAATAAAAAAAAAAAGTCCAACAATCTCTTCATCAACAATATCCACATATGTCACATATGTTGAAATCAATGACAATACATCAATGACAACATATCAGCCAGTATCCAACAATCTCCCCCTTTGGCATTGATGACAACATATGAATGTGAAAAACAATCAATGCAGAGAAAGAAATCAACACATAGCAATCTCCCTCAAAATCACAAGGATTAGCTCTAAATAACTCAAAATATTTTGAGGTTTCTCACATGCTTCTCTCCCCCTTTGACATCAATGACAAAGGCTCAGGAATCAGACTTCTCTCCCCAAAAATTTGAACATCTGAACCACCAACATTGACACTGACTACTCTCCCCGAGTAGTAGCCGCACTCATCAATTCAGAGCAAAACCATATTTTTGCGAAGTTCACCAGACTGATGCAAATCCATGCACCTTAGTTCTCATTAGGAGGGGAAATTACCTCTAAATTCTCTCTGAGATACTCAAAAGTATCTTTAGGCAAAGGCTTCATAAAGATATCTGCAATATGTTCCTTTGTTGATACATACTCCAATCTGACTTATTTCTTGTTCACCTTCTCTCTCAAGAAATGAAACTTGACTGATATATGCTTTATCTTGGAATGCAACACCAGATTCTTTGAAATATTGATAGCATTTGAATTGTCATAATATATAGAAATAGGCTCATCATAAATAGCTTCTATATCCTTCAACATCTGTTTCATCCAAATTACCTAAGTACAATGGCTAGCAATAACATTGTATTCAGCTTCTGCAGTAGATAAAGTGATGCATGAGCACTAGTTAGTTCTCACCGGTTTGAGCAGTTAGCAGTGAATTGCTTGGAGATCGTGGCATTTGTTTATGTTTGAGAGTTTAGAGTTGTGGATTTGGATTTATTCCCTTGAGTTTGTTGTCTTTATCGTGTTCGAGATTCATGGCATTTGGATTTGATTCCGATGAGATATCAATTTTGGTATTGGCCTGGTTGATATGTCCTTACTGGTTAGTCTTGTAGTGTGTTGAGCGAAGTTGAATCAGGCTATGGTTGATTTCCTAGACTTGTGGATTGTTGAGTTATGTTTCTTGTGCCTTGTCAAATGTTCCCAAAGAACCACGTGATGTTTTATGCACTTTAGAGATGTTCTTAGTGATTTGAGCTGGCATGTTACCATTAGTATGTTTCATTATGAACTGGTTGGTCTTTGGGTAGTCTTGATCAAGTTGTTATTATTTGCGGACGGTATAAATAAAAGTTTTGTGAATCATTTGGGAGGACATAAGACATGACATAGAAGAAAAAAGTTTGAGATTGAGTGAAGATGTAGAATCAGCGAGATTCTGGTCTGGTAGGACTAAAGTCGGAAGGGCTGAGGTCCGAATTAGGGTTGAACTGATAGACTGTTATCGGAGGCCGATTTGATGTGTAGATGATCAACAGATCTTATATTTGTGTTGTAAGCATTTTTTGTATCCTGGACTGCGATCCAACATGTGGCATATGTAATTCATCGATCTGTTATAAGAATTGTTCATACTGTTTACCAGTTATGTATTCTATGGTGTTATCGGTTGTTCTTTTTACTTTATCTAGTGTTGTGTTATCAGTTATTGATATATCTTGCATGGTGTTTGTGTTAGGCTGCAAGGATGGGACGTCCTTCATTGGATCTCCCTGCCTTGACTGCATCAAATGGTATCAGAGTTGGTTTGTGAACCTGTTGTTGGAGAGAGTGCTGATTGTGTACCGGTTGGTTGGAAAGGAAGTTGAGGTAGCTTGTGGACTTGTTTAGATCGCCAAATGTGAGGCAAAGCAAGGTTTGTAGGTAGACCGTCAATCCTAGAGCTTGAGCTTGAGGTAGTTAGTGGATGGAGACTTGAACATATCGCCGATTGAGGCAAGCTGCAGAGTGGACTGATAGATCACAAAGGAGAGGCAACTAGAAGCTGTAGTCAAATCGCCAAACCCCTAAGGCAATTTCAAGTACCTACTGACCGATCTCTGAACTAGATCAAGTGATGGGACTCACTTTTCAATTAACCCCGAGAGTCTGATGCAGGAGCACTAGTGTATTTCTTACCGATTTGAGTAGTTAGCAGTGGAATTGCTTGGAGATTGTGGCATTTGTTCATGTTTGAGAGTTTAGCATTATGGATTTGGATTTATTCCCTTGAGTTCATTTTCTTTATCTTGTTCGACATTCATGGCAATTGGATTTGATTCCGGTGAGATATCAATTCCAGTAGTGGCTCGGTTGATATGTTCTTACCGATTAGTCTTGTAGTGTGTTGAGTGAAGTTGAATCGGGTTGTGGTTGATTTTCGAGACTTGCGGATCATTGAGTTATATTTCTTGTGCCTTGTCCGATGTTCCCGAAGAACCGCATGATGTTTTATGCACTTTGGAGATGTTCTTAGTGATTTGAGCTAACATGTTACCGTTAGCATGTTTCATTATGAACCGGTTGGTCTTTGGGCTGACTTGATCAAGTTGTTATTATTTAGAGATGGTATAAATAGAAGTTTTATGAATCATTTGAGAGGACAAAAGACAGGTGATAGAAGATAGAAGTTCAAGATCGAGTGAAGATGTAGAACCAGTGAGATTCTGGTCTGGTAGGACTAAAGCCAGAAGGATTGAGGTCCGGATTAGGGTTGAACTGGCAAACTATTAATGGAGGCCGATTTGATGTGTAGATGATTTGCGGATCTTATATTTATGTTGTAAGCATTGTTTGTATCCTGGACTGTGATCCAACATGTGGTATATGTAATTCATTGATCTGTTATAAGAATTGTTCATACTGTTTACCGGTTGTTCTTTCTACTTTATCTGGTGTTGTGTTAGTGGTTACCGATATATCTTGCATGGTGTTTTTGTTAGGCTGCAAGGATGGGATGTCCTTCATTGGATCTCCCTACCTTGCCAACATCATAAAGAAATAAAATTTTGTTTCTTACTTGCCCAAGGAACCAACTTCTTTCCCAAAAAGAATGCACCACCTATAACGCTCTTTTGGTCATCAACATCACCTACCCAATCAGTATATGTAAAAGCACTCAAAGTAAAGTCATCATTTTTAGAATAACACAAACCAAAATCAACTGTTCCTTTTAAATATCTGAATATCCTTTTTATAGCAGTAACATGTGATTCCTTAGGATTAGCTTGAAATCTAGAAACATGACATACAACATTCATTATATCAGGTCTAGACTGAGTCAAATATAACAAACCACCAATCATGGATCTATATCTGGTTTGATTAGCTTTTAGAGAGTCATCATCCTTTGTCAGCTTACATCTGGTCACCATAGGTGTACCAACAGGTTTAGAATCCTCAAAACCAAATTACTTCAACAGTTCCTTCACATACTTAGACCGAGATATGAAAATTCCTTTATCCAATTGAGTAATTTGCAATCCCAAAAAGAATTTCATTTCACCAATCATAGACATTTCAAATTCATTATGCATCTCTTCAGAAAATTTCTTACATAGACAATCATTTCCTCTAAAGATAATGTCATCAACAAAAAATTCAACAATCAAAATATTATTCTAATCAATCTTGAAATAAAGATTATTGTCAGTGTAGACACCTAAAATTGTCCCGTCTAATTAAATAAATATTTTTATTTATTTAATTATTTATCCCAAGTCTTCTATTAATTAAATAAATTCTTATTTATTTAATTAATTCATTAATCCTCTTCTAAGCCTTTCCTCATTTAAATAAATACTTCAATTTATTTAAATTGTCCTTTTCCTAAATTAAATAAATATTTTATTTATTTAATTGATCCCACTTCCTCTATTAATTAAATAAATCTTTATTTATTTAATTAATTCATTAGCCTTTTCTACCCATGACACATGTCATTCATCTCTTAATTCTTCTCTTACCTACCCCCCTTATCATTTAATTATTTCCTCTACCTACCCTTTAATCCTAGCCGACCATTTATCCTTTTCACCTTTTAATCTTATCCCTCCATTTCCTAAAGTGTCTTCCATATAAGAGGATACTCTCCTTCATTATCAACCCTAATGATTGCGTCAATCAAGCCTTCTTGTGATCAAACTATGAACCACAATCTGTTCTTTGTTGAGCTCTTGTGCACATATAAAATCTGAGAGCAAATATATCAAACAAGATCAATGGAGATAGGAGACAATGGAGATTGAAACCCTACTTGACATGTGAATGGTAATATTGTTTTATTTTGTTGATTTACATGATCTTAGGTATCTCTATTAGTATTGGTGAATGTTTCATTATAGGACTTGGATTGTTTGTGGTTGGATCTTTATGGTTTTACAATAGTTTATCATGATCACTTTTCACCATATACAATCAGTAGTACCTTTTTTGAATCCAATCTTCATCAAATAATTATCCAATCTGGCATACCAGGCTTTAGGGGCTTGCTTCAATCTCGTAGCATCATAAAATTGCGACCTTACAAATTTTGACCATATTTGGGTCTTCACATTGGTGAAATGAATCCCTAAGCCTGATTGGAGACCCGAGACATGTTTGCACCTCTCGAAACATACATTTCCTCGCATCCTACATTGCTTGTTCCTACTCTCTGTCCTAAATTAGGTCATTACAGGGGTGTGGCGCCCTTGTCCTTGCCCTATTTTGGGCCCCCTCCACTTAAATCCTGCATTGGGCTTATAAAATGTGTAGCGGAAAAAGGTTTTCTATGTTGGACTAAGACGGAAAATCAGTCAAATAAGCGAGTATATAAGACACATTTTCCCCTCCTATTTGCATAAGTCAATAAGTCAATGAGTTCAATAAGTTCAATAAGTGAAATTTGACAAATAAGTGGCAATTGCGATCCTAAGCAAAATTTCATTCAAGCATTCAAGCATCCTTTCAAGCATTGAGTATCTCATGTCTCCTTTCAAGGCTAGGTGTTGCATTCGAGTCAATGAATCAACCAATGAAGAGGAGATCCCTATCAACATTCAAAGATTTCAACTTCACATATCCTTTCAAACAACTCTATCTACATTTCAATTGTAGCCTCTCTTGAGGTGAATTCTACTTCAGTCATTTACTTTCATTTACTTGCAAGTACTTTTCATCATTTGGTTAATTCCAAAACTGGGGTTTAATCGAAAGGCAAACCCCAATCCCAACAACATTTCCTCTCTTTTCTGTGTGTAGGTTGCAGGTGTGTAGCTGTATTTGCAGGTTTAGGCTTCATTTTTCAAAGATAGAAAAACCCTTTTTGGTGTGTGGATTTTTCAGAGGACCAAGTACACTTTCAAATCAGTCCTGACAACTTTCGCTCAAATTTACAAGGGAGCTTCATCTCGGAATTTTACTGCTAATTCTAGGTGCACAACTTCATCCTGCATTTTTATCTCAAGTTATAATCATTTCTTTACCATCTTTACACTTAGTCTCAATTCACTTAATTTATCTTATCCATTCTAAAAGAGGGGTTACTTTTACTTTCCAAATTCATTGCCAATTCACTTAGCATTCGATCTCTCTCCATTGATATGGGATCTAGTGAATTCAACCCCCTCTTTTAAATGTAATGTGTGAAAGAGGTTGAAGAGGATCCTTTGTGAAACTTTCACTCCTTTCTTGAGGAGAGTAAAGATTTCCACTTTATTTCCTTATCACCCCCTTTTCCACCATTACAAACCCATACAATGCTTTCTTCAACCGACAAACCATGTCCTTTTCATCTGTCAGCTGAAATCCATCTGGTTGCTAAATGTAGACTTCTTCCAATTCTCCATTAAGAAAGGATGATTTGACATCCATATGATAAACCTTGAAATCTTTGTGAGCAACATAGGCAAGAAATAATCTAACAGATTCAATTCTAGCTACCGGAGCAAAAGTATCCTCATAGTAAATTCCTTCCATCTATGAATAACCTTTACAAACAAGTCTAGCTTTATTTCGGATAACTTCATCCTGTTCATAAAAACTTATTCTAGAATACCCATTTAGTTCCATTTACATTATTATCCTTAGGTCTAGGAACAAGAATTCATGTATTATTTTTCTCAATCTGATTCAATTCTTCTTCCATAGTTTTAATCCAATTTTCATCTTTGCAAGCTTCATCAACATTCTTAGACTCAATCTTAGAAATCAAACAAATTTATTCAGCAAGTCTTCTTCTAGTCATCACACCTTTATTCTTATCACTAATAATCTAATTTTCTGAATGATTCAACCTTACATACCTAGGAGTTTTAGGATTTTCTTGAATTCCAAGTTCTTGAACTCTTTCTTCTGCATTAACATCTACAATTTCTCCTTGATTCTCTGTCTTTTCTGGATCAACCTGAACTTGATTCTGCACTAGCTTCCCTTTATCTGAACTAGCATCCTGATCATCAGAATCATATCCACAAGATCTAATCTATCTTATATTACCTTCATCAACCTTCACATTACCACTTTCAACCATCTTTCTCAATCTTTTATTATAACACTGATAGGCCTTACTTTTAGTAGAATAACCAAGAAAGTTTCTTTCATCACACCTAGCATCAAACTTTCCAAGATCTTCATCTCTTTTGATATAGCATTTACTACCAATTTTTTTGAAATATCTAACAATAGGGGCATGACCAAACTATAACTCATAAGGAGTTTTACCAGTATCACCTTTGACATTTACTCGGTTAAGAGTATATACAATAGTACTCACAACTTCTCTCCAAAATATATGTGAAACATTTCCTTTAATTATCATGGTTCTAGCAGCTTCTTGAATTGTTCTATTCTTCCTCTCCACAACACCATTCTGCTATGGTGTCCTAGGAGCAGATAACTGTATCTTAAGTCCATGCTCTTCATAGTATGCATTAAACTCACTGGAAGTGAATTCTCCACCTCTTTCAGATCTTAGACACTTCAACTTCATTCCAGTCTTAGTTTCAACTCTAGCTTTGAAAATCTTGGACTTCTCCAATGCTTCAAACTTCTCCCTTAAGAAGGTAATCCACATCATTCTTGAATAGTCATCAATCAACAACATGAAATACCTATCACCCTACAAGCTTCTCACTCTAGAAGGACCACACAGATCAATATGCACAAGATCCAACAATCCATTAGAATTATACTTTTTGCTCTTATAAATAACTCTTGTTTGCTTCCCTAATTGACATTCCTTACATATCAGATTAGAAGGCTTTATTAACTTTGGTAGATCTCTTATTTCCTAAGTAGAACATATCTTAACCATGCAATCAAAATTTACATGACACATCCTTTTATGCCATAACCAAATTTCATCAATTTGAGCAATCAGACAACTTTTACCACCAACATTCAAGTGAAAGATATAACCTTTATTCTTTGTACCTAATGCAATCTCAGTTCCAGAGCTACTAAAGATCTCACATTTTCCATTCTTGAATTGCAAGTTATATCCCTTATCAACCATATGACCAACACTCAAAAGATTATGCTTTAAACCTTCAACATACAACACATCATCAATATTATTCATACCATCAAGAGAACTAGAACCTCTACCATGGATTAGACAAGCTTTGTTATCTCCAAATCTTACTATACCACCATCATACCTTTCCAAGTTCATAAATTTACTCTTATCACCTATCATATGATGAGAGCAACCACTATTAATTACCCATTCATCTTTCTCCTCAACTTTAGCAGCTAAAGCATTCTCTTCATTAGTGCAGCTTGTAGAATATGTAGTTACAAGATCATCTTCCTTGATAGCAATGAACACAAATTCATCTCCTGAATTACCCTTATCCGACTCATCATCTATCACACCTTCATCAACAACATAATAACACTTCTTCTGGTATTTAGGCTTATATGGCTTAAATGGCTTCTTAGGATTTCTATCTGTTTCTAGACACCTTGATGCAAAATGTCCTATCTTATTAGCATAGCCCAATTTATTTTTTCATTTTTAACCGTAGCCCAATTTATTTTAACAAGGAACTAGTTCCAACAATATTCTACCATTGGACAACTGAATAGAAGTTGATTTTCCATTTATTCATCTGCACAACACATAACACAGCGGTTGGGGCCCGAGATGCAAATAATTTTAAGTCTCTCACCCATTAGGATTCTACTATGTAGGGCAATCCACAAAAATCCCCTGCTTTTGGAAGTATTTTGTGATTCCAGCATAATTTATGTGGCCAAGTATTATAGGAACCCCTTTGTCTTTGAACTTCATACCCAAGTTTGGAGCTGTACACCCTAGATTTCGACGCACACCAAAAGATGTTGTCTTCTTTGCCAGAGTCTGGTATTTTCTTGTCTTTTATTGCTTTCCACAATTTTTCACATAATGAAGGATTTCCAATATTGATTTTCTTCCATATTCTTAGACCATTATTGTCTATTTGGTTTTCCATGTAATTGCATACATGTTGCCCTTTGCAGTTTTCCACCATGTCTACCCACCCCTTATCTTCAAAGGATTCCGATAGAGATGGAAACCCATCCCATGAGTCTCTCCAAAACACCGTAGTTATACCATTACCAATTTGCAATGAGATATGCTCTGTGATAATGTGTCTGCAATCCCATAAGAAGTTCCACATAGCCAAGCCCCTTTCAGTATTTGCTATAGTGAGAATTTGGTTAGGGTCTTCTGAATCTAGATATTTCTTTTGGAATAGCCTGCACCACATTTTTTGAGGCTCCTTGCACATCTTCCAGGAAAGCTTAGCACCAAGGGCAAAATTTTGTAGTTCCATTTTCCTAAGGCCAACACCCCCATCTTCCTTAATTAGGCATAGAGTATCACAATTGATAAGCGGAATTTTCCTATTGTCTTTAGCTCCATCCCACACAAATTTCTTAAGTAAATTATTTAGACTTTTTCCAACAGTGAACAACATTTTGAAACATGACATACTGTATATTGGAATGACTGATAAAACTAGCAAGTCTACTTGCTTGGGTCAGCCATCTATTTTTCTAATTTTCTGATTTAGATTGGCATGATTTAATAACATCTTCCTAGATTTGGGATTGTCTGCATCCTTTGCTAATACAAACCCCTAAGTATTTGATCGGGAGCTCTGCAATGTTTATATCCATGAGTTGTGCAATTCTACCTTGAGCCTGCCTATTGGTGTTAAAGAAGAGCAGCTGGGATTTACCTTTATTCATAGCTTGGCCCGATGCCATTGTGTACTCCTCAAGTGTGCTCTTAATGCCTTTATCTTCTCGGATGGAAGCTTCACCAAATATGACGGTATCATCAACAAATTGGGAATGTGTAATTGCCTCAAATTGCTCATGAACTTTGATTCCTTTCCAAATGCCTTCATTATGCCTCTTTTTTATTAGTCTCCCCAAAACTTCCGCCATGAGAACAAATAGTAAAGGAGATAAAGGGTCCCCTTGTCGTAGACCATTTGTGACTCCAAAATACCCACTCAAATTACCATTTATAAGAATTGAAAATTTAACTGTGCTAATGCAAAATTTTATGCATTCAATCCATTTTTCTGGGAAACCAAATCTATCAAGGACATGAAAAAGAAAATTCCAAATCACCTTATCATAGGCTTTGGCAACATCAAGTTTAATAACCATACCTTTTATTTTTTCTTTATGGAGTGAGTGTATGATTTCTGATACTAGGATGATGCTATCTGCAATTTCCCTACCCAAAGTAAATACATTCCGATTTTCAGAGACTAGCTTTGGTAGCAATACCTTCAATCTTTTAGCCATTGCCTTGGATATTATTTTGTAGATGGTGTTGCATAATGAGATTGGGCGGTAATCAAACATGGTGTCACAGTCCTATTTTTTAGGAATAAGACAGATAATGGTGTGGTTAATCTCTTTCACAAACTTATTCTTTTTCCAAAATTCTTCAACCACATTTCATATATCCTTTCCCATGAAATCCCAACATTTTTGAAAGAGCTCTGCCATAATGCCATCAGGTCTAGGCGACTTATGTTGATGAAGTGAGAAAGTGGCCTTTTTAATTTCCTCCAAAGAATAAGGATCAAGGAGCATGTCGCGATCAGAGCAGGAAATCTTAATGACTTCCTCAACAATTGGAATTGCGCCCATATTTTCTTCCTCAGAGTTGCCCAATATTTCCTCAAAGTAATTAAGAGCAATTTTCTCCACATCAGTATTCGAAGTTTTTAAAATCCTGTTCTCATCCTTAATTGAGCATATCTTATTATTGATCCTTCTAGCTTTAGATGAAGCATGAAAAAATTTGGTATTGAGATCCCCCTCGGCAATCCAAAGTTCCCTAGATTTATCTTTCCAATATAGTTCCTCCCTCTTCAAAATTTCCAAATACTGTGCTTTAAGTGTTTTCTCTAATTCAAACTCCACATTGGTCATGCCAAATCGCATTACCTTATTACTGATCTCTTCTAATTTTTCCTTGATTCTAACTTTCTCAACAAAAACATTTTTGAATGAGTTCTTGTTCCAATCCTTAATTTTGTTTTTCAGGGACTGAATTCTTTTGATAAACTTAAAGCTAGGGGAGCTAGAGTATATGTTGCCTTCCTGCCACCAGTTTTTCATATTGTCAAGGAATTTTTCATCCCTCCACCACATGCTTAAGAATTTGAAGTAGTTCTTATGATTTTGATTATCCCAAGCAATGTATAATGATAGTGGTAGATGATCTGAGCCAATTTGAGGCACAATTTCAGTTTCTAGAGAGTAGTTGCCATTTATCCACCATTCCCCCACCAGGAAGTGATCCAGTCTTTCTGATATATTGACAAATTTTATCCTTCTATTAGTCCAAGTGAATCTTCCATTCTTTGGTATGATATCTACTAGTTTGCAATTAGATACAAATTCTCGAAAATCATCCATCACTTTTGAGGGCTTTCGGAGACCACCCACCTTCTCATCAATGTCCAAAAGAGCATTGAAGTCACCAGCAACAATGACCTTATGACAATCCAACTGACTAGCTTGATTGAAGACCTCATTCCAAAATTTTAGTTTTTCCTTAGTCTTAATGGGTCCATAAATGTTAAATAATGGATAGGAGATATTGGATTGCTTGCAAACAATGATGCATGCCATCCAGTGATCAAATGAAGCAATGGGATGCACATCTATTTTGGAGGGTTTCCACATGATTCCCAAGCCCCTAGTTGAGCCCCTGGCATCTTGAAAAATACCTTCCCACTTATAACAATATTTGATGAACTCGACCGCCTTTTCCTTACTTAACTTTGTTTCCTGTAGAATATAAACCTCCGAATCAAGCTTGGACAAAGTTCTTTTGACCAGGCATTTTTTGTCAGGAGCCGAGAGGCCCCTGACATTCGATGAAGTGAGCCTCATCTTCCCCCAAGGGAGGGCTTACCTCCCTTGACAGGATTCAATAATTTCATCATACTAACAATGCACTTCTCATTTGCCCTCTGCTCCCTAACCGTTTTGTGAGTTTTCCTCCCTCTTGTGCCTTTTTCTCTTCCAAGGATGATATTTGTAGATTGGCTGATGTATCTTGGATCCACAGTATTCAAACCATCACCATCACTAACCGGCTCAGATGTATCTGAATCTGACTCCTACAAAACCTCCTCTACAGGGGGATATTCAATTGGATACAACAATGTGTCATTACTTGGGATGAGGCTACCATCCAATGGGATGTCTTGAGTGGGAATCTCCGAGCTTATATCTTGGTTAGCACCACTTTTGATGGATTTGGGGCCTTCTAAAAGTAGGGTTTCAGGTTCCCAAATTTTCTCTTTAGCCTTCCATACTTGTTTTGGTTTTTTGTGTGGGCGCTTAAAGGCCTTTCTTACAAACAATCTACATTTGTCGGTACTATGAAATTTATTTCTGTATCAAGAGAAAACACCAATTTCTTTTTCAACTTCTATGTGTTGTTTCCAACTGGCATCCGCAGTGAGTAGCATAACAAAAGAGGGTATTGTCTTTATGGCTGCTAATTTGAGTCTAGCGTAAGTGTATAAATCTCCCTCTACAATCTCTTCGTCAATTTCCAATAAAGTGCCAAGGGATCTTCTGATCATTTCCAAACATGCCTCGCTCCAATATTCTATCGGAAGGTTGTATAATAGGATCCATACTAGTTTATCATAAACCGCCAACGATGTGGGGTCAAAGTTTGAAGTCGAGGGCTGAATATATAGAGGATGCTCATCTAGGAACCAGTTTTGAAGGCTAATGATATGGTCTCTATCATCTTTATTGGGAAAAATGGCAACGAAGAAGCCCTTGGGTAGGAATTTTATCATTATGTGCTTCCCCCAATGTTTCAATATCCAGGCGTGAATTTCTTTTCTTGATAGTTTTGGCCCTATAAATTTTGCAATAATCGCATGTCGATCGAAGATCAATTTTTCATTTTTGATACTTTCAGTTAGGTCAATTCAATACCACATGTAAAAGAATCCTTTCCTGCATCCTTGTGATGATTCAAATTCCCACCGATGTTATCATTTCTTTCTTCAGACTCAGCCTATTTAATGCCATGTTCATCCCAATCGACTTCCAGTGTTCGCTATTTGACAGGTTTTCTCAGGCTCACGTCCTCTGCATCATCATTCTGCTTATCGCAAGCGGCCTTCTGTGTTTCGCTCTCCATATTTTTTGATCGAACGGGATATTATTGGTCATTGTTTCTTCTAGGATATGTTTTTGTCATTGATGTCAATATATTCTTATGAATTGCTTTGGTGTTTGTAGATTGGGAAGATCTTATGATTCGGTTTTGTAGTTTTGTTTTGTTGATCACTGTTTTGCAGAGTTCAATATTTCCTCCGATATATTCCGGTGTGATCAAATCTTGTGTTGTGATTTTGGGATATTGTTTGGGATGGTCTTGTGTATCTTCATTTTAGATGGTTCATGATTTGGTGTTCCGCAAGTTATCTTTCTTCATGACAGTTGTTGTTGTTTGAGTATTCTTGAGTTTCAGATGTTGATCGATGAAGATTTGATAAGTGGTGTTGGCACAATGGTTCCTAGTGATTCTAACATGCTTGCTAGTGTTTCCTGATCATGTCCTATTTGTTTTGTCGATCCGCATTGATCTTTGTGCGAGTTTTTGGTGATTTTGCTGAACCAGTGATGATTTTCATGTTATGTGGTTTTCCTGGTGATGTAGCCTGTTGCGGCTGATCTTGGCATGATTTCTGGTGGATTTGAGGATTTGAGAATTTGAATTAGGTCCATGTTATGTCATGTAAATCATTATATTAGTTTGGTGGTTTTTCTTTGTATCGTGTGATGTAATTTTGTAATTGAGGGTTGAGGGTTTAGCCAACCTTCTTGTCAAGGTTGATGAATTGTATAAATAGGTGATATTGTCATGCAATTTAGGTGTCGATGTTGTGTCTGAATTATCAAAGAGTGGTGCATGTGTGAACAAGTGATTCATCCTTTGGTGCTATGATTGAGGAGAGATTGGTGTTGCTGAGTAGACAACTGTGCTTAACCGAAACTGTAATCATGCATTTGGAGATGCTATTCTTTCAAATCATTTCTTCTGGATTGTAGTCTGAATCTTATTGTAAGTCAGTGAGACTTCCCTGAGGGTTGTAGCCTTTTAGGTCATTATCTTTTGAGCAGTGAGCTCTAGGCAGTGTGCTTGAATGCATGTGCATTCCCCATTGTAATATTTCACATACTACTGTAGAGTATCATCTTACTATGGGTAGGTTCCCACCGTGGTTTTTTCCTTAACCGGGTTTTCCACGTCAAAATTTTTTGTTGTGTGTTGTGCTATTAATTTGCTTATCTTTATTATTACTGCATTTTGTCAGATCTATTTTTCTAATTAAGTTTGGCAATCCGGTGAAGACTGATTCATCCCCCCTCTCAGTCTTCCTTCATTGTTGCTACCAACACTTGGTATTAGAGCTAGATCCTATGGAAGAAGCTTAACTACTTGAGGAGATCTGGGATGACAACTCTAGGTGTTATCTTTAAGAAGGACAGTCCAAGGTTTGATGGAAGTAACTATGCTATATGGAAGAACCAGATGGAAGTGCACTTGAAATGTCTTGGAGAAGATTACTGGAAGATTACAAAGAATGCCTATTCTTTTCCTCCGAATGGACTGGCTACTACTAATGAGATCAAGGAAACTGAACATAATATTAGAGCGAAGGAAGAATTGGTTAGTGCCCTGACTGATTTTGAGATGAAAAATGTAATGGGACTTCAGACTACACTTGAGATCTAGGAGAGGCTAGAAATCATGTATGAAGGAGATAAACAAGTGAAAGTTGCTAAGTTAAAGAGTTTGAAAGGAAAGTATGAGATGTTGAAGATGGGAGATGATGAGAACATACACTCTTTCATGGCTAAGGTGAATGATCTAGTCCTAGGTATCATATGTGCTGGTGGAACCATTGAGGAAGATGAAATTGTTTCTAAGGTGTTGAGATCCTTGCCTCCTGCTTATAAACATAAGGTCGCTGCTATTGATCAGATCTGGAGTGTGACTACAATGACAAGAAATATACTAGTTGGAAATCTTGTTGCATTTGAGCTAAGAAAATTTGGAGAATCACATGGAAAGTCTAAGACGAAATTTAGAGCATCAACATTTGCATCCAAAAAGCAGAAGTATGATCCTGATGAGTGCATAATATCTAGATATGAAAGAGAGAGAAGAGAGATGGAAGAGCAAGAAAAAGAGCTCGATGAGCTTGATGTTGGCATTGTGTTGTCATTGATGTCAACCGGTATGGAATATCAACGGTATGTTCCTAGGTAGACAAGTTGGGATGTCAACCGGTGAGTAAGTATTGGAGACTGGTATGGAATATCAATTGGTAAGTAATGTGTTGGCATTGTGTTGTTGTCAACCAGTAAATCAGCAAGGTTGACCTAATGAAGAATGTGCAGGCAACTGGTATGTAGTTTGATGTCATACAACATGACTCCCACCAGATGAAGATGCTGTCACTGAATGAAGAGAAGACTGACAGAAAGTATGTTGCAAGGAAGACATATGATAAGTTTACCGGGTCACATGTCTAGTTGAAGATGCATCTGCTCCATTTCAGGAAAGTCATTTTAGTGCAATACTGGAACCAAAGAGAGAAATGTAATGTCAACCGATGCCCACTAGTTGTTGATCGACAGGTGACAAAGATCCTTTCTCATCGAGAGATTGGCAAGTTGAGTGCAACTATCTATCTACTCCTACTGGTTGGAGGCAATGTTTAGCTTATCTCACAACATGCATGGAATGCATCATAACCCTCCGAGATAAAACAATCAAAGAAGTTAAAGGCAGGTGGTTGAAG
This sequence comes from Cryptomeria japonica, assembly GCF_030272615.1. Lineage (NCBI taxonomy): Eukaryota > Viridiplantae > Streptophyta > Pinopsida > Cupressales > Cupressaceae > Cryptomeria > Cryptomeria japonica. The sequence continues at coordinate 7,989,588 of NC_081405.1, forward strand.
GATCATACCGGATGACAAAAGTGAAACATGAGGTAGCCTTCAGTATATGAAACCAAAGATATGAACCAGATCAACAAGATAAGGCATGATGAGCTACCGGGACAGAAAAGGAAGATAAGAAGTGATGAGTTTGCCACTTTGGAAAATCGATTGAGATGAGGTCCAAGCTAATGAAGAAGAAAGGAAAGGCTTAGCATTTGCAGTGATGGTTTCATTTTGGGATGTTGATGTCAACCAGGATGCTGATGGACATTGGTGTTGCCATAGATGGAGACAATTGAATATTGATGGCATGGAGTCATCAAGGATGTTATCGGTATGCAGACGGATGTATTATCAATTGGTAAGTAGGTCAACCAATACGCGAGCAAAGAGGCAAAGTGAAAAGATCTTATCAGATGGAGATGATCATGATGAATCACCCTTGGTACATGCTGTGATTGTCAAGGTTGGTGACTGGGCTGATATTTTCCAACCAGCCAAACAAATAAGAGCATAGTTTGAAGGTTAATCGATTATTGTATAACCGACAGGGCAAGATGAACTGGTAGTATAAGGCAAATACCGGTAGAGTATTTTTGGTTGGTGGCTAATTCTAAACCGACATAGTGAACTAAGGTGGATGCCAATAGTCATAACGTGTGGACTTCAGGTGGCGAACGTACAGTGGTTGGTTATTGGTGTGTTGATGCTCTTCCAACTAAGTCAGTATTTATGTAGAATGCAAAAATCACGGTTCGAGTGCAGAGGATTGCAGCTCGAAGAAGATCGAAGGACGAGACTCTTGGTGAGTTGATCGATGTAGGACATCTAGTTGTAGATCAAATTTGGAGAAGCAAACAACTAGGTCATTTATTGTGACTGACATAAAGCAGGGTCAATGATCAATTTGTAGTTTGCTAAGTTTAGCAAACATGTGTTGGAAGAATCAAATATGGCAATGGTGGATTTATGGAAAGTTGTCAATCTCGGAGATGAGATCAGATTTGATCTGATACGGATTGAGTCGGTGGAGAAAACCCTAGGGTGTGAAGTTTGATTGACTGTTTTGGCAGGAAAGCTTGAGTATAAATATGCAGATTAAAGACATGGGTTGATGATGCTAGTGGCCAAAGTAGAGAGTGAATGAGTGCAGAGTAAGGATCAGATGAAGGAGTGATGATGCTGGATGCCGGATGCTAGTGAAGAGGGTGAACTAACCATTTCGATCGGTTAAGTGCTGAACCTTAAAGCGACTGCGTGTGTTGGAGAAGAAACCAGTAAGAGGGGTTTAACCGGTAATTGTGATGAGCAAGTATTGATAAATTTGTTGGAGGGTAGATTGATGAAGTGAAGGTAGATCAGGAAGTGAGAGGAAGAGCAAGAAGAAGATCTGGCAAATAAGATTGCATCGACAAGGTTCAAGGTTTACAGGTAAGTAGCTACAGAGCATAACTATTTGTTATACTGGCAGGGACTGTACTGGTAAGGGACAGAGAGTGAAAGGAGTTCCGGTAAGGAAAAAGCTAAGTAGAAAAGGATTCAGACAAAGAGAGAAAGGTATCAGTATAGAAGAGGTAGAGTGATAGAAAGAGGATCAATCGATAAATAAAAAACAAAGCATAACAGTGAATCATATTGTTGAGGATTCAACCAGTAAGTCAAAGGGAGAGTGAAGGGAGATCTGACAAAGCTGGTGCAAAGAACATAGAGCATTAGATAGATATATTTGTGAGAGTTACAAAGCTCATTTGTAACAAGGTTATTACTATTGTATTGATTTGATAACATTCATTTTAATCACTGAGTGGGTGCTCGGTGTAGGGGTTGGTGCTCCTTTGGGTTGTTGCCCATAAATTCAGGGGTTGGTGCTCCTTGAGTTGGTGCTCATAATAGATTAGGGGTTGGTGCTACTTGAGTTGGTGCTCAAAATAGAATAGGGGTTGGTGCTCCTTTGGGTTGGTTCCCATAAATCATTAGGGGTTGGTGCTCCTTGGGTTGGTTCCCTAAACATTGTAAACTGTTGTTTTATTGTGAGGCTGGATTGGAGCAATAGACTCCAACAATAGTTCTCATCGAGGTTTTTCCCACTTTCGGTTTTCCTCGTATATCTAGTGTTGTGAGATGTGTCTTTGTGTGTGCTTTATTTTTTATCATTTCCTTTATCTAGCCGGTATACTCCCTTAGTCTTTCAATTTCTAACCGGTTATAGTGTCATAAAATTGTGACCCTAGCAATTTTCGACTGCATTAGGGTCCTCACACATGCAAATTCGAATCCTCTAGCCTGATCAAAGACCAAAGATTGCTCAGCTTACATAAACAAATTCTTCCTTGGCCTCTACATCACTCCATCCGCACTCTACCCTAGAGAAAGGGGTAGGACAGTGGCGTGGTGCCCTTGTCCTCCCAAGACAGGGGCATGGTGCCCCTGTCCCTACCCGATTTTGGGGCAGGACCCTTCCTAGGGTTGCATTGTTGGTTGTGTCTTGGGCAGGAAACTCCCTCGATGTCGGCATTGTTAGGCCCAATATGGAAAGCTAATGTACTCAGAGAGGAGGGGTGAATTAGTACTTCAAATCCTTTTCTTAACAATATCTTTACTGTTATGCATAAACCGAATAGTGCAGTAACATAATATAAAGCTAAAACAAATAGATAACAATCATACATGATTCACTCCATAACACATATATTTTGGTTACGCAGAAACTCTTGGTTAGAGAGAAAAACTGCGGTGGGGATGGCACCCACAACTTCACTACTGCAATAATAAAGGTTGCTCGGTTAGAGCTACATGTTTAGCTATTTCTGCTAGCTTACCCTATTAGGAGTATCAAGATCTGTTAGATCTACCTTGCTAAAGGATTTTACAACACTTAATCTAAATGCTGCACCTGGTTAGAGGCTTTACAATTTATAGACTTGATTAGAGTCTTTTACCCTGTTAAAGGTTTCTCTTACAACTTCAAAATATTACAATAAAATCATTACAAATATCTGTAACTTTACATCTGGAATGTTATAGCAGATTCTATGTGCTCAGAATAAGATTACCTTGCTTATAGCATACCTCGGTAACCTATATAGTAACTTGAGAAACCCTTCTGTTTACTCTATTCTTTGACTGTTCTCTGAAATCCTTCTCGGTGACCTCTATGTCTCTGTAACAGTCATAATACTTAGTGCTTTCACATGTCTTGCTTCATATATTTCTATATCTTCCTTTCTGTCATGCTACATGTATTTTTCTATTCTTAATCCATGTTGTATAAATAGATCTCTTATGATAGTGATCCATTCATTGCTTCAATCTTACAAATATGTTTTATCGAATGAATAACCATGCAAAATATTTCATTGGTTAGATGACCTCGAAATCATACACAATCTTTAAGTGCAATTTCCAATGTGATAACGGTTCTATGTTCCTTGATCTTGTAACACGTTTTCATATGTATGTCCAGGTTCAATGAATCTAGTAACATGTTTCACTCGGTGTGTCATCTTTGTTGCTCGGTAGACATGGAATGATACTCGGTAGACAGCTCGGTGCATACTGTGCTCTGAGACTACTTTCTTCTATAACCGACTGGACTGTTCATACTGACTGAATATTTCAGTAGTTGTGACCGACTAGAGTATATAGAATAACTTTGAACATAAAACTACTGGCAACTTGATAAGTAGTAACAATCTCCCCTTTTGACATTAGTTGATATGTTTGACAAAAACTACTTTCAAAGTTATAACTCAATAATCTATATACTTGCAAAATTTGACTATACTGACAGTATATACAATAGTCAATGAAGTAATATATCCAGATATACTCCCCTTATCAATATACTGTACAAAACTCTGATTTTGCATGCTCGGTGATTTGCTCTCGTTCTTTGCTTACTGTTCTATTCATTGCTCGGTTCACTGCTCTTGGATACTCTGCTTACTCTGCTTGGTATACTCCCCCTGTATACTACACTCCTTTTGCTTGATACTATACTTTGATGCTTTGAATACTATATCACTCCCCCTTTTTGACAAACATCAAAATTTAGTTACTATTTCGTGGTGGCAACTGGTCAAAAATGGATTTGTACTTTGTCTGTGCTTCGGTGAGAGCGATAGAGAGGGCATCCTTTACACTATCCATTAAAGAATTATGTGCTTGAATATCAGCCAATAATGATATTAAGCCATCTAAAGTGCTTCCCTCTTGTGTAGTAGACACGTATGTGGCTCGGTTGATTTGTTCTTGGACGGATGAAAGATGAGGAAGGAATAATGTCTGAAGTGTCATTATGTCCATCCTGATCTTGTGTTCTTCATTTCTTAGGTCCAATTGTTGAGCCATGAGCTGTTGTAACTTTGTATAGAAATTCTGAACTGAATTGGGCTCTGTGGTCAACTTATTTGAGAGATCAGTGATCTCTTTCTCAATTGCTTCTGTTTTATTTTTGATGTCTTTAATGAATAAAGAAAATGTATAGAGTTTCTGAAATAAATAAAGAATGTGCTTGAGTTGAGGGGACATCTCAGCAATAAATTTGACAAGTTTAACTTTGCCAATAGCTATAGCTTTCTGTACCTCTTCTATCATTTTTGAAGTGAGCTCTTTGTCTTTTAGCTTGCTCAAATATTCAGATGCATCTACTCCAGATGTCTCTATCTTGGTTAGGAGTTCATCCAGTTGAATGTGGATGGTTGCATCTTTGGTTATTGTAGCTTTAGGTAGCATATCTGTTAAGAGTGCTTTCACCTTCTGAAGTACTTTCTTTTTCTTTTGAATAGCCATTTGCTTCTCTTGTTCGGTCTTTGCTTTGCATTGTTCACCGAAATCAATGAGTGCTTGTCCCTTTAATTTGGATATATCAACATTGGGCAACACTATTGGTTTTGACAAATCTACTTTGAAAATATGTTTTTTCATCTTCTTATCTTTTCCTTTCACCGATTGAACTAAGACAATGGCTTGTGAGGCTTGATGACCCTCGATAGTTTGCTCGGTAGAGACAACACTTTGGTTGGTTTCTTTAGCCTCTATAGTGTCCTTTGGTGTCTTGGTACTCGGTGGCTCAGTTGCAACATTTTCAGTGCTAGAAGGATCCTGAGACGCCTGTTCTTGAGTAGTACCTTCTCCTATTGTATACTTGTGACCTTCGGTGCCTTTATCCGTCTCCTGAGGGGTTTTGGTTGAGACAGGTTGATTGACCGATGGATAAGGCTGAACTTGTTCCAAGACTAATTCACTGGATACAAGTTTTGCATATGCATTGCCTTCTATCATTTCCTATTCCGATGCCTTTGTATCCATGATATCTTCATCTATTTGAATGGTGTTAGTAGGATCTTGCTCAGTAACATCAGGATCTTGCTCGGTGACATCAACTATTTCAACTTCAGTTTGCTCACTGACATCCTTGTTTTTAAAGATTTTCTACCACTTTTCTTTTGTCTCATTTTCCACTTCAATATACAGCCCATTCATTAGTTTCAAGGCTTTTTGTTTGACGAGAAATTTTTTGTGGTAGGTTGTCAGATGTTCTTTTATTTCGGCTACCAACATGTCAGGAAAGAGATGTACCAGACTTCTTTCTCTGATCTATTTCTCTGAGTCCAGGGCATATTACCACCTATTATCAATATGTGCATATAATTCTTTTGGAAGAGAAATAGAGACTTCTAATGGGACCAATCGCAATTTTAGAAGTATGCGGATGACAACTTCTTCAATTTGTCTCTTTTCATCTTCATTTCTGGTCTCATACTTAACATATCTGAATCCACCATATTCCTTCAGATTACTACAAAAATTTTCAACACTATGTACATTTACCTTCTTGCTCTTGACAATCTAAAATTTGCTTGCATCCTCAGATTCGGTGTCACTAGACTCTTTTGCCAAAATGAGTCTCCGAGTAGATTTCTTGTAAGTTTTTGTTACCTTGGGAATAATAACATTCTTTGTTTTCTTACTCGGCAAGGTTGCAGATGCTCTAGTGTTAGGTCACTTTGCTAGAGGAGTTGGTGAAGCCTTTGATGTATCCCATTTCTTTCTTTTCAACACTTTTCCTTTAGGAAATTCGGTGCTCAATGTTATAGCTGCCTCTTGGGCTTCAGATTCCTCTTTGGTAATGGCTATAGTGCCTTTGATAGGTGTGGAGGAAGAATCTTCCCTGAATTTCTCCGATAATGCCTTTATCATCTGTGTTGCCTTTCTTGTAGCTTTGGGTACTACAATGCTCATTTTTACTTTTTCCTTCACTTCTTCATAGGTTCCATACCTCAGCTCAGTAGCATGCCTTAGCAATGTAAGAAATGCATCAATTTGCTATTGTGTGATGTCAAAATCAATTTCATAACCCATAGGTGACAAAGATTGAGTTCTTGGTTCCACAACATTCACATAATAGTAATTAGTGTCTACTTCAAAACATATGTCATCTTTGTATTTCTCCACTAGCTTGGGTGGAATCCAGTACCTGTTATGCATTTTCTCTTGAAATTTACTGAAGTAATCATCCATAATATCATTAAAATTATCACCTAACTTCTTAATGAAGTCGTTGATCTGATGGGTGATTGGTTAGTGTAGTTCCCAGACAACTTACCGACTGATGGAAAGAATTTTTCAAAATAGAAAAACATGCATACAAGTAGTGATCCAAACTTTAGTGTATTAGCCGAGTTGTTCTTCTTCGGCTTCCTGATGGTGTTTAGACTCTCAAATAGGTTTTTTAGCAACACCTCACATAGATCAATTTTCATTCCCTTTTTCACAATTTTGTATGCTAGGTCTATTGTTGCACAGGGTACACTGTTTTCCCTTGCTGATTGGAAGAAACAGTAACTTATTACTCTAATGGCAAATTTTAGTTCTACATCAGTGACATTGTTCAATTTCAGTCCTCTGCAATCTGATTCCACTCCAGTTAAACTGATCAATTCCTCCTATGATATCATCTTTTGAGCTCGCGCATGATCATAAATAGGGTAACCAGTAATCAAATGAATGATTTCCTTGGTAATCTTAAATGGTTGCTCTCCTAGCCACATGAAATCATCATGAACTCTGCTCAGAACAAACTTGACCCACTGGGGTTTGAACACACAGGGATAGGTTAGGGCTTCAGTTAATCCCTTGATCTTAATGTGCTCATACTTGCTATTCAATTTACCATCGGTGCACAATTCATAATATGTTTCTTTGATTTCAACGTGATCGAGTTCTTCAACACGACATTCAGTGAAGAATCTCACATCCTCGACTAATAACACTCTATTCGGGATGAGTGAGAATGTGGTTTTGTCATCCGGTTCAGATGCAACTTTGGGAGTTAATGAGTATTTTAGTGAGGGCTTTTCAACATTCTTAACAACAATGGGATCTTGGATCTTAGGTGCCATTTGTAGATTTCAGATAAAAACTAACAAAAGATCCTTAGGGTTTGAGGATTTTCAAACGACAGATGCTTCACACTTAGCAGATAATAATAAATTGATAAGATCGGTAAACCAGCCTAACAATGCGTTGAGATTGATGTAAATACCTTGAATTTTTCTTTGTAGGAGGTTTGATCGCCTTTGATTCACTTTGCTATGCTCTCTCGAAAACTTGGTAAGTGAAAATGACCGCAAAAATGCTTTTAAGTACACAATATACTTTATCGGGCTCCATGCAGGTTAGGTCAAAAACATTAAATGCACTCGGTTCCACTAAACTTTCTTTCCCTTTTTGCGCTTTAATCGAGTAACCAAACTTCCTTCATTTACTAATTTGACAGGTTTCCTATATTCACCGACTTGACAGGTTTCCTGAATAGTGCTCCAAAAGACTTTGATAGAATTTCAAGCTTACTACTACATCTTAACTATGTAGATTTTGAGTTGAGTACATAATAAAATAGGAACTGTTAAGATTTAACCTTGAGAGAATGCAGTTCATTCATACCTTTACCGATTAATTTGAAATAGGTGCACCTAACTCGATAGGTAAGGTGATTTCTTCATTTGACACAATTTCCTTCTTTTTCCAAATCATCTTTAATTTTTCTTTTATTTCCTCAGTGTGTTTTCTAGGTTGATCTCTGCAATCTCCAGCCAAGTGTCCAACTTTGTGACAATGAAAACATGCCATACCAGGATTTCTCCATGATCTTCAGTTGTTCATCCCAAACCTTATAAAGCAGTTGGCACTTATATGTCCATATCTTCCACAACATTCACACCATATCCTTGTATTGTAATCCAATGGTACTGCAGCATACTGTCGGTAAGGATCTATGTGAGCTCGGTAACCTCTAGCATTCGCTCGGTGTGCAGACCACATATAGCTCTTTTGCTTAAGCCAATACTTCTCGGTACTGTGTCCATATCTATTGCAGTTTTTACAAAACCCTTTGAATTTTGCCTGCCGATAATTGTTAACAGACTTTGTCCTACATTGATTGGATGTGTGACCATATTTATTGCAATTGTAACAATAACCATTGGACTTAGTGACATTCGGTAGCTCACCTTTTCTGATTTGGCACATGTTGGCAGTGTGACCTTGATTTCCACAGTAGTTGCAAATAGTTCTTTTGATGTTCTTCTTGTTTCCAGCTTGCTTTGATGATTCTCCTCTCTTGGTAGTAAGAATTCCCTTCTTAGTAGAGTCTTTTCCTTTGTAACCGAGTCTTGCATCTTTGTTGGGTCGTCTTGTATTCAGTTGCTCTTCCAACATCTTTGATGCTTCATAACTCTTCTTCAGTGTTTCTTTGGATTTCATCTCTGTTTTAAGTTCATTGATAGACCTTGATACTTCAAGTCACAATGCTTGATTCTCATCATCTTTCAGATTTGCCTCATGATGTGCATAACCTAGTTGATCTGACAGGTTTTGTTGAATTCCAGTCAACCTTGTGATTTCATCATTCTTATCAGATACTAAGGCTTCAATTTGTTGTTTCTCTCTTTCTAGATCTCTTACTTTATCCTCGGTTGTCCTCAATGCATCAAGATTTTCAGTCATCTGTGTGCTGAAATGTTCATGTTCTCTTTTCATTGCTTTTAGTTGATCAGCCATTGCTTTGTTCTTTTCTTTCAATACTCCAATTATTTCTTCAGTCTCTTCAGATATACTGTTCTTAGATGATGTCTCAATTTGTTCCACTAACTCTTGAGAGTCTTGCAAATCATCAAATAATCTTCTTCTCACTTTCAGAGATTTTTGCATTTGCCTTTGCATGTCTGCAATCACTTGATTAGCATGATCCAACTCTTCTTGCAGATACACAATCCTCCAAGATTGTTTATAGCCTTCCATTGATAAGATCTTTCTCTTTAGGCAGTTAAACCCTTTTCCAAGATTGAAGCTCTGATACCAATTATTAGGCCCAATATGGAAAGCTAATGTACTGAGAGGGGAGGGGTGAATTAGTACTTCAAATCCTTTTCTTAACAATATCTTTACTGTTGTGCATAAACCGAATAGTGTAGTAACATAATATAAAGCTAAAACAAATAGATCACAATCATACGTGATTCACTCCATAACACATATATTTTGGTTATGCAGAAACTCTTGGTTAAAGAGAAAAACTGCGGTGGGGATCGCACCCACAACTTCACTACTGCAATAATAAAGGTTGCTCAGTTAGAGCTACATGTTTAGCTATTTCTGATAGCTTACCCTATTAGGAGTATCAAGATCTGTTAGATCTACATTGCTAAAGGATTTTACAACACTTAATCTAAATGTTGCACCTGGTTAGAGGCTTTACAATTTATAGACTTGATTAGAGTCTTTTACCCTGTTAAAGGTTTCTCTTACAACTTCAAAATATTACAATAAAATCATTACAAATATCTGCAACTTTACATCTGGAATGTTATAGCAGATTCTATGTGCTCAGAATAAGATTACCTTGCTTATAGCATACGTCAGTAACCTATATAGTAACTTGGTAAACCCTTTTGTTTACTCTGTTCTTTGACTGTTCTCTGAAATCCTTCTCGGTGACGTCTGTGTCTCTGTAACAGTCATAACACTTAGTGCTTTCACATGTCTTGCTTCATATATTTCTATATCTTCCTTTCTGTCATGCTACATGTATTTTTCTATTCTTAATCCATGTTGTATAAATAGATCTCTTATGACGGTGATCCATTCATTGCTTCGATCTTACAGATATGTTTTATCGCATGAATAACCATGCAAAATATTTCATTAGTTAGATGACCTCGAAATCATACACAATCTTTAAGTGCAATTTCTAATGTGATAATGGTTCTATGTTCCTTGATCTTGTAACACGTTTTCATATGTATGTCCAGGTTCAATGAATCTGGTAACATGTTTCACTCAGTGTATATCAACTCGGTGTGTCATCTTTGCTGCTCGGTAGACATGGAATGATACTTGGTAGACAACTCGATGCATACTGCGCTCTGAGACTACTTTCTTTTATAACCGACTAGACTGTGCATACTGACTGAATATTTCGGTAGTAGTGACTGACTAGAGTATATAGAATAACTTTGAACATAAAACTAATGGCAACTTGATAAGTAGTAACAGGCATGTGATAAAATTCAAATCCATAAACATGTATTTAAGGGGCGTTCATCCTCTCATTTGCATAAGTTCGATAAGTGGAAGCTGGATAAGATTGGAGTGTGCACAAGCGATCAAGAATTCAGGAGCATTCAAGCATTCAATCATTTTTTCTAGAATTGAGCTTTCTCAAGTCTCCCTTCAAGGATAGGTGTTGCATTCAAGTCAAGGATTCAACCATTGAAGAGGAGATTTATTTCAACATTCAATTCCACACAAGCATTTCTATCAATATTTCCACTACTACCTCCCTTGAGGTGATTAACAATTCAGTCTTTCATTTACATCTACTTGCAAGTACTTTCTTTCATTACTTGGTTAATTCCAAAACTGGGGTTTGACCTAAAGGAAAACCCCCAATCCCAACCCATTTTCCTCTCTTTTCCATGTGTAGGTTGCAGGTGCGCAACTGTACTTTCGGATTCAGGCTTCATTTGCAGAGTCAGAAAAACCCTTCGTTTCGTGGATTTATCGGAGGACCGTGTACATTCCTGCCACGGTCTGGGCAACTTTTCCTGAAATTTGCAGGGTGACTTCGTCTTGACATTTTACTACCAGATCCAGGTGCACAGCTTCATCCCATATTCTGATCTCAAGTTATAATCAATTTTTTGTCACTTTTGCACTTCATAATTCAATCGATTCCTTTCCAAATCAAGCAAGAAAGAGGGGATCAACTTAGCACTCCCCATTCATTTAGAATTCAATCTACCATCTTTGTGTGGAGAGATTGAATCTAGTGAATTATCCTCTCCTCTTTCTAATGTAATGGTGAAAAGTGGTTGAATGGTAATCGATAGCGAAACTCTCATCTCTCTTTGAGGGAAAGGGTAGTTTCCTTCTTGATTTATCATTCACCATTTCCCACCATTACACCAGTATACATAGTCAGGTTCAAAAGGGTTAAGGTTTTTGATAACCACTTATTCACCCCCCCTCTTAGTGGTATCTTGTGTTCTACAATTGGTATCAGAGCCTAGGTTGCCTATTAGATAAGCTTTCCCTAGCTTGGGTAGATTCTCGTGTGTGAACACAATGGTTAAATTTTCTTTAATTACTTCTCCAGTGTTTGATGGTTCAAACTATTTTATTTGGAGTTGTAAAATGGAAGTCTACCCGTCCTCTTTAGGCTATGAAGTTTGGATGTTTGTCAAGAATGGATACTCTGTCCCTGCATATCCTCCTACCGATTCAAATGCTATGAAAAAGTATGAATGCAATGCTAAAGCAATGAAGGCTATCCTTAGTGGCTTATCTGATACAATATATTTAGAAGTCAAGAGATGTAAATCTACAAAGAGAATATGGGATAGATTGAAGAAGCTCTATGGAAATTAACCTAGGACTGTAGAACCAGATTGTGTGAGCAAGAAGAAAAATGGAATACATGAACATACAGATGATAAATATATATAAGTCAGTTGTTGGAACAAGGATGAAGAGGAAACTCATCTCCTCATGGCTCAAGAGACAGAAAGTGAGATGCACACATCAAAGAATGATAACAAAGATCAATCCTAATGGCAAGATGTGTTTGGGAGTGATGAAGAAGACGAAAGTGAAGCTGAAGCTGTTGTTGATCTTGAAGGTGAACTAGTAAGTGCATTCGAGGAACTTAGCAGAGTAAGAAAAGAATACAAAAGATGTGAAAAGGCTACTGAAGAACAAGACCGACTGAACAAATATCTTTTGTATTTCAGAACTGAAATCTCAACTAGAAGATGTCAAGAAGATCAATGAAGAAATAAAATCAGAGCTAGAGGTCAAGGATAAAGAGTGTCAGAAGCTAAAAGGTGAAATGGAGAATCTCAGGAAAGACCTTGAGAAGTGCCAATATGAGTTCAAGGTGAGGATCCAGTATGATGGCAACACAGAAGCCTTGGATAAAATGTTGAATAAATAAAAACACTCCAAGGATACCAGAGGATTAGGATTTGATACTGACAAGTGCTCCACAAGCAGGGCATTCTCCAACAAAAAAATTCAGTTTGTCTCCTCAAGTGGAAATAACAAAGGATAGACCTTCACTATTAGAAATGCTCCAAGAAGGAAGATAGACCTAACTACAACTGGTGAAAATATGAAGATGAAGATTGCTGCTGAAAAAAGGAATAATGTTGGTAAAAATATGAAGATGAAGGTGAAATGTCTAAGATCGGATAGAGGGGGAGAATTCTGTTCTGGTGAGTTCAATTCATTCTGTGAGAAGCATGGAATTAGAAGACAATTATTTGCTCATAGAACCCCTCAGCAGAATGGAGTTGTTGAAAGGAAGAACAAAATTGTCTTGGATGCTGCAAGGACTATGTTGATTGAACGAAATGTTCCAAAGATCTACTGGAGAGAAGCTATTAGCACCGTTGTTTACACATTCAACATAGTTCACATCAAAGGTGATACCAGTAATACCCCTTATGAGTTATGGTTTGGTCATGTTCCTACTGTAAGATACTTCAGAGTATTTGGTAGAAAATGTTATATCAAGAGGGATGAGGATATAGGAAAGTTTGATGCTAGAAGTGATGAAAGAATTTTCATGGGATATTCTACAAAGAGCAAAGCCTATCAGTGCTACAATAAGAGACTGTGAAAGATAGTATAAAGTGAAAATGTGAAGGTGGATGAGAACCTTGGGAAAGAGATCAGAGCATGTGGATATGATGTTGGACAACATGTTGTTTTAGCTCCTATTCAGACTGAAGATCCTAAGCAGATTGATCCGGTAGAGACCGTTAACCTAGATGTTGTTGCTACTAGTGAAGAGGTGCAGGAACCTGAAAAATCAGAACAATCATAAGACCCTGAGGTATGTAAGATTGAATCATTCTAAAAATCATATTATTGATGATAAGAATAATGGTGTGACTACTAGAAGAAGGTTAGCTGCTGAAGAAGTATGCTTGATTTATAAAGTTGAACCTAAAGATGTTACTGAAGCTTGCAAAGATGAAAATTGGATGAGAGCTATGGAAGAAGAATTAGATCAAATTGAAAAGAATAACACATGGGAACTTGTGCCTAGACCTAAGAATAATAATGTTATTGGTACTAAATGAGCATTCAGGAACAAGTTGAATGAAGTTGATGAATTTGTCAGAAAAAAGCTAAACTGGTTTGCAAAGGATATTCACAGGAAGAAGGAATATCAGATGGATGTCAAATCTGCCTTTTTGAATGGTGATCTTGAGGAAGAAGTCTACATTGAGCAACCAGATGGATTTTCATTGTTAGATGATGGAGAGATGGTATGTAAGTTGAAGAAATCTTTTTATGGATTGAAGCAAGCCCCTAGAGCCTAGTATGCTAGATTGGTTAAGTATTTTCTAAATTTGAGATTTAATAAAGGGACCATTGATAGTAATCTATATTTTAAGATAGAAAATGATAACATCTTGATGGTTGAAGTCTTTGTTGATGGTATTGTCTTTGGAGGTGATGATGACTTGAGCATGAAGTTTACCAGTGATATGCATAAAGAATTTGAGATGTCTATGATTGGCGAGATGAAATTTTTCTTAGGTTTGCAGATTTCACAAAGTGGAAAAGGTATATTTATGTCTCAAACTAAGTATGTGAAGGAATTGTTGAAGAATTTTGGGTTAGATGACTCCAAACCAATTGGACCTCCTATGGTGACTGGCTGTTAATTGTCTTACAATGATGAATCTCCGAAAGCTAATCAGAGTTTGTACAGATCTATGGTTGGTGGACTGCTATATATTACTCAGACTAGGCCGGACATTATGCATGCTGTGTGCATGGTTGATAGATATCAAGCTGATCTGAAAGAGAGTCATGTCATTGTTGTAAAGAGGATATTCAGATACTTGAAGGGGACTGTGGATTATGGTTTGTGGTATTCGAGGAATTATGATTTCATGTTATGTGCTTGCACTGATGCTGATTGGGCTAGTGATGTTGATGACCGAAAGAGAACTACCAGTGGAGCATTCTTTTTGGGAAAGAAATTGGTTTCGTGGGCTAGTAAGAAACAAGATTCAGTGTCCTTATGTACTGCTGAAGTTGAGTACATTGATGCTACTAGTAATTGCACTAAGGTTGTTTGGATGAAGCAAATGTTGAAGGATATCAGAATTATCTATGCTGAGCCTATTGTCATTTATTGTGATAATTCCAGTGCTATTAAAATGTCAAAAAATCTAGTGCAACATTCAAAGACTAAGCATGTGTCAATCAAATATCATTACTTGAGAGAGCAAGTCAGTGAAGAGAAGGTGAAGCTGGAGTATGTATCTACAAAGGAACAAATAGCTGATATTTTCACTAAGCCTTTTCTTGCAGATACATTTGTCTATTTGAGAGAGAAGTTAGGGGTATCTATCCCTCCTGTTGAGAACTAGATGCATTGAGTTGCATCAATCCAGTGGACTTCTCAGGGGGAGAGACAATCATGAGTGAGGTATCTTTTATTTGGATTGATGAGATGGTACTACTCCTTTGGTGGAGTAGTCTATTGGCTTGGTTGTGTGTCTCAGGGGGAGAGAAAATCATGAGTTAGGTTTTCTATTTTGAGATCTTTGGCATTGATGTCAAAGGGGGAGAGAGATCATGTGAAAAATTGCTTTATATGTCTTGATCTTAGGGGGAGTTTGCTAGAGATATCTTCTTTCATTGCATTTGACTGTTTTTCACATTCATATGTTGCCATCAATGCCAAAGGGGGAGATTGTTGGATATTATTGGTCATTGTTGCTACTAGGATATGTTTCTGTTATTGATGTCAACATTTTCCTATGATTTGCTCCAGTGTTTGCAGATTGGGAAGATCTTATGATCCGGTTTTGTAGTTTTGTTTTGTTGATCACTGTTTTGTAGACTTTAGTATTTCCTCCGGTATATTCCAGTGTGATCAGATCTTGTGCTGTGATTTTGGGATATTTTTTGGGATGGTCTTGTGTATCTTCATTTCAGATGGTTCATGATTTGGTGCTTCACAAGTTATCTTTCTTCATGACAGTTGTTGTTTGAGTATTCCTGAGTTTCAGATGTTGATCAATGAAGATTTGATAAGTGGTGTTGGTGCAATTGTTCTTGGTGATTCTAATGTGCTTGTTGGTGTTTCCTAATCATGTCTTATTTGTTTTGTTGATTTGCATTAATCGTTGTGTGAGTTTTTGGTGACTTTGCTGAACTGGTGATGATTTTCGTGTTATGGTTTTCCTAGTGATGTAGAGTGTTGCAGTTGATCTTGGCATGATTTTCGGTGGAGTTGAGCATTTGGGAATTTGAATTAGGTCCATGTTATGTCATGTATATCATTATATTGGTCTGATGGTTGATCTTTGTATCGTTTGATATAATTTTTTAATTGAGGGTTGAGGGTTTAGCTGACCTTGTTGTCAAGGTTGATGAATTGTATAAATAGGTGATGTTGTCATGTAATTTAGGTGTTGATGTTGTGTCTACATTATCAGAGAGTGGTGCATGTGCAAACAAGTGATTCATCCTTCGGTGTTGTGATTGAGGAGAGATTGGTGATGCTGAGTAGACAACTGGGCTTAACCATAACTATAATCAGGCATTTGGAGATGCTATTCTTTCAGTTCACTTCTTCCGGATTGTAGTCTGAATCTTATTGTAAGTCAGTGAGACTTCCCTGAGGGTTGTAGCCTTTTGGGTCATTATCTTTTGAGAAGTGATCTCTAGGCAACGTGTCTGAATGCATGTGCATTCCCCATTGTAATATTTCATATACTACTGCAGAGTATCATCTTACTATGGGTAGATTCTTGCCGTGGCTTTTCCTTTAACCGAGATTTCCATGTCAAAATCTTGGTGTTGTGTGTTGTGCTATTAATTTTCTTATCTTTATTATTACTACAGTTTATCAGATCTATTTTTTTAGTTAAGTTTGACAATCCGATGAAGATTAATTCACCCCCCCTCTCAGTCTTCCTTCATTGTTGCTGCCAACAGTAATACCCTATTAGGAGTAAACAATAATATTATAATGGGAATGCACATGCATTCAAGCACACTTCCTAGAGCTCACTGCTCAAAATAAGAAACCAAGAAAGGCTACAACCTTTAGGGAAGGCTCACTGACTTACAAAAACATTCAGACTACAATCCAGATTACATGAACGATGAAAATAACATCTCCATATGCTTGAGTACATTTCTAGTTAAGCAAACAGTCTTCTCTGTAACACTCCTCTTCTCCACACTTCCGAAGGATCAAATCACTTGTTCACACATCCAACTCGATCATTCAATTGCATATACAACACAAACACTTGCAAACATACATCTTACACTATTATTACATATATTGATATAAACCCTTCAACCTATATTTCAAGGTCGGCTAAACCCTCAATACAAATTACAAAAATAATATCCTCACATGCTACAACAATACATGCAGACGAAAACAATATTGGCTAAGACATAGTCTAGACCTAAATCAATACCGCAAACATGTAACACCTCCAACAATCACACCTTGATCATCCACAACATGTTACAACCGCCAAGAATATCGCATAACACGAAGAAAATCACCATACAAGGAAAATATTCAATAACATGCACAATAATCAATGTGGACCGCCAATACGCATAGAACACGATCAAAAAAAATTCACAAGTAACGTGAATTGCATCACAACAATCGCAACAACTTGGATCATCAGAATCATCATCATCTCTCTACCAGAGCTCAAGAACATCAACGTAATTGACTGTCAACCTGAAAGATTCACTTGTGGATATCTAAATCATGAACCAAGCTAACTGAGGACATACATCAATGTCCAGAACACATTCCACACATCCACAACCAAAGATATAGCAATTCTGGAGCAACAAAGAGCACAAACCATAATAACGGATAACATAAACAACTACATAACATCCTCAATACCAGATCTCTTAAATCGATCAAATCATCATGCAGACCTCTTCAAATGGGAATGAGCCATCTATAGACAACATACCAGAAACTATTTAAACCGCATCAACTCATCTACAATACATAGGCTAAACCAACTCATCCAATCAAACTGCAACATTGGAATACACATAAAACTTTCCAACAAATCTCTTAATCAACAATCTTCACATTGTCACCTATGTTGATATCAATGACAACATATCAGCCAATATCCAACACTAAGAAGAGGAGGTGGGCTCTATTCATTTGGTTTACTCCATATAGTAGCAAGGTCCAAAGTTTGTATGAGAGGCTCCCACCCATCATTACTTTTATCATCTTTTTTATTTGTACCAACATCATGAACAAGAGAAATTATAAGATCCAACCATGAAATTCATCAAAGTCTATCTAGCCAATAATCCTACATCCAAAAGTTAGGGGAGAAGTAGAGCAGTGTTGAAATTGCTCATCTCCAAGTATTGCTAGATCAATGGGGTGATGTCTTGTGTACAATCGCTAAAGTTCTGATTAATAAAAAGTGAGAGGTGACTTGTACCCTTACATAACCATGAATACCTCAATGACAACACATCGATGACAACATATCAGCCAATATCCAACACTAAGAAGAGGAGGTGAGGCCTATTCATTTGGTTTACTCCATACAGTAGCAAGGTCCAAAGTTTCTATGAGAGGCTCCCACCCATCATTACTATTATCATCTTTTTTTATTTGTACCAACATCATGACCAAGATAAATTACAAGATCCAACCATGAAATTCATCAAAGTCTATCTAGCCAATAATCCTACATCTAAAAGTTAGGGGAGAAGCAAAGCAGTGTTGAAATTGCTCATCTCCAAGTATTGCTAGATCAATGGGTTGATGTCTTGTGTACAATTGCTAAAGTTCTGATTAATAAAAAGTGAGAGGTGACTTGTACCCTTACATAACTAGGAATACCTCAAAAGTTGTGAGATCACCTAACACCAAAAAGAGGACAACCATTTTTTAAAACAAGGCTTTTGACTAGAGCTCCCAACTGACGAGAACAAGGGTCTCGAACCATCAACATTCTTTCATACTAAGAACAAAAGGGTTTAGGAAAGCACCTCGAACCAAGACCCGAATGAAAACCCTTGCATTGGTCGAACAATGAAAGAGACAAAAAACTAATAGTAGGTTTTGAAAGGCATCTCGTAACTTTTTTCCTACAAAAACAATGAAGTGAACCACCTCGATAGGCTCATTTGTATTAGAGCCTGTATGAAACAACAAACCAACAAAAAGGTCCCTCTCTATTAAGCGATCTGTAACACTTAAGCACATCCCCCTCAAAGAGAAACAAGAACTAGGAGAGAAGGGGATAGAGGAGGTGAGTGTCAAAACCAAAGAGGATATAATCTACCAAAGGAAGTCAACAATCACCTCAAAAGAAAGTATGACACAAGCAAAGCACACACTAGTTAAGCGCCTACAAGGTAACCAACCCTTGTTGTGCAACAAACTCCCACCCACAAACAACAAAAAATAACTAACACCAAAGGGAAAGCCATCATCAGTAGAAGAAGACACAACCTCAAAACACCCCCAATGCCCTCCACCCCCAGAAATCCTAGAGGTCAAAACCCCAACACCCCCCCAATAATCCACCTCAACAGGATCACATGCCAGGTTGCTAGTCCACACAACCTTAGGAAGAACAAGAGCAACCAAAAGCACAACAATCACCTCCATAGGAACTGCGTACTCACATCCCTCCATTGAGGCCAAAAAAATAAAACAAAAGCACAAAACCCAAACACGACATAGGGAAAACTAAAACAATTGACCACAGTCCCTTGGGAGGCCAAGTAGCAAAGCCCCACACCATATTAGCTACTAAAACCAAGACCAAACTTGGGCCTGAGAAAAAGGCACAAACACTCACCAAAAGCCACATAGGAGACCCCAAAAGGAGAAAGGGTCGAACCTCCTCCGAACAATACGTAGTCCCATAGAAGATAGAGAGCCCAACTTTGAATCCCTCAACAAAAGTAGATCCATTAACAACATAAGCGGACAACAAATCATTCAACGATAGGATGCTGGAAAGTAGCATAGAAACCTTCAAAGATAGTTGCACTAGCGTAGAGAAAGGGGAAATCCCCATGCACAAGCTGTCCACGAGCCACGATAGGTGAGACTAGAGTAGGGAGTTTCTAAACACCAACAACAAGCCACTACAGGAGAAAACATATGCAACCCGTGGGGACACCAAGCCAAAGACCGCAATCCAAATAGGTCCTTGTAGAACAAAGGCCTCAACGCCACCACCCAAATCAAGGAACTTTGAAAGGCGAAAGCAAAAACAAAACCCCCACTCCCAACTAGAGTAGGGAAAATAGAGTCGATGAGACAAGCACATAGAGCAAAAAACCCCCAAAGACTCAAAATAGGGCACTCAACCCAGGACCGACACCATCTATCTCTGCATCCCCATCACCATCACCCTCATTAGCCTCCTCTACATCACCTCCTCCTCCACAAACCCTAGTACTCTATTTCCCATTCCCACTCTCCATAAATTGTACAACTACTAAAGTTCCTTGATTCTTGTTGAAATCATTCTCCACCTAGTGTCATAAAAAACCATTATAATTATTTTAATGATAAGGCATTAAATGTTTTTTATTAAAATAATAATAAAAAAATATACAATTTTATGTAGGCTTGGAATTTGACGGTCACCCTTGCTTGTCATATGAAATTTTTATGATGGTTCGGTCATTTCAATGCCTTTTATTGACATTTTTTTTATATTTAATAAATACTAATAATAGAAAGTTTCTTTTTAATATAGATTTTACTCTTAAACTTATTTTTAAATTATCCACTATCTAGTCATTATTATAAATAACAACAATATAAAGTTTCCTTTTAATTTAGATTTTAGTGTTTAATTTTTTATTTTTAAAATTTTAATCATTAAAATTTCACGTAAAAAAATAGGTGGGTGCCACTATAGTGTTACTCCTCTCCGTGTAATTAGTAATATATGCAAAAATCTTAAATTTACTAATTTCTAAATTCATACAAAAAAATCTTGTCTACAATTATATTTAATTTTGAAAAGATTCTAAATAAATATTATAAAATCATATATACTACATATTAATATTAAATACTAATAAATTAATAATTATTAATAATAAATACCAAAATCTTAAATTTGATCTATTATGACAAGTTTCTAAATTCACATTTAAGACAATCTTATTATAAATATCTAGAAAATAAAATTGACTAAATTTCTATATTCACAATATAATATATATTAATATTATAAATTAGAATACTATATTAGTTTTAGTAAGATTTTACAATTTATGAATAAATCAAAATTTCATATATACAATTTTATAAAAATATAACATATCAATCTAATGTAGTAACATATCAATCCATACGGTCCAATGAATTTTTAAAATGTCATACGATAAAAGTAAAAACAAGACCATAAAAAACGGCCATATAGACCATCAAATTCCAAGCTTAATGTGTGAAAGTAAACGGCAGGTACATCATACTTTTTAGTGGGTCCTCCTCGCCACCCAATAGCCCAAATAATCGTCGATAAAATATGTAACCCTCCACAATGTTTCCTACTATTTAATATATTTAGTCAAAAAAGTTTTGTCCATTCGCGATTTTAAAGATAAAAAACAAAAACAAATTGCATGCATTCCCTATAACACTCATTAAAAAGGTCCTTTCATTATGAAAGAATACTGTCTCCCTCGATGAGGGCGCTTAAAGTTGACCGACTTATTTAGATTTGTTATACATAAATTTGATTTCTGTCTCTATCCAGGACAGGGCTTAATGTTCACCGACTTATTTTTTTTGGAGTTGTTAATACATAAATTTGATTTTTTTATTATTTTATTATGAGATTTTTATACTGTTTATATATTTTTGTAACAATATATCTCTATATATACATATAATTTTCTACAATTAAAATCGCTAAATACTCCCGTAGGAACATCACACCTACGCTCCATGTTACGGGAGACCCACCTTCTCCATGTTGTGGAAGAAGAATCGATATAATTTTAACGGGTTCTACCTAAACAGCTGAAAACAGGGGATCTAACTATTTAAATCGCGCACCCCTTAAGGAACAGATATCGACCATTGTGAATTCCGAGGCACAATAGATAGCAGTGCTGAAAAAGAGCGATGTCAGGAGATAGCGTAGCGGAGGAATGGAGAGCAATCCACGGCAGCGGCAACTGGGAGGGAATGCTGGAACCCCTTCATCTTGGCCTCCGAAATTCCCTTCTCCGATACGGCGATCTCATTCAGGCCACATACGACGCCTTCATTAGCGATCCACATTCCAAATACTGCGGAAGCAGCAGATACGGCAAGAAAGACTTCTTTCACAAGGTTGCGCTGTCCGCACCAGGGGACTACGAAGTCACCCGTTTCCTCTACGCCACTGCCAGCGTGGACCTCCCGGGGGCATCCCTTGTAAAGTCTCTGTCCAGAGAAGCCTGGAGCAAAGAGTCCAACTGGATCGGCTACGTGGCAGTGGCCACGGACCAGGGAAAGCAACGGTTGGGAAGACGAGACATCGTGGTCGCCTGGAGAGGCACCATTCGTGACTTTGAGTGGATCGATGTCTCTAACCCGAGTCACCAGTCCATCGTCCCTCTTTTAACTAAATCTCAAACCCCGGGTGAAGTTCGGGGCCGGCACTGGTATAACCTCGGCAATTCCAACGACGAAGACGAAAAGGGAACAGATCCCAAGGTAATGAACGGCTGGTATGTAATCTACACTTCCAGTGACCCAAAATCCCCCTTTGTGAAAAGCAACGCTAGGGACCAAGTTCTAGGGGAGATAAGGCGGCTGTTGGAGGTTTACAAGGATGAGGAAGTGAGCATCACAACTGTCGGTCACAGCTTGGGGGCGGCCTTGGCGGTGCTCAGCGCATTCGACATGGTAGAGAACGTGGTCGCGGAGGTGAGACCGGACGTACCGGTGACTTCCTTCGTGGTGGGGTGCCCTGGTGTGGGTAACGCGGAGTTCAAGCGGCGCTTCGATGCGTTGCCGCAGCTGCGGTGTCTGCATGTGGTGAATGTCATTGATTTGATTCCGCGCTATCCGGGCAGACTACTTCATTACGCGGATATTGGGAGCAGGCTGGAGATCGATACGCGGAAGTCCCCTTTTCTGAAGGAGTCGAAGAACCCGAGTGACTGGCACAACTTGCAGGCGCAGCTGCATATTGTGGGCGGGTGGCAGGGTAAGGAGGCGGCTTTCGAGCTTGCGGTGGAGCGGGGGGTGTCGCTGGTGAATAAGTCGTGTGATTTTCTGAAGGAGGAGTGTCTGGTTCCGGGGTCGTGGTGGGTGGAGAAGAACAGGGGGATGGTACTGGACGACAAGGGTGCGTGGGTTTTGGCCGACCTCAATGATGATGACGTCCCCAAGCCAGAGGAATAGGTATTATTGTCTGTCGCCACTAGTGTTGGTCGTTAGCCTTTTTCGCCGCTTTGTACTGCTACTGTCACACTTAAGAGCATTGCAATAATTTTATGATTGAGGAAGATTTGAATCCCAAATGTTTAGATCTTTTTAAATTAGTAGTATTGATTTTTTAGTGCTTTAAGATAATAAAGTTATAATTGTATCTATATGAAAATGGGTAATGTTTAGATCTTTTTAAATTAGTAGTATTGATTTTTTTAGTGCTTTGAGATAAGAAAGTTATAAATGTTTCTATATGATAGGTTGTATTCAAAATGGGTAACATATTTTTTAGGAAAGGATATTGATGCTTAAGTAATGGTTAACAATTTATTTGGCTTTACAACTATAATATAATAATTAGCACTTGCACATTTTTCATTCAATGAAAGTTGATAGAAAGCTATTTTTTAAGGAAATGGCTATTAGGCAAATAAACCGCATCTTTGCATAAAGGTGGTGTTTAAAAAATTCTACGTCTGCATTTTTGCATAAAGGAGGTGTTTAAAAAATTCTACATCCGCCCTTCATAACTTTTGTGTTTTAAATTGTTGGATAGATAATACCATTTTTTTTAAGGATTGTGTAAATATTGGAGAGAACAAGGAATGAGAATTGTCATTGTGTGTTGGAAGTGTTGAGTTGGTGGGATTAGAGAGATTTCATTAGTCTAGGTTGTTGTTGTGGGTTAAGCATGGTAGTTTCGTAGGTTTATATTGGTTAGGTAGCTTTATTAAACATTGTCATCATTGTAAGATTGTTTACTTATACTATTTGTCTAATATTAGACCTCACACTGCTTATGTAATTTGACATAAACATTTTATCTTCCATTTTAAATTTGAATAATTGTTCAAAAAGGAAACTTTGTATTAATTATGTTTCCTCTAAATATTTTATTCAAATCATCCCAATCTCAGTTGACACTTTGTTTAAATATAGTTGATATAATCTAATGTGACAAGAGCATGATGGATAATATCACAAGATTTATCATCTCTTTTATATGGTATACCGACAACTTATTTGCATATGTAGATGGTGTTTCATTTTCATTGTAAAAACAAGGTTAAAAATTTACTAACTGCAAATTACAACACACTTTGTTTTTCCATATTCAAAATGTTAATTTAATTGCTTTATACATTACAACATTTCATTGGTCAAAGAAGATCTCATCCCCAAAGTTGTCACATAATAATAATACTATAATACAAGTCACTAAGATGACTAAATTATATATAACTCTTAATATTCTAATAGATCCACAATTTCACTTAGCTATAGATGAATACTTTATTTCTTTTGTGTGTGCAATTAATTTAAAACATATTTTGCTAGCCTATATATCTTTGGATTAGTTATTCAAGACATGTCAACTCAATTATGTCATTTCAATTGCATCTAGAAATAAAGTTATATGAAGAATCAAGATAGGAGAACTCAACATTGCCTTACACACCAGAGATCTTTCAGATTCAAATTATAAATACAATATCATTCCATGAGTTCTATAGAGAAAAAGAAGTCCCACAAATTTGTAAAACAAAAGTAAATCATATACAATTTGAAATGAAAATATAATAATGGAAAGAAAAGACAATATGCTGCATTTTCACCTGGAAAAACTCTTTCTAAACCAACACAGTATAAAAATCAGTATTACAAAAAGTCAACTGTTCTCCAATACCATAATAAATATCTCTTACTTCACCCTTTAGCATGTGAAGATATAAATAGACACATCGACATGGGTGCTTTAAAACATAGGTTAAAATAGAAAAAGTCTAAAATATTGTATATTTTTCATCATCTTGTGAGGATGATCCCCATCAAAAAAATAAAAAATGGAATGTTTACAACATTTATCAAAGAAATTCTAAATAAATATCATTAAGAAATTAATTTCATGGCAATATTTGTGTTGATCACCACTTTGTAGATGTGAGGGGTTTTTGTTCCAAATCCAACAATGAAGGCATAAAGTGCATCTAGTAACTTTCACCTTATGGCACTTGAGTACTAAATATCACTTGGTTTTATCTCAAAACATGTGACAATATTTGTTTGAATTAGATTTTAAATTCTTCATAATTTAACATGAAACTCTCATGAGAACAAAAGCCTTTCTAAGAATTTGAGTATGGTTTGAATTAGATCTAAAAATAAAGCTCACACAAAAAGACAATAGTCCTAACCAAAAGACAACAAACAACTAACTCCAGAAACACATTATCCTAAAGAATTTAAAGTCTCAGCAATTTCCGTTTCGAGGATGTTCATCTCTTGTGCCGCCTTCTTTAGGTCCTGAAACTCCTGATTGGAAGACTCCACCTTTCTCTTAAGGTTTGCTCTGGTTCTCTTAGAGGGACAAGACTCCTCTTTCTAGCCTTTTTCTCTGTCAGCGTTGGGGTCCATGATTAGGGAACTATGCTGGGACTTGTCCAACTTATCCACCAACGTATTCATAGTGGCCACAGAGTTCTTCACAATTTAATGGCTTTGCTTCATAATGGCGTTCATTGTTCCCCTGATTTTACCGATTTCTCCTTCGAGTTGCATGGTCTTTTTCTCATTTTCCTTCTTCATTTTATCCATAAGTTCCACAATTCTTTGGAGACACTCTGCCATATACAACTTCTCTTCTTCAGTCCACACTAGCCCTTCAGCATTCTGAGGCTACCCTTTTTCTATCAATTCATCTAGTTTGCTGGACATCGCCCTGATCTTAAGATTGACATCTTTTATTTCATGAAATACCCATTTAAAAACCCTAAAGAAATCCATAGTGCCATTTCTAGCAATTGCAAAGATATCATTTGGAGCTCTCCGGTTTGGTTTAAAGTAATGGTCTTCAAGTTTGAGGTCCTTGGGGAATCTAGGTTTATTTTCTCTATCAGTGGCAGGGTGAGAAGAGTGGTATCCTTCAGAGGGATTAGAGGTATCGTAGGAGTCTTCTGACGAGTCCTCATAGTAAGAAACTAGCGTCTTCTTAGGAGGGACCTGCACCTTGATCTTAGCTTTGGAATAGGATTTCACAAAGAGTTCTTTTTTACCCGAATGCCTACTCAAAGGGCTTTTCTTAGGCTCCTTCTTAGAGGGGGGAGTAATTTCCTCTTCCCAATAAGAATCTTCATCAGAATCGTCCTCAGACAAACTAGTTTCAGTGTCAAACCCTTCTAAGGCCGGGGTTGAAATGGGGTTAGATAGGGCCAACATATTAACAAAGTGCTCATCAATAAGCTAGATGAGACCAACATGCAGGACAAGGAAATTCCTAGGGCTTTTACAGTGTTCCTTAAGGAAATGATTCAGAGAGCACAACAAGTAGTTGGGGAAAGAAATCCTAACCTTGTGCTGGAAGTGGTTGAGGAGGATGAAGTGGTAGCCATAGACTCTGGTGAATCTGTCATCCACGGTAATGTATTCCATTACCACCCTAAGCACCTCCCACTAGAGCTTCTTAATGGTACAGGCCTCAAAATAGCTGTTTGAAGCTTTCAAAAGTGCTTCTCTTTCCTCTTCAGTCTTTAGGAATTTGATGACCGCTTCGTCAGAGATTTTTCTATCATGAAAGAACTTCATCCCCTCTATAGACAAGCCAATAACTTCCCCAATAAGATTCTCATCAAGTTTTACTTTTCTCCCAAAGAGAACTATTCCTTCCTCCTTCCAATTTTTGATAAAATACTTCACAATGTCAGGGTTAGCACCATGAAGTTTCTCTAGGTAAGGTCTTAGACCCCATCTGTCAATTTGCTTCCATACCTTATGGTTTTTTTGATGCTTATCATAGTTTTTGGGCTCCACCCTCTTCATGTTTCCCCCCATTTTTTCACAGACTTCGCTTTTCATAGCATAGCCGATAAACTTAGTAGAAAGCTTACAACAAAACCAAGACACCCACAAAACGTGCGCTCCTCGCAACTTGTAAAGATAATTAAGGCACTACCAAAGTAATGAATGATATAACAATACCCTTGATAAACTTAATCATTATTTGAAAGGACAACTTTACCATGCGTGACATCATAATCGAATAAGGCTTTGATATCCATGTTAGGTCCCAGAGACAACTGAGAGGGGGGGGGAATCAATTGTCTAATAAATTTAAACCAAAAGCAACTTAAACAACTTTAATACTTTATACCAGTAAACTAGTCTTTTATGCCGGTAGACAGTTATATCAGTTACTAGCAATACTGGTAAGGATTAATGCATGAAACAAAAAGAACAAAGTCATCCACAACACATAACACCAAAACTTGTATGTGGAAACCCTATAAGGGGAAAAACCATGGTGGGAAACCTTACCCACAATCAGATGATACTACTGCAGATAGTAAGTGTATACAAATGGGGTCTGCACATGCAGTAAGGCCAAGCGCCTAAAGCTCACTGCTCAATCACAAATGGGAGCCACACTGACTACAATTGGATGGTTAAATCCAATAAGAATGTACTGCTAAATTACCATCTTTCTATGCTGGATTCAGTACCGGTATAGTTCTGATTGTCTTCACAGAAACCCTCCTTCGATCTTCAAATGATGTTTGCATGTATAGCTCTACTTATTCTCGCATATACCTTCACACAACTCTTTTTCGCATTCCACATCCGATCTTACCAATAAGACAGGTCTTGCATTTATATCATAACCTAAGACCAATTTTAGTAGGTTGGCTCTAAAGGATAATACAATAAAATCAATTTACAAATAAATTAATGCCCGATGCAATAACTGATTCAACATGTCAGCTTAATGCATTTACAACAATAATAAGTCATCTCCATAGCGTGCCATGCTGATCTGGAAAAGATAAGCCTGCCGGTGTATAACCTGGACCTATTTGCCGGTAATAGCAAATATGCAAATACAACTATGCCAATAAACAAATCTTCAAGACAAAGTGTCCAAACGATGTCTTCATCATAAATATGTGTTTTCCATGCCATTCCAAGTGCCGGTGAACATTATATCTTGCCGATGTACCAGATATCAGTGACTGTGTATGAGTCATTTGCTTGTCGGTGAATGTTGTTGATTCTCCAAAGTGCCAAAGCTGATAGTGTTTAGTAGGTGTTGACATCAATGACAAAACCATACCAAAATACCAACAATCTCCCCCTTAGCATTGATGGCAACACAAGATGGAAAAACCATCAAAGTGCCAAAACAGAAATGCCAAATACCAAAATCAAAATTCAGATATGAATAGTCTCTCCTCAAAGTAACAGTCTCTCCCCTTGAGAGTAACATGTGTCTTCCTTGTGTTTTTCCATGTACCAATCTCTCCCCCTTTGACATCAAATTCCAAAGTAATAGAAATGTTTACAAAATACCAACCAATATGGTATACCAACTACTCCCCCTGAGAAGTAGCTTCCTCATCAAATACCAGAGTAAAAGTTTTCTCTTGTTAATTCTGTCGGTTGATGACAAATATCAACTTCCTAAGTCTCTACCAGTGGGGGTATGATCCCAAGTTGGTTTATGAGATATTCAAAAGTCTCCTTAGGCAGAGGTTTAGTAAAAATATCTGCAATCTGCTCTTTTGTATTCACATAAACTAGTTTTATTTCTTTTGCTTCAACATTTTCCCTTAGAAAATTCAGTTTTATAGAAACATGTTTGGTTTTAGAGTGTAATACCGGGTTTTTAAATATATCAATTGCTGCAGTGTTATCACAATAGATAGTTATAGGTTCCTTGCATTTTATCTTTATGTCCTTCAACATTTGTTTAAGCCATAATACCTGTGTACAGTTTGTTGTTGTTGCAACATATTCTGATTTAGATGTTGATAAAGATGTAGAACTTTGTTTCTTGCTCAACCAAGAAATTAGTCTGCTTCCAAGAAAGAATGCTCCACTTGTGGTGCTTTTCTTATCATCCATATCTCCTGCCCAATTTGCATCTATGTATGCATATAATTCAAAGTTTTCATCTCTAGGATACCATAATCCAAGATTTGTAGTGCCTTGTAAGTACCGAAAAATCCTTTTTACTGCTGATTCATAATTTTCTCTAGGATTACTTTGAAATCTTGAAACAATACATACTGCATTCATGATATCAAGTCTTGTTTGTGTTAAATACAACAAACCTCCTATCATAGATTTATACCTAGTTGGATTAATAGGTGTAGATTCATCTCTTAGTGATAATTTGTCATTTGTAGTCATAGGTGTGCTTACCGGTTTAGATTTTTCCATCCCAAATTTCTTTAGTAACTCCTTCAAGTACTTAGATTGACTCAAGAATATACCTTTATCAGTTTGTGAAATCTGCAATCCTAAAAAGAATTTTATCTCTCCAATCATAGACATTTCAAATTCTTGCTGCATTTTGATAGAAAAGTCTTCACATAATCCATCTTCTCCTCCAAACATTATATCATCAACAAAAACTTCTATAACCAAGATGTCATCATTAGTTACTTTATAATATAAATTGTTGTCTGCATTACCTTTAGAAAAACCAATCTTCAAAAGATACTTATCTAACCTTGCATACCAGGCTCTTGGAGCTTGCTTCAATCCATACAAGGCTTTCCTTAACCTTCAAACCATATCTTTGTTTTCTGTCAAAGAAAATCCATCAGGTTGTTCAATGTAAACTTCTTCTTCAAGATCTTCATTTACAAATGCACATTTAATGTCCATTTGATAAACTTTGTAGTTTTTGTGTGCTGCAAAAGCCAAGAATAATCCGATTGCCTCAATTCTAGCTACCGGTGCAAAGGTTTCATTATAATCAATTCCTTCTTTCTGAGAATATCCCTTACACACTAGTCTTGCTTTATTTCTGATAACCTTACCATCTTCATTAAGTTTGTTTCTGAATACCCATTTTGTTCCAATCACATTTTTATCTTTAGGTCGGGGAACTAATGTCCAAGTGTTATTCTTCTCAATTTGTTCTAATTATTCTTCCATAGCTTTAATCTAGTGTTTATCTTCACATGCCTCATTAATAGATGATGGTTCAATTTGGGAAATAAGACATACCTCTTCATTTGCCAATCTTCCTCTTGTCATAATTCCTTTATGCTTGTTTCCAATTATCTGATCTTTAGAGTGATTCGGTCTTACATACCGAGGTGTCTCTGTTTGCTGCTGTTCCTTAGTTGCAGTGGAATTTTCAGATGATACCGGTGTAACTGGATCTTCATTCTGTACCAGTGGATTTTGTACAGATTCATTTGTCAGTATTTCTGTTACCAGTTCAGAGTCTGTATACCTTGAAGTTTCTCTGAATTGTTTATCAATCTTTACATTTGTACTCTCAACAATTTTCTGTAGTCTTTTGTTAAAACATTTATATGCCTTGCTCTTAGATGAATAACCAAGAAATATTCCTTCATCACTTTTAGGATCAAATTTGCCAATATACTCATCTCTTCTAATATAGCATTTACTTCCAAATATTCTAAAATATTTAAGAGTAGGAGTAATACCAAACCATAGTTCATGAGGTGTCTTACCGGTTTCACCTTTGATGTGGACTTTGTTGAATGTATAGACGGTTGTACTTACTACTTCTCTCCAATATACATGTGGTAAATTTGATTCAGATAACATACTTCTGGTTGCATCCAAGATGGTTCTATTTTTCCTTTCTACAACTCCATTTTGCTGTGGTGTCCAGGGTGCTGATAGCTGTCTTCTAGTCCCATTCACTTCACAGAATGCATTAAATTCCTTAGATGTAAATTCTCCTCCTTGATCTGATCTCAGACATTTGATTTTCTTACCGGTTTCATTTTCTACCATTTCTTTGAACAATTTGAATTTCCCAAGTGCTTCTGATTTTTCACTGAGAAAAGTAGCCCAACACATTCTAGAATAGTCATCAATGATTAGCATGAAGTATCTATCACCTTGTAAACTTTTAGTTCTAGCTGGACCACATAAGTCAGTATGAATTAAGTCAAGAGCATTATTAGATTTTTCTGGAATACTTTTGAAAGTAGCTCTAACTTGTTTTCCAAATTGACATTCCTTACATACCGGATTGTGAGGTTTAACAATCTTAGGTAAATCTCTAACTACCTTAGTAGTACTGATCTTCACCATACAATCAAAATTTACATGATAGAGTCTCTTATGCCATAGCCAACTTTCATCAATATGAGCAATCAAGCATGTTTTTTCATTTTTATTCAGATGAAAGATATTGCCTCTAGTTTGACTACCGGTTGCAATTTCCAAACCAGTTATGTTCATAATTTTGCATTTACCATTTTTGAATTGTAACTAAAATCCTTTTTCAACTAATTGACCAACACTCAAAAGATTATGTTTTAAACCTTCAACATAGTAAACATTGTCAGTATTATGCTTACCATCAAGAGATATTGTACCCTTACCTTTGATCAAACAAGCCTTATCATCTCCAAATCTTACTAGACCTCCATTATACTCCTGAAAAGTTAGGAATTTACTCTTATCACCAGTCATATGATGTGAGCATCCTGAATCAATGATCCATTCATCCTTGATTTCAATTTTAGCTGCCAAGGCCTGCTCTACCGGTTGAACAGTAGGTGCTGGTTGATCTTCTATTATAGCAACAAAGACCCATCCATTGTCTGCCAGATCCTCATCAGAATCATCAGTGACTCCTTCATCAACAAGATAATAAGATTTGTCTTTATTTTTCTTAAATTTGTATCTCTGATATTCAGGGTTAGGTTTGTATGTCCTTCTAGCTTCTTCTCTTAGCCTAGCATGTCCATCAGGGCATCTTGAGGCCATATGATCAATCTTATTATAGTTGAAACATTTAAAGGGTGCTTTACCTTCATACTTACTTCCAATTGGACCTTTAGGCATTTTTCTTGCAAACAGTGCTTCAAGTTCTTGAAGTTCCTCATTTTCTCTCCTGCTTTCTTCAAGTTCTCTTGCATAAAAGGCTTTCCAATCAGACTTGTCGAATGATTGTGCAGATGATGTTGATGCCTTAAAAGCTAAGTCGGTTTTTATAGTGGCAACAGGACCAAATTCCTCAATTTCAAAGGCTAAAAGTTTTCCAGTCAATATATCCCTAGTTACTGATGTGTTAGGCATTGTTCTTAGTTCATTTATAGCAGTAACTTTCATTTTATATGCCGGTGGCAATCCTCTTAAAAATTTTGAAACAATTTCATCTTCACTTAAGGTTCCTCCACAACATTTAATACCCAAAACAATTTCATTTACTCTTTCCATAAAAGCAGAAATCCTTTTATCTTCTTCCATTTTCAGATTTTCATACCTGACCTGGAAGCTTTCAAGTTTTGCAATTTTGACTGTGGAGTCTCCTTCATTCAGTGTTTCCAAATGATCCCAAATAGCTTTAGCAGTAGACCTATCTGATAGTCCCATGATTTGCTGATCTGATAATGCGCTCAAAAGTGCTTCTCTTGCCTTGCAATCATTTTCTTCATCTTTAGTCAGATTTGGTGGATTAGGCTGACTTGTAGTAGGAGCAGAGTAGCCATTCTTTGTAACATCCTAGGTATCCTTTCCAATGCAATTCAGATGTGTCTCCATCCTGATCTTCCATATTCCATAGTTGGTTCCATCAAGTTTAGGACTGTCCTCCTTGAAATAGTTGCTAGACATTGGATCTCCTCAAGCTGTTAAACTTCTGCAAAAAGAGGACTAAGCTCTGATACCAATTGTAAGGTCCCGGAGACAACTGAGAGTGGGGGGGGGGGGGGGGGTGAATCAGTTGTCTAATAAATTTAAACCAAAAGCAACTTAAACAACTTTAATACTTTATACCGATAAACCAGTCTTTTATACCAGTAGACAGTTATATTAGTTACTAGCAATACCGGTAAGGATTAATGCATGAAACAAAAAGAACAAAGTCATCCACAACACATAACACCAAAACTTGTACGTGGAAACCCTGTAATGGGAAAAACCATGGTGGGAAACCTTACCCACAATTAGATGATACTACTGCAGATAGTAGTGTATACAAATGGGGTCTGCACATGCAGAAAGGCCAAGCGCTTAGAGCTCACTACTCAATCACAAATGGGAGTCACACTGACTACAATTGGATGGTTAAATCCAATAAGAATGTACTTCTTAAATTACCATCTTTCTATGCTGGATTCAGTACTAGTATAAGTTTTGATTGTCTTCACGGAAACCCTCCTTCAATCTTCAAATGATGTCTACGTGTATAACTCTGCTTATTCTCGCATATACCTTCACACAACTCTTTTTTCGCATTCCACATTCGATCTTACCAATAAGACCTTGCATTTATATCATAACCTAAGACCAATTTTAGTAGGTCAGCTCTAAAGGTGTAGCATCCTAAAATTGCGACACTTGCAATTTTGACTGCATTTGGGTCTTCATGATGGCGATGCAACACGGAACCTGAATGGAGATCCCGAAACTTGTTCATGACATCAAAAACTACATTTTTCAGCACCCTGGCCTGATCCTCCTTGCACCCTATTGTCCCTGGAGGTGGGACCATGGCGCCCAGCGCCCTGGTCCTTCAGGACTAGGGCCCCCAGCGCCCTGGTCCTTCAGGACTAGGGTCCCCAGCGCCCTGGTCCCCCAAGACGTTGGCGCCCAGTGCCCTGGTCCCTGGCCCTATTTTGGGCCCGGTCTCTTATGGGGTTTCAGGTCTTTAAGTTTGCAAATTGGAAAATAATATTTCCTGGTCGACCTAAGGTCGGGAAAATCAGTCTATTAGCCCTAATTGACAAGTATATAAACTACATTTCCTCTCCCATTTTGGTAGAGGGAAAAAAGGCGGAAACGATATTCAAGCATTCAAGCATTCAAGCATTCAAGCATTCCTTCAAGCAATTGAGCATTCTAAGTCTCCATTCAAGGCTAAGTGTTGCATTCAAGACAAGGATTCAACCATTGAAGAGGAGATCACTTACAACATACAACATACTACATACATTACACCTTCGCATGTAAGAATACAAACATTCTTACAACAAGGTATCAGTACTTGATTACAAACATTTACATTTATAACATTCTCATTTCTTGGTTAATTCCAAAACCGGGGTTTGACCTAAAGGCAAACCCCTCATCCCTAACCCCCCAATCGTCCTCTTTTTTCTGTGTGTAGGTTGCAGGTACGCGGCTATAATTGAAGATCTG
Source organism: Cryptomeria japonica (assembly GCF_030272615.1). Classification (NCBI taxonomy): domain Eukaryota; kingdom Viridiplantae; phylum Streptophyta; class Pinopsida; order Cupressales; family Cupressaceae; genus Cryptomeria; species Cryptomeria japonica. The sequence goes on from NC_081405.1 coordinate 8,023,714, forward strand.
GAATTCTTGTGCAGAGACGAACAAATCCCCCTTCGTTTCGCGGATTTTTCGGAGGACCGTGTGCACGCCGGCGCCATCGTCCCATCAACTTTCGCTCAAATTTACAGAACAACACCGTCTTGACATTTTACTGCTAATTCCAGGTCCGCAGCTTCATCCCGTATCCCTATCTCTGTTTATAAGCGAATCTTTCTTGCTTTACATGCATTCCTAGTTCAATCTTTCTATCTACATTCTTTACAAAAGAGGGTATCCTTGATGTCTTAACCCTTGAAACTCATATAGAATCCAATCTTGCATTGCGTGGGATTGGATCTTGTGGGTTTCAACCCCTCTCTTTTGAATGTAAAGTCTCTCCTAAGTGAAAACCATCAACTCTAGTGACTCTCCCTTCTCTCTCCTTAGAGTTGGGGAGGGGAGAATAACTAGGGTTCGATTTTTCCACTTTACATTTTGGTGAACCCGACGTGAACATCCTCATTCTGATTATTCATGGTTAGATCTAAAATTTTTGCTTTCCTAATTATATTTCCATGTTTGATCTTTTGCAAATTTTAGAGGTTGATTGCATAAAAACCCTAAAATTTTCTTTTTAGTAATTAAACTTGTGAAATGTTTAATTGTTAATGCTTGTTTCAGATCTACCCTTCTATTGCAAATTGTTAATTCATATTTGTGCTTTAATTCTGAAAATTAAGTGGTTAAATGTCAAAACCCTAATTTTTAAGACCTTCTTGATTCAACCTTTGACTGATAATTTCACTTATCAAAACACTTCCAAATCGGCTGTAACTTTGGATTCCGCAATAAAATCACAATATCTTTCATCCCTGAAAATTTGGAAAAAAGTTGCGAGGACCGTGTGCACCCCGAGCGCCATCGTCCCCGACATTTTTTCTGAAATTTCGGGAGCTAGATCTTACTGTATTTTTCTGCTAAAATCCAGAATTTTGGCTGATTTTATCAATTCTAACACTTTCAAAATTACAGTCAAAGTTGGTCTAGTGATTGCTTGGATTGAGGCTTCTAATCATTCAAAAAATTGTTGAAATTAAAATTCATATCAAAATTGTGTTTCTTACAGTCCTAAATCTGAAAAGTGTGTTAGCGTTCATTCGAAATTTCAGTACTTTATTCAAATCTTTACAATTTGTGACTTCTGAAATTAAGTGTTTAATTGCAACAACTCTGATTTCCGCTTTCAAAATTGAATTTTGCATGAAATTGAGTCAATTTTTTAAATTTCAAAACTTGCATTGCTTTTAGCATTCCCTCTAAAATCTTAAAATTCAAAATTTCAGTTTCCCTCTCTTTTTCAAAATTCAAAATTTTGCATTTTTCAACAATCTTGGTAGGGTTCAATTTTGAGATTGCAACTTTAATTTGGCCTATCTACAGATCGTAAAATCACTCAATTTTTTCAGATTAGCTTTAAAATCATCATAACTTTCATCCCTGAAAATTTCGAAAAAAGTTGCGAGGACCGTGTGCACTCTGTTCGCCACGGTCCCGGACATTTTTTTCCGAAATTTCGGGAGATTGTCCTGATTGCATTTAACAGCTTAAATCTAGGAGATTGGCTGATTTTATTGAAATTTGCTACCTCTAAAATTCAAAATCTTCTCTCTCTCTTTAGTGCATGAGTTTTACAACAATAAGTCCTACTTACACTATTCCCGTTAGACGAAGCCTTAGAATTAAGTCTTTCCAAGGTGTAATTACCGAGGAGATGGAACCTAATTTGAATGGCCTTTTTAACGAGGACATGGGTAATTCCTCTAATCCTCTTAATGATGAAGAATCTCTCCATGAGGTTTCTGTAGAACAACTTTCAAAATTGGATAACCAATTTGATGATTTTCGACAATGGATGTCTCAAGAATACCCCGATAGTGAAGCTCTTCCTTTAATTGAGGGTCTAAAACATATGGTTCAAAGTGATAAGAATGAAATTGATATTTTGCGTGGTATTGCACACATTGTGGATTCGAATGTGATGCCGATGAAGAGTTGTGCTGAAACTTTGGGTTATACACAACCTCCTACTCAAGTTAATCATTCTATTCCTTTGACAACTCCTATTGCTAGTATACCTACTTTCACATCAAACATAATGACTACTTCAATACAAGACATTCCTCCTATGATCACTAGTCATGGGGGCAATCCCTCTTCTTCAATCAACCCTTTTCCTTCATTCAATCCGACTTCTTCATTCATTCCTTCAATGAGTGTTCCTATTATATCTCCACAAATAAACATGATGCAAGGGGGCAATTCATTTAATCCTTCCATTCCTCCTTGTAGTGTTCCTCCTTTCCAATCATCTCCTATGACTAACTATCATAGTGTCCCACCACCTTACTCTCTACCTTCTTTCAATAACATAACACCTCCATCACAATCTAACATGGCTAATATGAACTCTTCGACTGAAGCGACCATTAACAATCTTGCACAAACTGTCTCTTCTTTACAGCAACAAATTGCCTCTATGAATCAATCTAAGTTTAGTGTGCCCACATTTGATGTTGCGAGCCCACTTTCTCTTGACATTGTTCAAGCTATCCCCCCTAAACATGTTGAAATTCCGCATTTGGAGCTTTATAATGGTAAGGGTGATCCTCTAACACATGTTAAGACCTTTCAAACAATATGTACTGATTTTGCTTATGACCAAAGGTTGCTTGCAAAACTGTTTACTAGAACATTAAGAGATAAAGCCCTACAATGGTATTGCTCGTTGCCTTCTTATTCTATTACTTCTTTCGAACAACTTGCAAATGATTTCATTCAACAATTTCAAAACAATATAGGTCCTAAAGTTACTTTGATTGATTTAATGCATTGTAAACAAGGTGTTAAAGAAAAAGTGACTGATTTCATTGGTAGATATAAGCATTTGTATGCTCAAATTTCTTTTCCAGTGCCTGATAATGATATTCAAAGAATCTTTATTTCTAATTTACAAAAAGACATTAGAGAAAAACTCCTGTTTTCTGAGTTTACTTCTTTCCAACAGTTGTGCGCAACTCTTCACAATTATCAACTGACTGTGAGTCAAATGGAACAAGCAAATCCTATGGCTCCGAGTGATAAGGGTGATAGTAGTCAACAACCATTTGGGAAGTTTAAACCAAACAGAGAGTCCATTAAATTCAATGAAAACATCATCAACAACAATGTGAATGTGGCATCAGGTGTGCCTCCTATTTCTAAGTTTTTCAAGAAAGAAAGAAAGTTCACTCCTTTGAATGAGTCATTGCATAGTATTATGAATAAGTTATTGGAACAAAATGTGCTTACTCTTCCTCCTATAAGGCAAATAGATCCTGCAAAGATTAATTCAACCTATTTTGATAACAAAACTTTTTGTCAATTTCATCGTCAACTTGGGCATGATACTCAAAAATGTTTTGCTTTAAAGGGTAAAATTCAAGATTTGATTGATAATAATACTATCTCTGTTTCTGGTGTGAATGATAAAGGCAACACATCTATAGCTCCTCCTAACCAAAATCTTCAGATTTTTACTGATCCATTACCTTCTCATACCTCTAATGCGATTGATACTACTGATTCCTCTGTCTCACTTGATGATCTTGTGTCTATGACTCCGAATGTGATTAACTTTGTAGAGCAGCAGAAAATCCCTAAAGAACCTTCCATCACATTTGATTCCAGTGAAACTATCAGGGCACCTGATGGTCCTTTATATATAGTTGCAAAAGTCAAGAATACACCTTGCCGTGGAGTGCTTATTGATCCTTCTTGTATGGTTAATATCATTACTGAAGAATTTCTTTTTACTTTGCAATTGAATCAAGTGATCTATGATGAAACGAATGTGGTTGTGAAACTATTTGATGCATTTTCTTCTCCTGCAATTGGTTCTATTACATTGCCTATTGAGGTCCATAACAAATCCCTTGATGTGGACTTTGCTATTATTCCATCATCCGAACAATTTTGTGTGAAGCTAGGCTACCCTTGGCTATCTTCCATGAAAGCTATTGCTTCTCCTATTCACAAGTGTTTGAAATTTCCCCATAATGGTGAAGTTGTTACTGTCAATCATAGTCTCTTTAAACCAGCTGAAAGAACTTCTAGCGTTCCTATTGATTACTTTTGGCCTAAACAATTCCAATCTCTTCCTCCGCGAAGTGATCATCTTTTTAAATCTTATCAAAAGTGGAAAAAAGATATGATCCTATCTCTAAGTGAACCTAGAACACCCAAACTTGATATTCCTATCATTCTTGAGAAGGAAGTTCTTCCTTTGAAAGATAAAACTAATGTCTTTCCTCAAGAAGATTCCCAACCCATTCCTATGAATGTGACTATGCCTATATCTAATAAACTTCCTAAAAATAGACCTATACCTCCTCGTCATGATGGACTTGGTCTCCTTCCTAAACCGAATATTCCTCCCTTATATGGAGCAGTTCCTCCTCCTTCCTCTTATGGAGAGAAGAGACGTTCCTCTTCTCCTATTGTTCAACCTAAGAGACCACAACCTAAACACCCAAGTGAAAAGGATGAGAACATTCCTCCTCCTCAATCTTCTCAACTTCCTACTAAGACTAGACGAAATCGTTCTGCACGTGAACGCTGACGAAAGCGTCGTCTTAGAGCTCAGGCAGCTGCTTTTCAAACTTTGCAATCCCCAAAAACACCTTTAGCCAGTATTATTCCATTTTCTCCTCAGCTGACGATTGAGCCGAAATATCCTAAACATAAGATGCATGATGGTCTTGATCTTGTGCGAGTTAAAGATCCTATTTTTATAAATCTTGATGATGATATAGATGAAAATGTTATTCATGATGAAAATGTTACTCCTATTCATTCTGATAGTGAATATGAATATGTTGATGTTGATAGCCATTTATCTAACGCATTTTCTAAAGTACTTATCCTAGCTCCTAGACAAGAACACCGTGGCTTGGGATATGAACATAGCCCTTGTTTGGATCTTGTGATAGCTCCATCTGCTGTGTTGGATGTTCCTCCTCTAGCGTGTTTCCTACCTTCCCGAGATATTGATCAGCAAGATCGGGGGGTAGATGACATGCTAGACTAGTTCATTAGCATAGCAGACTCTCTCCTCCTCTCTTTTGTTACTTCTTCTATGTGTTATTCTCATTCTTCTATTCGTTGTCCTTAGTGTTGTCTACTTGAGGACGATGCAAAACATTGAGATCTCTTTTGGTCTCTCTCATGTTGACTCAAAAGACACGTGTTCCCTTCTTCTAGGTGACCTTCCTTGATTGGGGAATGAATAACAATTATGCATACATACATATGGTATACATGAATTATCATACAGCATACTGACCCCGAGGAAAGCGAAGTCACCTTGTGCTTTGTGTTTTGTGTCTATTATCCTTGGGCTTATCTCACACTTGGGGGCTAAATCCTTGTGATAACGTGCTCCTTTCTCATTTCTTATATGTATCACTACCTTAAAGCAATCACCCCCGGTGAGGTGTGTGCGATCGCTTTAACGTAGGGGGGCATACATCCCGTTCATATCTTTTCAAGATACTTGAAAGTTTCTTGGCGAACTTAGCTTTGCCTTGAAAATTTTTGATATCTTTCTTGCATGACTCATAGTGAGGGAATCTTACTACTGACAGTCATGGTTCTCGCTCATGATCTTCCCTTTTACTTTGTCAATCGAAGTCATAAGATCCTTAGTCCACTGGGGGCTTGGTGTATCTTGCCTCCTTGACGTGGTGAAAGTTTTTCAATGTTGTTTCCTTGTACTTTACCGGAAGTATGAGCGTACGTTTATACTCCCGCTAAAGTGGGGGCTAAATGTAGCATCCTAAAATTGTGACACTTGCAATTTCGACTGCATTTGGGTCTTCACGATGGCGATGCAACACGGAACCTGAATGGAGACCCCGAAACTTGTTCATGACATCGAAAACTGCATTTTTCAGCACCCTGGCCTGATCCTCCTTGCACCCTGCTGTCCCTGGAGGTGGGACCATGGCGCCCAACGCCCTGGTCCCTGGCCCTATTTTGGGCCCGATCTCTTATGGGGTTTCAGGTCTTTAAGTTTGCAAATTGGAAAATAATATTTCCTCGTCGGCCTAAGGTCGGGAAAATCAGTCTATCAGCCCTAATTGACAAGTATATAAACTACATTTCCTCTCCCATTTTGGTAGAGGGAAAAAAGGCGGAAACGATATTCAAACATTCAAGCATTCAAGCATTCAAGCATTCAAGCATTCCTTCAAGCAATTGAGCATTCTAAGTCTCCATTCAAGGCTAAGTGTTGCATTCAAGACAAGGATTCAACCATTGAAGAGGAGATCACTTACAACATACAACATACTACATACATTACACCTTCGCATGTAAGAATACAAACATTCTTACAACAAGGTATCAGTACTTGTTTACATTACAAACATTTACATTTACAACATTCTCATTTCTTGGTTAATTCCAAAACCGGGGTTTGACCTAAAGGCAAACCCCTCATCCCTAACCCCCCAATCGTCCTCTCTTTTCTGTGTGTAGGTTGCAGGTACGTGGCTGTAATTGAAGATCTGGAATCCTTGTGCAGAGACGAACAGATCCCCCTTCGTTTCGCGGATTTTTCGGAGGACCATGTGCACGCCGGGCACCATCGTCCCATCAACTTTCGCTCAAATTTACAGAACAACACCATCTTGACATTTTACTGCTAATTCCAAGTCCGCAGCTTCATCCCGTATCCCTATCTCTGTTTATAAGCGAATCTTTCTTGCTTTACATGCATTCCTAGTTCAATCTTTCTATCTACATTCTTTACAAAAGAGGGTATCCTTGGTGTCTTAACCCTTGAAACTCATATAGAATCCAATCTTGCATTGCGTGGGATTGGATCTTGTGGGTTTCAACCCCTCTCTTTTGAATGTAAAGTCTCTCCTAAGTGAAAACCATCAACCCTAGTGACTCTCCCTTCTCTCTCCTTGGAGTTGGGGAGGGGAGAATAACTAGGGTTCGATTTTTCCGCTTTACAAAAGGATAATACAATAAAATCAATTTACAAATAAATTAATGCCCGATGCAATAACCGATTCAACATATCAGCTTAACGCATTTACAACAATAATAAGTCATCTCCATAGCGTGCCATGTTGATCTGGAAAAGATAAGCCTGCTGGTGTATAACCTGGACCTATTTGCCAGTAATAGCAAATATGCAAATACAACTATGCCAATAAGCAAATCTTCAAGACAAAGTGTCCAAATGGTGTCTTCATCATAACTATGTGTTTTCCATGCCATTCCAAGTACCGGTGAACATTATATCCTGCCGGTGTACCAGATATCAGTGACTGTGTATGAGTCATTTGCTTGCCAGTGAATGTTGCTGATTCTCCAAAGTGCCAAAGTTGATAGTGTTTAGTAGGTGTTGACATCAATGACAAAACCATACCAAAATACCAACAATCCACTTTTAATTAATTATAGGAATGCCACGTCCGCCGACCACGTAGCTCGACTCCTTCATTGGCAAAATTATCGGCCACCACATTAGCTTCCCTAAATGCATGAGAGATTTTAACATTTTCAAAGTTGGAAAGAAGGGATTTGGCATCATCAATCCAACTTTTTATGGTCCATGATGGGGGGGAGTTACCTAGAAGGCATTCGATAATGTTTTTTGAGTCCCTCTCAATCCATATATATTTTTGATGTTCATTTTTCTAGCAATATCAATGACCTAGAAGGCTCCTATGGCTTCAACTATGTGATTGGACTGAGAGCCCAAGGGGAGTGCCACAACTAAAATAAAGTTACCATATTGATCTCTTAACACTCCCCCACTCCCAGTCGATCCAGGATTACCCTTGGTTGCCCCAACATGACACTAAAAGTTGATCATGTTTACATATTCACATTCTTTGTCTTGCATTTTTCACAAAACAAAAACCATTTCAAATTGGCACACATAAGTTGTGGCAAAGGTAATGAATCAATACTAAATTCTACAAACTAAATGTAAATACCAATCAAAATGCATCAAGTTTTACCCAAAAAAGTTGTTCTATAACTAAACATCATGTATTTCCTAGTTCATTTATAAAATATAATTAAATAGCAATCATACAATTGGATCATTGAAAAATTGGCCAAATTACTGAAATTAAATCATGTACTCTTGTATTTGCAAATCATGCAATGTGGTGAGAGAACTTAAGAAAAGTCCCCTTGACCTCATGTTCCACCAAATAACAACAACTTATAAGCTGTCAATGTAAATAATAGCATCCAATCAAAGGGTCACCTTGAAGCAAACGATCATTAGTACGAACAATATTTACAAGCTTTATGGTGACAAATTTTGGAACCAAAATTGATGCATTTTGTCCTTGCCATTGCACATCTATAAGAAGTTGATCAAAATTATTTATTAAACAATCACAAGTTGAAGTAGAAATGAAGGTGAATTATATTACTTTCTATTGATTTATTGATTGCCACTTTGAATTGTTCTCCTTTTAGCTTGTGTTCTTTCCTTCTTTTGCTAATTTTAGTTCTTGGAAAAAACAGAAACGAGACCTTAGTTTTTAGAGGTAGCCTAGCCATAAGAGTAGCTATTGCATTTTACATGCTCCTTGATTTTATCATCCCAGAACTCAACATTGCCTCAAACACCATAGATCTTTCAAACTGAAATCATAAATACAATATCATTCCATTAGTTCTATAGTGAAAAAGAAGTCCTATAAACTTGTAAGATAGAAGTAAAGCATATCCAATATGAAATGAAAAATAGAATAATGGAAAGAAAAGACAATATGCAACATTTTCACTTAGAAATACTCTTTCTAAACCAATGCACTAAAAAAATCACTATTGCAAAAACTCAACTGTTCCCCAATGCAATAATAAATCTCTCATACTACACCCTTTCACTTGTGAAGATATAAATAAACACATTGACATAGGTGCTTTAAAACATACATTAAAATAGAAAAAGTCTAAAATATTGTATCTTTTTCATTAACTTGTGAGGACGATCCCATCAAAATTATTAAACATAGAATGTTTACAACACTTATCAAATTAATTCTAAATAAATATCATTAAGAAATTACTTTCATGGCAATATTTGTGTTGATCACTACTTTGTAGATGTGAGGGGGTTTCATTCCAAATCCAACAATGAAGGCATAAATTTTATCTAGTAACTTCCACCTTATGGGACTTGAGTACTAAACATCACTTGGTTTTATCTCAAAACATGGGATAGTATTTGTTTGTATTAGCTTTGAAATTATTCTAACTTTGACATGAAACTTTCATGAGAACAAAAGCTTTTCTAAAAATTGAGTACTGTTTGAATTACAGATCTAAAAAATAAAGCTCACCCTTAAGGGGAAATAGACTGCAGTTCATTTGGAATGCCAAAAACTATACTTACATGACATGAGAAGTTGCCTATATTTACATATTCACATTGTTTGTCTTGGAATTTTTGCAAAAGACCATTTCAAATCAGCATGTAGAAGTTGTGGAAAAGGTAAAGAATCATTACTAAATTCTATAATCTAAATGTAAATACCAATCAAAATGCAACAAGTTTTACCCAAAAAAGTTATTTTACAACTAAACAACATGTTTCTTAGTTATTTTACAGAATAAAATTAAACACCAATCATACAACTGAATCATGCAAAAATAGGCCAAATTATTGAAATTAAATCATGTACTCTTGTATTTGCAAATCATGCAATGTGCTAAGAGAACTTAAGAGAAGTCCTCTTGAGCTCATATTTCACCAAAAAATAGCAACTTATAAGCTATAAAAAAAATAACAACATCCAATCAAAGGGTCACCTTGAAGCAAATGATAGTTAGTACGAACAACATCTGCAAGCTTTACATGTAATAATAACTTTTGGAGCTAAAACTATTGTATCTTATTCTTGCAATTGCACATTTGTAAGAAGTTGATCAAAATTATTTGTTAAACAATCACAAGTTGAAGCAAAAATGAAGGTGAACTATATTACTTTGTATTCATTTATTGATTGCCACTTTGAATTGTCCTCCTTTTAGTATGTGTTCCTTCCCGCTTTTGCTAATTTTAGCTCTCGGGAAAAAAAGAAACTAGCCCTTAGTTTTTGGAGGTACCCTGGCAGTGATAGCAACTATTGCATTTTCCATGCTCCTTGATGTTGTCATCCCATAACTCAACATTGCCTTAAACACCATAGACCTTTCAGACCAAAATCATAAATACAATATCATTCCATTAGTTCTGATGCTTTGCAAAATGGAAAATGTTAGACTAAAACTTGTGGTCGTATAACACACAAAAACACAAGAAACAAAGATAAATGTTAGTGTTAATCAACCAAAAACTAGTCTAAGTAGACATATCAAGAGAGACAATAAAAACATGATAAAGTATTTAACTATGAAAGTAAACATAACAAGGCATCTCCAAATGCCTTGTACCATGCTCATAACTCATTCTCCCTTGTTCCTCTCCTCCCCAAGTTCCAAATTAGTGCAACTCTCAACAACTTTTTGCACTATGGATGTCTTATGGAGATTCAAGATTGAAAATGCTTATAAACATATGCTATGCAAGTGTAAAATAAGCTAAATATGAGATGCTATGAAATGAACTAAGATTTATTTTAGTCCAAAATGACAATATATTAGTTATTTTATACTAAAATGCTCTCTAAAATTGACTATAGATTAAATGCATACAAGTTTTCAAGATCTGGATTATGAAGAAATGGGCTCTATTTATAGGAAAAATGGAGCAATGGATGGTTGAGATTGAGTAATCTCAACAAGGGTCAGGATTAAATGATGTTTAATCCATGTGAGTACTTTCAACCCAATCCCAGGATGACAAGTGTCAACATGAGATGGGTTGAGAGGAGAGGGAATAAGCATTAAATGCTTGACATGACCTGAGAGTTAACTTGGGAGTTAAGGTCAAGAATGGGTTGAGTGAATAAATTCATTATCCAAAGAATAATGCTTTTATCAAATGGATAAACTCTTGTGAAAAGGTTAAAGGGATAACCATGGTCAAAGCAATAAATGCTTGAGGAGACACATAGGTCACATGAGGGTTAAGTTTAGGGGTCAAAGACTTTAACCATGGGTGCAAATGGAATTAACCATAAATGGTCATGTAAGAGCCATTAGTGGTTTGGAAGACTTTTAGAGGTTAAATTGTTGAACACACAAAGAATTTAATGCTTTTCAAAGACTTTGAAGTCTTTGAGAAGTGACTCCAAGTTGCTTAGGAATGTGACAATAATCAGGGTATGGATTAGGCTAATTAGGAAGGGGTTAGAAGAATCTAAAAGGGGGTTAGGATTGTAAGTGGGTTTGGTGGGTGAGGGGAAATAGGATTTTAATTAAAATAAAATTAATTTATTTCAACTTGTGGTTGCAACTTGCATTTGTAGGAAAATGCAAGTGGGGGCGGGAATGATTTAAATAAATGTTTTATTTATTTATTTAAAAGAGGAAAGGGGGATTAAATTGAATAAATAGGATTTATTCATTTAATTGATTGTGGATTTGGTTTAATGAATTAATTAAAACAAATTGAATAATTTATTTAATTAATAGGAGAATGTTTGAAGATGAATTAATTAAATATTATTTTAATTAACTGTTGGCTAGTGGGGTTTTTTTAATCAAATAAATAGAAAATATTTATTTAATTAAAATGGACAGATTTATGTGACTACATTTGCCCCTCTTTGAGACTGTATAGTTTATCGCGTTGTTTCAAAGAAAGAAAAATAGGTGTGAAGAAATATGCCCCATAAAATGTTAATTTAATGGGTGGTATGCCCCCTCGAGAGATGGGCCGAAAAATTTCAAAAAATCGAGCGATCTCTCGAAAAAGAATGAAAATTGGCGGAGTGATAGAAGAGAAGAATTTAGCAATACTAGTGAAAAATAGAAGAAATCGGATATAGAATGGAGAAATGGGAGGCTCCGGAAGTGCACGGGGACCACGATGGTGAACGGGGTAAAAATTAGGGTTACGACGAAGTGTATATATGGGGGGAAAGGGGTGAAAACAGGCTCATTTGCATTCGCGTCCATAGTGAAATTTGAGCACTGGGAGTGACCTTTTGGAAGAGCAAGCAACAATCAGGATGTCGATTCCCATAGCATATCACTGATTAGAGTGAGTCCATCGATTCCAGTGGACAGACGACTACGGACCAGCGGTATGTGAATTTGAATTTTTGAATTTCATGTATTTTTTATATGTTTTTTGCTTAGTCAAAGTTGAGTCAACACAATAGCGCTAAAACGGTGTTTTGGTGCTATTGTCAACTAAATTAGTGCTATTGTGCCACTATAGCGCTATTGCATAGTGGTTTTAGCACTGTTGTCAAAAGTAGCGCTATTGTATAGCTGCTTTAGCACTTTTGTTTGTTTAGCGCTATTGAGTAGTTGATTGACCGCTTTTGTGGTGAAGTGGCACTATTGTATAGTCAATGTAGCACTATTGTTGGTTTAGCGCTATTGCATAGTTGAGTTAGCGCTTTTGCAAGCATATTAGCACTGTTGTGTTCAAAGTAGCGCTTTTGTTAGGAAAATATATGCCCCAGTGTGTGTGAACAATAATCTCCCGATGCCAATGATGGATGGATGGAGAGGTGAGGTGAGAGTTGTTTTGAACCATAGCAGCCCTGATGAGACTTAGGTCATTAGGATAAATGCCTGTTGTAGTCTAGGTGTGCCATGATTGCTTACCTATGGAGACCCGAAGATACTTGATCAAAGTATCTGTTGATAGTCTAGGTTTAAACTTAAGAAAGTTTAAAATAAAACAACTGATGATGATGGTTGATGCACGTGTGTAGGAGGATCTTCGCGTCTTACAGATGCGCGAGAGGCATCCTACCACACAGGTGCTGCACGATCGATTGATAGAGGCTGAGGTGGATTGCATTGCAATGATAGGCCTATATGATGTTATGTATATGCTCGTGATTCAGATGAATCACGGTTTGATTACAACATTGGTAGAGCGATGGCATAGTGAGACGTGCACGTTTCACTTGGCGTAGGGGGAGATGACAGTTACACTGGAGGATGTATGGTGCATCCTGCACATTCCTATTCGAAGAGAGCTGGTGACATATGACCGAGCGTGGGGGACAGTACCAGTGCAGAGATTATTTGAGGAGGATGTCTTCATTGATGATGGGTCGATAGCCTGGGAGGATATAGCAGCCTTGTACGAGCCATTACCATCGGTGTTACTAGGGATTGTGGGGGGACTACTATGTCTAGATTGACGATCGCATGGACTTGCCGTTGGTTGGGGGTAGGTGATTGAGTAGATGATTACAGAGGGGACCCAATTTTCATGGGGACTGTGCGTGCTATCGCACTTATATCAGGATCTACATGAGGTAGCATACCGAGGGGTGGGTTCATTGGGAGTGGGGATCACATTGCTGCATATTTGGGTGTGGGAGAACTTACCTGTTACCTGACCAATTAGTCTGAGATTCCGAGCAGTGGACCAGCCATATGTATACATGTATGGAGGGACGATGAGTTAGCCCCACCTGGGGAAGTTAGAGTGGTGGTAGCGGACACTGGATGATTTGGATATAGTGATCTGGAGGCCGTACATTGAGTGTGAGCCGTGGGAGGATGATGCGGAAGCATTGTCGTATGTGTTCATGACATGATACCTCATTGGTAGGACAACCTACAATGTGGAGAGACAACTTCCTAGCAGAGTATTGAGACAGTTTTGGCGGTGACAGGGATTGCCTAGTGGATCAAGAGAGTATGCACGGGTGGTACGGGAGAGGTACTTATGGGGACCAGTGTTATCATATGATCAGGCACTGGCAGATTTCTGCACACTACAGGCGAGACCATGGCATATGAGGCTGGGCGTGGTAGATGCAGTGGTGTCAGAGGAGTACACTCAGTATATTGCAGCACATCCGAGTCCGCGGATATCAGATCCAGCAGAGCTGATCCCAGATTTTGAGGAGGATAGGGGATGAAGACGGAGGAGGAGAGGAGGTCGCAGAGTAGTAGGTGGACGAGGGAGAGGGGATGGTGGTGGTGGGGATGGAGGAGGTGGTGATGAAGGAGGAGGAGGGGGTGGGGGTTTTGGAGGAGGTGGTGGATTCAGAGGTGGAGGTGGGGGTGGTGGACGATTACAACGAAGAGGGAGAGGTGGGAAGCCATTGTGGCTATCTCAAGGACCTTTGATGCAGGGAGGCATGAGACTAGGTGGCAGGGATGTAGGTGATGGACAAGCACCTATGGATACAGAGGAGGGAGCCACTAGAGAGGCACCTATCGATATGGGGGAGGGAGCTATAGGGGGTGGAGACCTGCAGGACCATATGATACTATTTTTGCAGATGCGGCTTGAGGATATGGAGGCGAAGGTGGGAGCTAGAGATGTGCAGTTGTTTTCACAAGAGTTAGAGCTGACCGTAGTGCTGCGGGAGAGAGATCAGGCCATGGATAGGATGATCCAGTTACAAGAGAGAGTATGGGCCTTGGAGGGAGTGCAAGGACAGGGGCCTTTTGTGGATGCATTGGCGAGGGAGTTACAGAGAGCAGGTGCAGAGGTTGATTACTAGCGGGGCCTATATGAGTAGGAGGTTCCATCTAGTCGACGGGCACTGAGTTATTCACAAATGCGTTGGGAGAGATCAGAGCGGTCTCATAGGATGCAGAGTAGTGGGGGTGTGATGGGTCCTCCATGGCAAGATAGATCAGGTGGTGAAGGGGGTAGTGGGGGAGCAGGTGGTGATGGTGGTGCGGCATCCGGTCAGAGTGGCATCTGAGAGAGCATTTTGCATGCATTTACATTGTCATTTTGGACTGTGTCTTGGATGGCTCTTGGTAGCCGATATTTTGGACTTCATTGTACTCTGATACATGTATGTTTTTGGCAAGATGATATGATATATGAGGAGATCCCATATTTTTTTGCTGATTATGCATGTTGATGATATGTATGAATGCTTATGCAAGATGATGATCTTATTATTTTGCTTAGATGGATGGTTTATATGTATGAGTTTATGAGATGATTCCTATATGCGTGTTTTCATGATGATTTATTCTTACATGATGTCTTAAATGTATGTTGTAGGAATATGATGCTAACATGTGGATGCAGGTTGATGTGCATGATTTGTTGATGTCATGCCTTATGTGTGTGATGTCATGATACTGATCTATGCATTTTTAAATGATGATTATGATGGTATAGATAGTATCTTGTACTTTATGTTGATACAATGATGAGATAATGATATGCAATGATGTTAATGTAATGTGGTGAATGAATGATTTATTTATGTAAATGCATCTAGATGGTTTTTAGATGATTGTAATATGGATAAACAAATGTAAAGTATAAATGTTTAAATGATGATTTCTAAATGAATGCATATGTATAATGTATGAACCAGTGTTGAGGCAAATGGTTTTATTATGATTCTAAATGGCGAAAAATATGATGAACTGAAATGATAATGCAACTCATGGGTAACGAATAACTGCACCTTAATGCAATTAAAAAGGAGAATGAATGCATTTTAATGAATCCTAAATGAAATGAAATGAATGAGTATAAGAACATACTAGATGTATAGATGAATGCACTTAACTAATGGATAGACATATATAAATGCATGCAACTATGAGAATCTAAACAAATGGAGGGTAAACAAGTTTTTTTTTTAAATGATGATAAATGATGATCGGTAACTGAAACTAAATGAATGCATAGTAATGGCTAATAATGATAGTAAATGCAACTAAATTATATTAAATGCACGCTAGTGAGGTTTTTAAGATTTTAATAAACTTATATGCAAGTAAATGATAGTGAACTAGGATTATGAAAATGCAACTAAATGCAATGCAATGATGATGTGATTATGAAAGATGAATGCAAGGTTGTTGAAACTTTTGCATGATCCACTGATGATGTATCAGAGAACTTCATCGTGATTGTATCCAGGACCAACTCAATTTTCACATAACTGCTCATATTAACTTTGTTCACACTTGCATACAAAACCATGCATATGAGTAATGAATGAATAAATGGATGGGTGACATGCAATAGAATGCAATATAAACAGATGAGATGGAATGATGATTCATAGTGCTTTATTTTCATCACTGAGCATGATAATATCGAACTTGGATGAGGCAGTAGGAACCAAGGATGGAGCATTGTACCTGCAAACAAACATCATAAATAAAATAAAGAATACAAGATATGGACCCTCGATAATGGTTCATGCTCATATGGTCGAGGTATACGCTGTAGTCAGCAAGCCATAGTGATCCATGACTGCATTTTGCATGAGATCACGTAGCTTAGTGAACTTCCCACGTAGACACCATTAGTACATGCCCCATAACTTCATCAGAATATCACAGAAGACATACAAACAATGCTTAGGAACCATTTTGGTCACTCTAATCACTTGTGGATATCCTGGAGCAGCGTAGGAACCTGATATAAATGAATAAATAACCCACAAATCTAACCAAGTATTTGATAGCTTAAACAAAATTTTCTTGTCAAAGAAAAATGTTATCATGTCTTTGTTTTGTAAGGAAGGATGCATCCTTGTTTAAGACAGTTTGTGTGTCGATTGTTGATTGTTTTGGTTGATGTGAGAAGTGATTATCATTTGGATATTTCACAATGTTTGTTGATATTTGCTTGGATTCGTATGTACAAAGTGTTGCCATGTTTTTGATTGATTTTTGATGTTTTCTAATGTTTTTGGATTTTGATTGGTTTCCAATGTTTTTGGTATTTTGTGAGATAGTTTTTAATGAAGAACTCAATGAATCACAAGTAATGCATAATCCACTTCCATCAAACAGATTAAGGGCATTGCCCCCAGTTTAGACATGACTATGAAAAAGCGGGATGTGAGACGCATGAAGTACTATCCTTGATTGCAGATCAATAACAAGCCATGGGTTGGATGGATGGATGAATGGATGAAATGAATGTGATCACAAGTCTGAAGGACAATGGAGCCATAGCTGTTATGAGTGGTGCCTGTTTGCCAGGTTTTCACCATTGCACTTACCCAAGGTGCCACCGGAGTGGTTGTTCACTGTTTGGATGTATGATTTTTCTTTACTATTTTGATGTTTTTGTATTTTCTTCTTCAGGATATTTATCTGAATGTTTTTGGTGTTTTTTTGGTATGTATGGGAGCCTAATGCTCTGTACAGCTTATGTATAAAACTGTTTGAGGTGCATGTTGTTGATTGGATTTGCTAGCGGTTCTCCTTCTGAAGTAGCCAACTGATATGCCCCAGACCTAAATATAATAGTGATAACATATGGACCCAACCAGTTTGATTCAAACTTTCCCTGATGTTCTCAGTTGGGTTGGTTACAAGGATTCTCTCGAAGAACAAGATCACCTACCTTGAATGTGCAAGGTCTAACTCGATGATTATAGCTTCTCCTCATGCGCTGCTGATAGGCTTTGAGGTGATTGTATGCAGCTTCTCGCTTCTCATCAAGTAGCTCTAAGTCCCAAAGATGTGATACTCTGTAGGCTTCATCATCTATAAGATTATGCAAGGAAATCCGTAGTGATGGTATCTCAACTTCAATAGGAAGGATAGCTTCTGCACCATAGACCAGTGAGTAGGGAGTTGTGCTTGTAGGGGTTCGAATGCTAGTTCGATATGCTCATAGTGCTAGATTTAATTGAACATGCCAATCACGACCGACATCATTGACTGTATTCTTGAGGATTCTCAATATGCTCTTGTTCGATGCTTCGGCCTGACCATTTCCTTATGGGTAATAGGGAGTGGAAAAGCGGTGTTGGATGTGAAACTTCTCACAAAGTTCACGGACATCCTAATTTTTGAATGGAAGCCCGTTATCTGTGATGATGGACATGGGTACACCATATCGACAGATGATGTAATTAAGGATGAATGAGGTGATTTACTTGCTGGTGACTTGGGTAAGTGGAACAGCTTCGATCCACTTTGTGAAGTATTTAGTAGTGGTAATAATGAATTTATGACCGTTGGATGAATTTTACCCACAAGGTCAAGTCCCCATTGACAAAAGGGCCATGTTGTCATGATTGGTTGCAATTCCTATGTTGGTGCATGTATCAAGTCTCCATGAACTTGGCATTTCTTGCACTTTCTGACAAAGTAGTAGGAGTCTTTTTCCATGGATGGCCAATAGTATCCAGTGTGCATGAGTTTCTTGGCTAGTGACACACTGCTTGCACGAGTTCCACAAATTCCTTCATGTACCTCTTCCAAGGCCTTTGTTATCTCATCCTGTTCTAGACATTGAAGGAGAGTACCATCAAGAATGCGTTGGTATAGCGTTTCAACAATAATGGTATATCAAGCGGTTTGGCGAATGAAGGTTTTACATTGGTTATTCGATTGGTTAGGAGGAAGTGTTTGATCGCGGAGGTAGGTGTAGAACTCACCATACCATGGGGATTTAGAACCGACAAGGCAATATATCATCTCAGATTCGAGGATATCATAAGCAGGAATCCAAAGCTATTCGACCAAGAAATCATAACATGTTGAATTCTGTGGAAGATCTAGGAGAGATCATAGCATCAACAACTCGATTCTGATTTTTGGGTTTCTTCTCAAAGGCAATAGTAGTGAATGATGCCTTTAATTTGTCCACCATTTGTTTGTATGGCATGGGTTTGTCATCATTGGTCTGATATTCATCTGTTGCCTACCGAATGACCAGTTGGGAGTCGCCATATACTTGTAGTTCTTGTAACTTCCATTGTATGGCTAGCCCGAGTCCTGTGATCAAGGCCTCATATTCTGCTATGTTGTTTGCGCATGGAAATGTGAGCCTGTAAGACTTCAGGATGTTGTCACCTTGAGGTGTGATAAACATAATGCCTGCCCCCGAGCCATGCCTAGTGTATGAACCATCAAAGTATAGTTTCCATGGTTGTGCTGCTGTGATCATGAATATCTCTTCATCTGGAAAATTGGAAATGAGAGGATGATCGCCTATGAGTGGCACATCGACCAGTTGATCTGCAATAACTTGTCCCTTGATAGCCTTACGGTCCACATACTTGATGTCAAATTCACTTAGAATCATCACCCATTTGGCCAAGCGACCTGTCAATGCTGCTTTGTTGAGTAAGTACTTGAGTGGATCAATCTTTGCAATGAGCTGTACTTTATGTGTCAACAAATAGTGCCTCATTTTAGTGGCTGCCAAGATTACTGCTAGGCAAGCTTGCTCAATAGGTGTGTAATTGAGTTCATAGCCTACCAGTGTGTGAGAGATGTAGTAAACAACACATTCTTTCCCTTCTGCATTATGCTATGCCAGTAGTACACCCAATGCTATACTTGTTGATATATAGGGGAATAGAGGTCTACTCGGATCTAGTGGGATCAACAATGGTGTATTCATGAGATAGTCTTTAAGCATTTGGAATGCTTGCTGACATCTGGCATCCCATTGAAAGTGGATGTTTTTGTGTAACAGGTGTGTAAAGGGGTGACACTTATCTGCCAGTTGTGCAATGAATCTTCAGATGGATTGTAGCCTCCCTTGTAATGTCCTTAGTTGATTGAGGTTCTTTGGAGGTGGCATGTCCATGATTACTTTTACCTTTGTAGGATCGACCTCAATGCCTTTGCTTGAGACAATGTATCCTAGAAGCTTCCCTGAGGTTACTCTAAAGACACATTTCTTTGGGTTGAGTCGAACATGATATTGTTCTAGTCTATTAAAGATTTTCTCTAATATTTCCAGATGACCTTCTCTTGTGAGTGATTTTGCCAGTAAGTCATCAACATAATCTTCCATTATGGTATGCATCATATCATGGAAGATAGTGGTCATTGCACGTTGGTAGGTCGCTCCTGCATTCTTTAGACCGAAAGGCATTACATTCCAGCAGTATGTTCCCCATGAACATGTGAAGGCTGTCTTATGTTGATCCTCTGGCATGATATTTATCTGATTGTACCCTGAAAAGCCATCCATGAGTGAAAGCATGGCATGTCCTGTTGTTAAGTCTACAATTATGTCAATGTTTGGTAGGGGGAAGTCATCTTTAGGACATGCCTTTTTTAGATCTCTGAAATTAGTGCAGATACAAATACCCCCATTTGGTTTTCCAACAGGGACATATTAGATATCCAATCTGCATAATCAATTGGTCTAATGAAACCAACATCCAGGAGTTTCTTAAGTTCAGTTTTGACTAGTACTGCAATCCGGGGATGCATCTTGCAAAGCTTTTGCTTGATAGGCTTAGCTCCTTCTGCTACGATGAGATGATGCATGACTAAATCCAGATCAAGACCAAACATGTCTGCATATGACCATGCAAAATTAATCTGGTGCCTCTGGAAGAATTTGACAAACTTAGGCTGTTCCTCTGGAGTTAAAAGAGATGCCAGATGTATGTGGTGAGGAGTTTCAAGAGTCCCCACGTTGTATTCTTTGGTTTCCTCCATAAGGATTGTTGACCGTTCCTGCTGTGTACTAGAGGGGAGAATGTCAAACCTTTCATCCTCAGGCACCTTAGAGAGGTTTTCACCATTGGATACGCTCTTTCTTTTTACTTTTGTGGGATCAAACAGTGCCATAGTGTGGTTTTGACTGGAATATTCATGTTTTATTGTTATATTTTTGTAGCTGAAAGGTTTGGCATCCGCCCCAAAGTATGCAACGCTATTAAGTTCAATGGCGAATCCTGCTTTGTGATCCCCGCTTGGTATGTTATCTCGTAGTTCCAAAAAGTCAATGATTGCCTCATCATTTTGGAAGTGGTCAAGGCATGGGGGATTAGGTTGGTTCCATTCAATGAGTTCAGGATGGATAATGGGCATTACTTCATCGATTAGGTTAAGTTTGTTAGATGTATCAGTGAGGGTTAAGACGTTATGGTGAAGGTCATTGATGGTACTCTCCCTGTCAGAATCAGGCGTAGGATACGACGTAGGGTCTGTAGAAGATGTTTCTAGTTCAAGAACCCAAGAGGTCTTTATCTGTGCTTCTCCGTAAACAGGAATGTCCTTATGAGGTGGAGGTGGTGATGTGTCTTCCTCATCTGAAGTATTAAGTTGGATGGAATCAAATTCCCACTCATGTGAGTCGGTCTCTAAGTCACTTTCCAGTAGTCGATTACTATACCATACTGGGATATCCTTTGAGTTAAATACTGCAGGTGTGATCAGTTGATGTACTTTTGTAGATGAAATGATCAGTGCTGCTAGAAGAATTATGGGGATCAATGAATTCGATACATGGAGTATTAGTAGTGTTGAATCTATTGGAATTGCCAGTGTTGTCGATATTGCTGGGAATTCTAATATAGTTGTTGCTGCTAAGGGTGCTATTGATGTTATTGCTGCTACTGATAGGGTTGGTGGTTTGATTGGTGGGATGATTGGTGCTGCGGATGGTTTTGCTAGGATTTTTAGCCTCAATGAGGCAGTTGCTATGGTTTTTGATGCTTCTTTTATAATCAAAGGTGGCCTCTTTGTAGTAGGTTGATATAAAGGTTTGCTGGGTTTTCCTTTGAATATGAGTTTAGGAAGAATCTCCTTTTGAAAGCCTAAGCCTGTGTTATCTTTGGGCTTTAATTTCTTCTACAATGGTTCATGTCTTCCTTGCTTGCAAGGTCCCAAAGCACTTTGACCATCATAACCCATTCTTTGCATAATGAGAAGCCCTTTTCCATATTGATATGTGGGAAGCTTAGCTTGTGGGATTTCTATGGTGATAGGATCTTTATAGATTCATTCTGCTAAGTCCTCATCTCTGGTCTCTTCCTCTTGACTCTTTCCAAGGATGAATGGCATCAAAGTACATGCTGGTTTGATCAGTGGTTGTTGAAGTAATGGTTGAGGTTTACCATGAGTTCTAGGAGAAGTGGGCATTTGTCCAACACAAAAGAGTTGGATTAGATTGTATTCTCCAGGACCTTCCTCTGCTATTTTCATCTTGAGCTTCTCTTGCTTGGGTATAGTGGTGTTTGAACTAGAAAGAGAGGCTGGACTTATGTATGATGTGGAGGAGATGGCTTCTCTGTTGTTGGGAACGGTAATATCTGGTTGATGACTTATACAATGAAAATATCCAAAGGGATTTGCATCTCCCAGGATTGTGATTTCTACACCATTATGCGGGAACTTGATACACTGATGGTAGGTGGATGTAACGACTTGCATGGCGTGTATCCAAGGTCTCCCTAACAATAAATTGTATGGTAGAGGAAGGTCCAGAACTTGACAGATGATGTGTTTCACCATTGGACCTACTTGGATTCAACAACTCCTTTGGATGAACTCTTAGCATCATCATAGGCTTTGATTGTTATCCTCTTGTGGGGATCCACTGATTCAATTGCATATCCCAATGCTGTGACCAATTGTAGTGTACAGATATTCAGGCCTGCTTGATTGTTGATCAAGAATCACTTGATTCTATGTTGGTTGATAAACCCTTCAAAGTGGAGTGAGGCATTATGAGGTTGCTGGAAGGATGTGTTGTCACTTTCAGAGAAAGTGAGACAAGGTGATGACCTTAGATTTCCAACCATGGCTTGGAACTGATCTGTAATTAGGTTTGTAGGGACTTACACCTCTTGGAGAGCTTGATCCAAGATTGTTTTATGAGATGGGGATAGGCGCAATAGCTCTAAGATAGATATCAGTGCGAGCATTTTATCTAACTGTTCCACAAGGTTATACTATTTTAGGATAGATGGGGTGCCTTGTGGAGCTTCTTTTATAGTGATCTTGCTGCAACGTGTAACAACATTGCAAGTGGAGCTGGGATTTTTGATGGTAATAGTTGCAATTTGTTTCTCGTCATCGTATAGATGATTCACAGTGTAATTATATGCGGCTTGCGTATAATCAGTAGTGTATGTGTTTCTGCCTGAAGTGGAAGAACCCCTTTGATCTTGTGATGGAAGTGGATTTTTGAACATGAGATGATCATTGTTTGTTGTTTTAGGGTCATGTCCTTCGATTTCGATTTCACTTGGGTCAATAAAATCCTGAATAAGATCTTTCAATCTGTGACAATTACTTGTCTTATGCCCTTTCCCTTGATGGAAATCACAATGTTCAGTATCCCTCCACCATGAAGGTTTGACCCGAGGTTCATAATTTGATGTTTTGGGTAAAGTCACTAGATTTTGAGAAACCAACTGACATAACACTATTTCAATGGGTTCCCCTAAGGGAGTGTATGTGCGCTTTGGTTTAAAATTTTGTTGACATTGTCTGGGTTCCTCTTGAGGTACATTGCATCCTTGATTTGGAGGAGCAACTGTGTTATTATTGGGTGTGGGGTTCTGTCCTGCAAATCGGACCACATGTTATGCACTTTTGATAGTTCTTGCATCCACAACCCTGTCATTGACAACGTTTTTGTTTTTGTTCCAAAAGTTAGGCTTGTCACTATTGAAGCGTGGGTGAGGGCCATCCTTTGGCTCATTATATATCTTGATAAGCTCTTTTTTGATGAGAGCCCGCTCACATTTTAGACCTTTGGTGATCATGTCATTGAAAGAATTTGTGTCTTTTACGTCTAGGTGAAATTCCATTTTGTCATTTAAGTTGGAAATAAATATTTCCACTAGTTCTTGTTTAGGTAACTGAAGAGAATGTCTGCTAGATATTTGATGCCATCATTGCAGAAAGACTGAAAATAGCTCACCTGGTTTTTGTTTAGTGTTACATAGATCAACCATTGTAATATCATGTTCAATGTTGTGTGAGTAGTGTGCCAAAAACTTCTGGACTAGTTCTTCGAAGGTCCTAATGCCACCTGGTAGTCGGGAAAACCATGATGTGGTTGTTCCTCCCAAACATTGGGGAAAAAGTCGCATTAGGTATGTGTCCTCGTATGCCACTTCGAGGCAAGTTGAATGGAATTCTCTAACATGATCGCGAGGATCTCCCTTTCCTCAGTACTTTTCAAACTTGGGTGTTTCAAACCCTCATGGAAAAGGTGGCATATGAAGATTCCTATCAAAGGGATAGGGACAAATGTCATTAAGTGAAAACTGATTAGTTTTCACACCATTGTGAAGTTGTTGGGCGAGATTTTCAACTTGTTGCCGCAACATTTCTATTTCATTTGGAGGAGGAGGAGGTGGGGTTTTACTTTGATGAAGGTTGTATCTGATGTGTTCTTGACCTCTTTCATCCTCATTATGACTTTGGCATTCTGATGTTTGTCTTAGTTGTGCAACATCAAAGTCAGAGGGTAGTTTAGCCCCTTCTTGAGCAAGTCTTAAAAAGTGAGCATCGGCATTGCTCTTGAGTATTTCATCAAAAAGTCTATTAAAGAGAGGGTTGTGTTGTGCCCTTTCTATTACCGCCAGAGTAGGAGTGCCTAGATTTTCATCATTTACATTTCCTCCAAGGGCTTCTTGGAACTCATTGATATTTTCTTCCTCTTCCTCTTCAATTTCTTGTTGTCTAGATCTTGATCTGGTATGAGCCATTTTGTTTATAAGTTTTTGTTGAATTTTGATGAAAATGATGATGAGTTGGTGATGGAATGAAAGATTGATGTTTGGTGAAGTGCTTTGCATATGGATCCCTAGCACTAAAGGTAGATGTTTCCAAAGTTCTTCCTTGAATTGCTTGTTGTGTTTGATTGACAAAGTTTGATGTGATAAGGTTTAGAGAGATCTGAGATGTGTTACAGACCCAACTACCTAGTAATGAGAGGATTCACTCATAGACCAGTTGTAACCTGCACAGAAATGTCTCTTAGGATGAGTTTATCTTAGATGTAGAGACACTCTAAAAGTGATGTGTTTGTGTTTGATTCAAGCAATATCGAAAATAGAACTTAGGACAAAAACCTCTTGATGTTTTGAGAGTTGGAATGGATTGATGATGATATGAATATGATAATGGATGAAATGTGAACTTCAATAAAAGCTTTGTGTCACATATGGGACAAATTATTCTTCTTCTCTTTCAGGAGTTGGTTGTTCTTCCCGAGCTAAGTTATATATGATGCAAATGTCTGGAAAGAAGTCAAGATTGATTTTGCCTCCTTTGTTCTTGTGATAACTCAAAGCTTGATATTGCATAAAAGCTTTGTGGTTTAATGACTCTTGATCAAATTTGTTTGATTTCCCTTGAAGATATAGATGCATGTGACGTAAGAAGGTGTAAAGCGGAAAATCGTGATCGAACCCTAGTTGCTCTCCCCTCTTCCAACTCCAAGGAGAGAGAAGGGAGATTCACTCTAGGGTTGATGGTTTTCACTTAGGGGAGAGACTTTACATTCAAAAGAGGGGTTGAAACCCACAAGATCCAATCCCACACAATGCAAGATTGGATGCTAAATGTGTTTCAAGGGTTAAGAAAGCAAGGCTACCCTCTTTTGTAAAGAATGTGCATAGAAGAATTAAGCTAGGAATGCATAGAAAGTGATAAAGATTCGCTTATAAACTGAGATAGGAATACAGTATGAAGCTGCGGACCTGGAATTAGCAGTAAAATGTTGATACGGCGCTGTCCTGTAAATTTGAGCGAAAGTTGCCGGGACGATGGCGCCCGAGTGCCACGGTCCTCCGAAAAATCTGTGAAACGAAGGGGGATCTGTTCGTCTCTGCACAAGGATTCCAGATCTTCAATTTCAGCCGCGTACCGGCAACCTACGCACAGAAAAGTGAAGACGATTGGGGGGTTAGGGATTAGGGGTTTGCCTTTAGGTCAAACCCCGGTTTTGGAATTAACCAAGAAATGAGCAATGCTGTAAATGTAAATGTCTGTAATGTAAAACAAGTACTAATACCTTGTTGTAAGGATGTTTGTATCCTTATGCGTGAAGGTATAGATGTTGTATGTTGTATGTTGTAGTAGTATGTTGTAAGTGATCTCCTCTTCAATGGTTGAATCCTTGTCTTGAATACAACACTTAGCCTTGAATGGAGACTTGAAATGATCAATTGCTTGAAGGAATGCTTGAATGCTTGAATGCTTGAGTATAGTTTCCACGCTTTTTCCATCATATCGAATGAAAGAGGAAAATGTAGTTTATATACTTGTCATTTAGGGTTGATAGACTGATTTTCCCGACCTTAGGCCGACCAGGAAAGATAATTTTCCAATTTGCAAACATAAAGACCCGAAGTCCAAAAGAGACCGGGCCCAAAATAGGACCCAGGGACCAGGGCGCTGGGCGCCATGGTCCTGGGGGACCAGGGCACTGGGCGCCCTAGTCCTGAAGGACCAGGGCGCTGGGCGCTCTGGTCCCACCTCCCGGGACAGCAGGGTGCAAAGGAGGTTCAGGCCAGGGTGCAAGAAAATGCAGTTTTCAGTGTCATAATCAGGTTGCGTGTTGCGTCGCCATCGTGAAGACCCAAATGCGGTCGAAATTGCAAGTGTCGCAATTTTAGGACGCTATATTTAGCCCCCACTTTAGCGGGAGTATAGGCGTATGCTCATACTTTCGGTAAAGTACAAGGAAACAACATTGAAAGACTTTCACCATGTCAAGGAGGCAAGATACACCAAGCCCCCAGTGGACTAAGGATCTTACGACTTCGATTGACAAAGTAAAAGGGAAGATCACGAGGGAGAACCATGACTGTCAGTAGTAAGGTTCCCTCACTATGAGTCATGCAAGAAAGATATCAAAAATTTTCAAGGCAAGGTTAAATTTGCCAAGAAATTTTCAAGTATCTTGAAAAGATATGAACGGGATGTATGCCCCCCTACGTTAAAGCGATCGCACATGCCTCATCGGGGGTGATTGCTTTAAGGTAGTGATACATATAAGAAAATGAAAAAGGGAAAGGAGCACGTTATCACAAGGACTTAGCCCCCAAGTGTGAGATAAGCCCAAGGATAATAGACACAAAACACAAAGCACAAGGTGACTTCGCTTTCCTCGGGGTCAGTATGCTGTATGATAATTCATGTATATCATATGTATGTATGCATAATTGTTCTTCATTCCCCAATCAAGGAAGGTCACCTAGAAGAAGGGAACACATGTGTCTTTTGAGTCAACATGAGAGAGACCAAAAGAGATCTCAATGCTTTGCATCATCCTCAAGTAGACAACACCAAGGACAACAAATAGAAGAATGAGAGTAACATATAGAAGAAGTAACACAAGAGAGAGGAGGAGAGAATCTGCTATGCTAATGTAACTAGTCTAGCACGTCATCTACCCCCCGATCTTGCTTATCAATGTTTCGGGAAGGCAGAGAACACGCTAGAGGAGGAACATTCAACACAGCAGATGGAGCTATCACAAGATCAAAACAAGGGCTATGTTCATGTTCCAAGCCACGTTGTTCTTGTCTAGGAGCTAGGATAAGTGCTTTAGAAAATTCATTAGATAAATGGTTATCAATATCAACAAGTTCATATTCACTATCAGAAGCAAGAGAAGCAACATTTTCATCATGAATAACATTTTCATCTATAGCATCATCAAGATTTATAAAAATAGGGTCTTTAATTCGCACAGGATCAAGACCATCATGCATCTTATGTTTAGGAGATTTTGGAGAAAATGGAATAATGCTTGTTGAAGGTGTTTTTGGAGATTGCAAAGTTTGAGAAGCAGCTGCTTGAGCTCTAAGACGACACTTTCGCCGGCATTCACGTCCAGAACGATTTCGTCTAGTCTTAGTAGGAAGTTGAGAAGATTGAGGAGGAGGAATGTTCTCATCCTTATCACTTGGGTGTTTAGGTTGTGGTCTCTTAGGCTGGATAATAGGAGAAGAAGAAGGTCTCTTCTCTCTATAAAAAGGAGGAGGAGGAACTGCTCCATATAAGGGAGGAATATTTGGTTTAGGAAGGAGACCAAGTCCATCATGACGAGGAAGGATAGGTCCACTTTTAGGAAGTTTATTAGATATAGACATAGTCACATCCATAGGGATGGGTTGGGAATCTTCTTGAGGAAAAACATTAGTTTTATCTTTCAAAGGAAGAACTTCCTTCTCAAGAACGATAGGAATGTCAATTTTGGGTGTTCTAGGTTCACTTAGAGATAGGATCATATCTGTTTTCCACTTTTGATAAGATTTAAAAAGATGATCACTTCGCGGAGGAAGAGACTGGAATTGTTTAGGCCAAAAGTAATCAATAGGAACGCTAGAAGTTCTATCAGCTGGTTTAAAGAGACTATGATTGACAGTAACAACTTCACCATTATGGGGAAATTTCAAACACTTATGAATAGGAGAAGCAATAGCTTTCATGGAAGATAGCCAAGGATAGCCAAGCTTCACACGAAATTGTTCGGAAGATGGAATAATAGCAAAGTTCACATCAAGGGATTTGTTATGGACCTCAATAGGCAATGTAATAGAACCAATTGCAGGAGAAGAAAATGCATCAAATAATTTCACAATCACATCTGTTTTGTCATATATCACTTGATTCAATTGCAAAGTAAAAAGAAATTCTTCAGTAATAACATTAACCATGCACAAAGGATCAATAAGTACTCCACGGCAAGGTGTATTCTTGACTTTTGCAACTATGTATAAAGGACCATCAGGTGCCCTAATGGTTTCACTGGAATCAAATGTGATGGAAGGTTCTTTAGGGTTTTCTTGCTGCTCTACAAAGTTAATCACATTTGGAGTCATAGACACAAGACCATCAGATGAAAAAGAGGAATCATTAGTCTCAATCGCATTAGAGGTATGAGAAGGTAATGGATCAGTGAAAATCTGAAAATTTTGATTAGGAGGAGCTACAGATGTATTGCCTTTATCATTCACTCCAGAAACAGAAATAGTATTATTATCAATCAAATCTTGAATTTTACCCTTTAAAGAAAAACATTTTTCAGTATCATGCCCAGGCTGACGATGAAATTGACAAAAAGCTTTGTTATCAAAATAAGGTGAAGTAATCTTTGCAGGATCAATTTGTCTTATAGGAGGAAGAGTAAGCACATTTTGTTCCAATAACTTATTCATAATACTATGCAATGATTCATTCAAAGGAGCATACTTTCTTTCTTTCTTGAAAAATTTAGAAATAGGAGGCACACCTGATGCTGCATTCACATTGTTGTTGATGATGTTTTCATTGAATTTGATGGAATCTCTGTTCGGTTTAAACTTCCCAAATGGTTGTTGACTACTATCACCCTTATCACTCGGAGCCATAGGATGTGATTGTTCCATTTGACTCATAGTCAGTTGATAATTGTGAAGAGTTGCACACAACTATTGGAAAGAAGTAAACTCAGAAAACAGAAGTTTGTCTTGAATATCTTTTTGTAAATTAGAAATAAAGATTCTTTGAATATCATTGTCAGGCATTGGAAAAGAAATTTGAGCATACAAATGCTTATATCTACCAATGAAATCAGTCACTTTTTCTTTAACACCTTGTTTACAATGCATTAAATCAATCAAAGTAACTTTAGGACTTATATTGTTTTGAAATTGTTGAATGAAAGCATTTGCAAGTTGTTCGAAAGAAGTAATAGAATAGGAAGGCAACGAGCAATACCATTGTAGGGCTTTGTCTCTTAATGTTCTAGTGAACAGTTTTGCAAGCAACCTTTGGTCATAAGCAAAATCAGTACATATTGTTTGAAAGGTCTTAACATGTGTTAGAGGATCACCCTTACCATTATAAAGATCCAAATATGGAATTTCAACATGTTTAGGAGGAATAGCTCGAACAATGTCAAGAGAAAGTGGGCTCGCAACATCAAATGTGGGCACACTAAACTTAGATTGATTCATAGAGGCAATTTGTTGCTGTAAAGAAGAGACAGTTTGTGCAAGATTGTTAATGGTCGCTTCAGTCGAAGAGTTCATATTAGATGTGTTAGATTGAGATGGAGGTGTTATGTTATTGAAAGAAGGTAAAGAGTAAGGTGGTGGGACCCTATGATAATTAGTCATAGGAGATGATTGGACAGGAGGAACACTACAAGGAGGAATGGAATGATTGAATGAATTGCCCCCTTGCGTCATGTTCATTTGTGGAGATGTAATAGGAACACTCATTGAAGGAATGAATGAAGAAATCAGATTGAATGAAGGAAGAGGGTTAATTGAAAAGGAAGGATTGCCCCCATGACTGGTGATCACAGGAGGAATGTCTTGTGTAGAAGTAGCCATTATGTTTGATGTAAAGGTAGGTATGCTAGCAATAGAAGTCGTCAAAGGAATAGAATGATTGACTTGAGTAGGAGGTTGTGTATAACCCAAATTTTCAGCACAACTCTTCATAGGCATCACATTCGAATCCACAATGTGTGCAATACCATGCAAAATATCAATTCCATTCTTATCACTTTGAAGCATATGTTTTAGAGCCTCAATTAAAGGAAGAGCTTGACTATCGGGGTATTCTTGAGACATCCATTGTCAAAAATCGTCAAATTGGTTATCCAATTTCGAAAGTTGTTCTTCAGAAACCTCCTGGAGAGCTTCTTCATCATTAGGAGGATTAGAGGAATTACCCATGTCCTCGTTAAAAAGGCTATTCAAATTAGGTTCCATCTCCTTAGTAGTTAAACC
This sequence comes from Cryptomeria japonica, assembly GCF_030272615.1. NCBI lineage: Eukaryota > Viridiplantae > Streptophyta > Pinopsida > Cupressales > Cupressaceae > Cryptomeria > Cryptomeria japonica. The sequence continues at coordinate 8,054,283 of NC_081405.1, forward strand.
TCGGAAAGACTTAATTCTATGGCTTCGTCTAACAGGAATAGTGTAAGTAGGGCTTATTGTTGTAAAACTCATGCACTAGAGAGGGAGAGAAAATTTTGATTTTAGAGGTAGCAATTTTCAGTAAAATCAGCCAATCTTCCAGATTTAAGCTGTTAAATACAATCAGGACAATTTCCCGAAATTTCAGAAAAAATTTTAGGGACCGTGGTGCTTCGGAGTGCACATGGTCTTGGCAACTTTTTTCGAAATTTGCAGGGATGAAAGTTATGATGATTTTGGAGCTAATCTGAAAAAATTGAGTGGTTTTACGATCTGTAGATAGGACAAATTAAAGTTGCAATCTCGAAATTGAACCCTACCAAGATTGTCGAAAAATGCAAAAATTTGAATTTTGAAAAAGAGAGGGAAACTGAAATTTTGAATTTTATGATTTTAGAGGGAATGTCAAGAGCAATGCAAATTTTGAAATTTAAAAATTGACTCAATTTCACGCAAAATTCAATTTTGAAAGCGGAAATTAAAGTTGTTGTAATTAAGCACTTAATTTCAAAAGTCACAAATTGTAAGAATTTGAATAAAACACTGAAATTTTTAATGAATGCAAACACACTTTTCAGATTTAGGACAGTAAGAACACAATTTTGACACAAAATTTCAATTTCAATGATTTTTGAATGATTAGAAGCGTTAATCCAAGCAATCCCTAGACCAACTTTGACTGTAATTTTGAAAGTGTTATAATTGATAAAATCAGCCAAAATTTTGGATTTTAGCAGGAAAATACAGTAAGATCTAGCTCCCGAAATTTCGGAAAAAATGTTGGGGACGATGGCGCTCGGAGTGCACACGGTCCTCGCAACTTTTTTCCAAATTTTCAGGGATGAAAGATATTGTGATTTTATTGCGGAATCCAAAGTTACAGCTGATTTGGAGATGTTTTGATCAGTGAAATTGTCGGACAAAGGTTGAATCAAGAGGGTTTTAAAAATTAGGGTTTTGACACTTAACCACTTAATTTTCAAAATTAAGGCACAAATATGAATTGATAATTTGTAATAGAAGGGCAGATCTGAAACAAGCATTAACATTTAGACATTTCACAAGTTCAATTACTAAAAAGAAAATTTAGGGTTTTTATGCAATTAACCTCTAAAATTTTGTAAAAGATCAAACATGGAAATGTAATCAAGGAATCCAATTTTCAGATCTAACCATGAATAATCAGAAAGGATGTTCATGTCGGGTTCACCAAAATGTAAAGCGGAAAATCGCGATCGAACCCTAGTTGCTCTCCCCTCTTCCAACTCCAAGGAGAGAGAAGGGAGATTCACTCTAGGGTTGATGGTTTTCACTTAGGGGAGAGACTTTACATTCAAAAGAGGGGTTGAAACCCACAAGATCCAATCCCACACAATGCAAGATTGGATGCTAAATGTGTTTCAAGGGTTAAGAAAGCAAGGCTACCCTCTTTTGTAAAGAATGTGCATAGAAGAATTAAGCTAGGAATGCATAGAAAGTGATAAAGATTCGCTTATAAACTGAGATAGGAATACAGTATGAAGCTGCGGACCTGGAATTAGCAGTAAAATGTCGATACGGTGCTGTCCTGTAAATTTGAGCGAAAGTTGCCGGGACGATGGCGCCCGAGCGCCACGGTCCTCCGAAAAATCCGCGAAACGAAGGGGGATCTGTTCGTCTCTGCACAAGGATTCCAGATCTTCAATTTCAGCCGCGTACCTGCAACCTACGCATAGAAAAGCGAAGATGATTGGGGGGTTAGGGATTAGGGGTTTGCCTTTAGGTCAAACCCCGGTTTTGGAATTAACCAAGAAATGAGCAATGCTGTAAATGTAAATGTCTGTAATGTAAAACAAGTACTAATACCTTGTTGTAAGGATGTTTGTATCCTTATGTGCGAAGGTATAGATGTTGTATGTTGTATGTTGTAGTAGTATGTTGTAAGTGATCTCCTCTTCAATGGTTGAATCCTTGTCTTGAATGCAACACTTAGCCTTGAATGGAGACTTGAAATGATCAATTGCTTGAAGGAATGCTTGAATGCTTGAATGCTTGAGTATAGTTTCCACGCTTTTTCCATCATATCAAATGAAAGAGGAAAATGTAGTTTATATACTTGTCATTTAGGGCTGATAGACTGATTTTCCCGACCTTAGGCCGACCAGGAAAGATAATTTTCCAATTTGCAAACATAAAGACCCGAAGTCCAAAAGAGACCGGGCCCAAAATAGGACCCAGGGACCAGAGCGCTGGGCGCCATGGTCCTGGGGGACCAGGGTGCTGGGCGCCCTGGTCCTGAAGGACCAGGGCACTGGGCGCTCTGGTCCCACCTCTCGGGACAGCAGGGTGCAAAGGAGGTTCAAGCCAGGGTGCAAGAAAATGCAGTTTTCAGTGTCATAATCAGGTTTCGGGGTCTCCATTCAGGTTGTGTGTTGCGTCGCCATCGTGAAGACCCAAATGCGGTCAAAATTGCAAGTGTTGCAATTTTAGGATGCTACAGAAGGTTCTATTAGAGACAAAGATTTGTCTATTAAGATAGAATAATTTCCTCCTTTTGATAAGAGCCTTTGAGCTCAATGGTCTTTTCTTCAAGTTGATATGTTGATGAAGATTCTGCTTTCTCAAGATGTGAAGAATGGTCATATAGTTTGATACTTTTTGTTGTTGCTCTGGGTTTTTTATCTTTTATTTTTGAAATTTTTTGTGTTGGATGAATACTTCTTTTGGATTTGGATTTATGACTCTTCTTTGACAAGAAAACAAAGCAAGCACACAAACACATGAAAGTTGCCTCAAAAGGCACAAGTATGAGTCTAGATCAACCCAATCTTTTGAACTTTTTATGACCCTTTCCTTCAAATGTATTTTAGGTGTTTTCCAAAGCCTGAAGTTGGTTCAATTTGCACTGGTCTTGAATCAAAAATGAAAACACTTCAAACACTTTTTATCCCTAAGGTCAAATGGCCAATTGCGATAATTTTAGCCCAGATCTTGATATTTCTTTGACTTTGGTACTACATACCTTATGAATCCCGTCGTGGCAGGTAAGGATGTGATATACTAAGTCTTGCATGAGCATAACAAATAGATGATACCTATGATGGGGGAGTCACCACTTTTATCGGGCTACAAGTAACCTTTCAAAAAGCTATGTTTCTACTTAAGGAAATATGTATGGTGAGTATCTTGGGAGCAAAAGCTTCTATGCTCTTGCACTGAATTTATCACAAATATCCTCAATTAATAGAACAGGTGGGCTACTACATAAAGGTGTTTAGTAATTTTTGATGTCTTTGGACATAAGTTCATTCTGCAGTGACTCACTTAAGAGCCTTGTAACTTGTGGTGAGGCCCATTTGTCCTTTCAGCAAGTTACACTATAGGAACAACTATACCCAAGGCTACAACTTTCCCTCTCACCTAATTTCTATAGTGGCTCGAAGGATTTACTGCGCGAGGTCATTCCCAAGCATGATGTGTCTCTTGGAAGGCCTCTCTCAAAAAGATAAAATTTGAGTGTTACTAACACTTTTCTCTTGCATCTAGGACCACGAAAGCCAAGGGAGAGGATAGTGTGTGTTAGAAGTAGGACCACTCAACAAACTCTTTTGTACAAGTGTGCCAAACACAAAATACACTTGTTCTTTTTAACTTGTCATTGTAATGATGTTCTATCTATTTGGATGTTGCTCCAACAACCATAATGTTCTTTTTAACTTCAAAGGCAATATGTTTGAGTAAACTAGGAATTTGAAATCCTGGTCAAGTGAAATTGAAACACGTATGCATGAAGTAAATCATTTTACAAAATGAGACAAGTTGATTGTTCTTTTTATTTGGACAAAAATTGAAGTGTTGATTGTGAATTTCCTTAAGTTCGATGCAAGAAATGAGATTTGTCTTGTCTTGTTTTATGCACCAAATAAAGTGAATCCTAACTTGCAAGAAATAAAGTTGTGTTGTGAATTTTAGAGCACCAAAACAAAGTTTGTTTCCTAAATTGCAAGTAATTAAATTGTGTTGTGAATTTTAGAGCACCAAATGAAGATTTTGATTGATTTTAAGCACCAAATTGGAGTGTTTTTGAGTTTTGTTTTTAACTTGCATGAAAAACAAAAAATTGTTTTGTAAGTTTTTGTTAGTGAACGGATTTGCCTTTTTTTAAAAATAATTAGTCTCAAACTCTGTTGCCTTCTTTAAAAGACAAAAATTCAACTGAATAGTTGGGTAAGTGTAATATACTACTTCCCTCTGAATTTTTTCATAGGTACAGCTCCCTCTATTAGTTATTCAGGGAATAATATAATTAATTTCCAACTGGTATGCTTTTAACCTGAAAGTAGATAAGGCTGCCTACTTCATTCTTTTGATGAGAGGCTAATGATTTACACATAGTTTAGAGAAAAATAAGCTTCCTAAATGCTTCAACATGAGAAAAAGAAGTGGCTGAAACAAAGTTCAGAACGCTAGTTTTACAGTACATAAAACAAATAAGAGAGAAAGTCTCTTTTCAAACACACATCCTTTAAAAACTCACAGGAAGGAATCACAGAAAAGAAATAACATTCTGTATCAGAAAGGTGATCACTGTCATTTGATTAGATCAACATATACAAAGATATGCCACGATACAGATTCAAAACTCAAAGGTTTTCTTTCTCCCAAAACAGTCTGACCCTTTATATATATATCGTTCATGTAACAAAGACACAATCAATACATGTATAAAACCCTTTTCAATTCTAGATTTTTTAAAAGTCTGATGACTTCCTTCAACAAAATAGAACTTTTCAAACCAAAAAGAAACTAAGTAAAAACTAACAAAATTCTAACCAAAATCTAACCATTATTCCATCCATCTTAGTCTAATTTATAGTTTTTAGAACAGAGGAGGTCTCCCTGAAAACTCGACCTCCTCTGAAACAGTTATGAAACTAACAGAGTATAATTGGGATAGATGTCCCGAAGTCTTTTGCATAAACATGAAAAACACATAAAAATAGGGCCTTGATCAACGCATTATGCTGCTTTCCCATCATCATCTTCTTCTCTGCTTTCCTGGGCGTCATGAGCGGTTGTGAGTTCCTGGATTATTGATTGGTTCGGAACCTTCGTCGCATTGAGTTTTGCCTTCGCTGCTTCCTTGTTCCACTTGTGCTTTACCATCTTTTTGGCATGTTTCGGTAACTGATCCTTACCGATAAACATCATGGACTCGATCCGAGCAACCTGTGTTATATCCTCAGGAGTGAAATTGACGTTGGCTTTGATTTTCTCCATGTATATTCTGAAAACTTTTATTGCATCCTGCGTGTTCAGCCCACAAATCCCCTACTTCCAATCGTGGTCAGGGTTAACCACTTTGTTGTCATTAACTAAACTGCATTGGAGGTCTTGGAGTTCATACACATAAGTCTTAGCGTCAGAGATCACAGATTTGAAGGTGAGCACCCACCACATTATAGTCTTCTTTAGCATGAAGAGTTGACATTCATCTGTTACCAGCTTGATTGAATGCTCCGTCAAAAATCTTGTAGCCCCATGTTCTTCTATTTTAGTGAGCATAGGCAAGACATTCTCCCATTTGTGTTCCTCTTTTTCCCATGGCAAAAGCTAGTTTTGAATCTTCGCAATGAGACTCTGCATCTCATCACATAATTTCTGGGAGTTCATAATATACTTTTCTCCGTCTTTAATCACTCCAATCCATCTTTCAATAGCCTCTGCAATACTTTTAGCTCGTTGAACCTGACTCATTAGCTTTTTATTCTCTAGTGAAGTAGGATCAAAGCTCTCTGTAGCATGAGATATAGGAAGTGCTTTGAAGCAAGCGATGTTGTCAATGAATTGAGCAAGAATGCTTATATGCCACCTTAGCTCTCTGTTTTCCCACCCGTCTTTCTCCGACTTGGTGAGCATTTTCTTTGCAGATACCTGGAAGAAATGGTTATCTGAATCTCTACTCATGTTTCCCTGCTCCACCTTAGTGACCTCAAAATCTTTTGCACTGACTTCCTTGTCCTCTCCCTTGGACTTGTATGAGGCAATCTCAATAACCCACTTTCCGGTCCCTTCATCACTATCCAGTCGAGCAATTGTTTTGAACCTTTTTGGCTTGGGGCCCTTCTTTGTGTACTTAACGACTATATCTTGAATTGGAATAGTCATGGGAATGGAACTTCATTTTTTGTACACTGAAGTAGTCAACCACTTAGGGGTTGCACTGGAACTAGTTGCTCCTTCGATCGCTTTGGAGGGTAGTGTCATAGGTATGATAACTGCATGGGAATCCAGGGCATTAGCAACGTCACTGTCCAGATCTTCAACTTCAAATATCTGGGCATCAAGAATCTTATCCTTCACCTCTGTATCCTTAGCTTGATCCATCCTTCTCTGAGCAGCACTTTGTGACTGGGTATGTTGAGGAGTGGAGAAATCCAAAGCTGGATTAGACTTGTGCCTAACCTGAGGCAACCTTTTATCCTTACCTGCATGAATAGGCATAAAAGTATTATTAGAAAAACGCTTTGGTGAACATAGGGTAACTTCATTATTTCTCGCAGAATTAGACTTGGCGCCTAATTTCACTGCTTTCTTCCTTTCAACCCATTCCATGGTTCTCTCCAAAACCCTTTTGGTTTTCAGCTGTATATCATCCTCTTCTTCCTCATCCCAATTGATACAGGACACTTCAGTTTCGGCTTGAGCTAAGTATCCAGGTTCAAACAATTCTAGATAATCTTCTTCAAGCCCATTTATGTCAAGCTTTACCTGCAATGAAATGACTTGCTCCAACACCATCCTCATGTTTCCCCTTTTTAACACCTCGAGTTCGTCACTGCAATCTTCCCAGAAGTCTTCTAATTGTGGCATTGGGAGATACGACATTAGACCAAGACTTTGGGAGAAACCCTTATTATCAAAATCTTTCCTTTCATGGTACAGGGGAAAATTGAAGTTCTTCAGGTCCGCTCCATTACTCAGAGAGTCCGACATTGAACTGCAGGATAGCATACCTAACTGGATGGGAAAATGACCCTCCCATTTGTCCCTGGGTTGTGCCTTTTTAATCATAGTAGTCAGCTGCCTACATATCTCTGCTAAAACAAAACAATCTGAACAAAAATAAGGAAGCTTGAAGGGCTCTTCCTTAAAACCGCCTATCCTTATATAGCAGAAGCGAGGAAACTGGATAAAGAAGCTGCCAAACCTCTTTACCAATGCTTGTACGTCCTCAGAGATTCTTTTGGTTTTCATATTATTCAATTCATAGCACAAATCCCCCAGAAAAGCATTATGTACCCTCCTAAAGTCCTGCAAGGCATTACAACATGGGGTAAAAATCATATACGGGGACTTCCTCCTCAGTGGGCTGTCTAGGTATTCCAACTATCTCCTTAACACACGCCAAATAGTATATAAGATATGAAGACATGAAGAAATTCTGCTTAAACTATTTGGTCATACTCAGATGCTCCCTCATTGAATTGAAAATCAGCTCTGCCCAATCAAGGTATTGCTTCCCTTCTAATACTAGTTGCACATAGCAATAAATCCAGTCATCGAAACTGTAGGCTTCCGTAGAGCCTCTGACTCAGTGCAATAGTAGCATGACATCGTGAATGTGAGGTAGCATATGATTCTTATTGGGATTCTTGGGCAATCTGGAACCGCCCTTTTGGGTAACCTTCAACCAATATTTTGCTACATTATTTCGGTGCCCGGTTCTATCTGTGTTGAACTCGGTGATTGACTAAAAGTTTGAGAACTAGTAGTCAGGTAGCTTGAAGACAAAGGAAATTACTTCGCGGTTGATGGCAAGGAGGGTTTCACCATTTTCTCTCCTAATGGTTTCGGAGGTTGGATCATACCTAACAATACATTCCCTAACCAATTCTGGGCAAGGGATAGCTGGGGGAAAGGCTGCCACCTCTATGAGACCATTACTCAAAAATTCCACACCAAAGGAACCATCAATTCCCTTGAATACCCTTTCTTTTAAAACTTCAAGATTTTCCCCTTTAAGGTCGGTATCACTGACTATGGGCTCTGTACATGCAAGACTAAAAACATTCCCGAATAGGTGCAGCATGGACTTCATAATTCATAAATGATAAGCCTTATTTTGTTGCAGCAAACCTTACTATGAGAGAAGAAATGCAGGTAAAAATTACTGGAGAGAACAAGAAATGGACTCACCTTCACAGTTGAGCAACCAGACGACTACCAACAAACAAAACTTTTATCCAAGAAAAATAACACCACAGCGACGAAGAACAAAGTTTCAGAGAATTAATCCTTCATACCTTATAGCAAGAGCAATGATACGGACTTATTAAGTGCAATAATTCCAATTGTTAGTTTAAGTGTGTTGAGTTTCTGGATTGGACATCGCACGCATGCATTGAATGCATGGTGATGTTTTTGAAGTAACCACTAGTTCCCGAAATGATTACTTGCTTCAAAACTCCAACAATTGACGTCACTTAAGATATGGTTTGCCTTCCTCATACTTGGCAATAAATGCACCATCAAATATTTTAACTCACAGGACCCACCAAATTTGAACATACATGAACATTCTGAACATAATTCATTGGGGTTCAAGTAGTTCAAGGCGTACATCGTGCCTAGGAGAAATCTTTTCTAAGAGAATTAATTATGTCAAGTGTTGCTGACCATTTGAACTGTGTTGAATATGTTGAACACGTCTGAACCTTTTGAACTAGGTTCAAAGAGTTTAACGCCTAGAGAGAAATGACATAACACATCACCGAACAAGACCAATAAGGAACCGCTGCAAAACACTTTAAGAAAATGTTAGTATGAAAACCCCCTAGACACCTAAGGACCCGCGGAACCTAAATGAACCTGATGAACCCGGTTCAAGATGGTTCAGTGTGTTCACAGAGTTCAACCAATTACTAAAACTCAACATTTTTGATTTAAAGACAATTTACAAACGGACTAAGGCTTAAGCCAATGCATTGCAAGAAAGACAAGGACTCCGAATGGAATTTTATAGGGTGATTTACTCCTGTCATGAAGGATAAATGACGCAGTAATAGTTTTAAAAACACCAAATGAAAATTTTGATCTTAAGTAACAAAAAGGGTTAGTTTTAAGACTTGCACACGAAACAAAAAGTTAGTAAAATCCAAACATATGATGGGCTTCCACAAGCCTAAGAAAAATAATTTTATCGGTTACAAGGCCTTTTTTACAACGTTCTATTACAATAGCGCTACTTTATATGAAAACATAAGCGCTACTTAACACAAACACGCTAAAGTAAAAACAAAAGCGCTAAAACGGAATATTTATGCAACAATACAAAAGCGCTAATTCTAAAAAAATGCGCTAACTAATGAACAATAGTGCTATAATATTAACAAAAGCACTAATTTTTGGACAATAGTGCTATTGTAAAAACAAAAGCACTAGAAGACCAAAAACAATAGCGCTAAAACGCGAACAAAAGCGTCGAAGCGCGACCTGTGTGTCAAGTAAAATAGTCAAAAAGTTAGTTGTGAAAAAAAATTGTTGTTGGGATTCATGTCGGGTTCACCAAATGATGCTCTGCAAAATGGACAATGTTAGACTAAAACATGTGGTCGTATAACACACAAAAACACAAAAAACAAAGATAAATGTTAGTGTTAATCAACCAAAAACTAGTCTAAGCAGGCATATCAAGAGAGACAATAAAAACATGATAAAGTATTTAACTATGAAAGTAAACATAACAAGGCATCTCCAAATGCCTTTTACCATGCTCGTAACTCCTCCCTTGTTCCTCTCCTCTCCAAGTTCCAAATTAGTGTAGCTCTCAACAGCTTTTTGCACTATGGATGTCTTATGGAGATTCAAGATTGAAAATGCTTATAAACTTATGCTATGCAAGTGTAAAATAAGCTAAATATGAGATGCTATGAAATGAACTAAGATTTATTTTAGTCCAAAATGACAATATATTAGTGATTTTATGCTAAAATCCTCTTTAAAATTGACTATAGATTAAATGCATACAAGTTTTTAGGATCTGGATTATGAAGAAATGGGCTCTATTTATAGGAAAAATGGAGAAATGGATGGTTGAGATTGAGTAATCTCAACAAGGGTCAGGATTGAATGATGTTTAATCCATGTGAGGACTTTCAACCCAATCCCAGGATGACAAGTGTCAACATGAGATGGGTTGAGAGGAGAGGGAATAAGCATTAAATGCTTGACATGACCTGAGAGTTAACTTGAGAGTTAAGGTCAAGGTTGGGTTGAGTGAATAAATTCATTATCCAAAGAATAATGCTTTTATCAAATGGATAAACTCTTGTGCAAAGGTTAAAGGGATAACCATGGTCAAAGAAATAAATGCTTGAGGAGACACATGGGTCACATGAGGGTTAAGTTTAGGGGTCAAAGTCTTTAACCATGGGTGCAAGTGGAATTAACCATAAATGGTCATGTAAGAGCCATTAGTGGTTTGGAAGACTTTTAGAGGTTAAATTGTTGAACACACAAAACATTTAATGCTTTTCAAAGACTTTGAAGTCTTTGAGAAGTGACTCCAAGTTGCTTAGGAATGTGACAATAATTAGGGGATGGATTAGGCTAATTAGGAAGGGGTTAGAAGAATCTAAAAGGGGGTTAGGATTGTAAGTGGGTTTGGTGGGTGAGGGAAAATAGGATTTTAATTAAAATAAAATTAATTTATTTCAACTTGTGGTTGCAACTTGCATTTGTAGGAAAATGCAAGTGGGGGGGGGGATGATTTAAATAAATATTTTATTTATTTATTTAAAAGAGGAAAGGGGGATTAAATTGAATAAATAGGATTTATTCATTTAATTGATTGTGAATTTGGTTTAATGAATTAATTAAAACAAATTGAATAATTTATTTAATTAATAGGAGAATGTTTGAAGATAAATTAATTAAATGTTAATTTAATTAACTGTTGGCTAGTGGGGTTTTTTTAATCAAATAAATAGAAAATATTCATTTAATTAAAATGGACAGATTTATGTGACTACAAGTTCTATAGAGAAAAGAAGTCCCATAAACATAAAATATAAGTAAACCACATACAATCAAAAATGAAAAAAAGAATAATGGAAAGCAAAGACAACATGTAGCATTTTCACTTGGAAAAACTCTCTCGAAACCAACAGAGTAAAAAAATCACTATTACAAAAACTCAGTTGTTCTCCAATACTATAATAAATCTCTCTTTATTTACTCTTTAGCATGTTAGGATATAAATAGACACATTGACATGGGTGCTTTAAAACATAGGTTAAAATAGAAAAGAATTCTAAAATATTGTGTCTTTTTCATTAACTTCTGAGGATGATACAATCAAAATTATTAAACATTGAATATTTACAACACTTATCAAACAAATTCTAAATAAATATCATTAAGAAATTACTTTCATGGCAATATTTGTGTTACTTACCACTTTATAGATGTGAGGAGGTTTTGTTCCAAATCCAACAATGAAGGAATAAAGTGCATCTCGTAAATTCGACCTCATGGAACTTGACCACTAAACATCTCTTGGTTTTATCTCAAAACATGCAACAATATTTGATTGCATTAGCTTTGAAATTCTTCTAAATTTAACATGAAGCTTTCATGAGAACAAAAGCTTTTCTAAGTATTGAGTATGGTTCGAATTGGATCTAAAAATAAATCTCACCCTTAAGGGAAAAGATATTGCAACATTTGGAATGCCAAAATCTATACTTACATGACATCAAAAGTTGACTATGTTTACATATTCATATTCTTTGTCTTGCAATTTTCACAAAACAAAGACCAGCAAATTGACATGCAAAAGTTGTGGCAAAGGTACAAAATCATTACTAAATTCTATAAACTAAATGTAAATACAATCAAAATGCTACAAGTTTTACTAAAAAAAGTTGCTCTATAACTAAACACCATATTTTGTAGTTCTTTTACGAAATAAAATTAAATACCAATCGTACAATTGAATCATGTAAAAATAGACCAAATTACTAAAATTAAATCTTGTACTCTTTTATTTGCAAATAATGCAATGTGCTAAAAGAACTTAAGAAAAGTCCTCTCGACCTCATGTTCCACCAAAAACCAACGACTTATAAGCCGTCAAAACAAAAAATAGCATCCATAAAAAAATATTACAACCTTCTTCCTCTTCATCTATGCTTTTTTTTGGTACTATATGCTGGAATGGGAGTCAGATCCTTTGTCAACAAAACAACTATGTTGATATGCAATTTTACATGTTATTAGTATCATCCTAAACCAAATGATTTCAAAATACAAATCAAATAATAGTAAACATATTACATCAATGTTTGAATAGAAACCTCAATAATTAAATAAGTTAAATTGGATTTACACACTACAAAAAGGACCTTGCACAATAATAAGGATAGCCTAGTGGAAAATAAGCATGGTTGAAGCAAAATCTTAGACCATGTTCAGATCTACTAACCATGTGATATATCATTTCCTTAAATATAGCTAAGCAATAGTCATGATTATACAAACCAATACACACTATTGATCAATAACCAATGGACACCTTTATAGAGAAAGTATTGAATAACCAAAATAAACTTGACAACTCATATCTTCTAATAATGAAAAATTGACACCATTAACTTAATGAAAGAAACCAAAGCAAAAACCTCTTCACAAAAAATAATCAGGCCCTTCAAAAGATACATAATGTATATAAATATTGCAGTGCAACAATTTCAAATAAAACTGGTTCAGGGACACACATCTTTATGAATAATTTTGTGAGGTTTCCTTTGAATGATTATTGCTTGAAGTCTTAAAGAAACAATTGGCATAAGTTTTTCAATTTTTTGTATTGTCATATGGACACACTCTAGGATTTTACTTTTCCTTGAAAGGTGATCGTCTTTTTCCAAAAGAAGTTGCTCTGCAGTAAGCCCACCTAAAATCTGTCTCCTAGTTAGGGTATCCATGTGAGGTGGCAATCCACATGGAGGAAGGAAATTTATGACAAGCATATCGAAATACTTCTCAACAAACCCTCCATTTGATGTTGCATGTATGCAATTACTAAATAGGTCAAGCTTGCCTAATGTGAGGCCCTACCCCAACCCATCCTATCTCTTCAGTTATTTTCATTTTGGAACTATTTTGGATGCTAGTTTTGACACACTATGGATATAGAACTTTTCATGATTCCGCGATTTTGGTAACATTGATATATGTGGATGCTTCATTTCTATGCCTTGTGGATTATAGAATATTATATGATTCTAGATTAGGGTAATGTTGTGATGATGCAGGTTATTATCTGAATTTCAGGATTTGATATAATGTTAGGAAAATGTTTGCATATATTGTAGATGGATCAAATTTTGAGGATTATGAGAAATTGCTTTGATTTGTGACAAATCATATTTCATAATGTCAAGTCTTTGCAGAATGAATGTATTGTATTCTGATTATGTGATTTTATATATTATATGAGGCTATTTGGGAAGTACTAATGTTTAAATTGAGATGTGCAGGAAAATATCCATGTGACCATGGAAATATTAGGGAGAATCAAGCCTAGGCCAATGTGCGTTAGTAAAACCAGGGGTTGTCTATTTGGAGAGACAACACCCCGTATGTACTGTATTTTATTCGTAAATGTAAAATGTTGCATGAGTGTAATTTGTATTTATTGGATTGATTAAATTGTTTAAGGGACAATTGCCATGTGGTTATTGTGATGTGGAATTATTTTGTAGTGTCACTTGACACCTATGTAGTATGTTGTGTTGGCAATTGTCATGTCACCTTTTTGAAAGTTTTATCTTTTGTTAATTGTTATATCCCCTAATTATCCTTGAAGGAACCAAGAAATCTAGGTTAGAGAGCCACAAGGAAGGTCAACTCAGAGTTGACCCGTAGGTTAACTTCAGGTGGACTTTCTGAAGGTCAAATCAACTCCTAGAGTCAATTTTAGAGCTTTTCTATTAGGCCTCATGGGGTACCTATGGGTGAAGGCCAAAATTGGCCATGTGTCTTTCCCTTAGGACTTGTTTAACCACCCCAAAAAGTGGTTTTCCCAAGATGGACGAATTCCATCTATAGGAGTGCCATCCTTGGAAGGAGAACCTTCTTGGAGATAGTAATCCCCCTTCCCCATTCCATTTCCCTTCTCTAGGCACCTAGGTTAGGGAGTGTGTAAGACCTAGGGAAGACCAACCCAATGGGAGATCTCTCACTCTATCCAAGAGGTTGGAAGGAGTGAGAGAGGCCTTCTTAGGCTAAGAATGGAAGCTTAGTGAGCTAATCACCCACTCTCCATTCTTGGAGATTTTTGGAAAAACTTGGAAGAAAAAAAAAGAAAACCAGTTTTAGGAATTAGAGGAATTTGGGGGCCAAGGATTGCAGAAAGTTGTGTGGATTGGGCAGCTCATCTCCAACCAAGTTTAGCATACCTATTGGCAGAATAAGGTTGGTTGTTATCTCCTCTTGTTTTTGTTGTTTATGTTAGTTATGTTGTTTTGTTGAAGGAAAGAAATGCTTGTAAAGAAAGTGTGTATGTAAATTGTTGTTGAAGAAAATAATGTGTAGTTTCATTTCTATGTTTTTCTGTTTTGTGTTCTTGTTTTGGGAGTGTCCAGGATCTTCTACTCTTGGGAGAGTAGGATGATCTTGGGGTGGAAGAAGCATGACAGCCTTGGGTGAGAGGCTCTCCTTAAGGAGAGTGACCTCAAGGGTGTCCTTTGTGACCCTTGCTGCATAGCCTTGTGTATGCATTTGGGGGTCATAAGGGGAGAGAAATGGCTTTGAGCCTTTGGGGGGCATAAGGTGTGTGGGATGAATTCTGTTGAGTATTTTGTGTTGCCATGAGGTGGCTTGTGATATATTTTTGGCTGCAGTCTCCCCAATGGTACTTGGTCCACTTCCACCCATAGATTGATCTCCACAAATGTGGTGATAGTGTAGCTTGGGATGGGAAAGTGTATGTGTTGTGTGTTTGCCCAAATGTTGTGTTGTATTGCCTGACTGTAACCCGTCTAGGTCTTGATTCTCCTAGCTCGGGGGTGGCTTTTGGTAAGCCTAGGCTAGGAGGTGAGCATCCCATAGTCACAGTCCTAAATTTTACTTGCAGGTGGCTTGGGAAAAGGATTAGGAGTTGCAGATTGATGTGTTGCAGACTTCTATTCAGAATTCTTATTTTTATTTTAATGCAGAAAAAAAAAAAAGGAGAGAAAATGCATATGTGAATATAAGGCTTAAAATGATTCTGTTTCTGTTTAAACAAATGTAATCCTTATTTTCTGTGTGAAGATTAGAGAAAGATGACTGTTTGGATTATTCACCCATTTTTATATATGGGTTATTGCAACTATCATTCTGGAAAAACAATGTAAATTTCATTTTATGTTTTGAAGTCTATAGTGTTTGTTGTAGTCTACATTTTAAATCTAGTCTATTCTCTTGTTATTTACTGCAATATTAAAGGAAAGAAACAGAAAAAAAAAAAATGCACTAGAATTCCTTCTTTACTATTCACTAGTTTATTTACTACATTAGTAAGGAAAAGAAAAAAAAAGAAATGCAGTAGGGTTATTATTTTCTTGCATAATGTAAATTCTGTTTATGACTGTTTTAAAAAAAAAAAAGAGAGAGAACTAGTATTGTTTTATTTCTCACTATTTACTTGCATAGTTTTAAATCCTGTTATTTTATGTCTGCTAGAAAGAAAGGAGAACCAGAATCGTTTTATTTCTATGGAGAGTTAAATAAAAGGAAGAAGAAAACAGACCTAATCTAATGCTGTTAGAAAACTAAAAATAGAATGTAAATGGTTAAAACCCCAGATCAATATAAGGGTTTTTAACCCTATTACTTCAACATTTGGTCATATATATATTTCTATATATATAGAAGTATATATATTGAAAATATATACCTATATATATATATATAGAATATATGTATATAAGTTTCCTGCAAGTGCATGCCCTGTAACAACAAAATAGAAGATACATTCTGAATCTTGTGCATGCCCTGTAACAACAAAATAGAAGATACATTCTGAATCTTGTGCATCCCTGTTACAAAACCTATAAAAAGAATTGCAGAATAGAATTTCTTAATATATATATATTCTCTGCATCAAAAAAAAAAATACACTCTATGGATGCCTGTAGAAGTAAATATTTTCATATTCGTAAATGATATTGTGCATATTATATATATATATACATATATATATATAAATATAATATACACAATATACATTTGACATTAAAAAAAAAATACATCATAAACATTTTTATCAAACCCCGAAATATAACAAAATGGGTTTTCTTTCAAAAAAAAAGGGGGAAATGGGCATGCGAGCCACTGTGCGTAACACAGTGGACGGCCACGGCCGAGCCACTGTGCTACACACAGTGGGCGGCGCCGAAGGGCACCGCACTGTGTGTAAGACAGTGGGCGGTCGCGGCCGCCACTGTGCTACGCACAGTGAACGGCGCCCGCCACTGTGCTACGCACAGTGAACGGCGCCCGCCACTGTGCTACGCACAGTGAACGGCGCCCGCCACTGTGCTACGCACAGTGAACGGCGCCCGCCACTGTGTGTATACACAGTGGGCGGCGGCTATGCCGTCCGCCACTGTGTGTACACACAGTGGGCGACGCTGCCGCCACTGTGCGTAGGCACAGCGGCGCCCAGACAACCTGCAAAAAAAAAAACCTCCGCCTCTCCCCCACATGAAACCCTCCGCCGTGCCCTAGTTCGCCGTACCTGCAACCTCCAAAAACCACAAAAAAAAAGGGACATACAATAAAATATAGACATTTAATAAACCCTAACCCATTTCGGGTTAGGGTATAAAAGGATAAAAATAAAATAAAAGCAAGTATAATATATAAAAAAAATGCAACCCTAACCCAATTTCAGGTTAGGGTTAGCATTATAAGAAAGTTATATACATATATATATATATATATTTATATATAAATAAATAAATAAATAAATAAATAAATATATATATATATATATATAAATAAATATAAAAGATTTAAATTGGAGCATTATAATTGATTTTATTGAGGGATTAGTAATCAAGAATTGATATTGTGATTTTATATATATATATATATATATATATATATATATATATATATATATATATATATATATATATATATATATATATATATATATAAGGAATTTAAATTGGAAATTTAAAGTTAGATTTTAGTATATAATTTGGGGTTAAGTTTATAATTGAAGTATTATGGAATTTTAGACTTTTTATAATAGGGGTTAATTTAATAATTGAATTATTATACGTCCCCATTCTTTAGAAATTAATTTTTAATTAATTCAAGGGGGTTAATATATAGAGGATTACTATAGTTGGACAAACTATATGTTTAATCCAACAATATATATATATTTAATTAATCAATGGACTTACCCCCCCCATATAATTGGACGTTAGGAAAATTAAAAAAAAAGAGGAATTTGTAAATTTATGAACCTAAGCCCTTGAGACCGTTTTTTTGGTCGGATTGTAAAGTGATTGACAAAATCAAGGGATTTAGGGTAATTAGAATTGGCCCTAGTATATTGTCGGTTTTAGGGGCAGATGACATTGTAGTAATTCGAAACCCTCATCGGGTGGATGTGTATAATAAATTTTATATAAGAATCAAATAATCATTGGCAATATCATTATATGACCTGGAATGATTTAATACATTAAGATAGCCAATTACCCCTTGATTTAATTAGCGACAACTTGTCTTAGGTAAATGAGCTAGCTAACTAATCTGCAATGCAAATTAATCTCCACCAATCAAGTCACTCGCTCGAGTTGGTTATTTGACTTAACCTTAGTAAGTACGTTTATTTACATCCTAGTTAAGACAAAACTTTAAATACAGATGTTATGCATTAGGATTTATAGCGAGTTCATGACGTCAAAAAAAATTTGTTGTTCCATTTTTGTGCCCTAAAGTTCGGGCACGACATCTTGGTATCAGAGCAAGGTTTCCAACACTAGGAACCTTTCTCCATTACGTTTCGCTTTAATTATCTAAATTAATCAAATATTTTCTTAAAACAGAAAATATAAATATAAATATATGAAAATTAAATTATTTAAATTAATTGTTTATTTATTTTATTTTTGTTTCCTCATAGGATGCCTCCGACTACGCGACAAGCTCGCAAGCGCGGAAGGGGTCCTAGGCGTACACATATGGCACGCGAGGATGTTGCTAGGGAGGAACCGGTTCCAGAAGGGAACCCGGAAGCACCTCTCGAACCACCGGTTGACCCTAACCGAGACATCTTGCTAGCTCTTCAGAACTTGATCGGGATCGTGCAGGATAGGCTTCCAGCAGTGGACCGTCATGCAGACAATCAGAACTCAGGGAGTCATAGATCAGTTGATAGGGAACAGAGTAGGAGTCCACCTCCTAATTCCGTAGAGGGTGAGGTAGAGCATGAGCCAGAGTCCGTTCACCTACCCGAACCCCCTCCAGTAGCAGCACCTGTATACTTTGAGAGAGCACGTCAGGAACCAGGAGACCTGATTAGAGAAGTTTTACGCCTCCAGCCGCCATCTTTTGGAGGAACTACTGATGGAGTAGAGGCTGAGGCATGGCTTTTGAGCCTAGATCGGTGCTTCGCATTGCGATCTTATGAAAGCAATCTGAAGGCACGCGTTGCAGTCCACCTTCTGAGATCGACAACCTCCACATGGTGGAAGCAAGAGGAATTCAAGTGCGGACTCACTACAGATACCATCACATGGGAAATCTTCACAGAGAGGTTCAGAGAGAGGTACTTGTCAGAGCACTTCCGACAGCATAGGATCGATGAGTTCCATGACCTCCAGTAGAAGGGTCTCACAGTGACCCAGTACGAGAGTAAGTTTATTGAGCTCCTACCTTATGTAGATTACCTGAAGGATGAAAAGCTGTTCGTCAACCGATTTGTTAGGGGACTTAATGCTAGGATAGCAGGACCAGTGAGGATGGCCGCTCCAGGGAGCCTTCGGGTTGCCGTAGAGAAGGCCCTTATAGCCGAGGAGATTCAGATCAGGCCACAGGACACGAGGGATCGGTTCCAGAACCGAAACCCAGCTCCCCAGCCTTTTGGGTTTCAGAAACCCCATTGGAAAGGCAACCATAGAAATGTTTCGAGGTCCCATAAACCCCCTCCTCCATAGCAGTCACAGCAGAGTTAGAGACATAGGCCACCTCAGGGACAGCAGGGCTCCAGGCCCAAACAGTGGCAGTCACAGGGTCCTAGGCGTGACCAGAGAGTACAGGGTACATACACACCCCCGGCACGGGCTCAGCAGTCCTCCAGGGGTGGGTACAGTGGTTCTAGCCGGACAGGTGGGCATCCTTTTACTAGGCCTCAGGGCGCACAGTTTCAAGCACGCGGTGCTTGCTTCACGTGTGGAGCCATGGGGCACATGGCGAGAGAGTGTCCACAGGGACAGATGATAGGGAATCAGAGGATGGCAACATCAGAGCCTACAGTTGGGGACATGGGCAAGTCCCATAGAGTCTTCGCAGCGGTTGATAACCGTCAGGCAGAGCACCAGGCCACAGTGATCGAGGCTGCAGGTAAGGTCAGAGGTAGTAGTATTTCTATATTATTTGACTCAGGAGCGACTGACTCCTTTATATCTCCATTGGTTGTGGAGCGTTGCGGGCTAGTGGCAGTAAGGCAAAGTGTCAGCTGGGAAGTGGAGTTAGCTTCAGGGGCTAGAGTGTCAGTGGATTCAGAGGTTAGGGGATGTCCGCTCCAGATTGGTAATACCACCACCTTAGTAGACCTTAGAGTTACACCACTCGGATCTTATGGCGTCGTACTTGGCATGGATTGGCTTTATGCCCACAGAGCCAAGATGGATTGTCGCTTGAAAAAGGTCGAGTGTGAGGATGATCATGGTGCTCCCATAGTAATCACTGGGATTCAGAGACCTGTGTCTCTTCGTATGATATCCGCTATGCAGCTTAAGCGGAGCATGCGGAAGGGATGCCAGTTGTTTGCTATCACAATCAGTGACCGAGAGGAAGAAAATGAGAAGGAGCCTTCCATAGATGATCATCCCATCCTTGAGGCATTTGCAGATGTGTTTCCTGATGAGCTACCCGGTATGCCGCCCAGCAGGGAAATTGACTTCCACATAGATTTGGTACCAGGAGCCGAGCCAGTTTCGAGAGCACCTTATAGGATGACCACTCATGAGCTTAATGAGCTCAAGATGTAGCTAGAGGAACTCTTAGAGAAGGGTCACATCCGTCCTAGCGTCTCTCCTTGGGGCGCACCGGTCATCTTCGTGAAGAAGAAAGACGGATCCCTTCGGTTATGCATGGATTACAGGCAACTGAATAAAGTAACCATCAAGAACCGCTATCCCTTACCGAGGATCGATGATTTGTTTGATCAGCTTCAGGGTGCCAAAGTGTTTTCCAAAATAGACCTGAAGTCAGGATATCATCAGTTGAGAATTGTGGAAAGTGATATCCACAAGACCGCGTTTCGCACCAGATATGGCCACTATGAGTTCACTGTGGTCCCATTCGGTCTTACGAATGCTCCAGCTGTATTCATGAGTCTCATGAATGGGGTATTCCGCACCTTCCTTGACCGATTTGTGATAGTGTTCCTCGACGACATATTGATCTATTCCCGAAATGAGCAGGAGCATGAGGAGCATTTGAAGCAAGTTTTGCAGTGTTTGAGGGATAACCAGTTGTTCGGCAGTTTGTCGAAGTGTGCTTTCTTTAGATCAGAGGTCAAGTACCTAGGGCATGTTATATCCGGTGATGGGATCTCAGTTGACCCATCAAAGATTAGAGCCATCATGGATTGGCCAGCGCCTACCAGTGTGACCGAAGTCAGGAGCTTCATGGGTTTAGCAGGATACTATAGACATTTTGTGGAGGGATTTTCCAGAGTTGCACACCCCATCACATCCCTCCAGCGAAAAGGGAAGAAATTCGAGTGGACAGAGAAGTGTGAGAGGGCTTTTCAGGATCTAAAAAGGGCACTTACTAATGCACCTATTCTTATTGTGCCAGACCCCACGACCGACTTCATGGTATGCACAGATGCTTCCTTAGATGGATTGGGAGCAGTCCTCATGCAGGAGGGTAGGGTTATAGCATACGAGTCTAGGAAACTTAAGACTCACGAGCTTAACTACCCTACGCACGACCTAGAGCTTGCAGCAGTTGTACATGCACTTGTGAGGTGGAGACACTTCCTTTTAGGTCATCACTTCGAGCTTCATTCGGACCATCAGAGTTTGCAGTATATCTTCACCCAGCCTAACCTTAACGCACGTCAGAGGAGATGGATGGAGTTCCTTTGTGAGTATGATTTTGATGTTCATTACATCAAAGGAAAGGAGAATGTGGTCGCAGATGCCCTAAGTAGGAGACGACATGAGGTTTACACCATATCCATGAGCACAGATTTGAGAGACCGTATTTTGCAGCGATTGCCAGAGGATGATTGGTATCTAGAGGTTTGTCAGAGGATCCGAAATCAGGAGACCCTGGAATGGAAGTTTGTGGACTACTCTTTGGAGTCCGATGGTCTATTACGCCATAGAGGACGCATTTATGTACCCTCTCCTGGGGGTTTGCGAGATTTCATTATCATGGAGGCTCATAGAGCTCCTTATGCAGCGCATCCCGGGGTTAAGAAGATGCATGCTAACTTGAGGCAGTTATATCATTGGCTAGGAATGCGGCAGCTTATCGCCGAGTTAGTAGCCCGATGCCTTGAGTGTCAGAGAGTCAAGGCGGAGCACCGCCATCCAGGTGGGTTACTCCAGTCCCATGCTATACCAGAGTGGAAGTGGGATACTATATCCATGGACTTCATTATTGGTCTTCCTATGTCATCTCGTCGCCATGATGCTATCTTGGTGACAGTTGACAAATTGACCAAAGTAGCCCACTTCTCACCAGTCCGGACTACCTTCACAGCTCCAGCAGTGGCACAGGTGTTCTTGCGAGACATTGTTAGGCTTCATGGTGTCCCACGCAAGATTATTTCGGATAGGGATTCTCTCTTTACATCTTCCTTTTGGAAGGCATTGCAGACAGCGTTGGGCACCAAGCTCAACTTTAGCACAGCCTATCATCCAGAGACAGATGGACAGACAGAGCGGGTTAACCAGGTGTTAGAGGATATGCTCTGCATGTACATCATGGATCATCAGACCCGATGGGAGGAGTACCTGCATTTAGTAGAATTTGCCTATAATAATGGGCATCACACTTCTTTGGGGATGCCACCCTTTCAGGCTTTGTACGGCAGACCATGCAGGACACCTTTGAGTTGGGATCGTATTGAGGATAGAGTGGCCATAGGCCCTGAGTTGGTTCGTGATATGGAGCAGCAGGTAATTTTGATTAGACAGCGCCTTAGAGAGGCACAGGATAGGCAGAAGAAATATGCAGATGCAAAGAGGATAGACCGGAGTTACATGGTTGGGGACAAAGTTTTCCTGAGAGTGCGACCGCATAAGAGTCCAATCTGCTATGGAAAGGGTTCTAAGCTCGCACCTCTCTTTGTCGGACCCTTCGAGATCCTTGAGAGGATAGGACCAGTTGCCTATCGCCTAGCTTTGCCACCTAGCCTGTCACGCATCCACGATGTGTTTCATGTGTCAGTTTTGAGAAAGTATATCTATGATGAGTCTCATATTTTAGATTGGGATGCCTTGCAGGTGGAGTCGGACGGGCAGCTAGCCTTGGAGCCCATTCGCATTTTGGCTCGCCGGACGTTGGCCCTTCGAGGTCGAGAGCTGGACCAGGTTAGGGTCCAGTGGGATTGCTATGATGAGGTTACAGCTTCATGGGAGGATGCAGCACGTATGAGATCACAGTACCCTCATCTTTTTGATGAACTCCAGGAGGACGTTCATGCCTAGAGGGGGAGGGTGTGAGGCCCTACCCCAACCCATCCTATCTCTTCAGTTATTTTCATTTTGGAACTATTTTGGATGCTAGTTTTGACACACTATGGATATAGAACTTTTCATGATTCCGCGATTTTGGTAACATTGATATATGTGGATGCTTCATTTCTATGCCTTGTGGATTATAGAATATTATATGATTCTAGATTAGGGTAATGTTGTGATGATGCAGGTTATTATCTAAATTTCAGGATTTGATATAATGTTAGGAAAATGTTTGCATATATTGTAGATGGATCAAATTTTGAGGATTATGAGAAATTGCTTTGATTTGTGACAAATCATATTTCATAATGTCAAGTCTTTGCAGAATGAATGTATTGTATTCTGATTATGTGATTTTATATATTATATGAGGCTATTTGGGAAGTACTAATGTTTAAATTGAGATGTGCAGGAAAATATCCATGTGACCATGGAAATATTAGGGAGAATCAAGCCTAGGCCAATGTGCGTTAGTAAAACCAGGGGTTGTCTATTTGGAGAGACAACACCCCGTATGTACTGTATTTTATTCGTAAATGTAAAATGTTGCATGAGTGTAATTTGTATTTATTGGATTGATTAAATTGTTTAAGGGACAATTGCCATGTGGTTATTGTGATGTGGAATTATTTTGTAGTGTCACTTGACACCTATGTAGTATGTTGTGTTGGCAATTGTCATGTCACCTTTTTGAAAGTTTTATCTTTTGTTAATTGTTATATCCCCTAATTATCCTTGAAGGAACCAAGAAATCTAGGTCAAAGAGCCACAAGGAAGGTCAACTCAGAGTTGACCCGTAGGTTAACTTCAGGTGGACTTTCTGAAGGTCAAATCAACTCCTAGAATCAATTTTAGAGCTTTTCTATTAGGCCTCATGGGGTACCTATGGGTGAAGGCCAAAATTGGCCATGTGTCTTTCCCTTAGGACTTGTTTAACCACCCCAAAAAGTGGTTTTCCCAAGATGGACGAATTCCATCTATAGGAGTGCCATCCTTGGAAGGAGAACCTTCTTGGAGATAGTAATCCCCCTTCCCCATTCCATTTCCCTTCTCTAGGCACCTAGGTTAGGGAGTGTGTAAGACCTAGGGAAGACCAACCCAATGGGAGATCTCTCACTCTATCCAAGAGGTTGGAAGGAGTGAGAGAGGCCTTCTTAGGCTAAGAATGGAAGCTTAGTGAGCTAATCACCCACTCTCCATTCTTGGAGATTTTTGGAAAAACTTGGAAGAAAAAAAAAGAAAACCAGTTTTAGGAATTAGAGGAATTTGGGGGCCAAGGATTGCAGAAAGTTGTGTGGATTGGGCAGCTCATCTCCAACCAAGTTTAGCATACCTATTGGCAGAATAAGGTTGGTTGTTATCTCTTCTTGTTTTTGTTGTTTATGTTAGTTATGTTGTTTTGTTGAAGGAAAGAAATGCTTGTAAAGAAAGTGTGTATGTAAATTGTTGTTGAAGAAAATAATGTGTAGTTTCATTTCTATGTTTTTCTGTTTTGTGTTCTTGTTTTGGGAGTGTCCAGGATCTTCTACTCTTGGGAGAGTAGGATGATCTTGGGGTGGAAGAAGCATGATAGCCTTGGATGAGAGGCTCTCCTTAAGGAGAGTGACCTCAAGGGTGTCCTTTGTGACCCTTGCTGCATAGCCTTGTGTATGCATTTGGGGGTCATAAGGGGAGAGAAATGGCTTTGAGCCTTTGGGGGGCATAAGGTGTGTGGGATGAATTCTGTTGAGTATTTTGTGTTGTCATGAGGTGGCTTGTGATATATTTTTGGCTGCAGTCTCCCCAATGGTACTTGGTCCACTTCCACCCATAGATTGATCTCCACAAATGTGGTGATAGTGTAGCTTGGGATGGGAAAGTGTATGTGTTGTGTGTTTGCCCAAATGTTGTGTTGTATTGCCTGATTGTAACCCGTCTAGGTCTTGATTCTCCTAGCTCGGGGGTGGCTTCTGGTAAGCCTAGGCTGGGAGGTGAGCATCCCATGGTCACATTCCTAAATTTTACTTGCAGGTGGCTTGGGAAAAGGATTAGGAGTTGCAGATTGATGTGTTGCAGACTTCTATTCAGAATTCTTATTTTTATTTTAATGCAGAAAAAAAAAAAAAAGGAGAGAAAATGCATATGTGAATATAAGGCTTAAAATGATTCTGTTTCTGTTTAAACAAATGTAATCCTTATTTTCTGTGTGAAGATTAGAGAAAGATGACTGTTTGGATTATTCACCCATTTTTATATATGGGTTATTGTAACTATTATTCTGGAAAAACAATGTAAATTTCATTTTATGTTTTGAAGTCTATAGTGTTTGTTGTAGTCTACATTTTAAATCTAGTCTATTCTCTTGTTATTTACTGCAATATTAAAGGAAAGAAACAGAAAAAAAAAAAAAATGCACTAGAATTCCTTCTTTACTATTCACTAGTTTATTTACTGCATTAGTAAGGAAAAGAAAAAAAAAGAAATGCAGTAGGGTTATTATTTTCTTGCATAATGTAAATTCTGTTTATGACTGTTTTAAAAAAAAAAAAGAGAGAGAACTAGTATTGTTTTATTTCTCACTATTTACTTGCATAGTTTTAAATCCTGTTATTTTATGTCTGCTAGAAAGAAAGGAGAACCAGAATCGTTTTATTTCTATGGAGAGTTAAATAAAAGGAAGAAGAAAACAGACCTAATCTAATGCTGTTAGAAAACTAAAAATAGAATGTAAATGGTTAAAACCCCAGATCAATATAAGGGTTTTTAACCCTATTACTTCAACATTTGGTCATATATATATTTCTATATATATAGAAGTATATATATTGAAAATATATACCTATATATATATATAGAATATATGTATATAAGTTTCCTGCAAGTGCATGCCCTGTAACAACAAAATAGAAGATACATTCTGAATCTTGTGCATGCCCTGTAACAACAAAATAGAAGATACATTCTGAATCTTGTGCATCCCTGTTACAAAACCTATAAAAAGAATTGCAGAATAGAATTTCTTAATATATATATATTCTCTGCATCAAAAAAAAAAATACACTCTATGGATGCCTGTAGAAGTAAATATTTTCATATTCGTAAATGATATTGTGCATATTATATATATATACATATATATATATAAATATAATATACACAATATACATTTGACATTAAAAAAAAAATACATCATAAACATTTTTATCAAACCCCGAAATATAACAAAATGGGTTTTCTTTCAAAAAAAAAGGGGGAAATGGGCACGCGGGCCACTGTGCGTAACACAGTGGATGGCCACGGCCGAGCCACTGTGCTACACACAGTGGGCGGTCGCGGCTGCCACTGTGCTACGCACAGTGAACGGCGCCCACCACTGTGTGTATACACAGTGGGCGGCGGCTATGCCGTCCGCCACTGTGTGTACACACAGTGGGCGGCGCCCGGACAACCTGCAAAAAAAAAAACCTCCGCCTCTCCCCCACATGAAACCCTCCGCCATGCCCTAGTTCGCCGTACCTGCAACCTCCAAAAACCACAAAAAAAAAGGGACATACAATAAAATATAGACATTTAATAAACGCTAACCCATTTCGGGTTAGGGTATAAAAGGATAAAAATAAAATAAAAGCAAGTATAATATATAGAAAAAATGCAACCCTAACCCAATTTCGGGTTAGGGTTAGCATTATAAGAAAGTTATATACATATATATATATATTTATATTTATATATATATATATATATATATATATCTATATATATATATATATATATATATATATCTATATATATATATATATATATATATATCTATATATATATATATATATATATATATATCTATATATATATATATATATATATATATATATATAAGATTTAAATTGGAGCATTATAATTGATTTTATTGAGGGATTAGTAATCAAGAATTGATATTGTGATTTTATATATATATATATATATATATATATATATATATATATATATATATATATATATATATATATATATATATAAGGAATTTAAATTGGAAATTTAAAGTTAGATTTTAGTATATAATTTGGGGTTAAGTTTATAATTGAAGTATTATGGAATTTTAGACTTTTTATAATAGGGGTTAATTTAATAATTGAATTATTATACGTCCCCATTCTTTAGAAATTAATTTTTAATTAATTCAAGGGGGTTAATATATAGAGGATTACTATAGTTGGACAAACTATATGTTTAATCCAACAATATATATATTTAATTAATCAATGGACTTACCCCCCCCATATAATTGGACGTTAGGAAAATTAAAAAAAAAGAGGAATTTGTAAATTTATGAACCTAAGCCCTTGAGACCGTTTTTTTGGTCGGATTGTAAAGTGATTGACAAAATCAAGGGATTTAGGGTAATTAGAATTGGCCCTAGTATATTGTCGGTTTTAGGGGCAGATGACATTGTAGTAATTCGAAACCCTCATCGGGTGGATGTGTATAATAAATTTTATATAAGAATCAAATAATCATTGGCAATATCATTATATGACCTGGAATGATTTAATACATTAAGATAGCCAATTACCCCTTGATTTAATTAGCGACAACTTGTCTTAGGTAAATGAGCTAGCTAACTAATCTGCAATGCAAATTAATCTCCACCAATCAAGTCACTCGCTCGAGTTGGTTATTTGACTTAACCTTAGTAAGTACGTTTATTTACATCCTAGTTAAGACAAAACTTTAAATACAGATGTTATGCATTAGGATTTATAGCGAGTTCATGACGTCAAAAAAAATTTGTTGTTCCATTTTTGTGCCCTAAAGTTCGGGCACGACACCTAATACAAGTACCTTATCTTCTGTAGTGTCGTAAATTGTACAACCTTAATTAGGTTGTCCAATTCCACACTTAGGTTAGCACCCACCTTAGTGTGTCCCATTGCATTTTGCATTATAGGACTTCTTCAGACATTTAATTAAAAGTAAGTCCTTTCTAGTCAATTTACATATCATAAAATTGGGCCCTTGATCCTAGGTGTGCCCCTTTTATTTAATCCTAATCTTACCCTAATTTCAATCTTCAAGATATATTTCACATATCTACACATCTTGGTTTGAGCCACTGAGCTAGATTTAGCATTAGAATCATGCTAGCTCATATCCCTAGAAAATAAAAAAAAAGTTGATTGGACCGAACCAGGTAGTATACTACATGGTCTTGAACTTTTTTCCCCTAATTTTGGGAGATTAAATTGGTAGGCTTACCCTATTGAAATCCTTCTTGGTGTCAAATCTCATCAATTCTAAGTCATCCTTTTATCAAATTTAAATTTAGAGTTTAATATATATGACGCTTCTTTCCCTCATTTGAGGATCCCTCATCTAGTGCTTTGAAGGAGATTCTTGTGAAGTGAAAGAATTACTTTGTGTGAAGTCTTAGATTTGTAAATTCATCCATTAACCAAGTCTTCATTAACATCTTCATCAATTATGAAATCTTTAGGAGATATTGAAGAATAATAAGAGAATCATTGGCTATTGATTGGCTTGTACCTCTTCCTTAGGATTTGGTATGATTTCATGTCTCTATATTGAGCTTCAGATCTACATCACATTAGTTTTCAAATTTGCACTATTTCTTTAGATTTGCATTACAATTGTGGTTAACAACATTCCCATTAAAAGCATAAATAGGGTTTGCTAAAAAACATAGGGTATAACTCTAATTTGCATTTAGCTCATAGCAATATTTGAAACACATAAGATTCAAGAGCACACACACATTTCTAGTTACAATGTCATCTATTTGTGGAGGTGGAAATAACTAAAACAAGGGGTTTGACTAAGGGGTAAGGGCACAAAGATGGTGGTAAAAAAGGGGGGTATAAGTGGACACTTTTTTTCTGAAATCAGGTGAACCTGAACTTGGAGGCAAAATTTGAAAGTCATCCACTCAAGATATGAAGATAATAAAAGAAAAACTATTGTAGTACTCTGAATCTAGTTTCCAAACTACTAATTTTTTTCAAAATTGGATAAGATTAAGGGGGTCAAATCCTTCACGCACGAGAAACATACCTTGATTTTTTTTGAAAAACATAACATAGTATCTGACATGCGCATCAAAAAATTCATAGTTAGATTTTGGGTTTTGACAAATCCTTTGGTAGAAAGATAGGTAAGAGTGAGCACTAGAAGTTGTGTATTTTTTTGTAATTTTTTGTTGAGTATTTTTTTTTATGATTTTTCCAATCGAGCACATCCTGAAAATTAGGTACCTATTTGTGCACGAAGCATAACTTGCATTAAAAAAAAATTAAAATACAATTTTTTAAATAATCAAGTGCACTACAATAATATATAAAGTTTTTAAAATTTGGATAAGTAGATAAAAAGTTATCAAAAAAATGGTACACGTATGTGTGTGAGAACTATGGAGACACTGGTAAAAGAAATTCAATAATAATATGTTATTGTTGTTTAAATTTTTTAAAAAATATATGGTTAGAAAGCTCAGAAGATGGGTGAAAATATGGTGGCAATTTTAGAAATACCCACTTGATGAAGTGTAAACCTGGTAATGACAAAGTCGAGAAACCAAGTTGATAAAATAAAACACGTCAAAAAAGAAGGAAATGGAGGGAAATCAAACTTCCAACCCGTAGCTTTGTCATCCATGCCTATTTCCAAGCCTAAATAGTCAAAAGCATGTATGGGGTACCTATGGTATCAGAAGTACGTATGTGCTACTTTTGTTTAGAAATTGGGAGTGTTTATAATATGTATAATATGATATGTATATACATATAATATATAATATATATATGTATATAATAATATATAATATATATTTAATATAATATATTAAGTATATACACACACATATGTGTATTGTCTCCCTCTCTCCCCCTCTCAAGCACGTATAGGGTGCCTCTCTCTCACCACCTCTCTCTCCCTCCCCACTCTTTCTCTCTCCCTACCCCCTTTATCTCCCTTATTTTATACTGTTGTATTGCAATTAGGTATGCCATGTAGTGGTCACCATTTGGATGAACAGTAGACCTAATAATCCCAAGGTCCATAGTTTGAGCTCGAGAGGATATGCTTTCCTTGATAGACTTAGAATTTGACTCAGTGTACAAAACCCATTGTGCTTCATCCATCCACCACACGCCTCCTATGGTGGGCTTTGGGCAATCTTTGGTAATGCACATTTTTTCTTCCTAATTTGCTCCCTTGCAATTCTTAGAATACGAAGTGGTTTCCAAACTCATGGTCTGGGTAGCAATTTATAGCCATACCAAGGAAATCAATTCCATTGCATTTAACTATCTTATTAGCTTATGCAGTAAGATTGATTTGATAGGATACAAATTAATTGATCTTTCTCTCTCTCTCTCTCTCTCTTCCCTTCTCCCTTCCTCCATACCCCATCCCTCTCTCTCTTCTTCTGTCCCTCCCCACTCTTTCTCTCTCCCTACCCCCTTTATCTCCCTTACTTTATATTATTGTATTTCAATTAGGTTTTCCATGTAGTGGTCACCATATGGATGAACAATATAACTAATAATCCCAAGGTCCACAGTTTGAACTCGAGAGGTTATTCTTTCCTTGATAGACTTATAATTTGACTTAGTGTACAAAATCCATTGTGCATCATCTCTCCACCACACTTCTCCCTTGCAATTATTAGAATATGAAGTGGTTTCCAAACTCATGGTCTGGGTAGCAATTTATAGACATACTAAGGAAATAAATTCCATTGCATTTAACTATCGTATTAGCTTATGCAGTAAGATTGATTTGATAGGATACAATTTAATTGATTTCTCTCTCTCTCTCTCTCTCTCTCTCCGTCTCCATCTCCCCCCGTCTCTCTCTCTCCCTCTCTCCCCCTCCCTACTGAGCCTATTAGTTTTCTACCCTGCCATAACATTTTTAAGGCCTAGGAGCCCATACAGGGTGCCAAAAAATACCGTTGGGATTGCAAACATTTTAGGAACTAACAACGCATGCATGGTTATTATTAGACCACATACGCGGTACTTAAGACATAGTTTTAGCTGCCCAAGAGCCTCAATGATCTCAAAAGAAGGTTTTGAGGTTGTTGAAGGCCCCACTGCAACTGTGTCTGCACTTCTGTCACTGTTTTATACATAGAAGTAAGTGAATTTTTTTGTTTTTGCATGATTTCAAATGATTGAATTGTTTTTTTTTTTTTTTATAAAAGTGGATAGAACCACTGAACTATATTAAATTTTAAAAGTTTTTTACAGTGTCTAGTTCAAAAAGCACTGAAGGGAAAGAACCAATAAGAAAACCCTTTAGTATTGCTTAAGTAACACAAGCCTAATCTACCCAATACCAAATGCCCATTGGCATAGTACATAAAAAAACCCATCCCAATTACATAAGCCACATTAGATATAAAGGAAGCCGCCAATAGAAGCATATAGAGGGAAGATTAAAGTATGATCACCGAAGGATGCATATCCATTGCTACCAAAAAACACCAGTCTGAACCACCCCTATCTATGAAACACAATTCTCCAGCCACTAGTTAGAATTATACCAAATAGCAGAAATGAAACCATAATCAAACACCCTATCAAAATAAACATTGTGATCAAGCATAGCAGAACCCACACCAAATAAGGAGGTTGATGAAGACTACATCTATGCCCTTCTTTATTTCAAATATTCCAAAACCGAGGAAGGAATATCATCCACACTTACCTCCCGCATATTAGCATCACTGTCAATGGCTAAGTTAGCTAAGAAATCTGCAATCTTATTCACTTCCCTATAACAATGGGAAATCAAGAAGGAATCAAAAAAGTCTAATTTTTGCAAAATATGATCAAGTATATATTGTAATTGCCAACAATTCAACTTCTTTTTCATGACACTTTGAATAATAACCATAGAATCACCCTCAATTATCAAGTCCTTAATTCCCAAAGATATAGCCATATCCAAACCAAAGGACAAAGCAAAGAATTCTGCACAATTGTTAGACTTGTAACCAATCACATGACAACGAGCCTGAATAAATCTTACCTTATGATCATAAATTACCATACCTGCCCCTGCCAGGCTAGGGTTCCCACAAGAAGCACCAACAAAATTCAATTTAAAGTGCCCTTGCGGAGGAGGTTTCCAGCAAGCAAAATTTCTCTTACCATGGGACAACCAATATCAATCATTGGAAAGAACAAGCGAGGAATGATAGAACAACGAGAGGATGAAAAGGAAAGACAAAGACAACACGTGAAGAAATTACGTGACATAAGAAAAATGGGACAAGAAGGTATGTCATCCTCAACATCTCAATTCAATTTACCAAACAAACATAATGCACCTAATGCAATTGAAGAAGAGACCACATTGAATAATCAATTAAATGACGAGCATACACCTGCTCTATTTGATGAACTGAATGTACACGATGCATGCAATGCACCGATGTTAACACCTCCTAGAATTATTTGTAGGAAACAAAAGTATCTAATTGATATTGGTGAGAATATATTGAAGCCAATGCCTGATAAAATGAATGAACGAACTTATAGGAGAATGGTTAAAAGAATATGGAAAAATATTTTGAAAACTTAAATCAAACTGCAAGATGTCAATTAATTGTTCAAATGATTAAAAATTTGAATTTTAGAGAGACAATGAAAATTCTAGGCCTAAGATAATCCGAAAGTAATAGCGAAACAACTATTGTGAGAAATCTATTTGATGCATATCAAGCTATTGGTTCAAAATCACGTACTAAAGATTCTAATGTTAGTCGACGTGTCATTACATCAACCATAATGAGCATTAAAATAAAAAAAGATCATTTGATAAGCAAAACAAGTAAGTCATTAAACATTAGTAGAACAACATTAAGTAAAGCATTATAGAGGCGGAAAAAAATAGAGGAACCTAACAATAATTCTCTTTGGGCATTCTTGGGTAGACTACCACGCAAAGACAAGGTTGTTGTTGATGCACTAAGAACATTAATTGAAATTTTTTGGCATGACAACACAAGAGTTTTGCCCAACCAAAGAGATGTTGTTAGAAGGTGAATCGGGTCTACAAATCATGAGCCACATGCCAAACACTATTTGGATATGACTCAAACAAAATTTAATGAAAGATTCCTTGAAAAGTTTCCTCAAATAAGAATTTCTCAAAGACTTTTTGAAATGGCAAAACCTTTTTATTTTAAGATTAATCATGTATGCACCACATGTTGTTGTAGGATGCATATTGAATTTTCCATGCACTATGATATTTTTTGTCATATATGTTCTACTTTGCACACTAATGATGTTTTGCAGGAATGCAATATACAAGCACCTCCTAAGTCGGTAAGAGAATTTATTTCAGGTGTGCTATGTAATAGACATGATGGTTGCATTTATTATAAGATGCCTTGTTTGGAAGGTTCCTGTGCTATATGTGGTGGTTTGCAACGTTTACCAGGATGTGTACATTTAGAGAGCATACATGAAATTGATAGGAAACTAGTTTCTTTTGGAATATACAAGGCAATCACATATGGAGTTAAAGATGGAAAATATTTGAAGAGATGTGAGTTAGTGAAAAATGATATATTTGTAGCTGAATTTATGAAAATGTTTCAAGAGAAACTAGTTTATGAGTACATAATGCATACATATAGTGTTGAACACAAAGTACCACTAAGAGGGGGGTGAATCAGTGGTTCCTAACCTTTTTCACTTTCAAAATAAACTTCAGAATGTTAGTTATTCTCTTAACCACTAAACAATCATACCGATAGAACAAGATAGAAAGACAAATAGATCATTCACACAAATAAAACTCACAACAACAAATTTATGAGGAAAACCTAATGTGGGAAAAACCTCGGTGAGAAAAGCTGTTAGAGACTACTGCTCCAATCCAGCCTCACAGGTAAAATACTGACTTACAAAGATTTAGGGCACCAACCCAAGGAGTACCAACCCCTACACTTTTAGGGTACCTACCCAAGGAGCACCAACCCCTGCACCAAGCTTCAACTTGGTGATGTATATTGAAATACTATTTGAATATAATTAAGGCTTCTTGTTGCAAATGAATTCTGCAACTTTTTGATCAAATAACTCACTGTCGGTTGATAGTCTTTTCTCCTCCACTGAATCTCACACTACCAGTTGTAAGATTACTGTCTCTAATTCTTGGTCTCTATTATCTTTCTCTTCCTCTCTCACACTCTCTCTCAACACACTGTGTTACTCTTGGATGTTGCTTGCTCTTGCCACACCTTGTTGGTTAGGCTCAATTGCAAGACTATAGTTATGTCGGTAGAATCCTCTCACCGGTATGTCTGCTGACATACACTGCAACTTTCTTAGAATAATTTCTAAGGCAATCAATTCTTCTCTTTACTAACTCTCTCTTTGCTCTTCTTCTTCTCCGCAACATCAACACACTCTGTGTCGAGCTCTCCTCTTTTATCCTATGATTTCCAAGAAAGAAATTCAAACTTTGGAGCGGTTAGGGTTTCCTCTTCTTGAAACAATCTTCGTGAGATCCAATCTAGCCTGTCTTGGATGGATCACATGTCCTTCAAGAATGCATATGTACAGGGTTTTCATTATTCAATGCATATTTGCTGAAAATAGCAATCTCAAACAAGATCTCCTGCCTTGAAATCCTTCGACACATAAAAACACTTTAGCTATTTCTTTTTTGAGGACTTCCTAAATCGGATTTCCTTTGCATTTATTCAAGTGCCAACTACTCCCTAATATTTCTTTGTTATCCTTTCTTCCTTGAGCCGCAACAGTCAGACACAATCCTGTGATTTGTGGCTGTTTCATTAATGGCGATTACCTGTTTCAACGACCCTATCGATGGGGCTTCACTGACCACAACATGTTTGCCACCTCTGTTCCACATGACATCACAATGATCAAGATGTGGCCCACCAACACACAGTCGGTCCAGCATGTTCATACCAGTACATCCCTTTGTCAGTATAATTTTCTTCTTCTGTTAACCAGTAAAGCACACTATACCGGTACAACATCTTTACCTCCAGTGGTTTGAGACAAATTTAACATTTCACCTCTTCATCATAAACCAATAGCCATCCTTCAGACTAGTTTATGCCTTACCGATAAGCCTTCATTCTTTCTACTCACACTCATGTGAATATCCATCATGCCGGTTGACATCAATGACAACTTAATGCCAAACTGCCAACAATCTCCCCCTTTGGCACTGATGTCAACTTCTCATGAGACACTCTATATCGATACATTTCTCCCCCTTTGACACAATGATAAAGGGTATTGTGCACTCCCCCTTTGATCCATACCAAGCTCCCCCTGAACCACATAAAGCCTTCCTAGATAGATGACACAACTCCCATCTTGTGTTGGAGGTACTCAAAAGTGCTTACTGGTAATGGTTTGGTGAAAATGTCTGCTACTTGTTCACCAGTAGGAACATAATCTATTCTTACCTCCTTTCCCTCATTCTTCTCTCTAAGAAAGTTATACTTGATAGAAATGTGCTTAGTTCTTGAATGCATGACTAGATTCTTTTCTATGTTGATTGCACTCGAATTGTCACACCAGATGAGAATAGGATCAGTGATGTCCACCTATATATCTTTGAGAGTTTGCTTCATCCAAATCACCTGAGAGAAGCATGTAGCAACAACAATATATTCAGATTCACCAGTAGATAGAGAGACTGAGTCCTGCTTCTTGCTATGCCATGAGACTAGCTGGTCACCTAGAAAGAATGCACCACCACTTGTGCTCTTTTGATCATCAATGCAACCTGCCCAATCAGTATCAGTGTATGCTTCCAAGATAAAATCCCCTTGTTTAGGATACCACAAACCATAGCTAAGCGTCCCTTGTAGGTACCTAAAAATTCTGCTAACAACATTCATATGTGACTGCTTTGGTGCAACTTGGAATCTGGCCACCATGCATACTGCTTGAACTATGTTTGGTCTTGAAGCAGTTAGATACAATAGACTGCCTATCATGGATCTATATAGAGTATGATCCACCATCGACGATTCATCATTCTTGCTCAATTTGCTGACGGTTAACATAGGAGTACTTACCGGTTTACAATCTTCCAGTTGAAATTTCTTCAACATCTCCTTTACATACTTAATTTGTGAGATGAAGATTCCTTTATCTTGCTGTAATATCTGCAACCCAAGGAAGTATGTCAATTCACCAAGCATTGACATCTCAAATTCTGATTGCATCTGATCAACAAATTCTTTGTAGAGGGTGTCCTTGTTTCCTCCAAAGATAATGTCATCTACATACACAACCACAATGATTATGTGATTCCCATCTTTCTTTATGTACATATTGTTGTCTGCACTTTCCTTTTTGAATCCCTGCTCCTTCAGGTATTGATCTAATCTTGAATACCATGCTCTAGGAGCTTTCTTTAGACCATATAAGGCCTTCTTCAACCTGCACAAATGTCTCATCCTCATATAGCAGAAACCCTTCTGGTTGCTCCCTATACAATTCTTCTTCCAAATTTCCATTTAGAAAGACAAATTTTACATCCATTTGGTATACTTTATAGCCCTTGTAGGCAGAGTAGGATAGAAACATTCTAATTGCTTCTAATCTAGCTACCGATGCAAATGTTTCTTCAAAGTCAATCCCCTCTACTTGAGAGTATCCTTTGCACACTAGTCTGGCTTTGTGGCTAACAATCTTACCTTCTTCATTCAACTTGTTTCGGTAGACCCATTTAGTGCCAATGATGTTCTTATCTTTCGGTCTAGGGACTAATTCCCAAGTCTTGTTCTTCTCAATCTATTGCAGTTCTTCTTCCATGGCATCCATCCATTCTTGTCTTTTGCTGGCCTCATTGAATCTTTTGGGTTCCACTTCAATCATGAGGTATAGGTTGACATGTCCATCATTCTGGGAAAGTCTTCTTCTAGTCTGCACACCATCACTCTTATTTCCCAGAATTTTCTCTTTCGGGCAATTCAACTGTACATACCGGTTGGGGGCCTTCTTGGATGCTACCTCTGGTTCAGTATCTGACTGAACTTCATCATCTTCATCACTTGAGTTATCATACCGATTAATCTGTGGTTGACTTCCTTTGTGCATATCTTCATCAAATTTTACATGCACATTCTCAACGACTCTTCTTAGTCTTTTATTGTATCATTTGTAGGCCTTGCTATTAGATGAGTAACCAAGGAAGATTCCTTCATCACTCCTGGAGTCAAAACTTCCTAGACCATCCATATTTTTCTTGATAAAGAACTTACTTCCAAATAATTTAAAGTATTTGACTAAGGGCTTCCGGTCATACCACAACTCATAAGGTGTCATTTTGCTGTTTGTTCTTAATTGAACCCGATTTAAGGTATATGTAGGTGTATGAACAAATTATTTCCAATATGTGACCAGCAGACTGGCCTCATTTAACATGATTCTAGCCATCTCCTTGACTGTCCTGTTCTTCCTTTCTACCACACCATTTTGCTGTAGTGTCCTAAGAGTAGAGCATTTCCTTTTAATTCCATGTTTTTCACAATAATCTTCAAATTCATTTGATGTATACTCTCCACCCCCATCTGATCTTAGGCACTTTAACCTGTACCCACTTTCTTTTTCAACCATCTTTCGAAAGATCTTGAATCTTTTAAATGCTTGTGATTTATCTTGTAGAAAGGTGACCCATGTCATTCTTGAGTAGTCATCAATGAAGAGCATAAAATATCTTTCACCTGCAAGTGCTCTTGTTCTAGTTGAACCACACATATCTGTATGCACAATTTCAAGTGGTCTTGAGGTGTTATGCTCTTTTTTCTTGAAGCTCACTTTAGTTTTCTTACCTTTTACACAGTCATCACAAAATATGTTTACCGGTTTGATGATAGGTGGAATATTTCTCACACACCCCTTTTTGTTTACTGCAACTAGGTTATCAAAATTTATGTGTCCTAATCTTCGGTGCCATAGCCAAATTTCATCTACTTGTCCTAACATACATTGGGACTCATAGCATTCCTTCAGATTATAAACATTTCCATCTGTTCTCTTGCCTTCTGCTACAACTTTACTAGTATCGTCTTTCTTTATCTGGCAACTGGTTGAGTCAAAGGTGAATTTGTAACCTTTGTCACACATTTGACTCACACTCAGTAGGTTGTGCTTTAGGCCTTCCACATAATATACATCATGTGCCTTCAGTTTTCCATCTGTTGGCATTTCAATAGAAGGAGATTGTTGATATTCATTAAGGATATTGAGAAGGTTGTTGAAGATTATTGATATAACTGAAGAAGGATGATAACTATCTTTATAACATTATTTTGTCATTGATGTCATGAAATTGGTATTTTGATTTAGTATGATGTTGCCATATCTTGAGAAGATTGATTTGAAGAGAATTAAGGTGTCAGTAAAGGACACAGAAAGAATGTGACGAATAAGGCGAGAAATAAGTTATTCAATGGGCAACTATTACCGAGTTAGACAATGATGAGATCATGATGTTTAGATTGTTTTTATATCCTATATATGTTGTTGATTGTAAGGTTAATACTATACTATATCACCAAGCAAAGAACCTAGTCGGTAAACCCTAAGGTTATTGATATCAGTTAATGAAGGCAGAATGTCTACCGAGTGAAGCTTAGTATTTACCGAGTTGGAACTAAGTTATGACAGACAACATTGAAGGAATGAAAGCATTATTTAATGAAGGAAGATAATTAGCTAGAGTTGATTAATTGATTGATATGGCGTGCAAGAAATTTGTTAAGGATCTATGACTTTGAAAATTCAGGAGCTAGATCTACAACACAAATTGAACCGCTTAACCTAGCATAAGTTCCAAGAATGGAATGCAAGTTCCTAGGCGAAGTAAAACATTTTTCAGATCGAAGGATACATTGAACCTAGTCAAGATTGAAGATATGATGGCTATGATTGATCATGGGAAATGTGATCAAGGAGATTCAGCGGTTAGCAAATTGTTTATAAATAAGAAATTATTGATGAACAATGCATGCGGGCAAGTGTAAGCACAGGGATGCTACATAGTGATTACCGAGCACAGAAGCTTGAAGACCTATTTGAATAATAGAGTAGGGAGCCTAGCAAAGGGACAAGATAAGTCCTATGACTAGACAGTGTTGAGCAAATAAGAATCTACTTTAGCATTTTAGATGTGAAGTTGCAGATATATTTTTATTACTATTATTTTGTAAGTGACAGGAAATCTCTTAACCGAATGGACTTAACAGTCTTATTTGTAAATCCTCTAGCAAGGTAACATTCTAATTGAGTGTTTGAAATCCTTTGACAAGGTCACTTCTAACAAAGTGAAGATCCTAATAGATTTGAGGGAAATCCCTTAACCGGGTCACATCTAGCAATGTGTTTGTAATCTTTAACAGGATTTGCTTTTAACCAAGCATACTCTAGAAGAGTATATTTCTTAGTGGGTCCAAAATCCCATAGTGGTTTTTCCCTATTTGGATTTCCATGTTAAATCTGGTGTTATATGTGTTATGATGGTTATGTGTTTATGAGTTAGCATGTTTAGCAGTTTTTGGTTATATTGCTGAAGTATAAGTTACCGAGGTTGAATCTGTTGATCTTATGGAAGATTAAGTTTGTATGATTCACCCCCACCTCTCATCTTGTTAGCTATTGGCATCAGAACTTTACAATTGGTATCAGAGCTTTGGACTCCGGAAGAAAAGTTTGAAGGTACTTGAGTTAAGATCCGAAGATGTATAAGAGGGATGCCCCAAAGCTGAACAAGTCAAGTTTTTCCACATGGCAGAAAAGGATGAAGCTGCACTTATCAGGAATTGGAGAATATGCTACATACTATCTGGAGAATGATTACATTGCACCTAACACCTACCCAATGACAATGGAAGAGATAAAGGCAAAGCAAGAACACACTCAAGCAATGATTGAAATATCATCAGCCTTGACCGACTCAGAGTTTAATGATCTAGAAGGCTATATTGATACAAAGGCAATGTTGTCTAAGCTTATATTTGTTTATGGCGGTGATGAACATGTACAAAGAGCAAAAGTGGACAGTCTAAGAGGACAACTTGAATCTATGAGGATGAATGAAGGAGAGAACATAACCCAGTATAGTACAAGACTAAAGGAAATTGTCAATCAAATCAAAGGAGTAGGAGGAACTATTGAAGAGAATGATGTCACAAGTAAGTTATTGAGAACCCTTCTACCTGCTTATGCAATCCGAGTCTCCGCAATCTATGAATTGAGGTCTGTACCTAACATGCTTGTTTCTTTAGATGCTACTATCGGTAAGCTACATGCATTTGAGTTAAGTAATTTTGATAACAGTGGGTCTTCGGTAAATAAAGTTGAATCTGCATTCAGTTCTTTTCATCTTGGTGAATCTAATGATTACAATGATAGAATGAGTAAGTATTCTGAAGGGAATCACAGTGGAGCAAGTGAAAGATTTCATAAGAACATGGAAGAAGTGCAAAAAATGTATGAGGAAATCAGAAAGCAAGAAGAGTTTGAAGCATTGTTGGCCAGGAGGTTACCGAGAGGCAAAGGTAAGTATAAAGGAAAGCTACCTTTGAAATGTTTCAATTGTGATAAAATAGGACATATGGCCTCTAACTGCCCTGATAAAGAATCTAGAGAAAAGAGAGAATACCGAGATGACAGACAGAAAGACAATCACTATAGAGGATACCAAGATTTTAGAAGAAGAGATAGAAAGACATGCCTAATTACTGATGAGGAATCCAATGATGATAAATCTGGTGAAACAAACATAGAGGAAGTTGTGTATGTGGCCATTAAGGATGGATCTGATAAAGAAAGGTATGAAAAAAAAGCCTTAATAACTCACATAAATAATAATGATTATTGGATCATAGATAGTGGATGCTCACATCACATGACAGGTGATAAACACAAATTTGTTAAATTAGAAGATTATGATGGAGGCTATGTAAGATTTGGTAATGATGCACCATGTCCGGTAAAAGGCAAAGGCTCAATCACACTTCTTAATAATGCAAAATGTGATGATGTTTATTGGGTTAAAGGTTTGAAATACAATTTGTTGAGTGTAGCACAACTAAAAAACATAGGTTACCGAATAGAATTTTAGAAAGGAATTGTCAAAGTTCATGACAAGCATGGAAAGTTAGCAGCTACCGGGACTCAAACAAAAGGTAACACATTTCACCTTGACTCAACTCAGAACAAGTGTCTTTATGCAAAGATTGATGATACCTGGTTATGGCATAAAAGGTTTTGTCATGTAAATTTTGATAATCTGATCAAAATAAGTAAGAAGCACCGAGTAAGAGGTCTACTGAGTTTGGAGAAACCTGAGAATGCTATATGTAGAGGATGCCAGATGGGTAAGATGACAAGATCAATCTTTACAAGTAAGTCCTACACTTCTAAGGGAATTTTAGATCTTGTGCATACCGATCTTTGTGGTCCTATGAAAGTTCAGAGTTATTATGGTGATAAATATTTCATATTATTTGTGGATGATTATTCAAGGATGATGTCAGTTACGTTTTTAAAAGAAAAATCAGAAGCTTTTCAAATGTTTAAATGGTACAAGGCAAGAGTTGAAAATGAAACAGGAAGACAACTGAAATGTCTTAGATCTGATAGAGGAGGAGAGTTCACTTCTGATGAATTTAACTCATTCTGCAATGATCATGGTATAAAAAGACAAGTCTCTGCACTGAGAACTCCACAACAAAATGGGATAGCTGAGAGAAGAAATAGATCTATTGTGGATTGTGCCAGAACCTTGATAATTGAAAAGAGAGTGCCACAAAATTTTTGGAGAGAAGCAATAAGCACTGTTGTTTACACCCTGAACTGAGTACAACTGAAGAAAGGAACTTTGAAAACACCATATGAAATCTGGTATGACAAGAAACCTAATGTAAGTTACTTTAAAATCTTTGGAAGTAGATGCTATGTACACAAAGGTGACAGAAATGGAAAGTTTGAACAGAAAAGTGAAAAAGGAACATTTCTAGGTTATTCTTCTAGAAGCAAAGCATTTAAATGTCTGATCAAATCATCTAACAAAATAGTAGAAAGTGCAAATGTGAAAATTAATGAATTTGTAGAAAGAAATGATGAAAGAAATTCCAAGGAACCAGAATATTATGAAGAATTTGTCTATGTTCAACTGACAAGTCCTGCCGAGAGAGTTACTGAAGAAAATGAAGAGAATATCGAGCTACTGAGTAATGAAGAAGATCATACTGAGCCTACCGAGCCTATATTAGCCAAATATGTCAGAAGGAATCATGCATCAAGTTAAATTATAGGAGATAAGGATGATCCAGTGATGACAAGGAAAACTGAGACAAAACACATGTCTGATATCTGAATTTGAACCGAGAATAGTAAAAGAGGCATTTAACAGTGAAGATTGGGTAAATGCTATTACAGAAGAGATTGATCAAATCAAGAAGAATGACACATGGACATTGGTCCCAAGACCGAAGGACAAAAATGTAATCGGTACAAAGTGGATTTTCAGAAACAAGCTAAATGAAAAAGGTGAGGTCATTTGAAATAAAACAAGACTAGTTTGCAAAGGATATGCTCAAGAAGAAGGAATAGATTATGGTGAGAACTTTGCACCTGTGGCTAGACTTGAAGGAGTAAGAACATTGTTGGCATATGCTACTTTCAAAAATTTCAAGGTATATCAAATGGATGTCAAATCTTCATTTTTGAATCGTATACTAGAAGAAGAAGTTTATATTGAACAACTTGAAGGATTTGTTGAAGACAAGAATAAAGATCAAGTATGTAAATTGAACAAAGCTTTATATGGTCTGAAACAAGCACCTAGATCATGGTATGAGAGATTGCACTCTTACTTAATCAAGATTGGTTTTATAAGAACAAGTGAAAACAACAATATGTACATGAAGAATGATGAAGACAATGGAATACTGATCTTAGCCATATTTGTTGATGACATTATATTTTGTGGAAATGATTCTCTATGCAAAAACTTTGGTAATGAAATGTGCAAAGAATTTGAGATGTCACTAATCGGTGAGATAAAGTATTTTATAGGTTTACAGATACTATGAATGAAAGATGAGATTTTTATTACTCAATCCAAGTACATAAAGGAAATCTTGAAGAAATTTGGAATGGAGGATTCAAAACTAGTAAGTACTCCTATGACTACCAACTATAAACTATCAAAGAATGATGAATCTGCATCTGTTGATGAGACACTTTACCAATCCATGATTGGAAAGTTACAATATGTTGTGCATAGTAGACTGGATATAGCACTTGTAGTAGGTATTGTTGCAAGATTCTTTGTAGATCCCAAAGAAACCCATATGACAACAATCAAGAGAATTTTCAGATACCTGAGAGGCACTGAAGATTATGGCTTAGTATATGAAAAGAGAAATGATTTTGATTTAAAAGTTTATACTGATGCTGATTGGGTAGACAACATTGATGACAGGAAAATCACAAGTGGAGGAGCTTTCTTTTTAGGAGAAAGACTAGTGAGTTGGCTTAGCAAGAAACAAGGATGTATTTCACAGTCAACAGTAGAAGCTGAATATGTTGCTGCAGCATTGAATTGCACTAATATAGCATGGATAAAACAACTGTTGGAAGGTATAAATGAAAAGGTTACCGAGCCAGTAACTATATTCTGTGATAATACGAGTGCCATTAACATTTCAAAGAATCCGGTAATGTACTCTAAGACAAAACATATTTCTATCAAGTATCATTATCTCAGAGAAGAAGTTCAAGAAAAGAAAGTTGTGCTGGAATATGTTAGCACAAAGGAGCAAATTGCAGACATCTTCACAAAGCCTCTACCAAGAGACATTTTTGAGTATCTCCGAAGCAAGTTAGGGGTCCTACCCCTATCTTCTACTCACTGACAGTGTTTGGTGAAAGCATCAATTCGATGAATCTACAAAATATTATGTGTGGATTGATGTTGATCTACGCACTTTAGGAAGTTTTTTAAAGGTGTGTAGGAACGTGACCAGGGAACAAGATACAAGAAATAGTATTTAAGGAAAGATTGCTCTGATCAAGTTTTAGATGTTACATTTGCATGTGTAACTTTGCAAAAGCAAGAACTTCACAACAGAAGAGTTCATGCTTTAGTTCTTTTACTTTTTGGTATTGTTGTCAAAGGGGGAGAAGACTAAATGGTAGACTAAATGGTAAAGCCCTAAATGAAGAAAATAACAAAAAACTAATGACAGGGGGAGAAGATTACTGAAAAAGGGAGAAGAATTCAGAAGAAGAAAATAGCTCAAGGATAACAGGAGAAGTCTCCACAACAATCTGAATCCGAATCAATTTGAATATCTTGTTGATATTACCATTTAAAAGTTGGTATTGCCATCAATGCCAAAGGGGGTGATTGTTGGCATTTCAATAGAAGGAGATTGTTGATATTCGT
Source organism: Cryptomeria japonica (assembly GCF_030272615.1). Classification (NCBI taxonomy): domain Eukaryota; kingdom Viridiplantae; phylum Streptophyta; class Pinopsida; order Cupressales; family Cupressaceae; genus Cryptomeria; species Cryptomeria japonica. The sequence goes on from NC_081405.1 coordinate 8,098,760, forward strand.
TAAGGATATTGAGAAGGTTGTTGAAGATTATTGATATAACTGAAGAAGGATGATAACTATCTTTATAACATTATTTTGTCATTGATGCCATGAAATTGATATTTTGATTTAGTATGATGTTGCCATATCTTGAGAAGATTTATTTGAAGAGAATTAAGGTGTCGGTAAAAGACACATAAAGAATATGATAAATAAGGGGAGAAATAAGTTATTCAATGGGCAACTATCACCGAGTTAGACAATGATGAGATCATGATGTTTAGATTGTTTTGATATCCTACATATGTTGTTGATTGTAAGGTTAATACTATACTATGTCACCGAGCAAAGAACCTAGTTGGTAAACCCTAAGGAACCTAGTCGGTAAACCCTAAGGAACCTAGTTAGTAAACCCTAAGGTTATCGATATTGGTTAATGAAGGCAAAATCTACCGAGTGAAGTTTAGTATTTATCGAGTTGCAACCGAGTTATGATAGACAACATTGAAGGAATGGAAGCGTTATTTAATGAAGGAAGCTTATTAGTTGGAGTTGATTAAATGATTGATATGATGTGCAAGAAACTTGTTAAGGATCTACAACTTTGAAAATTCAGGAGCTAGATCTACAGCACAGATTGAACTGCTTAACCTAGCACAAGTTCCAAGAATGGAATGCAAGTTCCTAGGCAAAGTAAAATGTCTTTCAGATCAAAGGATACATTGAACCTAGTCAAGATTGAATATCTGATGGCTATGATTGATCATGGGAAATGTGATCAAGGAGATTCAGCGGTTAGCAAATTGTTTATAAATAATAAATTATTGATGAACAATGCATGTGGGAAAGTGTAAGCATAGGGATGCTACATAGTGATTACCGAGCACAGAAGCTTGAAGACCTATTTGAATAATAGAGTAGGGAGACCAACAAAGGGACAAGATAAGTCCTATGACTCGACAGTATTGAGAAAATAAGAATCTTCTTTAGCATTTTAGATGTGAAGTTGCAGATATATTTTTATTACTATTATTTTGTAAGTGACAGGAAATCTCTTAACCGAGTGGACTTAACAGCCTTATTTGTAAATCCTCTAGCAAGGTAACATTCTAATTGAGTGCTTGAAATCCTTTGACAAGGTCACTTCTAACAAAGTGAAGATCCTAACAGATATAGGGGAAATCCCTTAACCGGGTCACATCTAGCAATGTGTTTGTAATCTTTAATAGGATTTGCTTTTAACCGAGCATACTCTAGAAGAGTATATTTCTTAGTCAGTCCAAAATCCCATAGTGGTTTTTCCCTATTTGGGTTTCCACATTAAATCTGGTGTTATATGTGTTATGATGGTTATGTGTTTATGAGTTAGCATGTTTAGCAGTTTTTGGTTATATTGCTGAAGTATAAGTTACCGAGGTTGAATCTGTTGATTTTATGGAAGATTAAGTTTGTATAATTCACCCCCCCCTCTCATCTTGTTAGCTATTGGCATCAGAACTTTACACCATCAATTCTTAGAGTTCCTTTTCCCTTTATTTTAATGGAAGAATTGTCTCCAAATCTTATTGATCCACCATTCTAGTCTTCAAGTTTAATGAATTTCTTTTTGTCACCAGCCTTGTGGTTTGAATAGCCACTATCTACCACCCATAGGTTTTTCCTTTCAGCATATAAGACAATCTGTACTATGAGACTTGATTCTGCCTTTTCCTTTTCTTTCTCAACCCAAGCTGGTTTGGTCTCCTTCTTGTCGACTACTATATTGAGCTCAGGTTCAGTTGCCGACTCTTGATCCAGATTTGTCTTCTTCTGATCGACTTCCTATTTTTAAAAAACTTTTCTATGTGTCCAAACCCTTGACAGTTATAGCATTTTATATTTTCATTTAAGGTAACATCCTTAAAATTATTGAAGGGTACTAGTTTATTCTTTCTACAATCAAAACTCTTATGACCATATTCATTGCACTGATAACAGATAACATTCATATACCAGAGTGCATTAAATGGATTTCTACTTTCATAACTCATGGAGGGCTGATTGATTAGTCAACAATCAGCTATTCTATGCCCAAATTTGTTACACTGGTAACAGTAACCATGAAAGTTTGGAACATACCGGTTAGGTTGTCTTGGTCCTAAATGGAGCTACCTCATTGGGGGTCTTCCCTTCATGTTGTTGAGTCTGGTGAATCCTTCACAATCAATTCTTGCATTTCTCCTTGGATGTGCATGTTGGTACAAGAAGTGTGACCTCTAGTTCATTGTTGTATATCGATTTGAGTGGTGGTTTCCAACAACATCCACATATGTATTTTTGTTGGTATCCTTGTCTAAAGTGAATGCCTTCTTTTCTTCACCTTTAATTGAAGAGGTGAACATTATTTCTTTGCCGAATTTATCTTTGTGGGTTGAACTTTGACCTTCTTCAAATCCTAATCCACCGATGTCTTTGGATTGCTTCTGTTTGATCAACATCTTATCTAAGGCCTCAGTGTTGCCTTCATACTTGCTCCTTATTTTTATTTCTTCCTTACTTTCTTCAAGCTCCTTTTTGAGCTTTACTATTTCTATTTCTAACTCTTGATGCTCCTTTTCCTTCTTTGTCAGATCAGAGGCAGTGGCTTCACATATCCTTTTAGTTTCTTCCAGCTGCAATTTCAAGTCAGATATGACTTGACTGGACTCATCCAGAGATTGCTTCAAGAGATCTTGTTCATCTACTGCAACAAGCTTAACCCTCTTGAGTTCTCTTCTTGATTTACTCAATTCTTCAAGAGCACTAACAAGCTCACCCTCCAAGTCTACTTCAACTTCAATATCCTCCTCTTCCTCATTTTCATCAACTGGTTCTCCAAGTGCCATGAAGAGATTGATTTTTCTACCTTTCTCATGGAAATCATCTTCGGATGCATTTTCTTCATCTATTGTGTCATCCTCAATAGTACATAGGCTATTCTAATTCTGGTAGCCTCTCCTTCCTTGCCGGTAGGTGTTTCTTTCTCTATCTTTGCCAACAAATTTGTTGAACTCTCTTGACTCATCTCCACTGGTTTCTTTGTGGGGGCATTTTGCAACAAAGTGTTTGACCTTACCATAGTTGAAACATTTAAGTGGTAGCTTTCCTTTATACCGGTCGGATCCTCTCTTGAGCTTCCTGACAAAGTTTGCTACTTCAGCATTAGAGTCTTCACTAGATTCTTTGTGAGAAACTACTTCTTTGCCCTTTTTGGTGATGTTGAATGCTGCTTCTTTTCTTAAAGAGGTATCATCGATTGTTCTCATCTCATAGGTTGTCAAAGAGAAAAATAACTCATCCATTGTAAAAGTCTTTAGATCCTTGGCTTCTTCTATGGCAGACACCTTAGTATCATACATGGGTGTGAGAGATCTAAGTACCTTCTTGACAAGAATCTCATCTACAATCTCTTCTCCAAGTCCTCTAATAGTATTCATAGTTTTATCAAATCTATGAAGATAGTCTATGATCTTTTCATCATCTTTCATTTTGATTCTTTCAAGTTGGCCCCTTAGTGTTTGCAGCTTGGCTTCTTGGACTTTTGCATCTCCTTCAAACAACCTCTGCAATTTGTCCCAAGTCTCTTTTGCTGAAACACAGTGCATGACTTTGATAAATTCATTATCAGATAGTCCACTGAAGATAACATGTTTCACCTTTGCATTATTCTCATACTCCTTTTTGGCATCCAGATTAGAGGGAGGAGCATTAGGAACAACATACCCGTTCTTGACAGACATCCATACATCAAAACCTAGGGAGGAAATATAGGTCTCCATTCTTCTGCTCCAGAAGGCATAGTTGGATCCATCAAACATGGGGACTTTTGAGGAAGCAAACTCATTTCTTACCATTGTGTTGAAAGTCCAAAATCTAACCAAGGTTTAAAGATAACTGGGAACCTATGCTCTAATACCAATTGTTGAACATAGAGTACCATTGAGAGAGGGGTGAATTAGTGGTTCCTAACCTTTTTTACTTTCAAAATAAACTTCAGAATGTCAATTATTCTCTTAACCACTAAAAAATCATACCGGTAGAACAAGATATAAATACAAAGAGATCATTCACACAAATAAAACTCACAACACCATATTTATGAGGAAAACCCAATGTGGGAAAAACCTCGGTGAGAAAAGATGCTAGAGACTACTGCTCCAATCCAACCTCACAGGTAAAATACTGACTTACAAAGATTTAGGGCACCAACCCAAGGAGTACCAACCCCTGCACTTTTATGGCACCTACTCAAGGAGCACCAACCCCTGCACAAAGCTTCAACTTGGTGATGTATATTGAAATACTGTTTGAATACAATTAAGGCTTCTTGTTACAAATGAATTCTGCAACTCTCTGATCAAATAACTCACTGCCGGTTGATAGTCTTTTCTCCTTCACTGATTCTTACACTACCGGTTATAATATTACTATCTCTGATTCTTGGTCTTTATTATATTTCTCTTCCTCTCTCACACAGTCTCTCAACACACTATGTTACTCTTGGATGTTGCCTGATCTTGCCACACCTTGCCGGTTAGGCTCAATTGCAAGACTATAGTTATGAAGGTAGAATCCTCTCACCGGTATGTCTGCTCACATACATTGCAAATTTCTTAGAATAATTTCTAAGGCAATTAATTCTTCTCTTTACTAACTCTCTATTTTCTCTTCTTCTTCTCCGCAACATCAACACACTCTGTTTCAAGCTCTCCTCTTTTATCCCATGATTTCTAGCCAAAAAGTAATTCAAATTTTGGAGCGATTAGGGTTTCCTCTTCTTGACACAATCTTCATGAGATCTGATCCAGCCTATCTTGGATCGATCACCTATGCTTCAAGAATGAATCTGTACATGGTTTTCATTATTCAATGCATATTTGCTGAAAATAACATTCTCGAACAAGATCTTCTGCCTTGAAATCCGTTGACACATAAAAACACTTCAGCTGTTTCCTTTTTGAGGACTTCCTAAATTAGATTTCCTTTACATTGATTCAAGTGCCAACTACTCCCTGATCTTTCTCTATTATCCTTTCTTCCTTGATTCGCAATAGTCAGACACAATCCCGTGATTTGTGGTTGTTTCATTAATGGCGATTACCTGTTTCAACGACCTTGTCGATGGGGCTTCATCAAGCACAACATGTTTACCACCTCTGCTCCACATGGTATCACAATGATCAAGACGTGACCCACAAAAACATAGTTGGTCCAACACGCTCATACTGGTACATCCCTTTGCCGGTAGAACTTTCTTCTTTTGTTAACCGGTAGAGCACACTATACTGGTAACACATCTTCACCTCCAATGGTTTGAGACAACTTTAACATTCTGCCTCTTCATCATAAACCAACAACTATCCTTCAGACTAGTTTATGCCTTATTGGTAATCCTTCATTCTTTCTGCTCACACTCATGTGGATATCCTTCATGCCGGTTAACATCAATGACAACTTAATGCCAAAATGACAACACATAGAGCTCGATGGTTAGATGAGCAATTCAAGTTATTTAAGGACACATTTCCACTTGGCACCATTGTCTCTATCGTTGATTTTTCTGAAAATTATACACTACAACCTCAAAATGAAGTGCAATCTATGTATTATCATTCTACACAAGTTTCTATTTTCGTACATATAACATTCATGCATGCAGATGATAGCACAAAGGAGGATAGAAAGGTTGTAAGAGAGTATCACTTCTACATAAGTGATGATTGTACTCATTCAATGAAGTTTGTACAAGGATGCTTTAAAGTTTTCTATGATAATTTAAAGGAAAGAAACATACAATACAACCAACACTTAATATGGTCAGATAATTGCACCACACAATTCAAGAATGCAAGGATGTTTTATTGGTTGACAAGGATGCATATGACAAATGGTGTACAATACTTTTGGAATTTCATTGAGGCTGGACATGGTAAGGGAGAGTAGAATGGTGCAGGAGCATGTGTAAAAAGAGCCCTAGCTAGAGAAGAATTGAAGTACGAAGGTGGTGCTGAGTTGATAGATGCAGAAACAATTGTGCGATGGTGTAAGTCTACGATAGGTCTAGGTAAACTAGGTACGTCAATGGTTCATAGATATTTTTGGTTGGTCACTGAATATAGCATGGAAAACTATCTAGATTGTTGTACAGTTGTAGGATCGAGTGACATGCACTCATTCATGAGTTCAAATGCAAGTTCACTAGTAATTTATACAAGACAGATGGTATGTTTTTTCTCTTCATGCATGTATTGTTTGTGGGAAGAATGTGAGTTACAAGAGTGGGTTGACAAATGGTCTTGTAGACCGTTGTTTCCCATTGATACATATCAAATTTTCAAAGCACTACAATTGATCCAAATGGAGACATCAGTGGATTTTGACCATGTATCTGACCTAGTGGATTCAGGTGATTTGTACATGTTTAGGGGCATAATTTTGTATATTTAAATGGCAATGAACTAATTTGTACATATTTAGATTCCAAATTTTGTAACTAAAATGGCAATGAGCTGAATCGTACATATTGTAATGCCAAATTTTGTATAAAAGCCAATGAGATGATTTGTAAGACATTTTTTTGTATATTCAAATAGCCAAGAGCCGATTTGACCATATTTAGAGGCAATTTTTTGAATAATATGTGACAATGTTTTGTGACTATTTTTTGTGTCTATATTTTGTGATTATGTTTTGAGTTTATGTGATGTAATAAGGTCAATCATGACCATTATTGATAAGGTCAATCATGAGCATTCTTGATTCTTGTATAATCATGGAGAATTATTTGAGTGATTATCAGGTCATAGAAGTCATAGATTGAGTCTAGATATAATTTGAGCAAAAATTGTCATTATTGTTAAAAAAGTTGTCAAGCAACTTCTACATCGCGCCTGGTAGGGTATGGCTCTCAATATTTTGATGCTTTGGGATGCATGAGAGGAGCATGTTAGATTGTGCACAAGATGAACAAAATCAATTCCAACCTATCTTGCAACTTTGCATTGCATGCAATTGACGGTTTTTTTAGTAGGCAAAAAAATGCTACCAATTGAAAATGGCTCCAAGTCGTTAGAAACTAAGATAGGACATTGTAGAGGAGCCTCATGTGACCCCTTAGGTTCAAACATATCCATCATATGTGTCCTTGATTGGAAGAAATAGTCCATCAAAGCTTGACAATTTTTTGGACTCAAGGCACTTGAGAGATCACGCCGGTAGGGTATGAATCTCGATGTTCTGACGCTTTGGGATGCACAAGAGGAGCATGCCTAGTGTAAAAATACCCACCTAGACACACTCGTGATGTCAGTTTGTGCACATAATGAATGAAATCAATTCTAGCCTATCTTGCAACTTTGCATTGCATGCAACTGACGATTTTTGTAGCAAGCAAAAAAATGCTACCAATTGAAAATGGCTCCAAGTCTTCAAAAACCAAGATAGGCTATTGAGGAGGATCCTCACGTAACCCCATAGGTTCAAATAGATTGATCATATGTGTCCTAGATTGGAAGAAATAGTTTGTCAAAGTTTGATAAATTTTTGGTCTTAGGGCACTTGAGAGATCACACTGCTAGGGTATGACTCTCGACGTTTTGATGCTTTGGGATGCACGAGAGGAGCCTACCCACCTAGATGTGCTCATGATGTTGTTTTGTGCACACAAAGAACAGAATCAATTCTAGCATATCCTGCAACTTTGCATTGCACACAACTAATGGTTTTTGCAGCAAGCGAAAAAAAGTGCTACCAATTGAAAATGGCTCCGAGTCCTCAAAAACTGAGATAGGAAATCATAGAGGAGCCTCATGTGACCCCATAGGTTCAAATAGATCGATCATATGTGTCATGGATTGGAATAAATAGTTTGTCAAAGATTAATTTTTTTTGGACTTAGGGCACTTGAGAGTTCGTGTTGGTAGGGTATGATTCTCAATGTTCCAGCGCTTTGGGATGCACAAGAGGAGAATGGCTAGTGTAAACCTGCCCACCTGAACACACTCATGACATTGGTTTGTCCACATGATGATTGGAATCAATTCTATCCTATCTTGCAACTTTGCATTGCATGAAAAATGCTACCAATTGAAAATGGCTCCGAATCGTCAGAAATAGAGATAGGCCATTGTAGAGGAGCCTAACGCGACCCCACAGGTTTAAATGGATCAATCATATTGTTGGCATGATCAGTATAACTGATGAAGATGGAGAATAATGACTAAATTGACAAAAGACTGTTTGAGATGACATTGTGATGAAGAGATTGAGATTGCATGATGGATGACTTTGATCAGTTATTTGTGTTGTCATTAATGGCAACTAATGTTTACTCATGTCTACTAATATTTACTTATGTTGTATTATGTCATCTAAATCTTTTGGTCTATCGAAAAGAGCTTACTGATAAAGAATAAAGAAACAGGGAATTAGAACCTTAACTGGTAAACGAGGAAATATTTTGATTGTATCTGGCGATTGGTGATGATTGAGGCTTTGTGGTTCTTGTAGATCAGGAAATTGAAAATCATCAAAACAATAGCAATTAGGACAACCACAAAACCTAAGGCTGCTATGAAAGCAATCCCAATCCAATCAATGAAGACATAAAGACAAGATATTCAAATCAAATGAAATCGAAGCAAACCGATGCAGATATCTCCTTCATGTGGCTCCATTGTTCTTCTTTCACCTTCAAATTTGATGTGGATCTCAGCTACAAGTACAAAATGCAAGTGGAAAGAAAGTTGTTGAGAGATGAAATTCATAGCGTATGGTTACTCGAAAATGTGATTTATTCCTTTCATTGAAGAAAATCATCCAATTTATAGACAAATTGGAGAGAGGACAAGATTAGCATGAAGAGATTTGAAAGGAAATTCAAATCAAGAATGGCAAAATTATGACAAATGTATGACAATTTCTATTCAAGATGTATGACAAATTATAAAAAGATTGAAATGACATTCCCATGACAAAAGGGAAGAGAGAAAATAGCCTCGATGATTGCAACAAATGGAAGCATAAACATAGGAGAAAATGAGGGAATGAAATTAGGGGAAATATTAGAAAAATATAAGAAAATAGGAGAAATAGAAATTGGGAATTAGGAGAAATTAGCAAATTAGAAAATTGAGGAAAAAGATGAAATAGAAATTAGGTGAATTAATTAATAGGTTTTCATCCATTAATTAATTCATGAAAGAGACCTAGGACTAAATAAATAGATTTATTTCACCCACAAAGAAGAAGAAAATGATTAAATGAACAAATCATAAAACCCTAGAAATAAGAGGACAAGGAATTAGGTCAAGACAACAAGTAATTAATGTAGGTTCGATCATGATTCTGATTGACAAAGGACCAATGTTGATAAATGATTGAGATTCGTTGACAAAAATCAATGACAAATTGACCAAGATTGACAAGGAGATCAAATTGATAGGCGCCAATTGACAAGGAACAATGACTAATCGATCCAAATTGGCATGATTGAAAAGGACAAGGATCGATGATGAATCGATCACAAAATGACAAGATTGACAAGTTGATAATCGCAAATGATTACTAACAAGCTAAAGATGATTGAAAGATTGACAAGAGGATAAAACCCTAATTCTATCATCGATTAGGATTGACGATGTCCAAAATGATGATAAATAAGCATAGACCATGATGCGATAGGATAAGATCGACCAAAATCATGACTGAAGATTGCTATCGACAAGACCTAATTTAAAAGCAAGAAAAATGAGGAATGCAGAAGAACTCAATGCTCGCAAATGATAAAGACCAAGTGCGCAACATAGAAGAAATGTTAATGCGATGCAAGAACCCTAAAATAAGGCAATGCACAAATGTTAAAGTATGACTCCACAAGTGTTGACCATTTTTAGATGTCTACATTTTGTCTCTCTTTGAGACAATGCGATTCTAAGCATTGTTTCAAAGAACAATAATGAAAATGCCCCAGACAATAACAATAACATATGGATGCCCCCTCTAGGAACTGGCTGGAAAAATCCAGAAAAGAGGCCAAGTGATCAATAAGAATGACAGAAGATGATAGGCTCGAACGGATCAAAAATCAAAGGTCGGATGCACAAAGAACAAGCAGTGGAAGGTGCAAAAGACCACGACCATCATAAGATGGAGAGCATGCATGTCCATCTAGGTACTGACAAAGATCTATATAGGAGACAAGGAGAAGGAAAAGAGTTCATTTCCACTGGCCAAAGTGGAGGAGTTGTTGCTCGAGAAAAAGGACCCTTACAGAGAGATGGTGAACATTCCAATGGTAGATCACCTTGGGGAATGTGTACGCACCTATAGATGATCGGATGATGCGGGAGTAGCGGTATGTAGCTCAAAAACCCATATGTTAAATTTCATGAATTTTGTTTGATTATAGGACATTGCGGGGCCCACAAGGGAGGGAAAAATGCAGATCTATGCCTGTGTAGAGATGTTCTATGCCTGTGTAAGGTACACAGGTGCAGTTTGATGCTGCACAAGGGCAAGATAGTGTGCACAAGCGCAATTGTGCACTTATGACTCTAGTTTGACCAAAAGAAGTGCGCAGATGATCTTGAAAAGAGGGATAAGGGTAGGATAGGTCAAAAATAGATAAGAAAACCCTGATTGGTGCATGAAACAAGGAAATGCAGCCTTTAGGACAAAACCCTAAAACTAACAAATTGTACCCCAATTGTGATGCAGAGTCGACAGTATCCATTGATCACGTGGGAGAACAAACCTGACTACTTCATGTTGTGATACAGACTCAGAAGTACTGACAAAGATACATTAGTAGGACTTGGATTATACTACATTACGTACATGCCTGAGATTAGGGCAAACATAGGAATTCTCACTGCATTGGCCGAGTGATGGCATTCAGAGACTTCCTCTTTCCATCTTTCAACTGGAGAGGCTACTATGACACTAGAGGACGTGTGGCGCATCCTCTGCATTTCGATTCATGGGGAGATGGTGGTGTATGATCCAGTGACAGGGAGAGACTCTTTGTGCAGATTATTTGAGTGTGACACAGATGACCTTGATATCATAGAGAGGGAGATCTGCTGGGAGACCATGGCAGCAGAGTATGATCAGCGATATGTGGTGATAGCAGTGGTTATGGCATGCCTATTAGCATGTGATAGACAAGGACATGGATTCCCTATTGGATGGGGAAGAGTGCTAGAGCGGATGGCGACAGAGGGGACTATATATGCATGGAGACCATGTGTGCTTGCCATGATATATTTTCAATTGCATCAGATAGCATATCAGAGGGTACAGACTTTGAGTTTTGGGGTCACACTTTTACACGTATGGGCATTTGAGCACATAGCCATATGTTGGCCGATTGCAAAGAGATAGGTAGTACCACATCAACCATATGTGTACTGCTATGGGGGAGCACTGAGACAGGGTCCATTTGGATACATATTGTATTGGCGACATGAGCTAGATAGGTTGAGAGATTTCACATGGAGGCCATATCATGATTGCCCTGGATGGTCAGATGATGGTGATGAGCTACCGTATTGCAGACAGGAGAGATACCTGATTGGGCAACCAGTGAATCGCCAGAGAGTGATTAAGATGTATCTGCTAGAGAGAGTCAGATGACAATTTGGAGAGAGGTAGGATGTACCAAAAGGGACTGCATACTTTGCCCAATCCCTCAGAGAGATGAGTCAGTGGGGGAGGATGATTCAGCCACACATAGCATATGCCAACTTCATACACCTATAGCGAAGACAGTGGGATTGGATTTTAGATGTTGTAGATGCTAGGACCATAGAGGAGTATGAGCGATGGTTTGCGTGACAATGGCCAGTGCTATTGATGGATCCTGATATTCCAATACCTAGGAGACAAGAGGACTTCCCACTCACTGGAGAGGAGGAGGATGACGAAGAGGGAGAGGAGGAGGGAGATGATGAGGAGAAATATGATGAGGAGGGAGATGATGAGGATGAGGGGGATGAGGACGAGGGGGATGAGGAGGCTGAGGAGGACGATGAGGGAGAGGAGAGTCCTAGGTGTACGCAGAGAGATGAGCTAGATCCAGTAGATCATGAGTCATTGCAGGATATACCCATAGGGTAGGAGAAAGTTAGCATAGAGGAGATGCATATATGTAGGGCCGCCATAGCGAGTCAACATGATTACATTGCTACATTGGAGAGATAGAATGCTATCTTGAGGACAGAGCAGGAGTAGTGGAAAGTAGAGCAGGAGCAGTGGTCAACTAAGAGGGATACCTTCAAAATAGAGATAACTAGGCTGATAGTGGCTCGAGATATAGTGATAGCCCAGGCATAGCAAGCAGAGTAGAGAGCAACCGAGTATGTTGGGTCGATTAGGGATGCTAGTGCGCGTGAGATGGCACAAATGTTATTAGAGGCAGGAGATGAGATGCACCATTTGAGGACTCTATATGAGAGTGTAGTTCCACCAGAGTAGAGAGAAGCATCATATTGGTCATGATCGAGGATAGAGAGTAGGCCATGCTTTCGAAGGTCAGTGAGCAGCATGGGGGTGAGTGGACCTATGAGACCACCACAGCCAGGACCAGGGATAGGAGAGGCTTCATCCTTGAGACATGACAGGGATGAGGAGGACAGAGGGAGCACCCAGTGACAGAGGCATGTGCTCCTTATGACGGAGACATATATAGTTTGACATTATGTACTCAGCCTACGGGCCATACGTAGGACAGACGGTCCAATTTTGTACTCTGATATATATATATATATATATATATTGTTTTGATATATGATATGATATGCAGCTATATGATGGGATGCAATGTGTTATGGCTTATGTTTACTTTCCATGTATGGATGTCTTATGCACTGTCTATGTACTATCTTTGGAACATGTATGAATGTTGTTTATGTTTTTGATGTATTTATAAGATGAAATGGATAAAATGCTTTGTATGGGCTTGATATAATGCAAATGTACTAACCAATGAATGTAGAATGCAGCTTATTTTTATTTTTTATTTTTTAGAGATCAGAGAAGTAGACCGAACGGACTGCCAAGACTGATGGAAGAAATGTTAGTAAGCAGAAATTAGACAGAGGACAGTTAGAGATGAAGGAAAACTTGCTTTCACAAATGCACATAAGTAGATGAGAACCTTTATTTATTGTAGCAAAACGGATGCAGAGCATCATGGCATTGAAGGCCAGAGCTAGAATACAACCCCTTTTGAAAAAGACAGACACATCACACACAAGGAATGAGTGAAGCATCCTAGGGTTCATACATAAAGGGTCGAGGTCTGTGTGGCGTTCACAAAGCGAACGTACTTATCACAGAAACCGAATGATATAGTTGCCCCAGTTTGTGACTAACATTCCACAAACAGCAAACACAACAAAAAAAAAGGAAAGGGACCATGAACCATCCCGGTCACTCTAAATCACTCAGTGACATCATCGAGCAACATAGGAACATGATTGAAGCCAAAGATAAATTAGTAAAAAGATAAGACGCACAAATTCAACCAAGTCAAACAAATAGTCTGATCATCATTGTCAAAAGTGGAAAACAAGAATGATCATGTTGTCTCATTTCAAGGAATGCGGTACCCCGTCGAAGACAGGACATAGTCTGGTTTCGAGTATACCACACCCTGTATAAGACCCATGATAATTTTGACAAGGACCAATGGTAATGTTGATGCTATTTGGATTGATGTGACAACTGTGATTAGGATGAATGCTTGCTTGGTCGAATAGTTCATCTGTTAATGCGTGATTTCATTAAAGCACAATGTTTGTTGGATGTATGCTCAGCGATCTATCTATGCACAAAGGGGACCATTTATTGACAAAATGCAAAATGCCAAAGAACTTGTTTTTGGATTTTGATGTTTTTCACTTTGTAGGAATTTTGAGTTTTCTTTCTTTTTTTCTTTTTTTTTGTTCGTTTTTCAGAACTTTATTTGACTTATTAGGGATTTTTTCAAGACATTATTTGATTTTTAGGGATTTTTTTAAGACATTATATGATTTTTTTTAGGGATTTTTTTTTTTTTTCCAAGACATTATATGATAAGAAAGCTTCAGTCCACACACATCAATAACTCCAGTAATGGATCATGACAAGGGGTGCGAACCCAATGAAAATATGAAAGACATATACAGTGACCAGGACCAAAACATATGCACAAGGACTAGAAACCTGAGTATGCAAGACAATGATGTTGACCAATCACAGGCCTGGAACATAACATTGGGTCAGGGCAAGGATAATCATGATAAACCTGTGGGGGGGAAAGTACAACTAGGATTCATGATAGATAACGGAGCAATAGTCTTTTACACAGGGCGCCTGTTTGCCAGGTTTTCACCATGGTACTTGCCGAAAGCACCTGTTTGCCAGGGTTTCACTAGAGGGTGAATTATTTTTCTTTGCTTACTTTTTTTTTTTTGAGGACATCATATGATAAGGACTGCTGACAGAAAAACTATGTCCAGTACTTTCGAAGGTGCATGTTATTTACAGGATCTGACAAAGGTTCACCATTTGGGGTTGCAAGTTGATATGCCCCCGAACCATAGGCTGCAATAATTATAAAGGCCCAACCCAATTAGGCTCAAATTTTCCTTTGATGATGTTAGTAGATTGTGTATTCTTCAGGTTCGCCTTTAGGACCAAGTCTCCCACTTCGAAGTGTCTCCCTTTGACCTTCTTATTATAAGAGCAACAAAGACAATTTTTATATGCTTGCAAATGTGTTAGGGTTGTCTAACATTTCTCATCTAACATCTCAAGCTGATGCAGCCTAGAGACTCTATGCATCTCATCATCAATCAAATGTTGCAGGGAAACATGCAAATGGGGAATTTCCACTTCCAAGGGTAAAATGGCTTCTACACCATACACCAAAGAATAAGTTGTTGCACCAGTAGGTGTACCGATGGAAGTGCGATAAGCCCATAGTGCTGGATTCAACTATACATGCCAATCTTGACCAGCATCATTGACAGCCTTTTTCAAGATCTTAATGATGGTTTTATTTGATTCTTCAACTTGACCATTACTTTGTGGATAGTAAGGACTGGAGAAATGGTGTTGGATGTGAAACTTTTCATAGAGTTCCTTGACATCTTTATTTTTGAATGGATGACCATTATCTATGACTATTGCAAGGGGAACCCCATATCTACATATGATATAATTTAGTAGAAACTTTGAAATTTGAACACTAGTGATATAGGTCATAGGGATAGCCTTGATCCATTTTGTAAAGTATTCTGTGGCTGTGATGATGAATTTGTGTCTGTTTGCAGATGTCTGGTGAATCTTGCCAATAAGATCCAATCCCCATTGAGAAAAGGGCCATGAAGATATGATAGAGTGAAGTTCTTGAGCTGGCACAGGAATGTAATTTCCATATATTTGACATTTGTAGCATTTCTTGACAAAATCATGAGCATCCTTTTCCATGGTGGGCCAATAATATCCAACACGAACCAAGTTTTTAGCTAGACTCAGACCATTGAAATAGCACCCACATATACCATCATGAACCTCGCGTAAAGTCATTTGTGCCTCGTCAAAATCCAAACACCTGAGGAGGGTGTGGTCAAAGGAACAACAGTAAAGGGTGTCTACAATGATGACATATTTGGCAGTTTGGCATATGAAGGCTCGGCATTGGTTAGAGGAAAGGTTCGGTGGTAAGGTTTAGGATTTCAAATACCAATAGATGTCATTGTACCATGGGGAATTAGGACCAACAAGAACACACATCACATCTGCTATTGAAATTTCAAAAGAAGGCACTAGCAACTGTTTGACCAAAAATTCACATTTGTCCCTATTGTGGGGCATATTTAACATGGAAGCAATAGTTGCCATAGCATCCGCTGACTTGTTTTGGATTCTTGGAACTTGACTAAAATGGATATTAGTAAATTTTGTCTTGAAAAAATCCACCATATGCTTGTAGGGAAGAAGCTTTTCATCTTTTGTTTCATAGTCATCATTCACTTGACGGATGACTAACTGGGAATCTCCATAGACTTGGAAATGTGTAATGTTCCATTGGATTGCTACTCTGAGTCCTGTGACCAAAGCTTCGTATTCTGCAATATTATTGGTGCAATGGAAAGTGATCCTATATGACTTTGGGATAGCATCTCCTTGAGGGGTGACAAACAATATACCTACTCCTGAGCCATACTTTGTGTGAGATCCATCAAAGTATAATTGCCATTCCTTAGAAGAAGTAAGAGAAAATACTGATTCATTAGGGAATTCTGTCAACATTGGATGATCATCATGAATAGGTGCCTCTGCAAGTTGATCTGCTATGATTTGTCCTTTTATTTCCTTTTTCTCAATGTACTCAATATCAAACTCACTTGGGATCATAACCCAATTTGCTAGGCGACCTGTCAAAGCTGCCCTGCTAAGCAAGTATTTCAAGGATCAATTTTTACAACTAACAATGTCTGATGATTTAACATATAGTGTTGAAGCTTCTGTGTTGCAAATACCACTGCCAAACATGCCTGTTCAATAGTTGAATAATTTAGTTCATAGCCCACTAGTGTTTGACTAATATAATAAATAGCCCGTTCTTTTCCTTTCTCATCTTGTTGGGATAAGAGAGCTCCCAATGTTGTTTCAGTTGTAGAGATATACAATATGAATGGCTTCCCTACTATAGGAGGCATTAGAATAGGTGGCGACATCAGATAATCCTTAAGAGTTTGAAATGTTGATTGACATTGCTCAGTCCATTTAAAAGTGACACCTTTATGCAATAAATGTTGGAAGGGATGACATTTGTCTGCCAAGTGAGCTATAAACCAACAGATTGACTGTAACTTCCCTTACAGACTTCTTAGTTGATGGAGATTGGAAGGAGGAGGCATATCCATTATTGCTTTAACTTTTTCTGGGTCTACTTCTATGCCTCTGTGAGAAACAATGTACCCTAATAATTTGCCAGCTGTGACACCAAAGACACATTTCTTTGGGTTGAGTTTGAGCTTGTAGGTTTCCATTCGATCAAAGATTGGGCCAAGGATGGCTAGATGACTATCTGTTGTGACGGATTTGCATAATAGGTCATCAACATAGTCTTCCATCAAAGTATGCATAAAATCATGGAAAATTGTTGTCATAGCTCTTTGATATGTTGCTCTAGCATTTTTAAGGCCAAAGGGCATCACATTCTAGCAGTAGGTACCCCAAGCACATGTGGATGCAGTCTTATGTGGATCTTTAGGAGCAATGCGACTTTGATTATATCCAAAAAAAGCATCCATCAATGATAGCATCTCATATCCGGTAGTCATGTCAACTATGATGTCTATATTCGGCAGTGGAAAGTCATATTTAGGGCATGCTTTATTGAGATCCCTAAAATCTGTATAGATTCTAATGCCCCTAGTTACTTTGCTAACTGGTTCCAAATTTGAAATCCAATCTTCATAATCAATTGGTCTGATAAAGCCCACATATAATTATTTTTTGAGTTCTACTTTGACTAAGAGAGACACCTGGGGATGCATCTTTCTAAGTTTTTGTTTGACGGGCTTGGCATCTGGTTTTAATGGCAAGTGATGAAGGACTAATTCTAGATCAAGGTCGGGCATTTCTGCATAAGACCATGCAAAACTGATCTTCTTCTCGAGAAAGAAATTGACAAAATCTATCTTTTCTTGTTTTAATAGAGAAGCAGCGAAATGAATGACCTTAGGGTTGTCAGGTGTACCCAAATTTATCTCTTTGGTCATTTCCACAAGCAATGTTGATTTATCCTGACTTGACGAGGGTATGTCCAATCTTCCACCTTTGGGCACCTCAGAGAGGTTTTCACCCGTAGGTACGTCTTTTATTTTTACTTTTCCATGGTCAGAGAGTGCCTTATGGTTTTCACTCAAAGACCGATTCTTTTGATTTTTTACTTTTTCTTTTTCTTTTTCATTTTTATGACTAGAAGATGGAGTTGACTCCCCAAAATATGCTATGGAATCTAAATCAATAGCAAATCCTGCCTTATGATTGCCTCGTGGTATGCCTTCCCATAGTCCAAGGAATTCTGCAATGGCTTCATCATTTTGAAAACAATCCAATTTGAGTGGTTCTTGTTGGTCATGTTGGATAAGCTATGGATAGACAAGGGGCATGTCATCATCAGTTTCAAGGAGAGTTAGGGCCGAGATGGTAAGGATAAAAATTTCTGTGGTATCACTGTCTAAACTGCTCGTATTTGATTTGGAGCTTGGGTCCTAGAATGACTCTATCCAAGCATTAGGACACGTTTTGGGAGGGGGAGTTATTTCATGTTTTTCTTCCATGGGCAAATCATCAGGGTTAAGGAAAACATTTTCAAGGGCATAGGAGCTAGAAGAAAAGGAACTCCACTCCCATTCATTGGAATCAATTTCAGGTTGGGTATCCTTAGGTGTTGTTTCATCATCAGAGTCACACCCCTTTCCACACGTGGTCACTTTGGTAGACGAGGTTCCAATTCGCAATGGTACAAAACCTAACCCTAAAGTTGGATGTCGCATCTTAGGTATAATAGGTTCTTGTCTTCCTTTCTTGTCAGGGCCCAAACCACTGCAGCCATCATATCCCTTTTTTTGCATTATAGTAAACCCTTTTCCATACCGCTCCATTGGCAATTTGACAGGTGGTGTATCAGTTTGATCCTTATAAATCCAATCTGTTACATCATCATCCAAAGTTTCCTTGTTAAGTTCACCCCATTTTGTAAATGTAGTGGGGGGCTGATATTGAATGACTGTCATAGGTTCCTTTTGCAACAAATGTGGTTTTCCATGTGATTTTAGAGATATTGGTAAATTCCCAATGAGGAATGTTTGAGCCATTGAATACTCTCCGCATCCTTGGTCCTGTATATTCAATTTTCCTTTGACAGCATCTAACAACTTATTAGGATCCACATAATTATGTGAGTGGGCCTCTCTATTGACTGGGACTTGTTGCTGCAGGGAATCTTTTAGATTAGCACAAAATTGAAATGGATTAGGATCTCTTGGAATTGTTATCTCAGTCCCATTGTAAGGATATTTTAAACACTGATGATAAGTAGATGGAACTGCTTTCATTGTGTGGATCCACGGACGACCAAGAATCATATTGTAAGGGAGAGCGAGGTCCAGGACCTGCAGGAAAGTGTTTTCTGTCACTGGATCCACTCTGATAGGCAATGAAATTTCCCCTTTAGATTGGTGCTCAACATCATCATATGCTTTGATTGTTATTCTTCTGGAAGAATCAATGTCATTTTATGTATAACCAAGACTAATGACTACTCTCAAGGTATAGATGTTAAGACCTACTTTGCCATCTATCAAGACCCATCGGATCTTGCAATTATGGACAAAGACTTCAAGATGTACAGGATCATTATGAGGGAGCTTATCAAGGGAAATATCGTTAGCAGAAAAGGCAACGTGTTGGGAAATAGTGAGATGTCCAATTCGGGCTTGAAACTAGTCAACATCAATGTCTGTCAGGATGGTGGACTCAGTTAAAGCTTTATCTAGGACTGTGCGATGCATAGGGGACATTTTCAACAACTCAAGAAGTGATATTTGTGTAGGTGTCTTTCCTAGATGATCTAGGAGATTATACTGACTCGTAGGAGTTGATGCAGGAGCTCCTTTCAGGACTATTTTGGATCGACGAGTGGTGACTGTGCAAGAAGGACCTTGTCCCTTTATTCTTATGGTAGAAACATACTCATTTGATGCTCAAAAACAATTGATGACATTGTTATAACCAGTATTTGCATAATTAAGATTTGTTGTTTGGGTAGAGTTTGAAGAAGATGCTTTGCCCTTGTCATGGTCAAGCAAAGGAGTTTTGAAAATTGTATGATCAGTGTTAGAGGTTGCGTTGGGTGGGTCTACCTCAGTTACTCCTTGATCTAACAAGTCTTGAATCATATGTTTCAATTGAAAACACAATGCGGTTTTATGTCCTTTTGACCGATGGTATTCACAATATGCATTATCATTCCTCCAATGTGGCTTTACCAATGGTTCTTCCTTGACATCTGGTAACTTGATAAAATTTGCTTGTATCAATTGTTTCATTATTGATTCAATAGGCTCTCCCAATGGCGTAAACTGTCGAGGAGGCCCATCCCTTGATCTGAAAGGTTTTCGTTGTTGGTTTTGTTGCTGACCTTGTTGTTGATTATACTATTGGTATTGCGGCTGTTGAATAACATTGCTTGCTTGTGTTTGATTATACGAGATATTAGGAGCACTCAATTTCTTTATCATGAACTTGGGTTGATTTGCATTCACTGCTCTTGCGTCGACAACTCCATCATTAGTGACATTCTTGTTTTTGTACCAAAATCTATTTTTGTCACCTGAATTGTTTTTGTTGTCACTATCTTTGTTGAGCTTAATGAGTTCCTTAGCTACAAGAGCATTTTCAATGTTCATCCCTTTCTTAATGAGCTTCTCAATGGTACTAGGACTCTTCATTTTGAGCTCATACATCATTTCTGGGACCAAATTTTGAATAAATAAGTTCACTTGTTGTTCTTCAGGTATATCTAGGGAAGAACGATTGTACAAGCTTCACCATCTTTGTAAGAAAGTCACTAATGGTTCACCTTGCTTTTTCTTTGTGTTGCATAAATCTGACATGGTCACTTCATTGTCAATGTTGAATGCGAAGTGGGATATAAAATTTTGAGCCAATTTCGGCCATGTCTTTATGTTCCCTGGCAAATGCGAATACCAATCCATGGCTTGTCCTGTGAGACTTCATGTGAATAAGCGCATCAAATATGTTTCTTCATAGCTCACTTCAGTACATGCTGCAAAAAATGCTCGAATATGGTCTTTTGGATTGCCGTTCCCTTTATATTTCTCAAAATTAGGTGCCTCAAAATGCTTAGGAAAGGGAGGCATGTACAAGCTCTTGTCAAATGGATTAGGACATAAATCTTGATTTGTGTATAATTTCTTTGTCCCTTTGGTTGCAATGAGTCGATTTGTCATTGCAACTTCTCAAGCTATTGTGCAAGTGTGTCAGATAGCAAAGATTTTGGAAGTTCATCATTCATTCTTGGGTGTACTCTTTGTCGATACATCGTGCTCTCCATTGGCTGTTGATGCTCTAAAATTGTTGTCTTTAGTGTCTCTAGCATATAAAGTTCTTGATACAGCTCTTGTTGTTGTGGTTGTGCCATGCCTTGACATTGACCCTTTTGTTGTACTTCTTGTGATGGGATCATCATTTGTAGCCTTGGTTGATATTGCAAATGAGGTTGTTATTGATATTGCATGGACATCATTGTGGTTGTGATGTATGATAACTTGTTTTTCCTGGCACATATTGAGGCACATGTTGTTGTTGATGCTGACGAATCAGAATTTGTTGACTTTGTGCCAATTGTTGTTGTCCTGATGTAAATCCCATCATTTGCAAAAAAATTTGTTTGGGAGGTTTCTGTTGTTTCTCCTTTAGATGGGCTATGGCACTTGCATTGACTTGCTGTGTTGTTTGTCCAATCCATTGTGGTAGTTGCAATTTTTAATTGACTTGTAATGGTGTAGAAGACACTACAACTTGTTGTTGAATGCGATATTGTTGTTGTTGTGCATTGCTTGTTTGTGCATTCGATTGTGCCTTTTGTGCATTCCTCAATTGTTGCAACACTTGTTGTTGGTGCACACCACTATTTGTGGCACTTTGTGTTGCCACTATCAAAGGATCTGTCATAATATTTTGCATAACGGGTACTTGAGTATTTGCCAAATGTATTGAGCTTGATGGGACATATGAACTTTGTTGCATTGTAGAATTGTTTTGAACATTTGTAAGATCAGGCATCCTAGTCGTAAAGATTTCTTGCATCTTAGAGTTGGATCCACTTTTAGGTATTCGAGGAATCACTTCTTGTTGAGGGACACCTGTCAACATTTGTGTGGCCATCATTTGATCTTGTGTTAAATGTGTTGCATTAAACAATGGATTGTTTATTGTTTCGAATGTTGACTTTTGTGGAATAGTCACTGTCAAAGTTTGTGAAGCACTCTTACTCAACAACGTGTGTTGAGGTTCTTGTTGCACATTTTCTTCATTTGGATGTGGAGAGAAACTTAACAAATCACCGCCTTGTTGTTTTTGCACATTAGTTTGCTCATTTGAGGAGGTCACATTACTCATCATATCAAGATATTTTTGTGGAAACATCTTAAAGACCTTGTTCAAGAATTTATCCATCTTTTTTGTCAATTTCAGATCTTTAAGGAGCATATCAACATCATCGGAAGCATTAGAATCTGATGAAGAATTTGATAAAACATTTGGATTTATTTCTTGTTGAATGCCTTGATCTGAACCAAATCCTTGTGAAAGAGTTTGTTCCTCATTTAATGTTTGAGTTTGAATTTCATGTTGCAGGTTCAGTTGATTCCAGTCAAAAGGTGCATTTTCCCTTGGCATTGGTGGAACACTCCCATATCCTAGTTTCATGGGTACAAACACTAGCTCATATAATGGAGGTGGTCCAAGTTGAACCATTCCATATTGTGGTAATGATGTGTTTGACGACCTTCAATTTGTAATGTTTGACTAGGTTGAAACTATGAGTTTGATACGTTGTCAATGGGTTGATATGTTGGTTCGCCCATCTTCTTAGATTTTGACCTTGTTTCAATAGGCATGTCACTATGCAAATGCAATATCTTTGGGATTTTTTTGATTTTAAAAGGATGATGTATGATATGCAACTAAATGCAACCTAAATAGATGAAAATGTAATCTATGGCAAGAATGCAACCTATGTTTTTGTTGTTTTTCAAGGTTTGGACAAACTTTTTGGAATGCAAACCTAAAGACTCATCCTTGGGAAGTTGAAATGAAGCCAAGACCTTAAAAGACAAAGGACCAAATGACAAAAGGACAAATTGACAATGTCTCACCTATATGCTTGGATACTAAGCTAGGTTTGACAAAAATGATATTAATGAATGGACAAATTTTAGACAAGGTCAAGACTCCCTAACAACAACTTAGGGTATCATCCAATGTTTTGATTTTTTAAGTTTGACAAACCAAATTTTTGAGACTAAATGCAAGAAGGCAATGATTATGACAATGAATTAGGATATGACATGAAAATGATCTAAGGATATGATATGACAAGATGAAGCCAAGACAAGATGACAATACAATGATAAGGATATGCGAAGACCAATGACTTGGAATATGCAAAATGCAACCTAGGCTAGACCTAATTTTAGCATGACAAGGATAATTCACGAATATCACCTAAATGGAAATCTAGCTTGGATATGACAATGAAATGCAAAATTATGGAAATGATTTTGATCCTAAGTGCAAAATGAGGATACTTGCAATGAAAAGGACTAAAATGAAGGGAGATAACAATATGTCCTAGGACCTAAGTTGGACTATGCAAAACCTAGCCTAAAGTGACATGAATTTTGAAACAAAGATATTCAATGTCTTGACAAGCCATGTTCAAATGTTGGATGAATACTTGGACAAATTTGGACTTTTGTTTGGATTTTGTTTTGAATTGAAGGTTGTTGATTTTGAAAACCCAAGTTGATTATGAGCACTTTTGAAAGTTTGTTTTTGATTTAACTTTTGACAATCATGGAAGACAAAATGTTTGTTTGACTTTGACTCAAGACAATCAAGCACATTCAAAACAAATCCTATGGCTGGCAAGGGCAGTATCTGTTGAATCCTCTAACCATAAAATACAACACTCAGCCGAATAGCTAGACGCTTGGTAGCACTGGCTCCACCTTATAGTGCACTCACTTCTCGGGCATACCAAGCTTCAAGTTTAAGGGGCATCACTTCCCAAGAACTTGCTATCTCTAATTGAGGAGTACATGAGAGGTGTCTTCGGCATGCATGTATCACAATTCCTAAGCCAACAGATAGAAGGATTTTGGCATCTAAAAACAAGAGATTCTAGTAAGGGCATCCGTTCGGGTGGGTATTGTTCTGGCAAATAAATCATCACAATACCATTCCAGCACCCGTTGTCTACAACTTTTGTTGCATCCACAGTTATTTAGAGTGGTTAGAAAGAGCTTGGCTTTAGCCCATCACCACTTTGGGCCATTCCCTCTCACCAATGCCTGTGCGAAGTGCTAGGCAAATCAGGAGGTAGGCCCAGTTCGAAGGGTTAAAACATGCAATCAAATTAAAAATAGAAAAAGCATGCATGGTGTTCATTAACCTTTAAGAAATGAAATGTGCAACTACTTTAAAAATCACAAGCAAGATGTTTTAATGAGACTCCTTGACCGCGTCCTGCATAAGATTCGTTAGTAGTTGCATTTTTAGTCTTCGTCACACATAACACCAAGATGCTGCATAGAGAATTAGTACCAAAGAAAAACCAAAATGCAAGAAACAGAATGAAAACAAACAAATTTGCAAGTAAAAACAACTGATTTCACCTCTATTTCTAGCCTTGCATAGGCGCAGAACCAATCAACACAAGCGCAGAAAACTTCAACATAGGCACAGAAAAATCAAACACAGGCACAGAAAACTCAAACACAGGCACAGAAAATGTCAACATAGGCGTAGAAGTGTCCAAAAAACTCTGAGTCACCCTATTTCTTAAGTTTTTCACCAACACAGATAGCTCAAAAGCACTCAAAACATGGTTAAGGGGTTAGTTCACGTCGGGTTCACCAAAAATGTAGATCAAGAAATTGAAAATCATCAAAACAATAGCAATTAGGACAACCACAAAACCTAAAGCTACTATGAAAGCAATCCCAATCCAATCAATGAAGACATAAAGACAAGATATTCAAATCAAATGAAATCGAAGAAAACCGACACATATATCTCCTTCATGTGGCTCCATTGTTCTTCTTTCACCTTCAAAGTTGATGTGGATCTCAGCTACAAGTGCAAAATGCAAGTGGAAAGCAAGTTGTTGAGAGAGGAAATTTGCAGCATAAGGTTACTCGAAAATGTGATTGATTCCTTTCATTGAAGAAAATCATCCAATTTATAGACAAATTAGAGAGAGGACAAGATTAGCATGAAGAGATTTGAAAGGAAATTCAAATCAAGAATGGCAAAATTATGACAAATGTATGACAATTTCTATGCAAGATGTATGACAAATCATGACAAGATTCAAATGCCATTCCCATGACAAAAGGGAAGGGAGAAAATAGCCTCCATGATTGCAACAAATGGAAGCATAAACATAGGAGAAAATGAGGGAATGAAATTAGGGGAAATATAAGAAAAATTAAAGAAAATAGGAGAAATAGAAATTAGGAATTAGGAGAAATTAGCAAATTAGAAAATTGAGGAAAAAGATGAAATAGAAATTAGGTGAATTAATTAATAGGTTTTCATCCATTAATTAATTCATGAAAGAGACCTAGGACTAAATAAATAGATTTATTTAACCCACAAGAAAAGGATTAAATGAACAAATCATAAAACCCTAGAAATAAGAGGACAAAAAATTAGGTCAAGACAATGAGAAATTAATGTAGGTTTGATCATGATTCTGATTGATAAAGGACCAATGTTGATAAATGATTGAGATTGCTTGACAAAAATCAATGATAGATTGACCAAGATTGACAAGGAGAACAAATTGATAGGTGCCACTTGATGAGGAACAATGACTAATCGATCCAAATTGACATGATTGAAAAGGACAAGGATCGATGACGAATCGATTGCAAAATGACAAGATTGACAAGTTGATAATCGCAAATGATTACTAACAAGCTAAAGATGATTGAAAGATTGACAAGAGGATAAAACCCTAATTCTATCATCAATTAGGATTGATGATGTCCAAAATGATGATAAATAAGCATGCACCATGATGCGACAGGATAAGATCGACCAAAATCATGACTGAAGATTGCTATCAACAAGACCTAATTCAAAAGTGAGAAAAATGAGGAATGCAGAAGAAGGACTCGATGCTCGCAAATGATAAAGACCAAGTGCGCAACATGGAAGAAATGTTAATGCGATGCAAGAACCCTAAAATAAGGCAATGCACAAATGTTAAAGTATGACTCCACAAGCGTTGACCATTTTTAGATGTCTACATTTTGGGCCTCTTTGAGACAATGCGATTCTAAGCGTTATTTCAAAGAACAATAATGAAAATGCCCCAGACAATAACAATAACATATGCATGCCCCCTCGAGAAATTGGCTGGAAAAATCCAAAAAAGAGGCCAAGTGATCGATAAGAATGACAGAAGATGATAGGTTCGAACGGATCAAAAATCGAAGGTCGAATGCACAAAGGACAAGCAATGGAAGGCACAAAAGATCGTGACCATCATAAGATGGAGAGCATGCATGTCCATCTAGGTACTGACAGAGATCTATATAGGAGACAAGGAGAAGGAAAAGAGTTCATTTCCACTGGCCAAAGTGGAGGAGTTGTTGCTTGGGAAAAAGGACCCTTGTAGAGAGATGGCGAACATTCCAATGGCAGATCACCTTGGGGAATGTGTACGCACCTACAAATGACCAGATGATGTGAGAGTAGCGGTATGTAGCTCAAAAACCCATATGTTCAATTTCATGAATTTTCCTTGATTGCGGAACATTGTAGGGCCCACAGGGGAGGGAAAAATGCATATCTGCACTTGTGTAGAGATGTTCTATGCCTGTGTAAGATACACAGGCACAGCTTGATGCTGCACAAGCGCAAGACAGTGTGCACAAGCACAATTGTGCACTTATGACTCTAGTTTGACCGAAAGCAGTGCACAGATAATCTTGAAAAGAGGGATAAGGGTAGGATAGGTCAAAAATAGATAAGAAAACCCTGATTGGTGCATGAAACAAGGAAATGCAGCCCTTAGGAGAAAACCCTAAAATTGACAAATTGTGCCCTAATTGTGATGCAGAGTCGACAGTATCCATTGATCACGTGGGAGAACAAACCTGATTGCTTCATGTTGCGATACAGACTCAGGAGTACTGACAAAGACACATTAGCAGGATTTGGATTATACTACATTACGTACATGCCTGAGATTAGGGCAAACACAGGACTTCTCACCGCATTGGCCGAGCGATGGCATTCAGAGACTTCCTATTTCCATCTTTCGACAGGAGAGGTGACTGTGATACTAGAGGACATGTGGCGCATCCTCTGCATTTCAATTCACAGGGAGATGGTGGTGTATGATCCAGCAATAGGGAGAGACTCTTTGTGTAGATTATTCGAGTGCGACGCGGATGACCTTGATATCATAGAGAGGGAGATCCGCTGGGAGACCATGGCAACAGAGTATGATCAGCGATATGTTGTGATAGTAGTGGTTATGGCATGCCTATTAGCAGGTGACAGACGAGGACATGGATTCCCTATTGGATGGGGAAGAGTGATAGAGTGGATGGCGACAGAGGGGACTGTATACACATGGAGACCATGTGTGCTAGCCATGCTATATTTTCAATTGCATCAGATAGCATATTAGAGGGTACAGACTTTGAGTTTTGGGGTCACACTTTTACAAGTATGGGCATTTGAGCACATAGCCATATGTCGGCTAATTGCAGAGAGATAGGTAGTACCACATCGACCATATGTGTACTACTATGGGGGAGCGCTGAGATAGGGTCTATTCGGATACATATTGTATTGGCGACATGAGCTAGACAGGTTGAGAGATTTCACATGGAGGCCATATCATGATTGCCCTGGATGGTCAGATGATGGTGATGAGCTACCGTATTGCAGATAGGAGAGATACCTAATTGGGCAACTAGTGAATCACCAGAGAGTGATTGAGATGTATCTGCCAGAGAGAGTCGGATGATAGTTTGGAGAGAGGCAGGATGTACCAAAAGGAATTGCACACTTTTCCCGATCCCATAGAGAGATGAGTCAGTGGGGGAGGATGATTCAGCCACACATAGCATATGTCAACTTCATACATCTACAGTGGAGATAGTGGGATTGGAGATTAGATGTTGTAGATGTCAAGATGATAGAGGAGTATGAGCAATGGTTTGCACGACAATGGCCAGTGCCATTGACGGATCCTGATATTCCAATACCTAGGAGACAGGAGGACTTCCCACTCACTGGAGAGGAGGAGGATGATGAAGAGGGAGAGGAGGAGGGAGATGATGAGGAGGAATATGATGGGAGGGAGATGATGAGGATGAGGGGGATGAGGATGAGGGGGATGAGGAGGCTGAGGAGGATGATGAGGGAGAGGGGAGTCCTAGGTGTATGCAGAGAGATGAGCTAGATCGAGCAGATCATGAGTCATTGCAGGATATACCCATAGGGTAGGAGATAGCTAGCATAGAGGAGATGCATATATGTAGGGCGGCCATAGCGAGTCAACATGATTACATTGCTACATTGGAGAGACAGAATGCTATCTTGAGGATAGAGCAGAATCAGTGGAAAGTAGAGCAGGAGCAGTGGTCAACTAAGAGGGATACGTTCAGAGCAAAGATAACCAGGCTGACAGTGGCTCGAGATACAGTGATAGCCCAGGGACAACAAGCAAAGCAGAGAGCGATCGAGTATGTTGGGTCAATTAGGGATGCTAGTGCACGTGAGATGGCACAAATGTTATTAGAGGCAGGAGATGAGATGCACCATTTGAGGACTCTATATGAGAGTGTAGGTCCACTAGAGCAGAGAGAAGCATCATATTGGTCACGATCAAGGACAGAGAGCAGGCCATGCTTTCAGAGTCAGTGAGCAGCATGGGGGTGAGTGGACGTATGAGACCACCACAGCCAGGACCAGGGATAGGAGGGGCTTTATCCTTGAGACATGGCAGGGATGAGGAGGACAGAGGGAGCACCTAGTGACAGAGGCATGTGCTCCTTATGACAGAGACATATATAGTTTGACATTATGTACTCAGCCTGCGGGCCATACGTAGGACAGATAGTTCAATTTTGTACTCTGATATATTTTTTTGTTTTTTGTTTTGTTTTAATATATGATATGATATGCAGCTATATGATGGGATGCAATGTGTTATGTCTTATGTTTACTTTCCATGTATGGATGTCTTATGCACTGTCTATGTACTATCTTTGGAACATGTATGAATGTTGTTTATGTTTTTGATGTATTTATAAGATGAAATGGAGAAAATGCTTTGTATGGGCTTGATATAATGCAAATGTACTAACCAATGAATGTAGGATGCAACTTATTTTTATTTTTTATTTTTTAGAGATTGGAGAACTAGACCAAACAGACTGCCAAGACTGACAGAAGAAATGTTAGTAAGCAGAAATTAGATAGAGGATAGTTAGAGATGAAGGAAAACTTGCTTTCACAAATGCACATAAGTAGGTGAGAACCTTTATTTATTGTAGCAAAGCGGATGCAAAGCATCATGGCATTGAAGGCTAGAGCTAGAACGCAACCCGTTTTGCAAAAGATAGAAACATCACACACAAGGAATGAGTGAAGCATCCTAGGGTGCATACATCAAGGGTTGATGTCTGTACGGCGTTCACAAAGCGACGTACTTATCACAAAAACCCAATGATATAGTTGCCCCAGTTTGTGACTAACATTCCACAAATAGAAAACACAACAAAAAAAAAGGAAAGGGACCATGAACCATCCCGGTCACTCTAAATCACTTAGTGACATCATCGAGCAACATAGGAACATGATCGAAGCCAAAGTTAAATTAGTAAAAAGATAAGACGCACAAATTCAACCAAGTCAAACAAACAGTCTGATCGTCATTGTCAAAAGTGGAAAACAAGAATGATCATGCTGTCTCGTTTTAGGGAATGCGGTACCCCATCGAAGACAGGACACAGTCTGGTTTCGAGTATACCACACCCTGTATAAGACCCATGATAATTTTGACAAGGACCAATGGTAATGTTGATGCTATTTGGATTGATGTGACAACTGTGATCAAGTTGAATGCTTGCTTGGTCGAACAGTTCTTCTGTTAATGCGTGATTTCATTAAAGCACAATGTTTGTTGGATGTTTGCTTAGTGATCTGTCTATGCACAAAGGGGACCATTTATTGACAAAATGCAAAATTCCAAAGAACTTTTTTTTGGATTTTGATGTTTTTCACTTTGTAGGAATTTCGAGTTTTCTTTTTGTTCATTTTTCAGGAATTTATTTGACTTTTTAGGGATTTTTTCAGGACATTATTTGATTTTTAGGGATTTT
Source organism: Cryptomeria japonica (assembly GCF_030272615.1). NCBI lineage: Eukaryota > Viridiplantae > Streptophyta > Pinopsida > Cupressales > Cupressaceae > Cryptomeria > Cryptomeria japonica. The sequence continues at coordinate 8,128,978 of NC_081405.1, forward strand.
TTTTAAGACATTATATGATTTTTTTTAGGGATTTTTTTTTTTCAGGACATTATATGATAAGAAAGCTTCAGTCCGCAAGCATCAATAAATCTAGTAATGGATCATGACAAGGGGCGCGCACCCAATGAAAATATGAAAGACATATACAGTGACCTGGACCAAAACATATGCACAAGGACTGGAAACCTGAGTATGCAAGACAATGATGTTGACCAATCATAGGCCTGGAACATAACATTGGGTCAGGGCAAAGATAATCATGTTAAATGCATAGTTATGTTGTTAATTGTGAACTATTTTCAACAAAAGAATTCTAACTTGGCTTTTGAATTATGGTTTTGCAGCCATCAATAGAGTCATGTACTACATCGAAGAGGCATGATTTTGATGATCCACCACAAGTTTAGGATCATATAGTGTTAGTTGTGGTCATAGAATAACCAATACATGTTGATATATTCTTTATTTTTATTGTATATTGATTTGGACATGGCATATGCCACATTTTTGTAATACTTGTATTGACTTGGCAAACATGCCCTTTTTGATATATATATATAAATGTTGATATTCGATTGAATAAATGTGTACTGAGTTCATTATTGTGAATTTGCTGTATTTTGCGGTTGTGCTTTTATAAAGTTAATTTATCATTTTTCTGTGTAATAAACAATATGAATATAAAGAACAAAAATCTAGGATATAAAACATTGCAATCGTAGAATATGATTTGATAAAATTTTGAAAATATTGAATTAACCCTACAAAAGTCCTTGTATTTAGTTCATTGTATTTGGTGGCTGCCCTTTTATAAATTTAAATGAATATTTGCCTATGTAATGAACAATATGAATATAAACATCAAAAATTGATAATATGAATATAAACAACAATATGTGTGGTGCGAGAGCACCCTCATGTCCGCAATGGTAAAATTTTGGTTGTTGTGTGCACAAATCGATGTCATGAGCGCACCCGGGTGGATAGATTTACGCTAGGCATGCTCCTCTCATGCATCCCAAAGCGTCGTAATGTTGAGAGTCATACTCTACTGACGTGATCTCTCAAGTGCCTTGAGTCCAAAAAATTGTCAAACTTTGACGAACTATCTCTTCTAATCCATGACACATATGATCAATCTATTTGAACTTGTGGGATTATGTGAGGCTCCTCTAAAATGATCTATCTTTGTTTTTGACAACTTAGAGCCATTTTTAATTGGTAGCATTTTTTCGCCTGCTACAAAAACTGTTAGTTGCATGCAATGCAAAGTTGCAGGATAGGCTAGAGTTGATTCAGCTTGTCGTGTGAAAAAACTAACATCACAAGAACATTTAGGTTGGTAGGTTTATAGAAATAATGCTCCTCTCATGTATCCCAAACTGTTGGAACGTCGAGAGTCATACCCTACCAGTGCGATCTCTCAAGTGCCCCGAGTTCAAAAAAATGTCAAACTTTGACAGACTGTTTCTTCCAATCTAGGACACATATGATTGATCCATTTCAACCTATGGGGTCACGTGAGGCTCCTCTGCAATGTCCTATCTCAGTTTTTGATGACTCTGAGCCATTTCAATTGGTAGCATTTTTTTGTCTGCTGCAAAAACTCAGTTGCATGCAATGCAAAGTTGCAAGATAGGCTAGAATTGATTCGGTTCGTCATGTGCACAAACCCACATCATGAGTGTGTCTAGTTGGGTAGGTTTATTCTAGGCATTCTCCTCTTGTGTATCCCAAAGTGCCAGAGTGTTGAGAGTCATACCCTACCGACGTGATCTCTCAAGTGCCCTGAGTCCAAAAAAAATCAAACTTTGACAGATTGTTTCTTCCTATCCAAGACACATATGATCAATCTATTTGAACCTGTGGCATTGCGTGAGGATCTTCTACAATGACATATCTCAATTTTTGATGTCTCAGAGCCAGTTTCAATTGGTAGCATTTTTTCGCGTGTTGCAAAAATTGTCAATTTCACGCAATGCAAAGTTGCAAGATAGGCTAGAATTGATTTGATTCATCGTGTGCACAAATCAACATCATGAGAACATCCAGGTGGGAAGGTTTAAGCTAGCCATTCTCAACTCATGCACCCCAAAGCATCGAAATGTCAAGAGTCATACCCTACCGATGCGATGTACAAGTTGCTTGCCAACTTTTTTGACAATTTTTTTGACAATAATGACAATTTCTACTCAAATTGTATCTAGACTCAATCTATGACTCCCATGACCTGATAATGACTCAAATAATTCTCCATGATTACACAAGAATTAAGAATGCTCATGATTGACCTTATCATAGTCACAAAACATAGACACAAAAAATAGTCACAAAACATTGTCACATATTATTAAAAAATTTGCCTCTAAATATGGTCAAATGAGCTCTTGGCTATTTGACTATACAAAAAAATATCTTACAAATCATCTCATGGGATTTTATACAAAATTTGGCATTACAATATGTGCGATTTTGATCATCACCATTTTAATATACAAAATTTGGCATCTACATATGTACAAATCAACTCATAGCCATTTAAATATACAAAATTATGCCCCTAAACATGTAAAAAATAAGCTGATGGGCATTTATATATACAAAAAATGAATATAGAACAATTCGTCGATGATATATACAAAATTCTCAAAGTCATTCTACTCTGAACCATAGAATCAATCAAGTGAGCCTTCAGGATTGGCTCTAACCCGTATTGTGTCAAGTATTACCTCATGGTTAGATTCATAAACTTTCCATAAAATCTTGTTATGAGGTCTACCACGATACTTCATCAAATGAATATTTGTTGCAACAACAAGGTTAGAGAAATGAAGAATATGTTTGTGTGTTTTAAAGTCCTCGAACAACCAAACATCATAATTTTTGATAGGGTATCTCCTAAGCCATTTTCCTATCATGACAACAGACCCTATTGGGTACTCAATACCCTCTCTGTCAATGATTGTGGTTGTCAATTTTGTTTTAGGCTCAACACAACAACACAAATAGTAATCCATTCCTTCTTCATTGTTCTCTTCTACAACAACTGCATACACATGACCTGCATTTTATAAAGTGATAATTAATACCAAAAATAAAGTATGATGTACAAAAAAATAAACCAAAATAAATGCTTGCAAAAAAATTAACTAAAAAATTCACTTGAATCCACTAGGTCGGATACATGGTCAAAATCCACTGATGTCTCCATCTGGATCAATTGTAGTGCTTTGAGAATTTGATATGTATCAATGGGAACCAATGGTCTATGAGACCATTTGTCAACCCACTCTCATGATTCACATTCTTCCCACAAACAATACATGCATGAAGAGAAAATATATACCATCTGTCTCATATAAATTACTAGTGAACTTGCATTTGAACTCATAAATGAGTGCATGTCACTCGATCCTGCAACTGTACAACAATATAGATAGTTTTCAATGTTAGATTCAGTGATCAACCAAAAATATCTATGAACCATTGACGTACCTAGATTACCTAGACCCATTCGTAGACTTAAACCATCACACATTTGTTTCTGCATCTATCAACTCAGCACCACCTTTGTACTTCAATTCTTCTCTAGCTAGGGCTCTTTTTACACATGCTCCTACACCATCGTGCTCTCCCTTACCATGTCCAGCCTCAATGAAATTCCAAAAATATTGTACACTACATGTCATATGCATCCTTGTCAACAAAATAAAACATCCTTGCATTCTTGAATTTTGTGATGCAATTATCTGACCATATTAAGTGTCGGTTGTATCGTATGTTCCTTTCCCTTAAACTATCATATAAAACTTTAAAGCATCCTTGTACAAACTCTAATGAATGAGTATGATCATCACTTATGTAGAAGTGATACTCTCTTACAACTTTTCTATCCTCCTCTGTGCTATCATCTGCATGCATGAATGCTATGTGCAAAAAATTAGAAACTTGTGTAGAATGATAAAACATAGATTGCACTTCATTTTGAGGTTGTAGTGTATAATTTTCAGCAAAATCAATGATAGAGACAATGGTGCCAAGAGGAAATGTGTCCTTACATAACTTGAATTGCTCATCTAACCATCGAGATCTATGCGTATGCATTATGTACTCATAAACTAGTTTCTCTTGAAACATTTTCATAAATTCAGCTACACATATATCATTTCTCACTAGCTCAGATCTCTTCAAATGTTTTCCATCTTTAACACCATATGTGATTGTCTTGTATTTTCCAAAAGAAGATAGTTTCTTACCAATTTCATGTGTTCTCTCCAAATGTACACATCTTGACAAATGTTGCAAACCACCACATATAGCACAAAAACCTTCCAAACAAGGCATCTTATAATAAATGCAACCATCATGTCTATTACATAGCACACTTGAAATAAATTTTCTTAACAACTTAGGAGGTGCTTGTATATTGCATTCCTGGAAAACATCATTAGTAGACATCTTTCATAAAATTTAGCTTGAGTCATATCTAAATAGTGTTTGGCATGTGGCTCACAATTTGTAGACTTGATTCTCCTTCTAAGAACATCTCTTTGGTTGGATGAAACTCTTGTGTTGTCATGCCAAAATCTTAAATTAATGTTCTTAGTGCATCAACAAAAACCTTGTCTTTGCCTGGTAGTCTACCCAAGAATTCCCAAAGAAAATTATTGTTAGGTTCCTCTATTTTTTCTCGCCTCTGTAATGCTTTACTTAATGTTGTTCTACTAACGTTTAATGACTTACTTGTTTTTTCTTATCAAATGATCTTTTTTTATTTTCTTGCTCATTATGGTTGATGTAATGACATGTTGAGTAGCATTAGAATATTTAGTATGTGATTTTGAACCAATAGTTTGATATGCATCAAATAGATTTCTCACAATAGTTCTTTCACTATTACTTTTAGATGATCTTAGGCCTAGAATTTTCATTGTCTCTCTAAAATTCAAATTTTAAATCATTTGAACAATTAATTGACATCTTGTGGTTTGATTTATGTTTTCAAAATAGTTTTTCCATATTCTTTTAACCATTCTCCTACAAGTTCGTTCATTCATTTTATCAGGCATTGGCTTCAATATATTCTCATCAATGTCAATTATATACTTTGGTTTCCTACGAATGATTCTAGGAGGTGTTAACATCAATGCATTCTGTACATTCAATTCATCAAATAGAGAAGGTGTATGTTCATCATATAATTGATTATTCTTCTTCAATTGCATTAGGGAACATCGATGCATTATGTACATTCAATTCATCAAATAGAGAAGGTGTATGTTCATCATATAATACGGTAAATCAAATGTATCTTCTTCAATTGCATTAGGTGCATTATGTTCATTTGGTAAATTGAATTAAGATGTTGAGGATGACATACCTTCTTCTCCCATTGTTCTTATGTCTTGTAGTTTCTTCATACGTTGCCTTTGTTCTTTCCCATGGTTGATATTGGTTGTCCTAAATAGAATCATATTACATATATATGTAAAAAAAAGTTCATAAACAGACAAATAACCATAAATATGCATCTTATCATTATTTTTTTGAATAAAAACTAATAAGAACAACAATTCAATCATTTGAAATCATGCAAAAACAAAAAATTCACTTACTTCTATGTATAAAACAATGATAGAAGTGTAGACATAGTTGCAGTGGGGCCTTCAACAACCTCAAAAACCTCTTTTGAGGTTGTTGAGGCTCTTAGGCAAATAAAACTATGTCTAAGTACCCCGTATGTGGTATATTAATAACTGCGTGCGCGTTGTTAGTCCATAAAATGTTGGCAAGCCCAATGGTATTTTTTTTTGCACCCTGTACTAATAATTAGCGCGCACACGCTCCTACACCTTAAAAATGTTATGGCAAGGTAGTGAACTAATAGGCTCAGTACCCTATATGTGCTTACAAGTAATAAGTAGCACGTACATGCTCCTACACCTTAAAAATGTTATGACATGGCAACAAACTAATAGGCTCAGTACCTCATGCATGCTATTTGTAGTAAATAAATGTGAAGGAAAAGGGAGGGAGGGAGAGAGGGAGAGAGAGAGGGAGAGAGGGAGGGAGGGAGAGAGGGAGAGAGGGAGATGGAGATGGGGCAGAGAAGGGGGGAGGGAGAGAGAAGGAGGGGAGAGGGAGGGAGAGAAGAAGGGGTATGGAGGAAGGGAGAGAGAGAGAGAGAGAGTATGGGGGAGGATGAGAGGAGGGGGGAGGGAGAGAGGGAGGGAGAGAAGAAGGGGTATGGAGGAAGGGAGAAGGGGAGAGAGGGAGAGAGAGGTAGAGGGAGGGAGGGAGAGAGAGAGGGAGAGGAAGAGAGAGGGGATAGAGATAGAAAGAGGAAGAGAGAGGGGATATATATATAGAGAGAGAGAGAGAGGGAGGGAAGGAGGGAGAGAAGAAGGGGTATGGAGGAAGAGTGAAGGGGAGAGAATCAAGTCTCTATTTTTCACTTAAGTCTCTCTCTCTCTCCCAGTCTTTATCTATGAAGTCTCTTCATCTCATCCTCTATCTCTCTATCTCTCTCCCCTTCTCTCATGTGTATCTCTCTCTCATTCTCTCCATCTCTCTTGCCGCTCCCTCTCTCCCTTTCTCATTACCTCTCTTTCTCACTCTCTCCCTCTCTTTGAACCTCTCTCTCTCTAGTCTCTTATACTCTCATTCCATCCCTTCCTCCCTCTCACTCAGACTCTCTCTATCTCTCACCCTCTCTCTCCTTCCCTCCCTCCACCTCTTAGGTCTCTCTTTCTCTCCCAATCCCTATATCCACCTCTTAGATCTCTCTATATCCACCCCCTCTCTCTCTCTCTCAGTACCCTTCTCTGAGTCACTCTCTATCTCTATCTCTCCCTCTATTTATCTCTCTCTCCCCCTCCGTTTCCCTTTCTTTATCTATGTCCCCCCTCTCTCTCTCCATCTCTCTTTCTCTCATTTATCTCTTGTCTCTCCCTCCCAGTCTCTATCTATCTCACTCTCCTCCTCTCTTAGGTGTATCTCTCTCCCATTCCATCACTCTCCTCCCCCTCTCTCCCTCTCTAGGGTCATATGGTATTCTTAGGGGTCATATGGTATCCTAGGGATCCATGCATGTGTCCTAAGGGGTCATAGGACACCATATGACTCCATAGGACACCATATGACCCATAATGACACATAAGAGGTCATATGGAGTCCTAAGGGGTCATAGGACACCATATGACCCCTTAGCACACCACATGACCCATAATGACACCAAAAGGTGTCCTGAGGGGTCATAGAACACTATATGACCTTTTAGGACACCATACGACCCATAACGACACCATATGGAGTCCTAAGGGGTCAAATGGTGTCCTAAAGGGTTGTACGAGACCATATGACCCCTAATGACACCATATGGTGTCCTAAGGGGTCATAAGGTGTCCTAGGGGTCATAAGACACCAGAAGACACATAACGACACCATATGGTGTCCTAAGGGGTCATAGGACACCATATAACCCTTAGAACATAATATGACCCCTAACAACATCTAAGGGGTCATAGGGTGTCCTAAGGGGTCATAGGACACTATATGATCCCTTAGCACACCATAGGACCTATAATGACACCAAATAGTGTCTTAAGGGGTCATAGAACACCATATGACCCTTTTGGACACCATATGGTGTTGTTATGGGTTGTATGGTGTCTTAAGGGGTCATATGGTATCCTATGACCCCTTAGAAAACCATATGGTGTCGTTATGGGTCGTATGGTGTCTTAAGGGGTCATATGGTGTCCTACAGGGTCACAAGACACCATATGACCTCTTAGGAAACAATACAACCTCTAATGACACCTAAGGGGTCATATGGTGGGCTAATAAAATGATATATTAAATTTAAAGTTATGAATAGAACATCAGTAGTTTAGTTTTGATATAGCTAAGTTAGACCAATGTTAGCATCATCTATGTTACTCTCCTCTTTCTCTTCCTACCAGTCATTTCCTTCTGAAAAACATATTGCAGGTAGTCCGACTCATCATTTTGCTTTGTTGACACTATTTTCCACATCTGCTCTACTCATTAAAAACACATTCGAGAAGAATATTGTTGTAGGTTTCCTTGTTTGTCATGGTAATGCACCCGTGGTTCAATTTTAGACCCTTCTTCCTCCTATTCAATACACACACACAAATCCATCAGTCAATTGTCTTAGGAGAGCATACATGATAAAAATGAAAGGGGAAGTTGCAAACAAGAAATAAATTCACTTACTTCTATAGAAGTGTAGACACAGTTGTAGTGGGGTATGGAGGGAGGGAGGGAGAGAAGAAGAGAGAGAGGGATAGGGTATGGAGGAAGGGAGAAGGGGAGAGAGAGAGGGGGGGAGAGAGAGAGAGGGAGAGAGAGAGAGAGACCTTGTATGCACTTGAGAGTGGGAGACAATACACTTATATGTGTGTATATATATACTTAATATATTGAATATTATTATATACATATATATATAAATTATATATTATATGTATATACACATATTATATATACAATATCATATTATACACACTCCCAAAATTTAAACAAACATAGTGCATACATGCTCTTTATAGTAAGCAAAGCGCGTATGTGTTGTTTATGGTTAAGATAAAGCATACGTGCTTCTTACACCATAAGTACCTCATACATGCTTTTTATACCTGTTGGTTAATAGATTTGTCCCTTTCTTGAAATTGCAATATTTGTTTTCTTTGAATAGTGATATGACTCTTGTACACCCCTTAATGAAAGGACACAAATAAACCAACAGTTGGATGAACTAATAAAAATCCATCCTCTGCATTAGAGGGCAGCTCCTCATATGATTTGCAATGAATTTTACACAAAAAACCTTTGAAATGAAGATACTTTTAACCATAAAGCATAGAAAGGCTTTAACATTCATCTATCAACACAAAAGGAATGCCATCAACATAAAACATAGGTAATATTTTGAAGATTAAATAAGGGCTCACAGACTCTGTTTCGCACAAATGTTCATTTCATAAATTCAAAGCAAAGAAAATACATAGCAGTATTGATTCTGATCGATACTCTCTCATGCATCATAGGACAAGGGGGATTAGCACAACTCAATCTACAATGAATTTGCTAACAATTAATAATAACAATGAAATCTAAAAACGTAGAATTAACTGATAAGAAAAATGATATCATGCACATAGCAGATTTGCCAAAAAAGATCGCCAATCTTTAAACACAGATTCAAAGACTGTACACCATAATCATTTTAATTGATAAATCAGTCATTCCAGTTTTAAGAAATTCATAGAAAAATAGATATTGTTTGCTACTCGAAAAATCACAGTTTTTCGGACCTTTGTGAAAACAAACTTCCTAGCTTAAATAGCCTTGAGGCTCTAGTTTTTTACGTAACAATTACAAATTTTACTTTAACCACAGGTTAAAGAAACCATTTTCTAAAATAGGAAAAACTACAATAACAGCTAGAGAGAAGCCGACATCTCATTCCCTAATCAATCATGACTCCACCGTCAGAGGAAGTTACTGGTCTATCCTGCTTTGCCACCGAGTTGTGTACACCATGCCATTCTAAATGTGCTGCCAAGAAGTTCAAGATGACTTGAAAATAAGGGAGTCCTATGTGCTAGATTCGTCACTTCCACACTTCCTTATCCATATTTACTGTACACACATAAAAATGGCTATGAGTGATTAAATAAATATTTTATATTTATTTAATGATTATTCTTCTATTAAATAGTTAATTTGAAAAGATTAATTTATTTAATTCATTTTCATGTCTTTCTATTAATTAATATTTTTTTAATTAATTCATCTATCCTATTCTTCTAATTAATTAAATATCTAATATTTAATTATCTCCTCCAATCAATTAAATATCCAATATTTAATGGTTATTCTCCTATCCTATAGTCTCAAATATTAAATAATTTCTAAATCATTTAAATCCTTTTTCCAACTCACCTTCCATCTCCACTTCATCTTCCCTTTGCCAACTCATCAAACATGTGGCTAAGGAAATTAATATTTCTAAAATATTAATTCATCATTTATCTCCAACTTCCAAATTTAATGAATATGGTGTATGTAGACATATTTCATAACCATTTCCTATATTCTCTCCAACACCCCCTACATCTTAGGAAGGACTTGAGTCCACTTGTCCTATCATGCCTAAATCTTCTCCAACCATCCCTAGATTCCCTCAGTCAACAACCCAATCAAGGTGAGATGAGTGACACTTGTCTTCTCCTTCCCCCTTTCTCTCAACCTTCACCTTTGCTCACAACCATCCAAATCTGTGGATCTGATCATGACCGTTGATCTGAGCCACATCATCTCATCCTCTCAAGGTCTATAAAATCAAGAGCTTCAGTTGAGAGAGAGTTAGACTTCAAGTGCATTTTCAAGCAAATCATTTGTAAAACTTATGCATCTGTGAGTTTTAATCTTGAAGCAAAATAGCAAATAGCATTTTTAGCATAATCATGTATCATAGCATTTGTTAACTATCAATTATCAGTCCATTCTTCATATGCCATCTTGGAAGCTATAAGTGCATTGTCTGAGAGCACACCATCTGCAACCAAGAACAATGGAGTTAGGACACAATGAGACATAAACCATGAAGGTAATAATAATATTTTTATTTCGTATGTATTTCATGTAGTTTCATTGGTTGAGTTTGGATTTCTTGTAGCATTTCCATTTGTATTTTATGAAACAAACTTGTTTCAGGTAACATTCTGAGGATGAAATTCAAGTTGACACATTTTGGCACCCACCATGGGGCTCATGGACCTCGCATATACCTTTAAAAATCTCGCAAAAAGTAAAATTAATGCATTTGTAATGTAGATTCATGCATGTGTGAATTATAACAATGCTTTTGTTCAATAGGTTGGTGCATTTGAGGAGAAAGATAGCGCATATGTTAGAGTAGCACTTTTGTTTCCAACTAACAAAATTTTCTTGCAGGTCCGAATTTCCAAAAGAATAGATTTTTCAAACTACTAACAGGCATGTGTAGGATGGTGTTTAAGGCAAATTTTATGCATTTCCTCATCTAGTTAATTAAAGGCCTTATTTTGGGAAGTAATATATCATGTCTTGTTCATTTAGTCTAACTAAGAGGATAAATTGACAGCATGCAACTTGCATTTTTAGTAACTTCTCTAAAATAGTTGTACATAGACTTTTAAAAAGGCTAAAATAAACACCATGCTTGTTGGACCAACATCTCCAAATAGGACTTAGCCAACAATTTCTTTGAAAAGGTTAAAAAGAATAGTTATATTCCATGTCTCGAAAGTGGTAGGTATATGCTCTCCCCTTAATTGGGTGACCAAAAAGCCAAACCCACTCTTTTATTCTTTCTTGACTTTCAAGCAATTAAATCCTTTAGAGGTCCTGCCTTCCTGAGCTGCCTTGAGGGGGCCAGTGAGAGGGGAATGACCTAAAGTGGAAACATGCTAATACCGAGTCCTTCCAATCCACTATAAATAAATCGTGTTGGTGACAAAAGCCCCAAACAACATGTGTTGATAAGTTCATACCGACACTATGTTTCCCCATAAACCCTATGGAGCATAACCTCTATAGGTTGGGAACCTTCTGTATTTACAGAGCTGAAAGTGCTGCATGTATGGCCACATGACGGGTAGCCTTTACTAAAAACCACTTGTACCAGTTTCCAAAATCATTCTAGTTGTTGGCCGAGGAGGTCGGACCTCTGAAGCGGCTCACACACATACGGTTCCTAGTAGAGATATAAAGTTTGCCATGGGGATTTTTCATGGAAACTGGTGCTTGGCTACCTTGAAGAAGTGAGTACCCAGGGTGGAGCCAATGGGGTCAAGCATCTAAATATCCGCTTTGAATAGCGTAGCCTCAGGGGAAACCCCATGTGAGATTCAACAACTATTGTCTCAGCCTGCCATAAGAGTTGTACTTGCTTGTGCATTTTGTTTTTTAGACATTATGTCTTTATGTTTGTTACATGTTCCAAATGGTCAAAAATTGAAGAAAATTATCATCTACGAGTGAGCAAAAATCCAACAAATTGCTGAAAAAGTTTGATCAAAAGGGTAATACGAAAGATTTCCAACACTTGAAACACTAGATCAAAACCAAAGTGTCAAAACATCAGTATCAAAATAATTCTTGAAGTAGGTTTGTCTCTAAACCATCATGTATTGTCAAACTAGCTCAAACAACTAGGTCACTAATCCCATAGGTTATTCCCAAGAAGTTCTATAAACATCAACGTTCAACAAGCTATTGATTCAAACATCTTAAGTGCAAAAAAATCAACATCATTGTGGTCTCTGATCAGGATAATCAAATCCTCTATCATGAAGCTTGATCAATCTATACTAGGTTCATAATCTTGGATATATCTTTCCTATTTTGAACCTAGGTGATATCAAAATCAGAATTGCACCAACATTGGAATCAAACAAACTTGTAAATTGTCAAAAGCTTATATGACTTTTAAGTATCACCTTAAGAAAAGAAAACCTAGTTATAAAGCTACTCAAAAAAGAATAAAATTCTTGTATATCAATCGCAAGATCTTATTAAAACATAGGACATTCCTACACCATTTTCATCACTACTTACGTGGCTGCGGTACAGAGTTTGACGGTGAAATTTTGCAAAGACGTGATTTTCTACAAAGAGACGCTTTATCACAATGAACAAACAATAGTGGTAAAATCAACAAAGTATATCTTCCTAAACCAATAATCACCTATTGACTTTGTCCTTTGGAAATTTCAACAACTTTGAAATAATCACATGCTAGTTTGGACTAGAGCTCAATACGAACAACTTAGAAAACAACAACAAATGGAGGAAGAAGATAATCTTGTATTTCAAACTTTTGGGTTTACCGCTGTTGACGAAGAAGTAGTCAATAGCATCATTAGAGACCTTGAGAAAGATTTCAAATTTGATAGGCTAATGGAAAAATTGTTGAGAAAGCAAAAAGAGAAATATCTTTTGATGTTGGAAAAATCTGGAGCTAAACTACCACAAGACTTTAACATAGAAAGCTTGAAACAGTATGTGGAGGCAAGTAACACCCAAAACATAGATGATCCAAATAATGAAGATGTGAACAAAGAAAGTCATGAAGAAACAAGGAAAGAAAGGGATGACACAAGAAAAGAGCATACTGATAAAAGAACTCACGAAGAAACAAGAAGAAACTATGTGGATAATCCATTATCAAACCTTACTCAACAAATGAAAACTCTACAATAACAGATACAAGACATGAAAAATGGAACAAGCTCCAAGAAGTATTCATTAGAATATATATGCCCATATCCTTTCGATAAAAATTTGAACATGATACCATTTCCACAACATTGCGAGATTCCTAAATATGACAAATACGATGGAAAATCCGATCCTTAGGATCACACTAGGGAGTTTTGTACTATGAGAATGGAATTTTCTCATGATGAAACTTACCTTATGCATCTTTTTCCTAGGAGTTTAAATGGGCAATCAATGGAGTGGTTTTCAAGATTACCATCCGGAATCAAATCTTTTGAAGAACTTGTGAATAGATTTATTTCACAATACTCCTACAATATAAGGAATGAGATAACGATGCTGGATCTCTGCAATGTTAAACAAAAGAATGGTGAATCTTTTATGATCTTCTTACAATAATGGAAATGCATGTTTAATAGGTATCCCTGAGATGTACCTGATCAAGAAAAGATGGACATATTCATTGATAATCTTATCAAAAAAATGAGTTATCGACGAAGAATGCAATGTCCTCTCTCTTTTGCCAAAATGATCAAGAATGGTTTGAAAATAGAGAACGCAATGGTAAAGAAAGGAGAACTAAAAAATTACAATAATTCATACAACAAAAACAACAACAACAACAATGATAAAACCAAGTTCTGGTCAAAGAATAGGAATGCCAACAATGATGATAATAATACTACAAAACAACAACAACCAATTTTTAATCTATCAAGTCAAATCCCAAGCAATAACAATCCAAAAAATAATAAAGACAAGTCATTTTTCTCCAATACTCAAAGGAAAGTCACAAACATTGGAGAACCTTTGGCGTCAGCTCTAAAAACTCTGCTTGCCAACAAATTGATTGTTTTACCAGAAGCAATAAGTTATGAACCACCAGTCAAGCCAAATTGGTGGAATGTCAATCATTTTTGCAATTACCATCGAAATAAAGGACACCTAACAAATGATTGTCAGAGATTGAAGCACCTTATCCAAGATCTAATCGATAATAGAACCATCACAGTGGATAGCCATATGACAAATGAATCACACCTAGCTTTCAAAACTCCACTTCCAAATTATGACAAAGGTGAACCATCCCAATTAAAAGATGACAAAGGAAAAGCCAAAGTGAATTACACATACATATGATGATGTGGTAAATGTAGTCATTGTTAAAGATAATCCATCTTCAGAGCCAATCAATGTTATTATGAGAAGCAAAGAAAAGGTTACCTTTCTAGGTATAGGAAAAAACCCAACATCCACTTCACAACAATATAATTCAGTAGAGCAATTACAAAGAATACCATTACAAATATCAATTTTGGAACTTCTCAAGGTTTCACCTATGCATAAGGAAATTTTGGAGAAAGCTTTAGTGGAAACAATAGTTTCAAAAGATTTGGATGTAGATCAGTTCCAAAACATGGTAGGGTACCTTATAGCTCCTCATTGCTTATCATTTTTTGAAAATGATGACACATCCTTACAACATCCTCACAATGCTCCCTTACATGTTGAAGTCTCCATTAATAAAACTCGTATTAAATGTGTACTCATAGATGGAGGAGCTAGCTTAAACATTTGTGCATTAAGTTTGATAAAAGCTTGGGGATATTCAGAAAATGCAGTACACCTGAAAAAGAAAATAACCATCAAGGCTTATGATGAAGAAGAACGTTCTTCTAAAGGAACTATTGTGCTACCAATAAAAATAGGACCTGTGGAAAGGGATACATTGTGTCAGGTTTTAGATTTGAACCTCTCTTACAACATTCTTCTAGGACGACCATGTATTCACAAGATGCAAGTAGCTCCTTCTACGTATCATCAATGTGTGAAATTTCCTCATGAAGGACAAGAGATCACTATAATTGTAGATTCTTGTCAATATTGCAATAATTTGAAGCCAACACAAGATACAAGAGTTCCACATAATAGAGAATCACTATATCCTACCAAATAAATTCAAGCAAAGTTATGGGAAAATTTTGAGGAAAAGCTCAAATTAAATGATGAAGGAATGGAAAAATATTCTTTGCATAAATTTTCACTTTCCCCTAAGTCATATGGAAAGCCTATAGATTTTCAATCAAAGACATCAGAAAGATCAACACATTTGTTTAAAGGGACATTTGTTAGTGCTGGAACTCTTGAAGAAGAAAATGAAGGAAAAGACATTCTTGGTTGGTTG
Organism: Cryptomeria japonica; assembly: GCF_030272615.1. Taxonomy (NCBI): domain Eukaryota; kingdom Viridiplantae; phylum Streptophyta; class Pinopsida; order Cupressales; family Cupressaceae; genus Cryptomeria; species Cryptomeria japonica. The sequence goes on from NC_081405.1 coordinate 8,144,456, forward strand.
TACAAGGATGAAGATAAAATTATAGCAATAGCAGCAAAAGTCAATATTCCCATAAACCAATATGGCAAAGGTTATGAAATCATGCAAAAAATGGGATATGAAGGAAAAGGACCAATTGGTAAGAAACATCAAGGTATTTCAAAACCTATTTGTTTGCACTCGCAATCCAAAGAAGATAAATCTGGGCTTGGATATCTAAAATCCAATCAAAGGCAACATAATCATCAACATCAAAAGTGGAGAAAGATATCAGTTTCTAAAGAACAAAATTGGCAAGAAAAGCTACATCAAGTAGCTGAAATAGTAACTAATAAACAAAAGAAGCAAGAAGAACATGAAAAGAAAGAAGAGGAGATTACCATCAAAGGTAAAGGAAAATCTTGTCAACAAGTTCTGAAAATACAAACAAATGCAAAATCTGAACAAGATATTCCAGAAGCAGTAAAAATAGAGATGGCAGAAATCAGAGAACTTTTTGCACCATGCAACATTCTAGTATGGTATAGTGGAGTAATCCTAGATCAGGATTCAGAGACAGATTTAAATGAGTATGAATGGGGTCTAGATGTCTTATTTACTAAATCAAGTAAAGAACATAATGAAGGCCAAGAAGTTATCATGGAAGAAGACTTGTCTATTACAAAACAAAAGATGGAGTTAGAAAGAAGGCAAGAAAAACTCAGAATTCAGAGAAAAGAGGCGTATGCAAAAACGAAAGGGAATGATAAAGACAAAGAAGTAATGCCACAAGAAGTACAAACAATGATAGATCAAGCAAATGGAAATACAAGATTTTCATTAAAAGAGGAACAAGATGTATCCAGATGTGCCAGAACCATAGAAGAATTAAGAGATAGTCAAGTTGGATTGACTATTAGTCCAGAAGAAGTTGAGTTTGAAAGGAGACAAAATCTAGCAAAAGAATCCTCTTTATCATGTACACAAGTATGTCAACTCCAAAATGCAAATGAGGTCAATCAAGAAGGAATTTGCAGCATTAAAGATGTGTGTGTTGATATAATCCATTCATTTAAGGGAAAAACATCTGTTGAGTAACCCCTTGAGTGTGAACTACAAAATGCTAATATTGATTTTGTTAGAACTAATTTGGAGATGCTTGAGAAAGACAATTCTCAAAAACATTTAATCTATGATAGTACCTATTCTATGCCAAGTTATGATCATTATGTCATGAACATTGAAACACCTAATGATGACAGTGATTATGACTTACCCCTTCTTCATCCTGAATTAATTGATTGGGATAATTTAGACAACCCTGAACTAAATGTCTTTTCCAATGATCATGACTTAGCCATGTACCTTAACGCTGTTGAACCCATCCCACCTAAGATATCTTCCATTGCAAAATCAAGTAATGTTTCCCGTAGTGAGGAGAATGCCAAAATTTCCAGTCGCAAAAGCGAAATAAAACAAGGAAAGAGACCTATTGTTGAAAACCATTTCATGGCAACACTAGATCAATCAAAAGGGAAAATAAAGGATGCATCTGATGGTGAAAACTGCTTTGAAGCACCAGAAGATGGAAAGTTTGATATTCTTCCTGCATATTTTCAAGAGAGATCTGCTATCCTGATAGAACCAACATAAGAAGTAAACATTGGTACATCAAAGGATCCTAAAATACTTCATTATGCTACCTTATTATTAGAAAAAGAGAGGAAAGAATACATGGAATTCTTTAAGCAAAGACAAATAAATTTTGCTTGGTCCTATGCAGATATGCCAAGACTTAATCTAGATCTTATCATGCATCATCTTAATGTGGATTTAAAAGTAAAACTAGTTAAGCAGAAGATAATAAAGATGCATCTGTACATTTCTCTTCTTGTAAAAACTGAGCTGAAGGAACTATTAGAAGTGGGTTTTATAAGACATGTTGCTTAACCAGAATGGGTTTCAAGTATTGTACCAATATCAAAACTAGATAAAAGCATAAGGGTTTGTATAGATTTCAGATATCTAAATAAAGCATGTCCAAAAGATGATTTCCCGCTACCAAACATTGATATCATAGTGGACTTGTCAGCAGGGTATGAGATGTTTTCATTAATAGATGGATTCTCATGATATAATCAAATAAGAATCACACCTAAAGATCAAGAAAAGACAGCTTTCACCTATGCATGGGGAACATATTGCTGGAATGTTATGCCATTTGGGCTTAAGAATGCAGGAGCGACTTATCAAAGGCCTATGACGACAATTTTCTATGATATGATGCATACATTTATGGAAGATTATTTCAATGACATACTTGCAAAATCTCATACAAGACAAGAAAATTTGAACATTTAAAGAAAATTTTTTGACAGGCTAGAAAGATATCAGTTGAGATTAAATCCAAAGAAGTGCATTTTGGGTAACCTCTAGAAAGCTCCTTGGGTACATTATATCAGCTCGTGGAATTGAAGTAGATCCTAAAAAAGTCAAAGCTATCATGAAGATGGAGTCACCTAGGAACATAAGTCAATTACGATCTTTACAAGGAAGATTGCAATCAATCAGGAGATTTGTTTCTCAATTAGCAGATAGATGTCTTCCAATCACCCATCTTCTACATAAAAATATTCCATTCAAATGGGATCTAAAATGTGAAGAAGCTTTTTTGCAAATAAAAGAATATCTTATGAGTCCTCCAGTACTAGTATCACCAACCAAAGGGAAACCATTGTTGTTCTATATCTCAGCAACAAATGTATCATTAGGATCTCTCCTAGCTCAACATGATGATGAAGGAAAAGAAATAGCAGTTTATTATATCAGTAGAACACTTGTTGGCTATGAATTAAATTATTCCTCAATAGAAAAGACATGTCTAGTAGTTGTATTTGCAACTCAGAAGCTACGACATTATATGTTGATTCATTCTGTGAAACTAATAGCAAATATAGATCCTCTCAAATATTTGTTGAGCAAGTCAACATTGACAAGGAGACTAGCCAAATGGGTTATGATACCAAGTGAATTTGATATAGAGTATGTTCACCAAAAATCTATCAAGGGACAAGTTATCGCTGATCAATTGGTTGATGCACCTTTACAAAATGACATGCCTTTGCATATCGAATTTCCTAATGTAGATATCTTGACAGTAAGTACAAACTTTTGGAATTGTACTTTGGTGGTTCTTATACACAATATGTATCAGGCGCATGAATCTTTTTCATCACACCTCAAGGACACACAATTCCCAAATCATATAGACTGCAGTTTCCATGCACTAATAATACTGCAGAGTATGAAGCATTGGCTATTGGGCTTAAAAGGGCCATTGAATGAAATGTCAAAGAACTACATGTCTATGGTGATTCACAACTTATCATCAACCAAATAAATGATGAATATCAAACAAAGGATGATAAGCTTATGCCATACAAACAACTGGTGGAGGAGTTTAAAGAACACTTTAAGGAAATATCATTCACCTAGATTCCAAGAAATGAGAATAAAGCAGTAGATGCAATGGCTACAATAGCATCTCTCTTGCAAAATAAGGAGAATCAACAACATTACGAATTTCTCATGGATATCTTAACCCCTACCATTCAATCCTAGCATACCTACTGAATTTGCCATATATCAGGAAGCAGTCAATCCTCATATGGTCAAACTTATCAGTATTTAAAAGAACATATTCTTCCTCTTGACTTATCTCGCAATCAGAGAAGGAATTTTATCCGTCAGTCATCTCACTATACTATTATTGCTGATATCCTATATAGGTGTGGTCTAGATGGTACTTTATTGAGATGTCTTGAACAAGAAGAATTTGAGAAAGTTCTTAATGACATTAATATAGTTATTTGTGGCACACACTCAAGTGGTTTAACATTGGCTAAGAAACTTCTTCCATATGGGTTACTTTTGGCCTACTATGGAGAGAGATTCATTCACATATGCTAGAAAATGCAAACAATGTCAGATCCATGGGAATCTCATTCATGCAACAACACAAGAGTTATATCCTATGATAGGATCATGGCCATTTTCACAATGGGGCCTTGATTTGGTAGGAAAGATAAATCCCTCATCTTCTAATGGACATAAGTTTATTCTGATAGCTACTGAATATTTTACTAAATGGATTGAAGCAGTGCCTTTAACAACAGTGACAGGAAAACAAATATCATCATTTATTTTGAATTATATAATCTATTGCTATGGAGTTCCTATGACCATTATCATTGATAATGGAAGACCATTCAAAAATCAAGGTGTGAAGGAGATATGTGAACAATTTCATATCCAACATAGGTTTTCTACTCCATATTATCCACAAGGAAATGGTCAAGTTGAGGCATTAAACAAAACTATCTTGAAAATGTTGAAGAAAACAGTTAATGAAGCTGGAAAAGACTAGCACATTCAAGGAAATCCTGCTCTTTGGGCATACCGAACTAGCATCCGCACTCCAATAGGGTCAACTCCATATTGTTTGGTTTGTGGATTAGAAGCCATATTACCTATAGAAGTAGAGATTCCTTCTCTATGAGTATCCTTGTAAGGTCTTATACTAGAAGAAGAACAACAAGTCTCTCGACTCCAGAAACTAGAACTAATTCAGGAACGTCTCCAAAATGCAACAGATCATTTGAAAGTATATCAAAAAAGAATGGAAAGAAGCTATAACCATAGAGTCAAGTCATGCATTTTTCAGATTGGAGATATAGTTCTAAGGGAGAATCTAAGAAATCAGCAAGATTGAGAAAAGAAGGGAAAATTTGAACCAAAGTGGCTAGGACCTTTTGTCATAGTAGCAACATATGGATGAGGAGCATACAAGTTATCTACCCTTGAAGGTGATTGGTTTGATGAACCTATCAATTCTATCAATCTCACGAAATTCTATGCTTGAGATATAAAGTCATGAAAAAAAATAAACAAAAAGCATATAAAGTCCTAAAAAAAATCAACAAAAAACATATAAAGTCTTGGAAAAATCAACAAAAAGGATATAAAATCCCTAAAAAGTATAAAACGAAAAAAATGCAATAAATTTAGATGGTAAAAACTTGGTAAACAAACTCTATCTAAAAAGTAAGTTCCTCCATCTATGAGATCGCTTTGCACACCTATCCACTCCATCCTATCGCATCTATCGCTTCCATATATCTTAGCTTATCCATTCCATCTTTCACATCCATTGCTCTGAACCATTTAGCAAGAAAGATGCAGCTTACCAACAATTATCAATCTTTGACATACTTGTCATAGTCACTGTCTTAGATTTTATCAAAATCAATCATATCTGCATTTGTTTGGATCTTGATCAATTCATACATTCATAATAGTTTTTGTTTCCATTGGGGGCAAAATCCTAATTCCTTTTGCTAAGGTGATCTTTTGAATCTTTGAAAATCCAAAACATTCCAAAAACTTAGAAAAATAAAAAACACCTAGGATTTTGAAATAGATAACGAGCAACAAAGCAACAAAAATCAAGGCATTTCATCAACAACTGAATCATGACACTCAGAAAATGAAGAATCAACCAGCAAGTAATATGGGATTATTAAAGATCATTCATCAAGATAATTATATCAGTTAATGACCATAAGAACATGTGAATGACATGCAAGATTCAATGTTTATATCTTGATTTTATTGCTAATCATGTACTCTATGAAACTCAAGGATGTCCATGACTAGAGAAGCTATGCTGGGGCATAATTGTTTTGATTGTTGTCTATGGTTTATCTCTTACTAAAGTATGTAATTATCTCAAGATATGATCGGCAAAAGATCAAGGAAGATGTTCCAAGTCATGCAATGAAAGGAGATAATCCTTGTCTGTTCTGCAAGCAATACTTAGGTCAACTTGATCCATTATATCAAGTTGCTTGTATTAAATTTCTATATCAAAATCCATGCAAGGAATACTCAGGTCATCTTGAATCATTATGTCAAGTTGCTTGTATTTTCTTACAACATTTTAAAGCTCAATGATGAAATCAAGCACTGTTACAAGATAGCATATGAAGAATGGCAGTACAATTTTTAGTTAGATGATTTTAGATTAGCTTATTATTCATCTGCATTATAAGCATTCATGGTCAGTTGCATTATAAGCATATCATTTCATTAACAAATCAACGGTCATAAATAAAGATTGAGTATACTTGGACAAACAAAAATAATTTGCATTTAATCATTATAGGTGCATTCATTTTTAGAATCATTTTAATCATCATCCATTTCATTTAGTTGTATATAAATCATTGCATTAATTTGCATTGAATTAAGTGCATTTCATTCATCATGTTTTGTATCATCATTATTATTTGCATTATTGTTGCATTAACGATCATTTAATTGCATCTTTACACTTAGATTCATAATCATTATAAACATTACATATAAACTCAAAACATTTCATGTAGATCATTTGCATTTACATCATCATAAATCAAAAGCAAATCAATCATTCATTTGCATTTCCATATAGATCATTGCATTTGCATCATTTACATATCATTTAAGTTAGTAATCATTTTAATTTGCATCCAAGATCATCAAAATCGAAAATCAACAAAAGCATTTATCATTGCATCATCATCAAATAAAGTAGCATGCATAAATATCATCATCCATATAATCACTACATCCATATAATCAGAGCATATAGATCATCATCAAATAGAGTAACATAATAAAGATCATCATCATATAGAATCCATATCTGCATATAGATCATCATAAAAACAATAAAAGTCCAAGTATACAATGATATCAGATAAACAATACAAGTGCCTCCAAATCAAGTCACGACTGTCATGTACCACCCCCACTTGACTTTGTCCGTCTCTGTGGCTGTGGGCGAGAAGATCCTCTAGATGCCTGTCTCCCATGATCACCACTTCTCTAAGGAGGTCCCATGACCTACCACTGCTAGTATCCATCAAAACGGTGGTATGATAACTACCTGCTCTTTGGCTCTCTGCAACTGCCTCCTCATATTGTCATTGCTAGTGGGAAGTCTCCTTCCCGACCTGAACTAATTCTCTAACAGTGTCAGCTGAGAGAGTACCTCATCCAACCTGCTAAATATGATCAAGAAGGCCCTGAGTATCCTATTGTCTCCTAACAACTCTATCACTCTCAGCCATGAGAGTCTGCAACTATGCTTGAAGCCGATCAATCTATGCTCTAAGACTATCAATGATCTCGTGCTCTAGCACATCATGCTCTAGTGCATCCTGCTCTAGCATATCATGTACTAGTGCATCCTGCTCTGGCAAATCCTGTTGTGGTGCATGAACCCCAATACCCTCCTCACCACCACCCTGTCTAACTATTGGAATCTTTGTCTGAGTAGCTCTTGCAACTCATCATCTAATAAGGGGAACATGATCCTCAGGATCCTCATCATCTCCACCATGAGCTGCAATAACCCTAGGGTCTGGCTGAATCTTTCCAAAATCAATGCCTCTCCTGCAACCCCCATCCAATCCACTAACCCTACCTCCTCCTGTTGATGGCAACCTTATCAGTGATCTCATACCTGACCTTCCATGCTCCCTGCCAATCCATCCAACATCCCTCCCACCCATAGGACATGGTCTCCCAATCCTGCCAACTAGTCTAAACAGTCCTCCATGGACTCTCAATCGGCCTCCTCTTTGTCCAGGTCTCCTACCACTGCCACCTCCATCCCCACCCTCATCTCCATCTCCCCCAGCCTCCTGAGTAGCTCTGAGCTCTCATCTCCATCTACATCTCCTCACACCTAGATCATCTAAATTATCATCCTCATCTCGTGAGCTGGGAGGAGGATCTGCTGGATCAGTAATATGAGGAAATGGATGAGATAGTATGTATTGAGCATAATTTGTGGTAAACCCAGGATCAAGAATGTGCAATCTCATATCAAAAACCACTCTCAGAGTAGCAAGAAACTTTGTGCAAGCAATCTCAAATGACAAGGAAGGTCCCTAATCTCATCTATCTCTATACCGCCAAGCATATATTGTTACACCAGTAGGCATAGGATGGATCATACCAAACTCTCTAAGAATGCGACTAATCAACTGTCGCTCAACAATGTAAGGAGTCCAACCAATGAGATATCTACTCTGCATGATAAATGGTAATGTCCATGCATCATCCATCCATGGCTCACAATCAACATATGGTCTCCAAGTAATGCTATCCAATGAATCAAGCACCCAACGCCAATACTCCATCTTACCCAACTTATGCTGAGTAAGGATACCTGCATAAAAATACACATATGGCTACCTCTCTCCAAGAACTTTGTGATGGATAGGCTGAGTCACAACAATGTGCTCCTGGCACCAGATCTGCAATAAAGTGCATCTTGTAGACAAACTAGCACTCTCATCATACACCACCTGATGAAGATCATGATATAAATGTGCCAACATATAAATACCCCAAGCATATCGAGTATGATGTTGCATCATACTTAGGAGAATCTCACCCCATCCAACAACAAAACCTCATGATCACCTATCAGGACAAATAAATCCTCCAATCAAACCAGCAAGAATCACAGGGAGAGTCTCGTAATACATCACCATATCCTCCCATCAGATCTCTCCTCTAGCGATACTATCATCAGCAAACACGACTCTGCAAGCCTCTGTCCCAACATGATCCTGAAAAATCATACTACACTAACTCACCAGTCACTGGGATGTGCAGAATCCTATACACATCCTCGAGCATCACACTAATCTCACCCGTGGGCAAGTGAAAAGTGTTATGCTCACTATGCCATCTCTCGGCTAACGCCATCAAAATTCCTCTATTATGCATAATCTTAGGCATCTATATGTCTAACCTCATCCTGTGTCAGATCTGGCACTAAATGGCATACTATCGGTAATTTCTCCTGACACTGGAGAACATCAAGTTTCTTCTATTTATCAAGAGAATTCAATCAATCATCAACTATCTATCTATCAAATCAAACTGAAGCAACCTACACTATCTATCTATCAAATCAAATTGAAGCAAATTAAGCTATCAAATCATTTTTAAAACCTATCAATCATGGTTTTCTATCAATCACTGAGTTCAATCAAAACTCTGTTGAGCTCTTGCATTAGAAACTAAATCGGTTTCTTAAAGCTAATCAATCAAGAAATCAAATCAATTAAATCAATCAATCAATCAATCAATCAATCAATTAATCAATCAAATCAATCAATCAAGCAATCAAATCAGTCAAATCAATCAATCAAGAAATCAATCAATCAAGTCCCTATTCATCATACATGCACATCAAACAGGTTAAATCTAATCATCAAAGTGATTTTTAGTTTTTGCACTTATCAAAAACATCAATTTTGAGCATATGCACTATCCTATTGAGCAAAAGTACTATCCTGTGCAAAAGTGCTGTCATCCTTAGCATATGCGCTAACCCTAAGAACATATGCGCAAAACAAAGCAAAAGCACTAACTTTAGCTGCAAAAACACAAACAAACAATTCAAAAGCGCTATCCTATGCAAAAGTGCTATCATCCTTGACATATTCGCTACCAAAAAGAGCATATGCGCTAATCTATGCATATGCGCTAAACCTAATTGCATATGCACTAAATCAAAATGCAAAAGCATTAACCTAATACTAAAAAATAGAAAAATTTAAAAAAATTCAAAAATGCACCCAAAAACATGGAAAGTTGCACGAGAAATTAAAAACAAAGCTCAGGATAAGATACATACCAGATACCCATACTTAGGAGGTCGCTAATATCGTCGAACACGCTCAAAACGATGGTTCTCCACATGAATCACCATTTTGCCACCTCACCAAGAAAATTTTCTTCAGAAAGCGGACAAGGATAACAATGAAATTAAGATTAGGCTTGGTTAATTTTATATTTACTATTTGAAGAGTAATTAATGCTATTTAATGGGGCAATTTATTTTGTTTTTTACAAATGAATTTAATTGACGGAACTCTTTTTATCAATTATCATGAGATCAATTGTTCAAACCAAACTTTTCAACAATTTCACGATTAATATCCTGAGGGGGCACACAATCAGGATTTTCATCTTCATCAGGCGCATTATCGAGACTTGGTTTAATCTTTGAAACAATGTTGTCTCAACACCATTTCAAAGAGGGGCAAAATGTATACACAGAAAAATGGCTATGAGTGATTAAATAAATATTTGATATTTATTTAATGATTATTCTTCTATTAAATTATTAATTTGAAAAGATTAATTTATTTAATTCATTTTTGTGTCTTTCTACTAATTAATATTTTATTAATTAATTCATCTATCCTATCGTTCTAATTAATTAAATATCTAATATTTAATTATCCTTTTAACCAAGTCAATTAAATATCTAATGTTTAATTATCTCCTCCAATCAATTAAATATTCAATATTTAATAGTTATTCTCCTATCCTATAGTCTCAAATTTCTAAATTATTTAAATCCCTTTTCCAACTCACCTTCCATCTCCACTTCATCTTCCCTTTGCCAACTCATCAAATATGTGGCTGAGGAAATTCATATTTCTTAAATATTAACTCATCATTTATCTCCAACTTCCAAATTTAATGAATATGGTGTACATACACATATTTCATAACCATTTCCTATATTCTCTCCAACACCCCCTACGTCTTAGGAAGGACTTGAGTCCACTTGTCCTATCATGCCTAAATCTTCTCCAACCATCCCCAGATACCCTCAATAAACAACCCAGTCAAGGTGAGATGAGTGACACTTGTCTTCTCCTTCCCCCTTTCTCTCAACCTTCATCTTTTCTCATAGCCATCCAAATCTGTAGATCTAATCATGACTGTTGATCTGAGCCACATCATCTCATCCTCTCAAGGTCTAGAAAATCAAGAGCTTCAGTTGAGAGAGAGTTAGACTTTAAGTGCATTTTCAAGAAAATCATTTGTAAAACATATGCATCCGTGAGTTTTAATCTTGAAGCAAAATAGCAAATAGCATTTTTAGCATAATCATGTAGTATTGCATATCATAGCATTTGTTAACTATCAGTTATTAGTCCATTCTTCATATGCCATCTTGGAAGCTATAAGTGCATTGTCTGAGAGCACACCATCTGCAACCAAGAATAGTGGATTTATGACACAATGAGACATAAACCATGAAGGGGTAAGTGCACCAAGATGGTGAACAAAAAGGGGGGTATAAGTGGCCACTTATTTTCTGAAAATAGGTAAACCTAAACTTCAAAGAGATATTCGAAGGTCACGCACTCAAAACTAGGAGTTGAAAAAAGAATAAGAATTGTAGTACTCTGAATCTAGTTTCTAAACTACTAAAGTTTTTTAAAATTGGATAAGATTAAGAGGGTCAAACCTCTCTCACATGAAAAACTGTTCTTGATTTATTTTTAAAAATATAACATAGCTATTTTCGTGTGTTGCACAAAATATATAATTATATTTAGTATTTTGCAAAACCCTTTTGTAGGATGATAGGTAAGATTGAATCTATAAGTTGTGTATTTTTTTGTAATTTTTCGTTGAGTATTTTTTTTTTAATGATTTTCTGAAGTGACCACATCCTGAAAAATTTGGTACCTGTTCATGTGCTGGGCATAACTTGCATCAAAATAATTGAAAATGAAAACTTTTTTTTTTTTAATTGTATAGAATCTAGTGTAGAACAATAATATGTAATTTATTTTGAATTTGGTCAAGTATATCAAAAGTTATTAAAAAAATGGTACATGTATGTATGTGAGGACTATCAAGGCATTGGTAAAGAAAATTAAAGTTTACTATGCTAATGTTGTCTAAAAATAGAAAATTTATATGGTCAGAAAGATGAGAAGACGTGTGAGATTATGGTGGTAATTTTAGAGATACCCACTTGGTCATTTGTAAACCTGATGATGATGAAGTCAAGAAATCATGTTGGAAGATGAAAAAACATGTAAAGGGACAAAAATGGAGGGAAAATGGGCTTCCAAGTCTTAGGGTCGTTTTCCAACCCTCTTACCAAGCCAAAACCCACACGGGTTCTGATTTGCAATATAAACCACTTGGGTTTTGAAAAACAAAAAGTACCATTCATACTTCTACATAACCCATATGAGTTATGTAGAACTAAAACCATCATTTTGAATTTCCCAAAACTCATACGGGTTATGAAAAACCAAAAATATGTTTTTCATAACCCGTACTGGTTATGAAAAATATCATTTTAGTTTCACAAAACCTGTATGGGTTATGAAAAACCATTATTTTGATTTTCACAAAATACATATATAATATGTGTTTATGTATGTATATATGCATATCTATAGTTATATATATACATATATTTATATAGATATATGTATATATGTTTGTATACATGCATGTCTCTCTTCTTTTCCTCTCTATTGTCTTCCTTCCCCCATCACCATCTCTGTCTATTCTGAGCCCTAATCATCCTTCTTGAGTTATATCTCATCTCTCTCCCCCTCACACTTCTCTCTCTGCCAATTCTCTCACCCTCTTCTCCTTCTCTCTCTCTCTCTCTCTCTCTCTCTCTCTCTCTCTCTCTCTCTCTCTTGTTATCCTATCCTATTATCACCCTCTCCCCTTCTCTCTCTTTCTCTCCCTTACCTCTCCCTCCCCCTCTCTCCCCCCTCTCTCTGTCTCTCTATCTCTCTCTATCTCTCTCTTCCTCTCCCTCTCCCTCTCTCCCAATCTCCTCTCTCTCTCTCCCTCCCCCTCTCCTTATCATATTCTCTCCCTCTCTTCTTATTCCCTATTCTCTATCTTACCCCCTCTCCCCCTACTCTCTCTCTAACTGCCTTTCTCACCCCCTCTCATCCTATTCTCTCCCTCTCTTCCTATCCCCTTCTTTCTCTCTCTCAATCCTATTCTCACCCTCTCTCCCTTCTCTTTCTTTCCCTATCTCTCTCACTCTCTTCCTATCCCCTTCTCTCTCTATCTCTAACACTCTCTCCCTCCCCCTCTCCTTATCCTATTCTATCCCTCTCTTCTTACCCCCTACTCTCTCTCTCTCCCTCCCCATCTCCCTAGTCTCTCTCTCTCTCTCTCTCTCTCTCTCTCTCTCTCTCTCTCTTCTCAATCCTATTATCACCCTCTCTCTTTTCTCTTTCTTTCCCTATCTCTCTCCCTCTCTTCCTATCCCCTTCTCTCTTTGTCTCTAACTCTCTCTCCCTCCCCCTCTCCTAATCATATTCTATCCCCATCTTCCTACCCCCTACTCTCTCTCTCTCTCTCTAAATCTCTCTCCCTCCCCCTCCCCCTCTCCTCTTCTCTCCCTCTCTTCCTATCCCATTCTCTCTCTCTCTCTCTCTCTCTCTCTCTCTCTCTCCCCTTCTCTCTTTGTCTCTAACTCTCTCCCTACCCCTCTCCTTATACTTTTCTATCCCTATCTTCCTACCCCCTACTAACTCTCTCTCTCTCCCTCCTCTCCCTACTCTCTCTCTCTCTCTTAATCCTATTATCACCCTCTCTTTTCTTTCTTTCCCTATTTCTCTCCCTCTCTTCCTATCCCCTTCTCTCTTTGTCTCTAACTCTCTCCCCCTCCCCCCCTCTCTCTCTCTCCCTTCTCTTTCTTTCCCTATCTCTCTCCCTCTCTTCCTATCCCCTTCTCTCTCTATCTCTAACTCCCTCTCCCTCCCCTTCTTCTTATCCTATTCTATCCCCCCTCTCCTTATCCTATTCTATCCCTCTCTTCCTACTCTCTCTCTCTCTCTCTCTCTCTCCTTCTCTCTCTCTAACTCCCTCCCCCTCTCATTATCCTATTCTATTGCTCTCTTCCTACCCCCTACTCTCTCTCTCTCTCTCAATCCTATTCTCACCTCTCTCCCTTCTCTTTATTTCCCTATCTCTCTCCCTCTCTTCCTATCCTCTTCTCTCTTTGTCTCTAACTCTCTCTCCCTCCCCCTCTCCTTATCCTATTCTATCCCTCTCTTCCCACCCCCTAATCTTTCTCTCTCTCTAACTCTCTCTCCCTCCCCCTCTCCCTATCATATTCTCTCCCTCTCTCTCTCTCTCTCTTAATCCTATTCTCACCCTCTCTCCCTTCTCTTTCTTTCCCTATCTCTCTCCCTCTCTCCCTCCCCCCCCCTCTCTCTCTCTCTCAATCCTATTCTCGCCCTCTCTCTCTTCTCTTTCTTTCCCTATCTCTCTCCCTCTCTTCCTATCCCCTTCTCTCTGTCTCTAACTCTCTCTCCCTCCCCCTCTCCTTATCATACTCTCTCTCTCTCTCTCTCTCTCTCTCTCTCCTTTTCCCAATCTCCCTCTCTCTCCCTCTTTTTATCCTATTCTCCCCATCTCTGCCCTCCCTCTCTCCCAATTTGTCCTCTATCTCTCCCCCTCTCTCCCTCCCCCTCTCCTTATCCTATTCTCTCTCTCTCTCCTCTCTCTCTCTCTCTCTCTCTCTCTCTCTCTCTCTCTCTCTCTCTCTCTCTCTCTCTCCTTTTCCCAATCTCCCTCTCTTCATATCCCCTATTCTCTCTTACCCTCTCTCTCTCTCTCCCAATCTCCCTCTCTCTCTCCCTCTCCCCCTCTCCTTTTCCCAATCTCCCTCTCTCCCTCTCCCTCTCTCCCACTCCTTTTCCCAATCACCCTCTCTTCCTATCCCCTACTCTCTCTCTCTCTCTCTCTCTCTCTCTCTCCCTCTCTTCCTATCCTGTTCTCTCTGTCTCTAACTCTCTCTCTCCGTCCCCCTCTCCTTATCCTATTCTATCCCTCTCTTCCTACTCCCTGCTCTCTCTCTCTCTCTCTCTCTCTCTCTCTCTCTCTCTCTCTCCCAATCTCCCTCTCCCCCTCTCCTTTTCCCAATCTCCCTCTCCCCCTCTCCTTTTCCTATTCTCCCTATCTCTCCCTCTCTCTCTCTCTCTCTTTCTCTCTCTTTCTCTCTCCCTATCTCTCCCTCTCTTCCTATCCCCTTCTCTCTCTGTTATGCAAAACTAAGATAAAAACTTATAGTTTTGCATAATCCACGGGTTTCTAAAAAGTATAATGTTATTCAAAACCCTTTACGGGTTTTGAGGAACTTTTCATTTTTTATTATAAAATATAATGTTCCTCAAAACCAGTACTTTATGGGTTTTGAGGAACTTTTGATTTTTTATTATAAAAAAATAATGTTCCTCAAAACTAGTATGGGTTCTGAGGAACTTTTGATTTTTTACTATAAAATATAATCTTTCTTTGAGGGACTTTTTATTTTTTATTATAAAATGTAATTTTCCTCAAAACCCATACATTTTCCTCAAAATCCATACGGGTTTTGAGGAAATTTTTGTTTTTTAATTGCACATTTTTGAATTTCCAGAACACACACGGGTTATGAGAAATTTCATTTTTTTTTTGCATGTAGCCACTTTTCTGTTCACCATCTTGGTGCACTTACCCTAAGGTAATAATAGTATTTTTATTTCATATGTATTTTATGTAGTTTCATTGGTTGAGTTTGGATTTCCTGTAGCATTTCCATTTGTATTTTGTGAAACTGACTTGTTGCAGATAACATTTTGAGGATGAAATTCAAGTCGACACATTTTGGCGCCCACTGTGGGGCTCATGGACCTCACATATACCTTTAAAAATATCGCAAAAAGTAAAATTAATGCATTTGTAATGCAGATTCACGCATGTGTGAATTTTGATAGTGCTTTTGTTTGATAGGTTAGTGCATTTGCATCACAGGTTAGCACATATGCCATTTAGGTTAGCGCTTTTGTTTGAAAATTTGCGCATTTGCATTGTTGGTTAGCACTTTTGTCTTCTAGGTTAGTGCTTTTGTCCTCTAGATTAGCGCATTTATTAAAGAAATCACGCTTTTGTATCCGAAGAGCAGCACTTTTGTAGTCTGGGTTAGCGCTTTTTCTCTAAAGATTAGTGCATTTGAGGAGAAAGATAGCTCATATGTTAGAATAGCGCTTTTGTTTCCAACTAACAAAATTTTCTTGCAGGTCCGAATTTCCAAAAAAATAAAATTTTCAAACTACTAACATGCATGTGTAGGATGGTGTTTAAGGCAAATTTTATGCATTTCTTCATCTAGTTAATTAAAGGCCTTATTTTTGGAAGTAATATATCATGTCTTGTTCATTTAGTCTAACTAAGAGGATAAATTGACAACATGCAACTTGCATTTTTAGTAACTTCTCTAAAATAGTTGCACATATATTTTTTAAAAGGCTAAAATAAACACCATTCTTGTTGGACCAACATCTCCAAATATGACATAGCCAACAATTGCTTTGAAAAGGTTAAAAAGAACACTTATATTCTGTGTCTCGAAAGTGGTAGGGATATGCTCTCCCCTTAATTGGGTGACCAAAAAGCCAAACCCACTCTTTTATGCTTTCTTTACTTTCAAGCAATTAAATCCTTTAGAGGTCCTGCCTTCCCAAGCTGCCTGGAGGGGGTCAGTGAGAGGGGAATGACCTAAAGTGGAAACGGGCTAATACCGAGTCCTTCCAATCCACTATAAATAAATCGTGTTTCTGATGAAAGTCCTAAACAACATGTGCTGATAAGTTCATACCGACACTATGTTTCCCCATAAACCCTATGGAGCGTAACCTCTATAGGCTGGAAACCTTCTATATTTACAGAGCTAAAAGTGCCACATGTATGGCCACATGACCATAAGCCTTTACTAAAAACCACTTGTACTAGTTGCCAAAATCCTTCTAGTTGTTGGTGCAAGAGGTCGGACCTCTAAAGCGGCTCACACACATACAGTTCCTAGTAGAGATATAAAGTTTGCCAGGGGGAGTTTTCATGGAACTGATGCTTTGCTGCCCTGAAGAAGTGAGTGTTGAGGGTGGATCCAGTGGGGTCAAGCATTTAAATATCTGCTTTGAATAGAATAGCCTTGGGGGAAACCCCATGTGAGATTCAACAACTATTATCTCAACTTGCCATAAGATTTGTACTTTCTTGTGTATTTTGTTTATTAGACATTGTGTCTTTATGTTTGTTACTGTATATGGTGAAAATGGATAACAACAATATTGAAAGACTAAATGAATTCAACCACAAAACCCTAGCCTAACAACAACAAAGATCCACCATAACATATGAAGATTACCTAAGACAATGCAAATCAAATGAAATCACAAAGATTATACTAATCACATGTCCAATAGGGTTTGGATCTCCATTCTTCCTATCTCCATTGATCTTGCTTGATATATTTGCTCTCAGATTTTATGTGCACAAGAGCTCAACAAAGAATGGAATGTGGTTGCATGTAGGATCACCTATGTTCAAAAGCGTAGTGTAGTCAAGTAGTCAATGGGGGGTTGAATGCATAGTGAGGATGCATAGATTGATTAGGGTTTGATAATGAAGGAAGCATCTCCTTAAATAGAAGACACTATATGAAATGGAGGGATAAGATTGAGAGGTGTAAAAGGAGGTCGACTATGATTAGAGGGTAGGTAAAAGAAATAATAAAATAATGAAAGGAGTAGGTAGTGTATGAATTAAGAGATGAATGACAGTAGAAAAGGTTAATGAATTAATTAAATAAATAAAGATTTATTTAATTAATAGGAGTGAGATCAATTAAATAAATAAGATATTTATTTAATTTAGGAAAAAGATAATTTAAATAAATAAATGTATTTATTTAAATGAGAAATAAGGTTAGAAGAGGATTAATGAATTAATTAAATAAATAAAGATTTATTTAATTAATAGAAGAATTAGGCTTAGATAATTAATTAAATAAAGATATTTATTTAATTAGACATGACAATTTTGGGTGTCTACATTTTGCCCCTCTTTGAGACAATGCGGCTTGTCGCGTTGTTTCAAAGAAGATACGATGAATTGATACAAAGTTGTCCCAAGCTGGGAATGATATGCCCCCTCGAGAGATTGGATGAAAATGTTTGAAAAGATCACAGACAATCTCTCAATAAGAAAGAAAGGCTAGAATGGAATGACCAGACAAAGTGACAAAGTCACGGGATAATGAAGACTGACTCGAGAGATGAGGGCTAGGGCTAGGGTAGTCTATATAATAGATCATGAGGGAAATACATCCTCATTGTCATCCACACATCCACGAGATCAGAGTGCAAAGCGAGATAGAGCAGTAGCAGTCAGCAGCGATGGCATTGATTCATAGATTCGATCGCGTTTGCTGATATCAGAGGCCAGCAGAGGCAGGAGAGTCAGTAAGTATCGCAAAACCTTCTTGTACTTTGATGCATTTATTGTTGTCATTAATGCATGCTAGGTAGAGTAATAAATGTGCTCTAGGATATGGATGGGTGCGTCTGTGTTTGTGCCAGGCACATCTGTGCTGGAAAAGGCATCTATGCAGAATGCAGTCACGTCTGCGCTGTTCAGGCGCATCTATGCTAGGAAGACACGTTTGTGTCTTCTAGGCACGTCTATGCAGAGCATAGACATGTCTATGTGTTTTAGGCGTGTCTATGTAAAATAGGCGCGTTTATACAGTCTCTAAGCGTGTTTATGTCATGAAGGCGCGTTTATGTCTTCAAGGTCAAATCGACAGTTCTGTGATGTTCATATGTTGTCGATTGGATAAGCTGCTGAGAGGATACACTCAAGCAGGTCCTCTAGGGAAGACTAGAATTGCAAATAGGGCTAGGATTGACAATTCTGTGATAGAACATACGTTGCCAATTAGGAAACTACTCAAGAAGATTCACTCAAGCAGAGGCCCTAGGATAGGATAGATCAAGGCACTTTGTGATGAACAGTGATTACCAAGACATAGTACTTTGTGATGAATAGTGAGTACCAAAATATGAGTAGCACTTTGTGATGAACAGTGAGTGCAAATGTGAGGAGCACTTTGTGATAAACAGGGAGTGCAAAATATGAGCAGCACTTTGTGATGAACAGTGAGTGCAAATGTGAGGAGCACTTTGTGATGAACAGGGAGTGCAAAACACATAGTACTTTGTGATGAATAGGGAGTACCACTAGGATAGAAGCAACACTTTGTGATGAACAGTGAGTGTTACTAGGATAGAGTACCATATGCACTTAGATAAAAAGTAGCACTTTGTGATGAACAGTGAATGCCACTATGATTGCCATGATTGATTTGCTTGACTGCAGGAGTATTTTCCTATGCTGGAGTCATGGGAGAGATTCCCATTGGCTCAGAGGTTGCGACCTGAGCTAACATTTGAGGATCAAGCTATGATTGAGGCTATGGGATTGAGACATATTTTGTATGTGCCTGAGTTTCGAGCGAACATGGGATTGCTGACTGCAGTGGCAAAGAGGTGGCACTCTGAGACTTGCACTTTTCATTTGCCGATGGGGGAGATGACAGTCACCCTGGAGGATGTATATCAGATTCTGAGGATACCAATCGATGGGGAGATGATACCCTACGATCGAGATGGAGACAGGGATGCCCTGAGATGAGTGTTCCAGGATCTAGGACTGGAGATGAGGGCAGGGCATGTGGCATGGGATACCATGACACAGACAGGATTGGCACTACCGGTAGTGGTAGGAGGAGCGATCAGTGGGTTCTTGTGTCTGGATAGAGTGACATGAGGGTTGGTTGTGGGCTGGGGGAGCACATTAGAGACACTAGTGACACAACACACTAGATATGCCTAGGGACCGTGCGTCCTGGCACACCTATATTATGAGCTTCATCAGTTTGTGTACCATGGATCAGTGGGATTGGGCTGTGGGGTCACATTGTTACAGGTGTGGGCCTATGAGCATCTACTAGTAACACGACCTATACATTTCAAGGGTAGAGGTCATGGATGTAGTTTCATGCATTTGTATGATATGATCACCTCGCAACCACGGATTGGTAGGTTGGAGTACTGGTAGTGGGCTATAGATGAGATTGACATGGTTATATGGAGGTCATACCTGGGATATGAGCAGTGGGAGGATGATGTAGTAGAGCTACCCTACACCTTTCAGAGTAGGTATCTGATTGGGTGGATGCCCTATGTACTGGAGAGGTAGCTAGTTGATAGGGTGGGCAAGCAGTTTGGCAGGATCTAGCGGATGCCACGGGGTTCAGGCATGTATGCACAGATGGTCAAGGATCAGGTGCAGTTTGGGTC
Organism: Cryptomeria japonica; assembly: GCF_030272615.1. Taxonomy (NCBI): domain Eukaryota; kingdom Viridiplantae; phylum Streptophyta; class Pinopsida; order Cupressales; family Cupressaceae; genus Cryptomeria; species Cryptomeria japonica. The sequence goes on from NC_081405.1 coordinate 8,164,516, forward strand.
ATTGCTATCATATGATCAGGCTATTACACAGCTAGTGGAGATGATGCCCCTACCCTGGGATAGATGGCTAGAGATCGAGGATGCCGGCATGGATGTAGAGTACACAACGTATTGGGTCGAGCATCCATTCCCATGCCTGATAGATCCAGGAGAGCCGCTAGATGGAGATGGTGATGGTGATGGTGATGATGATGGAGATGATGGGGGTAGAGGCCTATGGAGGATTTGGGGTGTAGTTGGAGAGAGGAGGGTGGCATCGCAGAGGGAGGGTGGAGAGGACAGACAGGTTCGGATTGTGAGGGGTCATGGTGGATTACTGCTATAGGTGCTAGCAGCATAGGGTCCCGGATAGGTGCAGGGACAGGGACAGAGGTAGGTATAGGTACAGGTACAACCATCGGTACAGGCACAGGCACAGGCACAGGGACAAGCACCCATACAGGGGAGCCACAGGTAGAGGGACAGGGGGGCCGAGGCGGAGGAGGATGAGCTGATTGAGTTGAGAGAGATCTACCAGGGACAGGAAGATGAGATTTAGGACCTGGAGAGGGAGAGAGATAGACTCAGGAGGTGGCTCAAAGATACTGAGCGGGAGTGAGACTAGGCTATTCAGCGCTACACCGAGGCTAAGACAACACTAAGGGCTAGGAGGTAGGCAGCGGAGGACACAGGGGCTGGATATGCCTATGTCCTATGGGCAGGAGAGGAGATAGTCTACTAGCGGGATCTATATTATGGTGCAATGCCACCAGATCAGCGGGCGAGGAGCTTCCGTAGACCATTGCGGATAGCGACAGCTACAGGAGGGAGCTAGAGGAGACAGGCATCTAGCGGTGGGGTTATGGGTCCTCCACCACCACCAGATAGAGGGGACATGAGAGATGATCCTGAGGCAGGTCCTTCCAAGGCTCAGATTCTATCAAGGCTAGGCAGCTCTGAGGGAGGGAGTTCATCATAGCCATAGAGGGCTCCCTATGTATCAGTATTGTACCATTTTGTATTATGATGTAGACACCTGCGGGTGATTGTAGCCATATGATTTTGACATCATTGTATCATGACTCTTTATATATATATATATATATGAGATGATTCATCTTTTGCGGTAGCTATATGCATTTGTACCTATGTGATGAGATGTTTAATGATGTATGTTTTATGTGATGCTTATGATATGGATGCAAATATGTACATGATGAAATGCCATATTTTTGTTCTTTTATGTTTTATATGTTATGCATATGTAAATGTGGATGTATGAAATGCAGATGAATATGATAATGCAGATGTAAATTGTGCTAACAGGTGTTGTGTGCAGGATGTGATGTAGTTGTGATATCTATATGTATGTATGAAATGCTTATATGTGGTAATGCAGGTGCAACTACATGAAATGCAAATGTTTTTGGTGTGTCATTATACTCAGTCATGTGATAGCAGGCTATGTGGACTCGCAAAGGATGATGGAAGTCAATCAAGAAAGGGGGATGGAAGATAGAAGATATGAAAGTGAAAGAGCTTCTTGTGCATTATCATCATTGAGCTTTATTATGGCAAAATAGGTTATGACAATCAAGGCATATGTTCGACCTAGAAAGTCATTGTACTCGTTTGCATGGAGATAAGACAGTTGCAAACAAGGAATGCCCCAGTTCACACTAGACTCTCAGTGTCCTCATATCCATGGACAAGTCATAGCATTACTAAAAGACAATCCACAAATAGCAAATACAAATAGGTGACAATACCCCATCCTTGCCTTTCTAGTCAAAGACATCCTGGAGATAAAATCTCTAGTCAGAGACATCCTGAAAAAGCTAAAAGACATGTCACCAAAAGATAAAATCAAAAGAAAACCAAGACTTGACACCAACATCCACTGCAGTCCTCAAGTTTAGTGTCTCTTGTCACTTGTATAAGTCTTATTTGATTGTGGTCACAATGTTTACTTTCACAAAAAGGATAGATAGCATAGAACCATATGTTGTCTGAGTCTGTTGAAAGATTTGATTTTGTTGAAGCCCATTGTTGCTGCCGTCTCATCTGAAACTGACTAAATCCATGAAACTGATACTTTATTGTGGAGAAGATGAAACTTTATTGCGGATCTGTGATGCAAATGTTGCTTTATTGCGGATTGTGCATGGCTAGACTGAAGAAAGCTGGAAGAAACTGTACTCCTTGAAACATGTGATGTTCTTAGTTCCACACCCATTACTAGACGTAGGTTTTGCCTTAGCCACAGATAGGATTTGATTTATTATGGATGGAAAGGAGTGGAAAGGGAGGTTTATTATGAATGGCTAACCAATCTTGGGTAAATCAATAACAAGCCATGATGGGAATGTGTAAAGTTTATTATGGATGGATAGGATGTGAGTGTGTGCAGAGTGAAAGGATGCAAGTGAATCCTGAAGGAGGGAGGAGCAACATCTCTACACATGGCACTAGTGACCCAGTTTTCACCATGGTACTTGCCCAGGGCACCACCGAAGTGGTTTTCACCATTGGATGAAATTATTTCTCTTTACTTTTTTCGATTTTTCAATGTTTTTTGTGTCACAAGGCGCTTGTTTGCCAGGTTTTCACCAAGTAACGATTTTTTTTTGTTTTATAATTGTTTTTGTATTTTTGTATTTTTGTATTTTTTTGTATTTTTGAATTAGGATACTCCAAAGAGCTATGTGTAAAACCTACGAAGGTGAATGTTATTGATAGGATCCTCCAAAGGTTCACCTTCTATGGTTGAGAGCTGATATGCACCAGATTCATATGCTGTTGTGATGATGTAAGGACCAAGCCAGTTTGGTTTGAATTTGCCCTTCTTTTCTCTGTCTTGCTGATTTTGAGGATTTTCTTTGAGAACTAAGTCACCCAACTCAAATGTATGAGGCTTTGTCTTGTGATTGTAACTGCATTGTTCCTTGACTGAATGATGTGTAGCTTGAGTGACTGTCTTCCTTGATAAAGGAACTGGGATAAAATTACTAATATGTGGACTACATAGGCCCATATGCATGTCACCTAAAGAAGTTTGGGCATCCTTGACAACAAAGTCCTTCGAGGAAGCTCCATTAAAGGTCCATGATGTATTGCCAGAAGGGAAAGGATGTGAGGAACAAGTGGATGAGTGATGAAGGCTTATGATTGTGAAAAGAAGTGAAATTAAGATGACATGATGGAGACTTAGGATCAACAAGTATTCTTTTTGGCTTGAAATTGTGGAACTTTTGCCCCTAGTTATTTTGGTGTCAGGGGAGATCAACTCTTGCTCTTTTTTCTTCATATGAGTTTTATCCCCAACTTTAATTTTTGTAGAGTCCAGTAGCTTTTGATTTTGATTTGTACTAAAGGACTTCTCTTTAGTTTTGAATTTTAGATTTTTCTTTTCAAAGGTTGATTTTTCATCCCCAATGAGTAAGGGCTTTTGTAATTCTTGTTGATCCAAGTCTGGAAGTGGAGTGGAAATGGAATGAGTGGATGATATGGTAAGGCTATGTGAGTTATCAAGAGGGTTGGCGATACACTCAACAGATTCTTCGTTGGAACCATTCTTAGGAGTATTGATATCAAGAGATGCTTGCACCACTAGAGGAGATTTGCATTCAGACTTAGTAGCCACAACAATAGGTGGTTCACACCTAATTCCTTGGCATTGAAAATTGTTTGTAGGTTGTTCCTGTTGACTGAATACCTTAGGAGATAATGGGAGTTGGTCAACATGAAATATATACTCACCACATCCTAGGTCTTTAATCTTGAACTTTTCTTTTAGCTCTGCTTGTTTGGATGTAGAAGCTTTTAAGGATTCAGGATCCACATATGTCGATGAAGGAACAACTTCACGATTGACTGGGATTGTTATTTCTGATTGAGGTTGTAGATTATTGCAATATATGAATGGATTTGGATCCGCTTTGACGGTCACTTCAACTCCATTGTGTGGAAACTTGATACATCAATGATATGTAGATGGGACTGCGCTCATCTCATGAAGCCATGGACATCCTAGCAATATGTTGTATGTGAGATCTAGATCAAGGACTTGACAAACCACATCCTTTGTAAATGGCCCAACTCTGAGAGGCAAGGTGACTATGCCTTTGGATGAACGTTCTTCATCATCATATGCTTTGATAGTAATTTTGTTTGTAGAATTCATAGATTTGTCAGAATATCCCAATTGCTTAATTGTGCTCAATGTACAAATGTTTAGACCAGCTCCTCCATCTATCAGGACTCATTTTATTCAATGCTTGTGTATGAAGGCTTCAATTTGTAGTGGTGCATTATGTGGTTGGCTCACGGAGGCATCATCGACTTCTGTGAATGTAAGAGAGTGTGGAATGGAAAGGTATCCCACCATGGCTTGAAACTGGTCCACATTCAAATCAGTAGGAACGACAGTGTCTCTCAAGATTTTGTCAAGAATAGCTTTATGTGTAGGGGATATGTGTAAGAGCTCAAGGATGGAGATGAGTGCAGGTGTCTTCCCTAACTGTTCTACAAGGTCGTACTTAGGTTTGGTTGATGAAGAAGCGGTGTTTTAGTTGGAACACCTTGAAAAGTGATTTTACCTCGATGAGTTGTGACATGACATTCAGAGGTAGGTTCGGAAGAAGATCCAACACCTTTTAGGACAATCTTGGGTCTCTGGGTAGAATCTTCAGGGTTTTTGTCTTTGATGATAATGGTAGAGATGTAATTGTCCATCAAAATGTGATTGATAGTTGAATCATAGTTATAGGTTGCTCTGGTATAGTTGGTTTGGTCATCTATGGCTTTAGCTTTTCCCTTGTCATGTTTTGGGAATGGTTCTTTAAACATTTCATGTTCTTGATTGGATGAGTGTCCTTCAATCTCTATGTCACCTCTATCAATGAGATCTTGTATGATGTTCTTCAGTTGATGACAATTTCCTATCTTATGACCCTTTCTCTTATGAAATTCACAATACTCATCATCATTCCACCAATTTTGTTTGACCTTTGGTTCATATGGAGGAAAATTTGGAATTGTGATTACTTTGTTTCCCACTAGCTTCTTGAAAACTGACTCAAATGGTTCTCCCAATGGAGTGTACTTCCTTCATGATCTAGAAGTTGTTTGAGTATTCACCTAATTTGATCTGGAAAAACAAATTTGGGTCGCACTATATTGGCATCAACAACACCGTCATTGACTGTGTTCTTGTTTTTATTCCAAAATCTTGGCTTATCTTTTCCTTTAAAGTCATCTTTGTTTTCCTTGAATATCTTAATGACTCCTTGTTCAATTAGGACCTTTTCTGTCGCTAAGCCTTTTTCAATGACGTCCTTGAAGGTGGACAAACAAGATTTCCTTAGATCATAGCCAATGTCTTTGTTAACATTCTGGGTGAACATCTCCACCATTTGTTTTTGTGGAATTTCACAAGAGCATCTACTAGCTAGATTTCTCCATCTTTGTAAAAATGATGAAAAAGATTCTCCATCCTTTTGCTTAGTGTTGCACAAAGTAGTGACTGATATGTCTGTCTCTATGTTGTAGGAGAAAAGTTGAATAAATGCCTCTGCTAAGTCACCCCATGACTTAATACCAGGTGGAAGTTGGGAGAACCATTCCATAGTTGCTTTGTGGGAATAATCTCATCAAATATGTCTCTTCTGCTACTACCTCAATGCAGGCTATGAAAAACTGTCTTATGTGTGCCTTAGGATCCCCTTTGCCTTTGTACTTATCAAACTTAGGTGTCACAAAGTGTGTAGGAAATGGAGGCATTGGAATTCTCTTGTCAAATGGATAAGGACATATGTCTCTCATTGTGTATGTTGGCTTCGGTGTATTTATGTCCTCCATTTTCTTTTGTAAGTCCCTGATTTGTTGCTCCAAATTATTCTTAGGTGGAGATCAACTTCTTGGACCATACCCTATGCTTGAGGCACCAATTGGAGGAGAAGCATGTTGCATATATGGATGATATTGATCATACACATGTTCATATGGAGGAGGTTTATAGTGATGCTACATATATGGACCACTTGGTATAGATTCATGTTGAGGAATGAAATATCTATTTTGGAGTGAGGTTGTTGCAAAGGTCGATTTTCCATTATTTGAGACATGTCAAAATCATGAGGTATCTTGGCTCCACTTTGTGCCATCATTTGTAAGAAGTATTGTCTATCCCTCCTCATTATTTCCTCAACCAATTGATTGAAACGGGGATCCATAATGGATTCTTCCACATCTGCTGAATGTACTGAAACATTGTCCATATCATCATTGTGTGTATCATTGTTGTTTGTAGTGTCCATGTTCTCAGCATTTGGAATGTTTCTATAGGCATCCATGTCAGGTAATTTAGGATGATCAGAATTGAAAAAGATATCATTGTCATACTCATAAGAACTCATGTTTGTGGACTCTTGAGCCTCTTTAGTTTCTCTCCTATATTTTTGAAGACAGGTTTCAACCATGAACTAGGTATTGACCAAGATGTGTGAGACTAGATGAAAAATGGAAAGAGTATGGAAGACCAAGAGTTGGATGGAATATAAATGAATCTGAGGTGTACTTGCAATGTCCAAAGTGTAAGACCAAGTATGTATGTAGTAGAGTAGGTGTGACTTCCAAAGAGAGAATAGTTTCTCTTGATGAGGTAAGTTGACCTTGACTCTAAGTAAGACCAAATGAGGTAAGTTTCTCTTGTGAAAATAGGGGCCTTCAACAAAATGATTTTTCTTTCAATACAAGTTGCACCAATTTCATTAGCTAGATTTGAAAATGTTACCTCAAAATAATCCAGATCTAAAAAAAAATAAAACCAAATGACTAAAAATCGAATCAATAAACTCCAAAAATGAAATCAATGCACATAGATGCAGTTACCCCAGACATAGACATGACTCTCTGATGCAGACGCGCTTCTATGAAACACAGACACGATTTCAAAATGCAGATGCGACTTCTGGACACAGACACATCTAAAAACACCACAGCCGCGACTAAGGAACACGGACGCAGTTTTCAGAATTTGCAAAAATAAAATACTGTCGAGGATGTAGATGTGATCCAAAATATCGCAAATGTAGTAGAAAACCAAAAACATGATCTGAAAGTACGCAGATGCGAAAATACCAAAATGTCATCGAAAATGTTAGATCTGCAACTTCAAAATACAATATCTGCAACAAGGATGTTAAATGCAAAAGGGACAAGGGTCCCACCAGGCATGCCAAAATGTATATGGTGAAAATGGATAACAACAATATTGAAAGACTAAATGAATTCAACCACAAAACCCTAGCCTAACAATAACAAAGATCCACCATAACATATGAAGATTACATAAGACAATGCAAATCAAATTAAATCACAAAGATTATACCAATCACATGTCCAATAGGGTTTGGATCTCCATTCTTCCTATCTTCATTGATCTTGCTTGATATATTTGCTCTCAAATTTTATGTGCACAAGAGCTCAACAAAGAACGGAATGTGGTTGCAAGTAGGATCGCCTATGTTCAAAAGCGTAGTGTAGTCAAGTAGTCAACGGGGGGTTGAATGCATAGTGAGGATGCATAGATTGATTAGAATAATTGATTAGGGTTTGATAATGAAGGAAGCATCTCCTTAAATAGAAGACACTATATGAAATGGAGGGATAAGATTGAGAGGTGTAAAAGGAGGTCGGCTATGATTAGAGTGTAGGTAAAAGAAGTAATAAAATAATGAAAGGGGTAGGTAGTGTATGAATTAAGAGATGAATGACATGTGTCATGGGTAGAAAAGGTTAATGAATTAATTAAATAAATAAAGATTTATTTAATTAATGGAAGGAGTGAGATCAATTAAATAAATAAGATATTTATTTAATTTAGGAAAAGGATAATTTAAATAAATAAATGTATTTATTTAAATGAGAAATAAGGTTAGAAGAGGATAAATGAATTAATTAAATAAATAAAGATTTATTTAATTAATAGAAGAATTAGGCTTAGATAATTAAATAAATAAAGATATTTATTTAATTAGACATGACAATTTTGGGTGTCTACAGTTAAATGTTCCAAATGGTCAAAAATTGAAGAAAATTATCATCTACGAGTGAGAAAAAATCCAACAAATTGCTGAAAATTTTTGATCAAAAGGGTAATACGAAAGCTTTCCAACACTTGAAACACCAGATCAAAACCAAAGTGTCAAAACGTCAGTGTCAAAGTAATTCTTGAAGTAGGTTTGTCTCTAAGCCATCACGTATTGTCAAACTAGCTCAAACAACAAGGTCACTAATCCCATAGGTTATTCCCAAGAAGTTCTATAAACATCAGCATTCAACAAGCTATTGATTCAAACATCTTAAGTGCAAAAAAATCAACATCATTGTCATCTCTCATCAGGATAATCAAATCCTCTATCACAAAGCTTGATCAATCTATACTAGGTTCATAATCTTGGATATATCTTTCCTATTTTGAACCTAGGTTATATCAAAATCAGAATTGCACCAACATTGGACTCAAACAAACTTGTAAATTGTCAAATGCTTATATGACTTTTAAGTATCACCTTAAGAAAAGAAAACCTAGTTATAAAGCTACTCAGAAAAGAATAAGATTCTTGTATATCAATCGCAAGATCTTATTAAAACATAGGACATTCCTACACCATTTTCATCACTACTTACATGGCTACAGTACAGAGTTTGACGGTGAAATTTTGTGTGGTGAAATTTTCATCACTAAAACATAAGACATTCCGACCATTGTGGCGTGTTCGCAGGTTCCTTGGGTGGAGTAGTTGCCTTAGTATGAGGTGAATTGACAATAACCAGAGTGTTGATGAGATCAAGTTCACACTCTGTTTCTTTTCTTATGTCCATTTCCTGCATAGCAAGCTCACCTGAATCTTGTTGATCCATTACTACTTCTACCTCTTCACTAGGATCCAAATCTACTACAATCTAACTCAATATGGGCTCTTTACTCATTTTCTTACTCCTGGACCGAGTTACTCAGGTGGTTGTAGAACCTGATGGTGACCTCTTTGATCTCCTAGGTTGGATTTTTTCAACAATAGGCCTTGAACCACCTGCAACATTAACAATTTCATTAGTGGTGGAAATGGGAGATTGAGTCGCAATGTGTGAATCAACTCTTAGTTCATGTGAGGATATGAGCGATCCCTTCTTAAACTTTTGATCCCTCAACTATCTCTTAGTTCTTCTTATAACATTAAAAATTCTAGCTTGAATACTATCATCCTCCTTTTTATTCCAATCAACCTCAGGGGTTGGCTTTCCTTGAACCTCTATATTGAATGCAGGATCTAGAATATCTTCCCCTGCATTCTCCTGCACTTTGGATATATTGATAGAAAGCTTCATGGTGATTATTTGCTACAAAGTAAACCTTGACCATAGTCTTCTTCTTACTTCATATTCCTCACTGCAATTCTTCCAATAATCCTCCAACTGAGGTTCATGACAAAAGTGGTTGTCCACATTTAGATTTTCAATGGCATAACCTCTGCTGTCAAACCTATGTCTTGAAACATAAGGCTACAGGTTCATCTTTTTAAATTCCAATTCAAATTTTAGAGCATCAGATACAAACTTACAGCTATAGTATCCAAGTTCAACAAGGAAGACAACTTTGGATTCACCTTTTTCTCCTAACCTTTTATCAATGTAAGCTAGTTGACTGCTCACCTCTATAAGCACATAGTTATCAAATGCATACCTAGGTAGCTTGAATGGTTGACCTTCGAAACCACCTACCCGAAGGTAGGTGAACCTGTGAAATTGAATAAAGAAGCTACCATATATACTTATAAATTCCACTGCTTCATCTGACATCCTCTTGTTCACGTGACCCTAGAGCTCAAAAGCAAGTTTTCCTGCAAAGGCACCATTCCATCTATCAATTCGTTATACATGTTTTTGTTGTTGTAACAAAGGATAACAATCATATATCTTCATGCCATCCACCCATGATTCATTTAGCAAACCTAGCCAATCTCTTGTACAAGCTAATATGTAGAAAAGGTAAGAGGACATATAAAAACCAGTCATTCCCACAAAGTTACCCAAGCCTTCATGAAGTCTCTCGGCAATCACCTGAGCCCAATCAAGGTATCTATCACCAGATAACAACACCTAGATGTAAAAATACATCCAATCTTCCCAGTAAAAGGAGTGTGAATTTCCCTTCAACCTATTCAGAAGTATCACAATGTCTCGCACTTCTGTGATGAAGTGCTCTCTAGTTAGGGGATTTGGCAGCTGTAACCCTCCTTTTTGAACTTTGAGCAGCCAATTCCTAGCAATTACACTCCTGTACATACTCTTTTTCTCTGAGAAGTAGGCGTATGAGGTCCCAATAGTCCAATCCTCATATAATTCCTTGTGTGGAATTCCCATCGCTGCCATTACTATTTCTCTGTTGATACTAACTAGCAGCTCACCATCACTGGTTCTTCTACATCTATTCTCTGCATCATACCTATTCATGCAAGCAATCACCGAATCTGGACATGGTGGAACAAGCAAAAATGTAGTGGCTTCAACAAGACCACTCTTCACTATTTTCTCCATCATCGAACTAGTTTGAGGGTTCTTGGTTCTTTCTAGGAAATCCCCTAAATCAGCATGAGCCAAGGAAGTATCTTCTAGTTCTGGTAACATGCTCACTAGACACGAGGTCCAGCCAAGCTTCAGCAATACCGACCTCATACTGCCTATCTATATTTCTAACCAAGCAATTCTAAAATAGGGTAGAGTTTTATTCCAACAAGATAAAGATTTTCTTCCTACACTAATAAATCTTCAGAACTAAAGAAATACAGCATAGGGGAATCATCTGACTTACCTGTTACCACCATGAAACTGGAAACCTTCACATGAAATTAGAGATGAATTTACCTATGGCACCTCCAATTTGCTCAATTATAGTAGCTGCAACCCTTACAAATTATGTAGATGAATTCATATATTCTTTTTGAACAGACGAGAAAATATCAAGAAAACTACACATGCTTCATAATTATTCACTTATGCGTGTAAAGTAATAGTGAAATGACTTAAAATCTGACACCTTCTTAATTATCCATCACTTCCGCACAAATAGTTGATGCTCTCATGATTGCTTTTCATGTTTAAAATTTTAAACTGTAGAGTACTGGGAATATTTTTCCGCGCTGCACTACTTTTAGTATTAACAAAAGCCTTAGAATCAATTTTCAAGCGAAACTTATGAACCTTGAACCATCTCATGAAGATTTCAATGGTTCAAGTTCAACCGAAAAGTACAACAATGAACTAGTGGCATAAAACAATACCGGGAACAAGCAATAATCATGACTATCAAACAAGAAATTTGAACCTTTGAACCGAAAAGACAAATAGTTCATGGGTTCAAAGTTCAAAACTGACTTAACACATTGACATCCGCTCGTTAAGCAACATCACATAGCCACAACTCACAAAGACATTTTGAACCTTTGAACCTTTGAACTGAAGAGATAAATGGTTCACAGGTTCAAAGTTCAAAACCCACAACAATAACGCACTTGCTTTAGTGGAGACAAAGATCGTTGATGACCTTTTTTCTAAAATGCGCCTTGAACCTTGAACCCTTTGAACTATTTTTAAAAGTTCAACGACTTAAGTTCAATATGAAGGAGTACAAAAAGACCCGAAAGAAATAAAGACAACATAAGGCAACCCGCAAGCTTGATCATTGAAAATGGAAAATTGTAGGGGGGGCTAACAATACCATAAGTACCCTATATGCACTTTTGACTGTTTAGGCTTGGAAATAGGCTTGGATGATAAAGCTATGGTTTGGAAGTTTGATTTCCCTCCATTTACCTCCTTTTTGATGTGTTTTATTTTATCAACTTGGTTTCTCGACTTTGTCATCATCATGTTTACACTTCATCAAGTGGGTATTTCTAAAATTGCCAACATATTTTCACCCATCTTCTGAGATTTCTAACCATATAATTTTTTTTAAATTTGAACAAGAATAACATATTATTATTGAATTTCTCTTACCAGTGTCTCCATAGTTCTCACAGACATAGGTGCGCCATTTTTTTTAATAACTTTTGATATACTTATCCAAATTAAAAAAAATGTATATATTATTGTAGTGCACTTGATTATTTACAATTTAAAAAAAAATAAAAATTGTATTTTTGATTTGTTTAGTGCAACTTATGCTTTGTGCACAAACAAATACCTAATTTTCAAGATGTGATCGATTGGAAAAATCATAAAAAATAAAATACTCAACAAAAAATTACAAAAAAATACACATATTCTAGTACTCACTCTTAACTATCTTTCTACCAAAGGATTTGTCAAAATACTAAATCTAACTATGACTTTTTTGATGCGTGCGTTAGACACTATGTTATGTTTTTCAAAATAAATCAGGGTCTATTTTTTCGTGCACAAAGGATTTGACCCCCTTAATCTTATACAATTTTGAAAAAGTTTAATAGTTTGGAAACTAGATTTAGAGTACTACAATATTTATTCTTTGATTATCTTCATATCTTAAGTGGATGACTTTCAAATTTTGCCTCCAAGTTCAGGTTCACTTGATTTCAAAAAAAAAGTGTCCACTCATACCCCCCTTTTTGACCACCATCTTTGTGCACTTACCCCTCCCTCTCTCGATCCACGGGTGAATCAGCCGCATTCAAAAAATCCACATAGCTCAATGGTTGTTGTACATGTAAAATAGACAAAAAAAACTAATCAATCTACAAATCCCAACTAAGACAATTACAACATTTTCAAACAATTATACAACTAAAAATGTGTTCAATTGTCGTCTTCCCACTTTTTGGCATCTTCGAGGAATTGTTTGGCTTAGGACAAGGCCTAGATGTGGAGGGGGTACCCTAAAAAAACAAAATTAACATGAGATATTAGTATAGATAATATATTAAACATAATATTAAAAATCTAAAATGAAATGACTTGCATATTCCATCAAAACAGTACATAAAAAAAGGTGTACAAAATATGATACCATATAGCCTTGTAGGCCAAAATCGATTGTTGAGAGCATGATGTCATGAATCTAGGACATTTGGTCCCCTGTAAGCACCTACAAACCAAAAATTGGACCAAGGATTAAAGATAGTTAGTATATCTTATAATTTTTTTGAATTTAAAGTGTACTATTCTATTTTAACATGTTACAAAATTTATACCTCGGGCATCAAAGTTGCAGCTGTAGTAACTGTGGGAGGAGTATGGAATACTGTAGCTACATCCTGAAATGCATATTATTTGTATCAATTTAAATCAATGTATAAATGAAAATTCATTTATGTATTTACAAATTTAAAGTGATTGATAAATAAAATGCTATGAATTCAAATCGACACACCTGTGTCTACGGCTGATGGCCAAACAACATGTCCATAAACTCGTCTGTCAGCACCACATCCTCAGCCATGCGGGTTTGACATCTACTCCCGCAAATCGTGCACAAATGAGATGTGGATCCATCTGCAGTGGCCTCATCATCTATCCCTGTGCATATCCTTGAGCAACTGACACATATATGCCGAATGGGCTCTCTGTCACCACTTGGAGCAACTAATGGCTCATCATCCAGTACAAGAGGGTTTGCTAACTATGTCCCATGATGGATGATGGCACCAGTCAATGTTGTGGCCGCCTAAAGAGTTTGTAGCTCCATTGACTATTTCAGCTATACTGGGACAACCTGATGCACCTTGGGTTTTGGTTCTAGGGGTCGACGACTCTTTGGGGCTAATTGCCTACAGTCTCCATGTCTATCTTGGGCAGAGCCGCCACCTCTACCATGAAACTCTCTCATGTCAAAATAGTTTGGCTGCACAACGAGGACAAACTCACAATATAATTTTCTCAAAAAATACAATGGTACCTCATAATTATTACAAGGTGGATCATCAAAGACCAGCCACCACCTCTCTCAAAAAAAATTCTTCATCTACACATTGGTACACCAATGTATGGGAAACCTCTTTTCATGAAGAGGTAACGAATGACCAATTTTAGGATCAACAAAAAGGGCACATATTTTTTGTTTACTAATATTACTATTTTTGACTCCCTCATATGATAACTCACTAGTATAGTATTGACGACACATATACCTAAAGTTTCCCCATTTCGTAATTTGTGTGGAAACAACTATGGCACCACTAGCTAATGTTTCTAGGCTAGTGGCAGGGGATTTATGATACTGAAGCTCAAATATTTTCAATTTATTAATCAATCTATTTATTTAAGACGTGTTTTACCTTAACTGATTAATCAATTGCTCCTGCGTATCAGGTGTATGGTCAAAAGGAGGAGTTGGAGGTGTATCTTCTAGGTTTTGTTCGGGGTTTTCAAGAGGTGCATCTTATTGTTTTTGTTGTGGATTATCAAAATCTCATTTTTGAAATAAAAAATAAAAAACCTAATCAAAATAAATGAAATTAAATTCAAAACGTAAATAAAATTGAATAAACGAGAAAGAAAAACAAAAATTAAGCAAAACTAACCTTGATCCATAGTGTTTTGTGGAGAAATGTGGGAGCCTGTTTGCGGTTTCATGGGGAAAATTAAGAAAAAAACACTGCGGTCGCACGGAAAATAAGACCTAGTCATTTTTTAAAAAACATTTTTTGATATGTACCACGTACACGGTTTTTTAGGACTAAAAACTTCATAGGCGGTCACTTTCCTAAAAACACCGCGTACGCGGCATCTTTGCTTTAGGCTTAGGGACAACAGACCTAAGCATGTACATGGTGATTTCAAATTTTAATACTGCATATGCGCTTCTTATTTTTTCATAGTTTTTTTAGGTGGTGTCCTTTTCTGACCACCATCTTTGTGCACATACCCTAAGGCAAAACCCTATATAGCCACAAACACACCATTTTTCAGATTACAGGTGTAGTTACAGGTTTTCATCGAAGTAGGCAATTTTTGGGAACTCTTAGTAGGCAAGCACAAGTTCTCTATCAAAAATTGGTTTTAGATTTTAGGGACTAGGGTGCCCCATGCCTAAGTCCTCCAACATCACGGTGCCCCACGCCTGGGTCCTGTTGGTGTTTCCAACTGATGTACCCAAGTATAAACTATGAGTAGCCAACTTCAATCTACAACGACTTGGATCAGAGGCCAACTAACAAGATAATAATTAGGGATTAGGGGCTAATTATAATTCTCTACACTTTAGGCTCTATGAAACCTATGTGGGTGAACCTTACAACAATACCTTTTGATCCTAATTGTAGTGTCATAAAGTTGCGACCCTAGCAATTTTAACCACATTTGGGATCCTCACCTTGGCGTCAGAATCCTCCTTCCTAGCTGAGACCCCTTTCTGCACCTTCACCCTTGGGTTCTTCCTTAATTAGGACCTATTCTTGCCTCTAGACCTTGTTCAGGCCCCAAAATAGAGCAGGACAGGGACGTGGCACCCCTGTCCTCACCTCTTTGGATGACCCTATGATGGGTTTTATGGGTCCCCTATGCACAATCCAACTTTAGGGTTTGCATTTCCTCTTTGTCAAACTTTAGTGATTAAAAATTAATCTTTGAGGAATGTATAAAAGGAGATATAATTCCCTCATTTGGGGGTGATACATGAGCAAGATAAGGATAATAAGTGAAATTCAAGTGAAGGGTCTTCATTATCAAGCATTCAAGCATTCAAGTCTTCTTCATTCATCCATTGGAGTAATATTACAACATTGATTTGCAAGCATGTGTGTGTGTTAGGGTTTTGTCATGTTACATGCCATTTCATGCAACACTTGTCATTCCATTCAAGAAGCAAAGCAATCATCATCAACAAATTGCAGATCTACAAGGTATATATTTCCATTATTTACATTCAAGCATTTGCAATTACTTTATTTCAAGGCTGATTCCTCAACCGAGGTTTGACTAAGGCAAACTCCTATCCACAACCCTTCTTCCCCTCTTTTTTGTGTGTAGGTTGCAGGTGCACAACTGTAATTGCAGGTTTGGGATTCATTTGCAGAGATAGAAGAACCCTTTTTGTTTCACAGATTTTGTGGAGGACCATGTACACTGTTGCCATGGTCCCGATGACTTTACTCCAAATTTGTAGGGCAAATCTGTATCAGTCTAATTATCTCAGATTTGAAGTTACAATGCGATCCTAAACCGGTAGCTCCTCATTTCACTCAATTTATTTCTTTGTTCCACATAGTCAACAAGTCAACTTTCCTATTTACAAAAGAGGGAAAAACACACTTCAACCCTTACAATCCACTTGGAACTCACATCCTTTCCTCCCTTGGATTTGGATCTAGTAGATTCAAGCCCCTCATTTTAATGTAAAGTCCCTCCAAGTGAAAATCATCCTAGTGACTTCCTTTCTCTCTCCTAGGTGGGGAGTCTCTAGGGTTCAATTTTCCACTTTACATTTTGGTGAACTTGAAATCTTACACATTAATTTTGACTTCTCATTATTAGATCTGATTAATTGCAATTTGAATTTCAAATTTTCATTTCCAAGTTTGATCTATTTGCAAATTTTAGAGTTTAATTGCATAAAAACCATAATTTCTTTATTTTGAGAAAATTAATCTTGTGAAGTGTAAAATTTTAATTACTTGTTTCAGATTTGATTTCTATTTCAAAATTGCGATTCAAATCTGTCTCTTTATTCTGAAAATTCAATGGTTAAATCATAAAACCCTAATTTTTAAGATTCTTCTATTTTCAATCGTTGACCGCACATTTGACGGATCTAGACATCTCCAAATCGGCTACTTTTTTGGATCTCGACATAGTTTATCAATTTTTACACTCTCTAAGGTCAAACACAAATTCAAAATTCATCACATTCAAATTTTACATTGATTTTCATAAAAGGTCCTAATTTTAGATCTTCTTTTCCAGCAAATTTAGATTTTAATTCAGAGACTTTCAATGGCAATTAATAAATTGGATTTACTTCCTCTTTCACATATGATTACATTTCTTTTTGCATATACATACTACAATCATGTGTCATATAAGAGTTTCCTTCATATCCTGTTACTCCTCTTTATTCATAGCACTTGGTCATATTGTGTTATTAGGATTTCCAAATTATTTTCTTTTCAATTAGATCTCAAAGCTTTCACATATCATTTATGTTGCATTATGGTGATGTTGTTAACAAATTGTATTTGATATGTTAATCACTTTAAAGATTTTGTAGATTCTAACCATTGTACCTCTCCTAGGGCATCTTGTGTGGATGAGATGAGACCTAATGCTTTAACCAATGATCTCTCTAAAAAAGAGCAAGCATTGGAAAGTAACATGGATCCATCTTCTTTTCATACACATACCCTTGAGCAGGGGGGGCAAAATCAAAACATCAACATTCTTACATATTTAGATCCTCCTTATTCTCCTAAGACCTATCTTCAACATCAAAGTATATGCAGGGAGGATGATGTCATACATTTTATTCATGACCTTTCCCCTCACATAGAAATAATTGAAAATGAGCCTTTAGATGATGAAGATGTTCTTCCCCAATCTTCCAAAAAGGATAAGCTTGATAAAGGAAAAGAGATTGTCATTTCACATGATACTCCTCCTTCATCTACAAATCCTTTTCTTCCTCCTTACACAATAGCTTTCAAAGAAATTCATGATCATGTTCCTCCATCTAGTCAATTGCAACATTCTTATAGTCGTGGCTTTCACATAATTATAAAACAAGGTTTTAAAGGATAAGGAATTGGGAAATTTGAGCATGGAATTTGTGTCCCTATAAATCCTCCCACACAAACTACTACAAGAGGTTTAGGAAATGGTACCCCTCTTTCTATGGATGAATTCCTTAGGCTCCAAAACTTTAAATATAATCTTCAAAGACAACAAATCAAAAGAGCCCATAAGAATGCTTCTTCTTCAACACATCATTTTTGTTCATTCCATCAAACCCATGATCACAATGCTAATGATTGCCTTGATTTTCAAAAATCTATTCAAGACAGCATAGATAGTGGCAAAATTAGAATTGTGGATAATGAAACTTCTTTTCCTAACAAACCCTCTCCTTTATGTCAAGATGATATTTACCATCCTGACAGATTAGCTGCAAGAATCTATTGGAGATTGAAATATGACAAGAATATTTCCTTTCCTCCTCAAAATAAAAACAAAAATCTTAAGCAAGTGAAAGGTATTGAATATTGCATTTTTCATGATTTATATTCACATTCTCTTGGAAAATGATATGCATTTAAGAAATTCATTCAACTAAAATATGATCTTGCACAAATTTGTCTCACAACAAAACTAGATGTATTTCTTGGTAAAAACATAGTACCTTAGCACTTCTTTTCCCTTCATGTTGTGATGGTATGATGAAAGAACAAGTATCCGATAGAATACTGAGAGGGGGGGGGGGGTGAATTAATATACTGAAAAACAGATACAAAGTTCCCAAACTCAAATTCAATCACACAAAGTAAACATATCACAGTCAAGATCAATATTCATAAAAATACTTGTCATCAACCGGTTTGACTATTATGACAACTTATCAGTAAACAAATTCAATCTTGTAAACATCAATAATGCTTAATCATATCTCAACATATTCATCTCTCAATGCCTCCAGTTATCATGCCTTATTAGAAGATCAAATCAACAAATAAGATCATAACCACAAAACATTCACCACTTGACACAAATGTTTATATGTGGAAAACCCAAATAGGTGAAAACCACGGTGAGATGAGATTCCCAAGGATAGCTCTATGAACTCTTCTGAAGTTTGCTATGTTAGGAGACAAGCTTGTTAAAGCTTTACAATAAGTCCTGTTAAGAACTAATTCCAGTTAGGAATCGCCCGGTTAAGGGATTTATAAATATGCCTTGATGAAAAGCACATTACCCTATTAGGAGTAACCTCATTGGAGGATTTAAGAATCCAAGCTAATGGACCACCTTGTTAGAGGATTTAATAAGTAACCAAGCTTGTTAGAGATTACCTAGTTAAGGGATTTCACTTCTACTGTAATTGTTAGAAAACAACAGGTTTTCTTGATCTGTCTGAATAGCACTACATTTTCTTGATCAGATCCTTTTAAGCTTCAATCTGCCTTTACTCAAAGTGCAGATCCATTCACCGGTTAAGAAAATACACACTCAACAGGTTTCTGCCAATCTTGCCAACAACTTTTACAAACAACTTCATCGACCTTAAATACAAATCAATTAGGTTAGTAACACAACAAAAACCTAATTCTCATCATCAAGATTACAAACAAGTTGGTACAATCTTGACTGTTAGAAATCATAACAATCTCTTCACATTCTTCAATAAAATTCCAACCACTCCATGATCACCACTTCATCGGACTTTGTAACTCATCATGCACTATGCATTAGATGCAATCCACTTTGCTCCTTCCCTAGACAACAAACAAACACACCAAAACAATCTGAACTTATCCTCATACAATGATCACACATGTCTCCATCATTACCACTCATCAGATAATAAACCAACAAACTTGATCGGTTAGGATTTAACAACTGATAGGGTTTACTGGTCATATTGCATAGAAAGGTTTAGCCCTTTACACTGGTTTACAACATCTTCCACAAATCTCTTCCTACCGGTTACTAGCCAATATCAAAAACAACAATATCAACAATAACATAAATACCATTACCGATTCAATTGACATCAATGACAACATATCATTAATGCAATCTAGATGAAAAATGCCAACAATCTCCCCCTTTGGAATTGATGGCAATACAAATATCAACACCTTTGATTGCTATTGAGATTGATGAATAGGAATCCTAGTTTACATTACAAAATATTCACCTTGGTCTGTCTGTCTTCAGCCTACCACTGGTTCACCTAATCAGACACATAATTCTTCTCCTCAATCACATAATTCTTCTCCCCCTTTGACAACAATACCAAATTGAAAGTAAAAATAGGTAATTCTTCTCTCATTGTGCATCAACAACATATTGTAACTTGATACTCCCCCTGTGGAATACATCCACTTCTTCATCAATCCATGTAAGACTATAGAAGTAATTCAAGGACTGATGCAATCAACATAATGCTCAACTAACATCATGAAGAGGGACAACCCCAAATTAAATTCTAAGATACTTGAAAGTGGTCTTAGGTAGAGGTTTGGTAAAGATATCTGCAAGCTTCTCCTTGGTAGAAACATGCTCCAAGATAACATCTTTACATTGAACTTTTTCCCTCAATAAGTGATACTTCAATTCAATGTGCTTAGTCATTGCATGCAAAACAAGATTTTTAGAAATTTTTATTGTACTCGTGTTATCACACAAAATTTTTATTGGTTTTGAGATTTTCATCTTAAAACCTTCCAAAATGTGTCTCATCCAAATAGCTTGTGTGAAATTCATATAAGCTGCTACATACTCAACTTCAACAGTAGATTGTGAAGTACAACTCTGCTTTTTACTACTCCATGAAACTAGCCTTCCTCCTAGAAAGAATGCTCCATCGATAGTACTCTTCTGGTCATAAATATTTCTTACCCAATCAACATCTGTGTATGCCTTCACATCAAAATTTCTACCATATGGATATGATAACCCATAGTCAACAGTACCTTTTAGATATCTAAAAATTCTCTTGGTTGCCATTAGATGTGCTTCTTTTGGATTCTTCTGAAATATAGCAACAATACCAACTACATGGGCAATATCCTGTTGACTGTGAACAACATAGTGTAATTTGCCAATCATTGACCATATTCCTTTTCATCTACAGACTTAGATGCATCTTCCTTGCACAACTTACAACCTGTAACCATTGGGGTTCCAACTGGTTTACAGTCACTCATACCAAAAGTCTTCAAAACCTCTTTCACTAGTTCTAGCAAAGCCTATCTTCATCAGATGTGTATGAAGTCGTCCATACATGCTTTGGGTTCCTGCTTTAATCCATACAAAGCTTTATGCAATTTGCATACCATGTCTTCCTTATTTGTCAATGCATAACCATCAGGATGTTCTATATAAACCTCTTCTTCCAATATCCCATTCAAAAATGCAGACTTAACATCCATCTAGTATACCTTGTACTTCTTATGAGCTACAAATGCAAGTAAAGTTCTGACACCTTCTAGTCTTGCTACTAGTGCAAAAGTTTCTCCATAATCTTCTCCTTCTTCTTGCGCATAACCTTTGCAGACTAATCTTGCCTTGTTGCAAAATACAACACCATATTCATTTAACTTGTATTTGAACACCCATTTAGTACCTATAACATTCTTGTTTACCGGTTGGGGTACCAGGGTCCAAGTGTTGTTCTTCTCAATTTGATCATAACCAAATGCCTCCTTAGCACTTCTAGGTTCAAAGGTGAAAATCATGCAAGAGTTCTCTCTTATTCTCCTTCTAGTTAGTACTCCAACATCCTCATCCCTAATAATCTATTTAGGACTATGATTCAGTCTCACATATCTAGGAATAACATGATCATTCTCTTCAGGTTCAATGTCTTCATTATCATCTTCTTCTGAATTTATTTGTTCTGGTTGAACAAGTACATCAGGATTTGCTTTACCGGTTCTGATTTCACAATTTCAGGTTCCAAAAGAAAAATGCAAGGATCTTCATCCTTTTTCTCAAAACTGGCTCCTTCAGAGACTTCAGGACATTCATTTACATGAACATCAACACTCTCAACAATTCTCTATGGCCTTACTCTTGGTGGAATAGCCAAGAAATATGCCTTCATCGCTCTTAGCTTCAAACTTTCTTATGTAATCACCTCTTTTAATAAAACATTTGCTTCCAAATATCTTAAAATAGCTAACACCAGGTGATCTCCCATACTAGTATTCATAAGGGGTCTTGTCCTTACCTCTTTTCACCAGAGCTCGGTTCATTGTGTAGATAGTTGTACTTACAGCTTCTTTCCAAAATGTTTTTGCTACACCTCCTTGTATCAACATAGTCCTAGTAGCTTCAACTATTGATCGATTGTTTCTCTCTGCTATACCATTCTGCTGTGGTGTCATTGGTGTAGAAAGTTGCCGGTTGATACCATTCTCATCACAGTACTTAGTGAATTTCTCAGAAGTAAATTCACCACCTTGATCTATTCTCAGACATTTTATCTTTTTGCCACTCTCTTTCTTAGCTAAGGCCCAAAATTCGTTGAATTTACCAAAAGCTTCATTCTTATCCTCCAAGAATGTGACCCACATCATCCTTGAACAATCATTAGTGAAGATCATTAAATATCTATCACCTTGAATTCTTCTTGTTGTTATTAGTCCACATAGATCTGTATGAACCAAATCTAACAAGTGCTCTGCTGAGAAGGACTTGCTCTTGAAAGTTGAATAAGTCATCTTTCCTAACTGACATTCTTTACAAAAAGCATTAACCAGTTTGTCTAGCTGAGGCATACCTCTTGCTGTCTTAGACTTGCTTACTTTAACAATATTATCAAAATTTATATGACAAAATCTCCTATGCTAAAGCCAACTATCATCTATTTTTGCAATCAAACACTTGCTAACTTTAGGATTGAGATGAAATAGATTACCTTTGGTTTGTTTCCCGATTGCAATCAATTCACCTTTTTTGACAAAGATTTTGCACATACCATTTCTAAAATCCAGTGGGTATCCTTTGTCATTAAGTTGTGCCACACTAAAAAGATTGTGCTTTAGGCCTTCAACCCAATAGACATCATTAGAACTGCTCTTCCCATTAAGAGAAATAACTCCCTTACCTTTAACCATACAAGGTGAGTCATTGCCAAATCTGACAACATTGCCATCAAATTCCTTCAAGGAAAGAAATTTGCTTTGATCACCAGTTATGTGATGTGAACAACCACTATCAATGATCCAATCATTAGAGTTATCCATCTTGGATACTAGTGCCTTCTGATATGATATTTCTTCCTAAATAGATACAAACACAATATCTTCACTAGCATCATCATCAGATTCTTCATCAATAATACCACTATTGATAGCTACAAGATAATCTCTCTTTCCTTTACCCTTATACTTCTTAAATTTGTCTCTCTTGTATTCATTTTCACCATTAGGGCAAATAGATGCTATATGACCAATCTTGTTGCATGCAAAACATTTAAAGGTACCTTACCTCTATATTTACCAGTGCCTCTAGGCAGTCGTTTTGCCAACAATGCCTGAAGTTCCACAACTTGTCTTCATCATCAACATCTCTATTGGATCTAGATTCATAACCATGGCCAATATCTCTACTTCTTCTCATAGATGGGTTAGAGACAAAAGCTTTGAATGCAGATTCTAGTTTCTATACACTACCATCATAGCCATTTAATTCAAAAGCAGTAAGTTGGCCAATAATAGAGTCAAGCGATACCTTTGTCTTGTCAATGGATTTTAGGTTTTGAATAGCCACAACTCAGATAGCATAGATTGGTAGCAGTGTTCTTAGTACCTTACTGATCACTGTGGAATATTCCACTTTCCCTCTTGCACTCTTTATTTCACCAACTATCTCTTTTATCCTTTGACCATACTACTGGATATTCTCACCTTCAGACATTCTCATGTCATCAAACTTTCCTCTTAGGCTCTCCTCTTTAGCAATATTAACATGTTCATCACTGCTATAATTCTCTTCAAGTTTTTTTCACACTTCATATGTAGTTTCAAGACCATGAACATCTACATATTCAACATCAGACAAGGAACTGATAATAGCCTCTAATGCTTGGTGATTTTCTTATTGTTCTTTCTTCTGATCATCAATCAGGGTTCTAGTGGGTGTAATATACTTAGTTTCTATATGATCCCAATACTGACTACCAAGACTTTTAATGTATATCTTCATTCTATCGCTCCATATTCTATAGTTATCTTTGTTGAACTTTGGGCCTTCTTTCTTCATCATGATCTACAAGATCTTTTCCTCAAGTTGTTAGGCTTTTAGATTAAAGAGGACTTGAGATGCTCTGATACCAATTGATGGTATGATGAAAGAATAAGTATCCGATAGAATATTGATACAAAGTTCCCAAACTCAAATTCAATCACACAAAGTAAACATATCATAGTCAAGATCAATATTCATAAGAATACTTGACATCAACCGGTTTGACTGTTATGACAGCTTAACAGTAAATAACTTCAATCTTGTAAACATCAACACTGCTTAATCATATCTCAACATATTCATCTCTCAATGCTTCCAGTTATCATGTCTTATCAGAAGTTAATCAAATCAACAAATAAGATCATAACCATAAAACATTCACC
The DNA here is from genome assembly GCF_030272615.1 of Cryptomeria japonica. Taxonomy (NCBI): domain Eukaryota; kingdom Viridiplantae; phylum Streptophyta; class Pinopsida; order Cupressales; family Cupressaceae; genus Cryptomeria; species Cryptomeria japonica. The sequence continues at coordinate 8,188,821 of NC_081405.1, forward strand.
ACTTGACACAAATGTTTATACATGGAAAACCCAAATAGGTAAAAGCCACAATGAGATGAGACTCACAAGGATAGCTATCTGAACTCTTACGAAGTTTTCCCTGTTAGGAGCCAAGTCTGTTAAAGCTTTACAATAAGTCCTGTTAAGAACTAATTCCAGTTAGGAATCACCTGGTTAAGGGATTTACAAATATGCCTTGATGAAAAGAACAATACCCTGTTAGGAGTGACCTCGCTAGAGAATTTAAGAATCCAAGATAATGGACCACCTTGTTAGAGGATTTAATAAGTAACCAAGCTTGTTAGAGCTTACCCGGTTAAGGGATTTCACTTTTGTTGTAATTGTTAGAAAACAACAGGTTTTCTTGATCTGTCTGAATAGAACTACATTTGCTTGATCAAATCCTTTTAAGCTTCAATCTGCCTTTACTCAAAGTGTAGATCCATTCACCGGTTAGGCAACTACACACTCAACAGGTTTCTACCAATCTTGCCAACAACTTTTACAAACAACTTCATCGACCTTAAATGCAAATCAATTAGGTTAGTAACACAACAAAAACCTAATTCTCGTCATCGAGATTACAAACAAGTCGGTACAATCTTGAAAGTTATAAATCATAACAATTTCTTCACATTCTTCAAGAAAATTCCAACCGCTCCATGATCACCGCTTCATCAGACTTTGTAACTCATCACGTGTTGTGCATTAGATGCAATCCACTTTTCTCCTTCCCTAGACAACAAACAAACACTCCAAAAAAATATGAACTTATCCTCATACAATGATCACACGTGTCTCCATTATTACCACTCATCAAATAATAAACCAAAAAACTTGATTGGTTAGGGTTTAACAACTGATAGGGTTTACCAGTTACATTGCATATAAAGGTTTAACCCTTTATACTGGTTTACTAGTTCAACTCACAAACTTAACATACCAGTTTACAACATCTTCCACAAAGCTCTTCCTACTGGTTACTAGCCAATATCAAAAAGAACAATATCGACAATGACATAAATACCATTACCGGTTCAATTGACATCAATGCCAACATATCATTAATGCAATCTATATGCGAAATTCCAACAAACTAAAAATTCCAACATGTTTCTCTTCACCCTATGGCATAACTAGCCCATTTTAATGGAAGCTCTTTATCATTTGTGGTGGTATTGTTTCAATTTTACATACTTTGGGGCAGCAACATGAAGTCTATTTTTTTTCTTCTTTCTATATACTTGTCTTTGTCTTTGTGCATTATTCATTATTATATTTCCTTTCTTGCATTGGGTTATTCTTATGTGAGCAAGTAATTATTCTCTGGTTTTACACTGTTCTTAGAGAAGAGTTTCTTTAATAAGTAATGCACCTCTTCTCTATTCTTTCATTCTCTTGGAAAACGTACCTTTTTTAATGGTTGCAATTATTCTCAAGTACGATATGCATCATTACATGGAATGATCTCTCGAGAAGTGCATATTCCTTCCTTTAGAGAATTTGTTCCATTAGGAAGGCATATTACTTGAAAATAGACACCATTGGAAAATGTGTACCCCTTTTCCCCTTGTCTTTCTTACTTGGGGGGCAAGGATTTTCACTCCTATCAGTTTCTCTCTATCTCATGTATCACTATTTCCTTTAGGGGTTGCATTTTTCATATATAATTATCATTTCTATATGTTTAATCCCCCTTGGGAAATATCTGATACTTTTTGTTCCTTTCAAAGATTACCACTTATTGAGATGTGTATTTTACATATACTAATGTCTTTTCTTGCATGTGTTCATGTAAGTTCATTGCACATTTTCTTATGTTTAATCTCTCTCTAAAAGATTGTGTAATCTCTTCTCATTGTCCCTACACTTGGGGGGCAATGATCTCTCTCTCTCGCTCTCTAGGGATCTACTTTTCCCTATTTTGTGGATGGTGTGAGTTATATTACTTGATGTCATTTCTTGTGCACAATTATTGGTTGTTGGCTGAAGGATTCTCTCTTATACAAGAGGTGTAAGTCCTTGAATACAACCTCTTTCACACTTGGTAATGTACATATATGATAAATTCACCCATCTCTCTGGGTGCTAAAAGTGCGTCATTCTTCATCAAGAATCCCTTTCACTTAGGAATAGGAGGAAGGATTGCATTATTGTTCTCTCCTTTTCTTTGTTCTAGAAGATGTTATATTTGTCTAAGACAATTCCTCTTGGAAGGAGATGTCTTTTGAACAAGGATATGTTCTCCTCCAAGGATCACCTTTACACTTACAACGAGATATCTCTTTTCAACTAGCTTATCCTTGTTTGAAGAGTATTCACTCTCTTACTTGGATTTATGGCATTGTTTGATCTGAAATATTTTGTCAATTCAAAGGACAATACCCAAAGCAGAATTTGTGGTATTGTAAACACATAACAAATCATCTAAAATTTCATTTCTTTGAAAATTTGTAACAACCATACAATTTTTGGCAAAACTCTGTGAAAGAGAGTTGTGTTCCCTTGAATTTTTCCCATTTGGGCAAACTCTGTAAAAGAGAGTTGTATGCCTGGAATGTATCCAATTTAGGAAAACTCTGTAAAAGAGAGTTGTATGCCTGAGCCTACACAATTTAGGCAATCTTGTGAAGGATTGTATGCCTATAACTCTATAACTCCATAACTCTCCAACTCCTTGCAATTGGATTCGAATTGGGCTTATTTATAAGCTTTCAAAGAAGCTGAACAACCACCACATTTATGTCCTCATTGGAAGTCGAAAAGAAAATCTAGTATTGAAAGGTTATTACATTTATATGAGGACAAAAATTAATTAAAGATTAAAATATTTAATACTCTCACTTATTTCTGATCATTACTCCCTTCTTGAAAGGCAATGGGCCCCATTGCTCAATTGTCTTTAAAATAAAATTCTGCCATGTAACATGAAAGTGCTAGTGAGACTACTGGTTCCTTGGTAGATGCTGGAGTAGCTTCCTCGTTTCCTTTTGTAGAAGACAAAGACAAGGAAGAGTTTGGCGTAGTATGGGCAGCAACTCATTGATTGTAGATGCACCTACAAAGATCGAAAATGGCTCTAATACCACTGATCTGAATTATTTTGTCAATTCAAAGGACGATACCCAAAGCAAAATTTGTGGTATTGTAAACACATAACAAATCATATAAAATTTCATTTCATTGAAAATTTGTAAGAACCATACAATTTTTGGCAAAACTTTGTGAAAGAGAGTTGTGTGCCCTTAAATTTATACCATTTGGGCAAACTCTGTAAAAGAGAGTTGTATGCCTGGAATGTATCCAATTTGGGAAAACTCTGTAAAAGAGAGTTGTATGCCTGAGCCTATACAATTTAGGCAATCTTGTGAAGAAGCGTATGCCTATAACTCTGTAACTCAATAACTCTCCAACTCCTTGTAATTGGATTCGAATTGGGCTTATTTATAAGCTTTCAAAGAAGCTGAACAACCACCACATTTATGTCCTCATCAGAAGTCAAAAAGACAATCTAGTATTGAAAGGTTATTACATTTATATGAGGACAAAAATTAATTAAAGATTAAAATATTTAATACTCTCACTTATTTCTGATCATTGTTGCATAGCGGATATCTTCATTGTGATGAAGGTAGGTATCCTTGTTCTACTTTCCTTAAGATATCAACATCAACCTATGTTGACATCTTAAGGGAGGGGCACCCACACTGCTCCTTTGTACCATACTTCTCTCTTGCATTGTATAATGGGATATTCTTGGAACCAGAGGGTGACCTCTTAGAGAAAGGTGTCATTACTTTTCTTGTACAATGGGACATTCTTGGAACTAGAGGGAAGCCTCTTAGAGAAAGATGTCGTCACTTTTCTCTTGCACAATAGGTCATTCTTGGAACCAGAGCACAAACTCTTAGAGCGAGATGATGCTACTTTTTTTTTGGTATAGTGAGTCATTCTCGGAACCAGAGCAATAAATCTTAGAGTGAGATGTCTTCACTTCTTCTTTTATTGTACAATGGGTCATTCTTGGAACTAGAGCACAAACCCTGAGAGCAAGATGATGCCACTTTTCTCTCATGCAGGGTGATTATTCTCAGCACCAGATCATAGACTCTCAGAGTGAGATATCACGTCTTTCTTGACACTTATACTATACATTCCATATTAGGTTGTAGCATACTCAGGCATAGACTCCTATGAGGCACTTCAAACCTCACTTGCACACATATTCTTGAGGTTGGGTGGAACTAACTATGTTCTCACTCTCCTCCTTTACATGGATCACCTAGAAAGCCTCTAGGGGCTAGATTTCCATGTCCTTCTCTCCATGGATCACCTAGTTTTAGGGGCGAGATGTCCATATTTTCTCTCTTGTTCGCCTTCTCATGGATCACCAAAGTATGTATTCATGTCCTCTCTCTCCTTCCTCTCATGAACTCATAGTTTTTCTATTGATGGCTCATGGATGATGTCATCTTTTCTCTTTTATGTGATCACTTGTGTTTATGTGATGGTCTTTGTGTCCTGATTAGTTGTTGAGACATCTGAGTATCGACATCTCTTTGACTAGTTGGTTTGTCATCTTGTGTCTTGCTTTTGTCATGTGTCTTTTGTACTTTGTTTTTATTTTGTTGGTCTTGTCATTTTTGTTTTGTGTGCTCTTGCATATGTTTGAGTGATTTAAGATCCTAGGATTGGGGGCTTCCATTTCTCAAGATTAGTGACGTCTTATACTCCTTGTGGTATTTCTTGATATCTCTCATCTTCATCTCTATTTTTTCTACTTTACTGATAGTATTGGTGTAAGCCATACTTTCACTAAAGTGGCAACTAAATTTAGTGTCATAAAATTGCGACCCTAGCAATTTTAACCATATTTGACGTCCTCACCTTGGTGACAAAATCCTCCTTCCTAACTGAGACCCCTTTCTGCACCTTCATCCTTGGGTTCTGTTGGCATTATGGATGAATTGATCATGTGTTGCATTGATGTTTTGTCATTTTTTGTCATTGATGTCAACACTAGCTGATATGGTTGGTTACCAACATACAAGTTTTTGTTATCGATAGAAGATCTAGTGTTACCGACAGAAGAGACTATCTGAAGAGGGGGAAATGGAGAATGAGGTGGATTAGTTAGTAAACATGCAAATCAAACATGGAGGCATATGAAATCAAATACATAACTCAAAAAAATGAAAACATGAATGTCATGCATATACCTCACAATCTTTTTACCTCTCCCTCAGATTGAGCTTGACGAAGTGAAGGCACCCCTTGATGATGCTCCACTTGATGTGCTCCTTTGCTTGCTTGATGTGGATGGCTCTCTAAATATTGTGCACAAATGGATTAAGATTTATTTTGAGGAATGATATGGATGAGATGATTAAGTATGGATGAGAGATGATTTTGGCATGGTAAGGATGCTATGATGGCTTTTCTAGACTCAAACTAGCAGCATAAGATTACTAAACTTGGAGATGATGAATGAAGGGATGGAGTTGTCAATTTATAGGAAGAGGAGAGGAAGAATGGATGGCTAAGATGGATTCAAGATGAAGGGCTAGGATTTCTTGTCAGCTCACACAAGGCCCAAGAGATATGCCTTAAAGGCATTTCTTGTCTCCACACTCCTCAAGGTGCATTGGGAAGACTTCCCAATGTGCCTTGAGAAGAGAAAGGGATGAGACATTCCTTGAAGAATGGGGAGGAGGAATTTAAAACTCTTCAAAAAGGGATGATCATGGGGATTGGAGGAATAAGAAGGAATTAAAAATTCCTTGGGAGAGGAGATGCCTAGAGGAATGTGAGATTTTAAAAATATCACATTCACCTAGGAAAAGAGCATTTAAGGATAGTGGTTGGATGGAAGGGACAAGGAATTGACTTTGTGGTTAATCATGATTAGCCACTAGCAATTCATTAGGAGGGGGATTAGAGGAAAGGTTAGGTGGGATAGGATTTGACTAGGAGAGAGACTAAGTAGAGGGAATTAAAAATTAGAAGAATAAGGTTAAGTGAGTTTAGGGAGTTTCTAGAAGAATTTATTAGGTTAATGATGGATTAGGAAGATGATTTGTAGGAATAATGTAGGTTAACTAATTAATTGAAATTAATTAGCTAAGGGGAGGATTTGAGAAGATTTAATTTTTAGAAGAATAAAAAGAGGGGTTGATTTATTAAATCAATCACATACAATAGTGGAAATATTAATTATAATTAATTAATATTGAGGAGAATTAGAATTTGCATAATTAATTAATAAATTAATTATGTGAGAAATTAAAAATAATTAAAATAATTATTTTTAAGTGTTTACATTTTGCCCCTCTTTTACACAGCGACAAATTTGGCGATGGGTAGAAGATAAAAGAAGAAGAATAAGATACCCCAGCGTAAAGTGTGGGAGGTGTATGCCCCCTCGAGAATTTTTTTGGAAAAAAAGATGAAATTTTTTCGAAAATAGAGGAAGAAGAATTTGGGTGAAACGGATAAGTGAGGAAGAAATATGTAGTAGTCGTGGAAAATTTGGAAGGAAGAAATGAAGATGCGAGACCGCAGAGGAAATGGGCCCTCATGGGGGCCCATATAAGCCACAATAGGCCCAATGAGGAGTCATTATTACACACAAGCCTTAGAGCCACTTAGAGAGAAGAAGAAGAGAAGGAGAGATGAACCACATTCCAGTTCGTGATCATCACACTGAGAGGATCTGACGATTTGATCGACCAACTAGCTATGGACCATCGGTGAGAAGGACAATCCCTCTTTTGGAATTTTTAATTTTGGATAAAAATTAGGGCTAGAAATGGGGGTCTAGGTTAGGCAAGGCGCACGTGCTGATCGCTATTTTAGCATGCGCACCCCTAGATCAGCGCAAGCACTGGCAACTAGCACGGGCACTCACAAAAGGGTCAGTTAAAATATGGAATATAGGGGGGTGGGGGGGTTTTAGTGCAGAGGGGGGGTTAGAGCAAGGATGGAAGCTCTGTTGGCATGAGCACCTACCAAATGGTGTGAGCGTCACGGTTTTGGCACGAGTGCTAGGTAAATTAGTGCGTGTGCCTGGGAAGGGGGGAAATGCAATTTTGGCTTAGAATTTTGGAATAGGGGGAAGGGTATGGCTGATTTGGGAGGTCAGGAGAGAATTTTTGGGCATGAAAGTAATGATTTGGTCTAATGGATGCAGGTGGAGAGGGGACCACTGGCTTCGAGAGAGCATTGGCCTGCTACAATGAGTCTATATCATGAGTTAGGCCATGATGAGCTGGAGGTGCTAGCTGTGTTGGGATTTCATTATGTAGGTAGGTGTGTTAGGATACGAGTGCATATTTCCATGATGACAACGCTGGTGGAGAGGTGGGATAGTCGGTATAACACCTTCCATTTGCTGACTGGAGAGGCCACAATGACTTTGTTAGATGTTTGGAGGATCTTGAAGATCCTTGTTCATGGCGTTATCCCTGAGTATAAGTTAGATGCAGCTGATTTTTGTTTGTGGGAGGTCTGTGAGTATGAGACGCCACCTATGTTAGACAGGAGTAGGATGCACTTGGGTCGAGCGATGGGTGTTCACTAGATTCCTTGATTGGTTTTGGTGATTTGTGGATTCCTGAGTAGGCGAATCATTCTGGATTTGGACAGTCATGGATTTCCTCTTGGATGGAGCAGATGTTTATACTTCATGTTGCATGATGGTCAGCAGTATGTGTGGGGCGTGACAATGCTAGCCCAACTATATCATGATATGCATTTGGTGGTGTACAGAGAGTATGCCAATTTATCTGTAGGGGTCACATTCTTACATAAATGTGTGTGGGAGCACATTGCAGTGACTTGACCACTGAGGGTATAGGACAAGCGACCATGATAGCCATTTGTGGATAGATATAGGAGACTGCTACACTATACACAGACAACATCCATTTGGTTTTGGAGGAGGATTTTGGATGAGCTAACGCAGTTCACATGGAGACCATTTTTTGGATGTGAGTGGTGGAGTGATGACTGATAGCTACACTGGGTAGGAGTCGAGGTGAGGATTTTTGGGAGATCTATGCATATCATGGAGTACTATGCTCCATTCAGTGTAGCCCGACAGCTTGGGTAGGTATAGGATATAGTGGGGGATATTCCAGTGTATCCCTCGATTAGCCGAGAGGTTAGGTATTGGGGCCCTACATCGAGTCCCTTGGAGGGGTGGACGAGCTTCCAGAGAACTTTTCACTTGGTGTGGGATGAGCAGATGGGGGCAGGGGAGGATCCAAGCATGACAGGTGGATGTAGGAGCTGGTGGGAGGGGCACTTGCCAGTGCGACTTACCATTCCTGGGGTGTTGGAGGATGAGGAGCTGTAGCCAGGGGTTGATCAGGTGGTGGGTGGGGAGGATGATGGCTCAGGAGAGAGAGTTGTGGTTGGCACAGGGCGTGGTGTGGGAAAATAGCAAAGGAGAGTCTGGGTGGTGTGGAGGAGGGATCTAGAGGAGGGAGAGGAGGAGGGAGAGGATGCCCCAGTGGGAGAGGCTCCAAAGGGCGCAGTTGGTGAGGGAGGGGAGGTTGTTCCTATGGATATCCCTGAGGCATAGGCGAAGGAGAGTGGAGGATTGATGCATGTTGATTTTGATCATTTATAGAAGGAGTGGGATAGTTATTAGGCAAGGCTTTATTTCATAGAGGATGAGCTATAGGTAGAGAGGGCTTAGAGGGAGAGCATGGAGGTAGAGGTGGAGCGGCTGACACAAGAGATAGCTAATTTGACAGAGAGTCTCCATACTACCAGGACAGAGGTGGATGCCCTGAGGGAGGAGAGGGAGTAGTCAAAGAGGATGCTAGAGGAGGCTCGGACAGGCACAACCATAGCAGGACTATAGGATGCCATCCGTTGGTAGGATACTGATTTAGAGGGGTTACAGGCTAGAGTGCAGAGGGCAGAGGTGGATGTGACACAGGTGCGGGGGGAGAGAGATGAAGCTCACCAGACATTGGTTCATGTAGGATTGGCACAAATATTTTCTGATAGTATGCAGCAGTGGGAGAGGGCGGAGAGGGTAGCTCGAGAGGCACAATATTATAGGGGTCTATATCACAGAGCAGTGCCTATGGCACAATGAGAAACCTCATACACTGAGAGTGTGCGGTCTCACATGACCCATAGTCAGTGGCTCAGAGTCAACAGATAGGGGGATCAGTGGGTTTTTGGCCACCAGCAAGGGGAGTGCAGGAGGATCAGGTAGGGGAGGTACAAGAGAGGGGGTGGAGAGACAAGAGGGGAGCGCTAGCTCCTTGTTTTGCTTGTGTATCATATTTTTGACCCTTCGGGGCGATCATTGTATTATGACATATACATTTACCTTTTATATATATATATACACATGATTTGATGGTGATGAATTATGTGTACTTATTTATTATGATGGACTCTCTTTGTTTTTCTTGTGATGCAATATATGGATGCAATTATGGATATGTTGTGTTGACCTATTTGTGATGCATAGTGGATGCTTATACATGTATGTTTATGATCTATTGATGACACGTTTTTGGATGCCAGATGAGTGACTTATGTTTTTTGATGTGCATATATGCAAATGTGTGATGGATTCGTAGATTATAAAATGATTTATGATGCAATCTGAATGTAATATTACATGGATGAATAAATATCTTTTATTTATGTGATACAACTTAAGTGTAACCTTATGTGATAAATGTTTTGTGGAAAATGACTATCTAAATGAAATAAGTAATGCAATCTATATGATGTGAATAAATAATAAAGAGGGAATATGCCAATAATAACACAATGATCTTAGATAGAAAAATAGAAGAATATCGATAAAATGGGAAATGGAGGAAATTGAGGACTCCATGGGATTATATGGAATGATGGTGAAAGTTTTTTCACAAAAAATGTGGAGAGCGAACCTAGTTTGATATTGCCTTGGGTGTCTTGCACCACTGATTATAGAAATCAGGATGCCATGAGAAACCCAAGGCATGGACTGACTCTCAAACAAATGGGAATTCCTTACACACAACTATGCAAGTGTTGAGAAACACTAATACAAGGTTGTGGGTATGTGCAAGGAAACCCTCAAACACATCGATACCTCTTGTACATGAGAAGGTAAGTGTTGATAAACACTAGTACCAAGTCACTAGTTTATACAAGAGAGATCCAAAACATGCCATGCTATGAAAATATGCTCTAGTATGCAGCTATTGTAACATACCTGGATATGGAAAATCGAGGTAGTCGTAGATAGTTGCAGTCATAGGGCAAAAGATGCAAGTCTAAATGAAAAATCCAGTAAGTCAAACAAGTCACTCACTCATGACCAATCTTGATATCTCTTGCCAAGAGTAGGATTATGATGGAGGATTAGGTTGCCAGGTGAGGGAAGGATTCATCCCTAGGGAAAAGTGGATTTGGATTAGGTAAGTGATTTTATGGTTTTGAAGATTGACTTGCAGACTTAGGACTGTTCTCAAGACTTCTTGAAGCTCACACAAAGGCACAAAAGCTCAGTTTGATGGGACATTCCTTATTCATGACTTAGGTGACGACTCATCATCATACGTGTGTTTTATTGGGAGGCGAAAGGGAAGGAATGTTGGGAATGGGTAGACTGGATGGAGGGGGCTTGTAGTATCAACTTGATCGACAATGGATCCAGTTATTTACCTTGGCGCCTACATGGAGGTTTTCACCAAGGTACTTGTCCATAGCACCACAAAGTGGTTTTCACTAATGGACGAATTGTTTTTTCTTTCTTTTTCTTTCTTTTTTAATTTTTTTTGTGCCACAAGGCACCTGTTTACCAGGTTTTCACTAAAGTGATGATTTATTTTAGGATCTTTTTCTCTTTTTTTTTTTTGTATTTTTTGATTTTTTTTATTTTTTGACAATTTAAGACTTTATGAGGACTAGGCATAAAATCTTTTGAGGTGCATGATATTCATTGGATCATCCAAAGGACCGCCTTGAGGAGTAGCCAACTGATAAGCTCCTGATCTATATTTTGCTATGATAACATATGGTCTAAGCCAATTAGGCTCGAACTTGCCCTTCTTTTCTCTTTCTTGTAGATTTTTCTGATTCTCCATGAGGACAAGATCACCAATTTGGAATTCTTGGGTTCTGACTTTTTTGTGATAACTCATGCGTAGACAGTTTTGATATACCTAAAGATGATTCAAGGCCTTGAGGTGCCTTTCATCTAACAAGTCTAGTTCTTGTAAGTAGGCAATTTTGTATTCTTCATCTGGTAAGATATTTTGCAGCGATACCCTTAGAGAGGGGATCTCAATCTCAAGGGGAAGGATGGCTTCGGAGCCAAAGACCAAGGAATAAGGGGTGGTGCCTGTGGGGGTGCGGATGGAGTTGGAGGTGCCAATCACGGCCAACTTCATTGACTATCTTTTTGAGGATTTTTATTAGGGTTTTATTAGAAGCCTTAGCTTAGCCATTGCCTTGGGGGTAATATGGAGTGGAAAAGCGATATTGGATGTTGAATTTTTGGTAGAGTTCTTTAACATCCTGATTTTTAAATTGTCTGCCATTATTTGTAATGATAACTTTTGGGATGCCATATTGGTAGATTAGGTAGTTCAGGATGAATTTGGATATTTGCTTGCCAATGGTAAAAGTAAGAGGGATAGCCTCTACCCACTTGGTGAAATACTCGGTGGCGGTGATAATGAATTTATATCCATTGGAAGATGGAGGGTGAATTTTCCCAATGAGATCGAACCCCCACTGTGAGAAGGGCCATGGTGTAATGAATGGTTGCAATTCTTGTGATGGTGCATGAATCTTGTCGCTATGTTGGTGGCAAGGGATGCATTTCTTCACATAGTTATATGCATCTACTTCCCTTTTAGGCCAATGGTATCCTATTCTCAAAAGTTTTTTAGCCAATGTGAGCCCACTCAAGTGTGCCCCACAAATGCCCTCATGTACTTCGCATAATGCCCATTCCACTTCTTGTTTATCTAAACACCTTAGGAGGGAACCATCAAAATGTCTTCTGAATAGGGTGTCTCCAAGGATGGTGTAACGAGCACATCAGTGAATGAATGTTTGTTGTTGGGTTTTGGTGAGATGTGGGGGAATGGTGTTGTCTTTGAGGAAAGAAAAGGTTTCTTGGTACCAAGGGGACTCGGGACTAACGAGAACACACACCATTTCAGACTCTAGTAGGTCATAGGCTGGTATAAATAATTGCTCAACCAAGAACTCGCACTTTTGACTGTGTGCTGGCATTTGAAGGAGGGAGCCAATGGTGGCCATTGCATCTGCAACCCTATTGTTTATTCATGGGACTTGGTCAAACTTGATTGTTGTGAAATGCTACTTAAGATCTTCAACCATGGTATGGTTGGGGAGGAGTTTGTCATCTTTTGTTTGGTATTCATCATTGACTTGTTTGATGACAAGTTGGGAATCACCATAGACTTGTAATTTCTTTATTTTCCAGTGGATAGCCAAGCACAAACCTATGATGAGTGCCTCGTATTTTGCGATGTTGTTGGTACATGCAAAGGCTATCTTATATGATTTTGGGATGCCATCTCCTTGAGGTGTAATCAATAATATTCCTACCTCTGATCCATTTTGGGTGCAAGAGCCATCAAAGTACAATCACCATGTGAAGGATGTGGTAACAGTCATAATGAACTCATCTGGTAATTTTATGAGAAGAGGATGGTCACTTGGAAGTGGAGCTTTAGCCAACTGATCTACAATGACTTGTCCCTTGATTGCCTTTCTGTCCACATATTCAATGTCAAACTTGCTTAAGAGCATGACCCATTTAGCAGTTCTGCTAGTGAGAGCATGTTTTGACAAGAGATATTTAAGTGGATCAATCTTAGCAATTAGTTTTGTTTTGTTGTTTAGCATATAGTGTCAGAGCTTCTGTGTGCTAAACACCAATGCCAAGCATGCTCTTTCAATGGGGGTATAATTGAGTTCATATCCCACTAGTGTTCGACTGATGTAGTAAATGGCATGTTCCTTCCCTGGATCATCTGTTTGTGCTAATAATGCCCCTAATGCCACTGCAGTAGCACATATATACAAAATAAGGGGTTTTCCAACAGTATGAGGCATTTACACTGGAGGTGATGCTAGATATCCTTTTAATTTCTCAAAGACCTTTTGGCATAAGCAGTTCCATTTGAATTTTGTGTCCTTGCACAAGAGGTGTGCAAATGGATGGCACTAATCTGCTAGTTGTGAAATAAAGCATCTAACAGATTGGAGTTTCCCCTAGAGACTACGCAGTTGTCTGAGAGTTTTTGGTGGAGACATTTTCATGATAGCTTTTACCTTTGCAGGATCGACCTCGATGCCTTTGCGGGAAACAATGAACCCTAATATTTTTCCTGATGTGACTCCAAACACACACTTTTTGGGATTCAGGCATAGTTTGTATTTTTCTAATCTTTCAAAGATCTACTTTAGGATGGGGAAGTGTTCTTGCCTTGTCTTAGATTTGCCTAGCAGATCATCCACATAGTCCTCCATAATTTTGTGCAAGAGGTCATGAAAAATTGTTGTCATGACACGTTGATATGTAGCTCCCGCATTTTTGAGGCCAAAAGGCATGACTTGGTAACAAAAGGTACCCCATGGTGTTGTGAATGCAGTTTTATGCTGATCCTCATCTGCAATCCTGATTTGGTTGTATCCAAAAAATCCATCCATAAGCAACAACATCTCATGTCTTGTTGTAAGGTCCACAATCATATCTATATTGGGGAGCAGGAAATCATCTTTAGGAAAAGCTCTATTTAGATCTCAGAAATCTGTACAGATGTGGATGCCCTCGGCGGGTTTGCCGATAGGTACAATGTTGGAGACCCATTCAACGTAGTATATTGGTTTGATGAATTCTACATCTAACATCTTTTGGAGTTCTGCCTTGACTAGGAGAGCGATATGCGGGTGCATTTTGCACAATTTTTGTTTTATAGGTTTTGCATTTGGGTGGACAATGAGATTGTGAACCACCAAGGTAGGATCCACCCTTGGCATATCGACATAGGACCATGCAAAACTGATTTTTACCTCTGTAAGGAAGTTGATGAAATCTTGTTTCTCTTTTTCCGTGAGGGACTTGGCAATGAGCACATTTTGTGGGATGGCTTTGGTGCCCATGTTGATGCTATCTGTTTCTTCTATCAGCAAATTTGATTTGTCCTATGGAAGATAACCAATGGTAGGGAGGTCAAGTCCCTCATCGTCAATTGCCTTTTCCAAGGTTTTCACTTTCGGATACGCCATTTGTTTTTATTTTTTGCTCATCCAAAGGCGCCTTAGAGAGGTTTTCACCTAGGGAATCATATTTTTTGCTTTGATTATCTTTTTTGCGACTAAGGGCATTGACCTGACTACCAAAGTATCCCTATTCATGAAGTTGAATACCCTCTACTTTGTTACAATATTTCAGATTTCGCATCATTAGGAGAGTAATGAGAGCATTATCATCGGTGCAGATGTCTAATGTGGGTTTGTCTCGATGGCCCCAATCTATGAGTTCAAGATGGACAAGATGTAGCTCACGTGAAGTGGAAGAGGTTATGGGGGTAATGGTATTGATGTGAGTGTCAAAGAAGATATTGTTTTTGTATTCATAAGGCATTTCATGAAACTCCTCTTCGTCAGTGCTTTCGATATCCAAAGAAGGACTAGAAGGGGCACTAGCAATAGTAATCTTAGGCATCGAGGTGTACCCCAAGCCTCTGTTGTATTGTAGGAGATGGGATTAATGGGTTCTTTTCTTTCTTTCTCCTTTGGTCCCAGGCCATGTCCATTGTAACCCATTTTTTCAACTATGGCTGATGCTTTTAGGTACATCTTTTTGGATATTTTTGTTGGATCATTATCTTCTTCCCAGTACGACCATGAAGAGAAATCTGCTTCAAGGCTCTCCTCATCAAGTGGGCACCATTGCTGGAAGGTATTGTTTTGGCATTGCATGACTGGTTTTGGGTCTTTTTGAGCTCTTTTGGTTTGCCAAATGACTTAGGAGAGAGGGGGAGGTTGCCTATTAATAAGACACCCTCCAATTTGTATTCTCCACAACCATTGTCCAAGATTTTGATTTGAGTATTTGATTGGGATAAAGTGGAGGCAAAATTTGTTGTGCCAGATGGAGGCGTTGGTGAAGGTCTATTTAGTGGGCAATGATATGGATGCTTCCCCTCTAAGAGTTTTCAATATTGAAAGGGTTGTGGATCACCTTTGACAGTGATCTCTCTTCCGTTGAAGGGGAATTTGATGCATTGGTGATAGGTGGAGGGTACAACCTGTAAGGAGTGAATCCATGACCGACTGAGGAGAATGTTATAGGGGAGATCAAGATCTAGTACTTGGCAAGGGATTTCAATTGTAATAGGGCCCACTTGAAGAGGTAAGGTGAACATGCCCTTTGAAACTCTTTCTGCATCATCATATGCTTTTATGGTGATCCTTCCCGATGTATCTACCAAGTCCTCAGAAAGTCCCAATTATTTTATTAATTTGTATGTACACAAATTAAGTCCGGATCCACCGTCTATAAAAATACATTTGATCTTGTTCTTTTGGATAAGGGCTTCAATGTGCAAAGGCTTATTGTGGTCTCTGTCTGTGGGAGCATCATTGGAGGTAAATACAAGGTGCTGCTGGGCAGCAAGGTTTCCAATGAGAGCTTGTAATTGAGTAGCATTGATGTTATCAGGAACGCGAGACTCAAGGAGGGCTTGATCCAAAATTTCCTTATGTATAGGGGAAGTCTTGAGAAGTTCTAGGATGGAAATTTGTGCGGGGGTATTTCCAAGTTGGTCCAAGAGGTCATATCGTCAAGTGGAAGACATGGGTGGGGGGTTTGGTGTGGGAGGAACTCCTTGGACAGCGACTTTACCTCGGTGTGTGGTTACATTGTAGTCATTTTGGGGATGTGAGGTGGAAGGTATGGCTCCTTGAATGACTATCCTAGCCGGATTTGGTTTTCTTTGGGGAGGGGGAGGATTAGCTCCTTGGATAGTTATGACATTAACATGGTTGTCTGCGGGCTCGATGCGACCTACTAAAGAGTCAAAGCCGGTTATGTGATTGGTGTAGTCATGACTCACTACGTTAGATGATAAGCCTTTTCCTTTATCATGCTTCGAGAAGGGTTCCTGGTACATTTTAAGTTTGTCATTATTATTACCAGGTTTTGCATTTGCTACTTCAATCTCACCCCTACCAATGAGATCTTGTATGTAGATTTTGAGCTTCATGCATTTTCGTGTATCATGTCCCTTGATATGATGATAGTCATAATACTCATTCTCATTATACCATCTAGGTTTGGGTTGATTGGGGTCAAACAGGTGAGTGATTGGAAAAACCACTGCACCTGCTTGGAAAAGTTTTTGAAACACCATTTCAATGGGTTCAGCAAGAGAAGTGAAGTCTCTTGGAGTCCTATTATTTGATCAGGGTGGTCGTCCCTGGACAAAGACATTTTTGTAAGGTTTTTGGGATTGATTTTGATTGTTTTGATTGTTGAATTGATGATTATTGGTGGTGGATTTTGGGGGAGCAACCACGGTTTGGACCTGCTTTACATTAGTTACACCATCATTGACTACATTTTTGTTTTTAGACCAGAACTTTGGCTTGTTGTTATGATAAGAGGAAGAAATTTGTGTTGATTTTTGGTAATATTTCAAGGTTCCTTCCTCCAACAAGATATGTTCGAGGGCAAGGCCCTTATCGATCAATTTTTGGAAGGATTTGATACATTGGGACATCAAAGGTCTTGAAAAATTGGGTACCAAGTTCTTCTGAAATAATTCAATTTGATGTTGCTCTGGCATGTCCCACTAGAATTTCTTGATAAGCTATCACCATCTTTGTAAGAAGTTGGTGAAAGTCTCTTTGGGCCTTTGTTTTGTGTTACATAGGTCCATCATGGAAAAGTCATTAGCCATGTTGTAGGCATAGTGGGATACAAATTTCTCTGCCAAGTCTGGAAAGGAGACAATGGAGCCTCATGGTAGAGATGAGAACCATGTGAGGGTGTCTCCTATGAGACTCTTGGGAAAGAGTCTGCAAAGATATAGGTCATATAGGAGACTTCTTGACATAAGATGTGAAATTCCTGGACATGGTCACGGGGGTCTCCTTTGCCTTCATACTTGGTGAATTTAGGGATCTCAAATCCTGGAGGGTAGGGTGCAACTGATATAGATGGGTCATAAGGACAAGGACAAAATTCCTCAAACGAGTAAGGTTTCCTCTTATTAGTCCCTTCTTTCATGTCCTTGATGATATTTTTCATGTCTTGGATTTCTTTGATGAGGTCTTGTTGTGGACTTTGATAATGATGAATTGTATTTGCCCCAAGAATTGGATGAGCCAAAGAAGGGGCACCACCACCAATGTATTGATATGGTGAAGAGGCAGGAAGATGAGATTTGATGACCGATATCATAGGGATTTGAGTGATAGTTGGTTGCGGTCCACAAACTGTTGTGATAAGATTAAGTATGACCCAGATAAAATTTGTGACATTGTTGACAGGAAGCGAAGTTTGTGGTTGAATGGAAGGAGGTGGTATAGAAGCATGTTGGAGAATAGATGAGATCAGATTTGATAGTGGTATAGATGGTTAAGAGGAAGAAGGTAGGATGGAGACCATGGTAGGAGGTTTAGCAGGTGGCATTGATTGAGTTTGGATGATTTATGGGGCTGCAACTGATTGAGTTTGAATAATAGGTGCAACATTTTTAGTGGGAGCAAGGTCTCCTTGTGGTTGTTGGCCGAGAGCGGGTCTGTCAAATTCAGGCGGAAGTTGAGCTCCATTTTCAAGGAGAGTTTTTAGAAGTATAGTAGGATTATTTTGGATGAACTTTTCAATTATCTCTTGGTTATAAGAGTCCGCTAGGAAAGTTTGCACTTTCGGAGAGAGTTCATCTTGGCTAACCATGTTAGGATTTCGGCTTTGATCTTGATTGCTAGGTTGCCCGCTTTGTGTAGGATCTTGCATGGGATCTTCATATAGGATACTAATGTCCAACATGCCATATTGTTGTTCAACCATCTTTTTCTTTTGGGATCGAGTTGTGACCATACACGAATAACCTTAGAAAAGCTTGGAGGAAGAAATCTTTGATAAAAGGACTTAGCAAGATGTTTGTGGAATTTTGGATCTTGTCTTTGATGACAAGGGATTTTTCTGATTGGTGGGGTTCTTGGATTAGAGCTCGAGTTTGATTAGGATTGACACCTTAGTCCTTGGATGAGGATTTTAGGTGGTGGATGAAACCACAATCAAGGTAATGACCAAGTTAGGTAGAATTTAGACCTTGGAATGATGATTAAAAAGCCTCTTTTTCACCAAGGGTTGACTAATGACCCTAAGAAAAGTAAAGGCGCAAGTTAGGAGCCTTGATCGACTCAAAAGGAAAAGGGAAAAAGATACTTGGAGAGGATTCTTCTTCAAGCACAAGGGCCAATTGATTAATTATGAGGTCTAAATGGAACTTCACAAGGTATGCAACCTTAATGTGAGGTTAAATTGGATTAAAGAATGATTGGATTTGGATTTTGATAATTGATTTGATAGTGGAGGGAGATTGATTTGATGTGCTAAGTCCTTAGGAGATAGGTTGTGATTGATTGAGGGGGTATGATAGTGATGACTAGAAGAAACTTGATGACTAGGTTATTCTTGGCATGAACATGACTCAATAGATGATTGGTTCAGATGGCAAGTTGTATGAAGGGACACGACCACCCTGATTTTAATGATAGTTGGTGTTAAAGGACAAACCTAAACCTTGATGGAGAGCATGATCTCTTAGTTCATCACTAGCATCAAACTCATTGCTATGACCATGGACGTAATCATGGTAATGATATAAGAATGTCCTATGTTTGAGCAAGAGTTTATGGTTGGTATACCAAAATTTCTGATGCCTAAGGAGTTGTGCTTGTGTGAGATTTTTCTTCTTGATAGGTTGGTGAATTGACTTCTTAGGATGTTTATACAACTTGGGCTTATGAAACATGAGACGGATGGAGTTTTGACGCAATTTTGGACTTTGTGTAGGTAATGACTTGGATAATTGTTTGTGTTTGGACAAGTGTTTTTGCAAAGTGTTTGGGGATAATCATGTGTTCTTTAGACTACTCTTGGCAAGTATGTATCAAAAAAAAAAAACACAATGATCAAATGTATTTTAACTCAAAGACACTCATGCTCATATACAACACTCTTAAGGCTAGCAAGGACAATAGTCATTGGATCCCAATTGGTTTCCTAGCTACGCTTACCCAGAGCGGACACTTAGATGCTTGACCCCACTGGCTCCCCTCCATGACACTCACTTCTACGAGGTAGCCAAACATCAATTCCCATGAAAACTCCTCATGGCAAACTTTGTGTCTCTACTAAGGGCCATAAAATATGGGTGACTTCAAAGGTCTGACCTCCTGCACCAATGACTAGAAGGTTTTTGGCCACTATGAACAAGGTGTTTAGTAAGTCTTCCCATTAGGAGCTACCCTTCGTAGTTGCACAAGTGTAATTGAGGCCTATAGCCCAACGAAGCACCAAGAACTTAGTAGTCATGCAAGCTTGATTGAGATCTTTAGGATCCTACTAAGCACCCAATGTGAGAGTGAACTCTCATATAGCCCCAACCATTGGCCCTTTTGTAGTCAATGGCCTATTTATTATAGTGAGTTGGGAACCTCAGGTCTAGGTGTACTCACTTGGGTCATTCCCCTCTTACCTTCTCAAAGAGAAAGTTGGGAGGGCAAGCCCTCTATGGGTAAACACACAATCAAACAAGAAAAGGTTGGAGGGTCTGGATTTCTGATCGTCTAGCTAGACGAGAGCATCCTCTCCTAGCTTTATGCTTTTCTTAAAACACATAAAACAATGGTTCATTCACCCTTTAATTATCATCTAGGTGCCTAATTTTAAAAAAAAACATAATATTTGGTTGGGTCTCCTAGGCAACCTACAAAAAAAATGGATTAGTAGTTTTTTTTTAAAAATTTTGAGGTCTTGGATAGTCGATTCAAACTGCAAAACTAAAAAAAAGAAATTAGTACTTACTGTACTTCACATATAGTGCATGCACTGAAGTGCAATCAGCCGCACCGAAACGCCTGCATACGCACTGCAGTAACTAAAACCAGTAAAAAAAATTAGTAAACAAAGAACAAAGAAGGGTTTTATACCTGTCTGTCACGCTGAAACGCTTGCGCTCATGCCGAAACACCCGCACTCACATTGAAATGCCTGCACCTGCGCCGAAACACCTATGCTCATGCTAAAATGCCTGCGCTCGTGATGAAACCCTGAAAACAAAAACCTGACAGATTAGTGAGCAAAAAATTTCAAAATTCAAATTTAAATAATAGAGAGGGAATTTTATAAAAAGGGTCGCGGTGATTTAAATCATTCACACCGAAATGCCTCCGCACGTGGTAAACAAACAGACAAAGAGTAGAAATTTTTTAAGATTTTAAAAGAGCAGGAAAAAATTTAAAAGTTATGAGGCAGTCACGCTGATGTGCTTGCACTCGCACTGATGCGCTAGGGCACGCGCTGAAATAGGATTGCTATCACACTGAACCAGAGTCGCTCGCACTGATTTGCAGTCTCTTGTGTTGTTCTAGAACCTGTGTCTCACAACTCACAAAAACTCACAAAAAATGTTAGTTTTTAGGGATGTGGGTCCCACCGAGCATGCCAAAATGAAGAGGGGAAAATGGAGAATGAGGTGGATTAGTTAGTAAACATGCAAATCAAACATGGAAGCATATGAAATCAAAGACATAACTCAAAAACATGAAAACATGAATGACATGCATATACCTCACAATCTTTTTACCTCTCCCTTGGATTGAGCTTGATGAAGTGAAGGTGCCCCTTGATGATGGTCCACTTGATGTGCTCCTTTGGTTGCTTGATGTGGATGGCTCTCCAAATATTATGCACAAATGGATTAAGATGGATTTTGAGAAATGATATGGATGAGATAATTAAGTGTGGATGAGAGATGATTTTGGCATGGTAAGGATGATATGATGGCTTTTCTAGGCTCAAACTAGCAGCATAAGATTACTAAACTTGGAGATGATGAATGAAGGGATGGAGTCCTTAATTTATAGGAAGAGGAGAGGAAGATTGGATGGCTAAGATGGATTCAAGATGAAGGGCTAGGATTTATTGTGAGCTCACATAAGGCTCAAGAGAGGGTGTGGAGACCAAGCGATATGCCTTAAAGGCATTTCTTGTCTCCACACTCCTCAAGGTGCATTGGGAAGACTTGCTAATGTGCATTGAGAAGAGCAAGGGATGGGATATTCCTTGAAGAATGGGGAGGAGGAATTTAAAACTCTTCAAAAATGGATGATCATGGGGATTGGAGGAATAAGAAGGAATTAAAAATTCCTTGGGAGAGGAGATGCCTAGAGGAATGTGAGATTTTGAAAATCTCACATTCACCTAGGAAAAGAGCATTTAAGGATAGTGGTTGGATGGAAGGGACAAGGAGTTGACTTTGTGGCTAATCATGATGATTAGCCACTAGCAACTCATTAGGAGGGGGATTAGAGGAAAGGTTAGGTGGGATAGGATTTGTAGAAGGATTTGACTAGGAGAGAGACTGAGTGGAGGGAATTAAAAATTAGAAGAATAAGGTTAAGTGAGTTTAGGGAGTTTCTAGAAGAATTTATTAGGTTAATGATGGATTAGGAAGATGATTTGTAGGGATCATGTAGGTTAACTAATTAATTGAAATTAATTAACTAAGGGGAGGATTTGAGAAGATTTAATTTTTAGAAGAATAAAAAGAGGGGTTGATTTATTAAATCAATCACATACTATAGTGGTAATATTAATTATAATTAATTAATATTGAGGAGAATTAGAATTTGCATAATTAATTAATAAATTAATTATGTGAGAAATTAAAATTAATTATTTTTAAGTGTCTACACTATCTGTTGGACACTTTCGACATGTTTGGATTAGTCAAGTATGATTGATTACATGTGATACGTGCTTCATGAGCATGTTTTGGTCAATTGGTATTGACTTGGTATGGGATACTATCATATATTATGGTAAACCCTTACCGACATTGGTTTAAGGCTCTATTGACAGAGCTTTCACTAAGGAATCTTGACAAGATGCATAAGTGGTGTTGGTGCAACTTCTACATGGATTTCAGGATGATGAAGATGTTCTTTGATCGTGCTTCAACTACTTGAAGACATTTCTTTGGCGTAGTGGATCTAGAATATGTCTGGTACCTATCTAGGTTATAGATCGATATCATGCTAACGTGTACTCTACACATTACCGGGATGTTTCGAGATGATTTATGGATTTTTTATTGTTGTTTTGATCTTAAGCCGACATGGCATATCAATGTTATATAGATTTATGTAATATCTTTTAGGTGGCTAACCTAATTGGTTTAGGCCTTAGGGTTTGTATAAAATGATGTAAGATCTCATTTGTAGATCCTACGGTGTGGGAATTATATGTCATGGTCTTGAAATGCAATATCATATGTGAAGGAGATTTGGTTGATCATAGGTGATGAAATTGGATTAAGGAAGAGGTCAAAGGCCTCCCATATTGAGCTTAATCGAGACTATAATCAAGCATGGTAGATGTTATTTCTGGCAGTTCACTCTATTGGATTGTTGCCCATTTATCTTGAGATGGTTGTAGCCTCTTTGTAGTCAGTGAGACTCTTTTGTAATGAGCAGTACTCTCTAGGAAATATGCCTTCTTGCAAGTGCAGGCCCCTCATTGTAAGTCATACTTTCTACAGAAGTATCATTTGACTGTGGGTAGGCTTTTGACCATGTTTTTTCCCTTTCTGGGTTTTCCACATACAAATCATGGTGTTATGTGGTATGGTTGCTTTGCATTGATTATCCATTTAATTCTTAAGTTGTATTGTTTATCAGTATCTATTCCTACCGACATCTATATGTGCTTTACTGGTACTTGATCTGTTTAAAGGTTATTAAGTGGATTAAAAGTTATAATCTGTTAACAACTGATTCACCACCCCCCCCCGCCCCCCCCTCTTAGTTGTTCATTAGTTATCCTAACAATTGGTATCAGAGCTTTGGTCCTCTTTTGCAGAAGCTTAACTACCTTGAGGTAGATCCTATGGCAGCTAACACTTATAATCCAGTGACAACTATTTTTAGAAGAGAAATCCCTAAGCTTGGTGGAACAAATTATGGGATATGGAAAATTTGAATGGAGACTCATCCTAGATGTCTTGGCAAGGATATTTGGGAGATCACTAAGAAAGGATACACACCTTATGATCCAACATCTGGCAATCCTTCTCCTCCAGACTTGGATAAGAATATTGAAAATGATTGTAGAGCTAGAGAAGCCCTCTTGTGTGCACTTACTGATTAGAAGATCATTGGATTAACTGATAAATCATCAGCTAAGGTTATGTGGGACAAATTGCAAACTCTGAATGAAGGTGACCCTACTGTCAAAATTGCTAAACTTGATGGTTACCAGGTAAGATATGAAAACTTAAAGATGGAAGATAATCAAAGAATTTCTGTGTTTATGGAAAGAGTAAATGAGATTGTTATGGGAATTCAATGTTGTGGAGGATTTCTAAGTGAAGATGAAATAGTTTCCAAAGTCTTGAGAGCCCTTCCACCAGCTTACAAGATGAAGGCAACTGCAATTAATGAGTTAAGAACATTGGCAAATTCTTCAGTTAACAAAGCCATTCTGATTGGGAAATTATCTTCTTTTGAGCTTGAAAAATTTGGATCTTCTAGAGCTGTAAAGTCTGAACCTTCTTTTCATCCACCATCATCACCTATTGACAAAAGTGATTTGAGAGCCCTTTATGCAAAATAATTGGAAGACATGAGGAAAGAAGATGAAGAACTTGAGCAACTTGAAGCCTTATTTTCTAGAAGAGTACCTAAAGGACCAACTGGAAGTAAGTATGAAGGAAAAACACCTTTTAAATGTTTTGCATGTAACAAGATTGGTCATTTTGCATCTAGATGTCCTGAAAGGAATGCAAGGTTTGAGGAAAGAGTTAAGAAATATTTTAAGCCTAACTAGAACAGATATAGATTCAAGAAAAGAAAACAATGCTACATAATAGATGAGGAAGGAGTAGCTAATGACTCTGGAGAAGAATCGACAAAAGACTCTGCTAGTGGATCCAACAATGGAAAGGAATGGGTATTCTATGATTTGAAGGAAGATGAACCGGAACCAGCTATCAAGAATGAAGAAAAGGCCCTGGCAACAAAAGTTGAAGATACAGATGAATGGGTAATTGATAGTGGATGCTCACATCATATGACTAGAGATAAAGGGAAATTTTTGTCCCTACAAGAATACAATGGCGATCAAGTCAGATTTGGAGATGACAAAGCATGTATGATTAGAGGTAGAGGTATTATTTATCTAGATGGTAAGCATGATACTAATAATGTCTATTATGTACAAGGTTTAAAGCATAATATTTTGAGTGTTGGTTCATTGGTTGATAAGGGTTTGCAACTTCAATTTAAAGATAGAAAATGCAAAATCATTAACAAGATTGGTTTGGAGATTGCAATCGGTATTCAGACAGGAAGTAATATCTTTGACTTGAACACTGGTAATAAGACATGTTTGATTTCTCATATTGATGAGAGTTGGCTATGGCATAAGAGGTCGTGTCATGTTAATTTTGAGTGTATTGTTAAGATCAGTTCAACTAAGGCAGTTGGAGATATACCTAAGATTATGAAGCCTCATAATTCGGTATGTAAGGAATGTCAATTGAGAAAGCAAGTTAGAAGTTCTTTTAAGAGCATACATGATAAATCTAATGATGTACTTGATTTGATTCACACTAATTTATGTGGTTCAGCAAGGACTAAAAGCTTTCAAGGTGATAGCTAGGTATTTCATGTTGATTATTGATGACTATTCTAGAATGATGTGGGTGACTTTTCTAAGGGAGAAGTTTGAAGCTTTTGAGGAATTCAAGATCTTTAAAGCAAAGGTTGAAACATAAACTGGATTGAAAATCAAATGTCTAAGATCAGATCATGGTGGTGAGTTCACTTCTCATGAATTTAACAGTTATTGTGAAACAAATGGAATCATGAGACAACTATCTGCACCTAGGACTCCTCAACAAAATGGAGTAGTGGAAAGAAAGAACATAACCATTTTGGATGTATCAAGATCTATGATGATGGAAGCCAAATTGCCTCATATCTACTAGAGAGAAGTAGTGAGTACAATAGTCTACACATTCAACAAAGTTCACATAAAAGATGAAACCGATAAGACCCCTTATGAACTATGGTTTGGAAATACACTTACTGTTAAGTATTTAAATTTTTTTGAAAGTAAATTCTATATCAAAAGAGATGATTCAATTGGAAAGTTTGATCCTAGATGTGATGAAGGGATATTTCTTGGGTATTCAATTCAAAGTAAAGCATATAGATGTTATAACAAAAGATTGCTTAAAATTGTGGAAAGTGCTAATGTGAAAGTGGATGAATAGTACATAAATCATTCTATATCATATGATAGGGAACCGACAGTGGAAATGATCATAACTGAACCGACAATGCCTCAACCAATACAGGAAACTGAAATAGTTACACCAGCATAATAAAAAATTCAACTATGACTGATGATCAGAGCAGTGAACTTGAAGTTCAGAAAGAACCAAGGTATGTAAGATTAAATCATTCTGAAGATCAAATTATTGGAGATAGGAACAAGGGAGTTATGACAAGAAGAAATCTGGCAAATGAAGAGGTATGCCTTATTTCTCAAGTTGAACCAACAACTATTATTGAAGCTTGCAAGGATAAACATTGTTTAAAAGCTATGGAAGATGAATTAGATTAGATAGAGAAAAATGAGACTTGGTCTTTAGTTCCCCAACCTAAAAATAAGAATGTTATTGAAACTAAATGGGTTTTTAGGAATAAACTGAATAAGGATGGTAAAGTTGTAAGAAAAAAGGATAGATTGGTTTGTAAAGGATATTCTCAAATGAAAGGAATTGATTATGGTTAGAAATTTGCACCTATAGCTAGAATTGAAGTTGTTAGACTATTTCTTGCCTATGCAACTTTTAAGAACTATAAGGTTTATCAAATGGATGTTAAATGTGCATTTTTGAATGGTGAGCTTGAGGAAGAAGTTTACATTGAGAAACCTGATGGATTTTGATTGACAGATGATAAAGATATGGTTTGCAGATTAAAGAAAGCTTTATATGGATTGAAACAAGCTCCTAGAGCTTGGTATGAAAGGCTGGATAAATATCTTTTGAAGATTGGTTTTACTAAAGGTAGTGCTGATAGTAATTTATATTATAAGATGATTGATAATGATATTCTGATTATTGAAGTATTTGTTGATGATATCATTTTTGGAGGAGAAGATAAATTGTGCATGGAATTTGCTAACAACATGAAGAATGAATTTGAAATGTCCATGATTGGTGAGATGAGATTTTTCATAGGTTTGCATATTACTCAAATTGACAAAGATATTTTTATCTGTCAAACTAACTATCTGAGGGAGTTGTTGAAGAAGTTTGGTATGGATAATTCCAAACCGATAAGTACCCCTATGGTGACAAGTGAGAAATTATCTATCAAGGATACTTCTACATAGGTAAATTCGGCAAGGTATAAGTCTATGATTGGTGGTCTGTTATATCTAACTCAGACTAGACTTGATATTATGAATGTAGCAAGTATTGTTTCAAGATATCAAAGTAATCCTAAAGAAAATTATGAATTTGCAGTAAAGAGTATATTTTGATATTTGCAAGGAACAACAAAATATGGTTTATGGTATTCTAAAAATGATAATTTCACTTTTTGTGCATATACTGACTCAGATTGGGCAAGAGATACTGATGATAGGAAGAGCACTTCTGGTGGAGCTTTCTTTCTTGGAAAGAAACTAGTTTCATGGATCAACAAAAACAGTCATACATTTCTTTATCTACTGCAGAAGCTGAGTATGTTGAAGCAGCAACTAATTGCACTCAAGTCTTGTGGATGAAGAAAATTTTGAAGGATACCAGGATAAATTATAGTGAACCGGTAGTTATCTACTGTGATAACTCTGTAGCTATTGACATGTCTAAGAATCCGGTATTTCACTCTAAGACTAAGCATATTTCAATAAAGTATAACTTTCTGAAGGACAAGCTAGAAGCAAATGAAGTCAAATTGGTTTATGTGAACACTAAAGAACAAATTGTAGATATATTCACTAAACCACTATCTAAGGAATCATTTGAGTATTTGAGAGATAGGTTAGGGGTTTCTGCCCCTCCGGCAGAGACTTGATTGATGCAGTTTGTCATCAGTCCGACATGCATTACCAGAGACATTATTCATTTCGACACTGATGAGTGGTGCTACTACTCAGGGGGAGTAGTCAGCTCAGAGTTTCAGAGGTTTACATTATTGCTTTGATATTTTTGTCAGATTTATGGCATTGATGTCAAAAGGGGAGAGATATTGATGCGGAAATAAAAATAAAGGAGTTGTATACATTAGGGTGAGAGATTTATTCAGAACTCTATAGAGATATCATTCACACATTTTTTTTGGTTGTCTTCCACAAGGGAGACTTGTTTGGCATTTTTCTGGTACTTAGATATTTTTCAAATCTAGTGTTGCCATCAATGCCAAAAGGGGGATATTGTTGGAATTATCGATGAATTGATTGTGTTGTATTGATGTTTTATCATTGATGTCAACACTAGATGATATGGTTGGTTACCGGTAGACAATTTTTGGTTACCAGTAGAGGATCTAGTGTTACCGGCAGAAGAGACTATCTGTTGGATAGTTTCGGCATGTTTGGACTAGTGAAGTATGTTTGATTACATGTGATACGTGCTTCATGAGCATGTTTTGGTCAATTGGTATTGTCTTGGTATTGGATACTATCATACATTCTGGTAAACCCTTACTGACATTAGTTTAAGGCTCTACCGACAAAGCTTTCACTAAGGAATATTGATAGGATGCATAAGTGGTGTTGGTGCAGCTTCTACATGGATTTCAGGATGCTAAAGATATTCTTTGATCGTGCTTCAACTACTTGAAGACATTGCTTTGGCGTAGTGGACCTAGAATAGGTCTGGTACCTATCTTGGTTATGGACTAGTATCATGCTAATGTGTACTCTACACGTTATCAAGATGTTTCGAGATGATTTATGGATTTGCTATTGTTGTTTTGATCTTAAGCCGACATTTCATATCAATGTAATATGGATTTATGTAATATCTTTTAGGTGGCTGACCTAATTGGTTTAGGCCTTATGGTTTGTATAAAATGATGTAAGATCTCATTTGTAGATCATGCGGTGTGGGGATTATATGTCATGGTCTTGAAATGAAATATCATATGCGAAGGAGATTTGGTCAATCATAGGTGATCAAATTGGATTAAGGAAGAGGTCAAAGGCCTCAGGTATTAAGCTTAATGGGAACTGTAATCAGGCATGGTAGATGCTATTTTTGGTAGTTTACTATATTGGATTGTTGTCCATTTATCTTGAGATGGTTGTAGCCTCTCTGTAGTCAGTAAGACTCTTTTGTAATGAGTAGTACGCTCTAGGCAGTGTGTCTTCCTACAAGTGTAGGCCCCTCATTGTAACACATACTTTCTGCAGAAGTATCATCTGACTGTGGGTAGGCTTCCCACCATGGTTTTTCCCTTTTTGGGTTTTCCACGTACAAATCATGGTGTTATGTGGTATGGTTTCTTTGCATTGATTATCTATTTAATTGTTAAGTTGTATTGTTTACCGATATCTATTCCTACTGGCATCTGCATGTGCTTTACCGGTACTTAATCTATTTAAAGGTTATTAAGTGGATTAAAATTTATAATGTGTTAACAACTGATTCACCCCCCTCTCAGTTTTTCACTAGTTATCCTAATAGGTTCTTCCTTGCTCAAGACCTGTTCCTTCCTCTAGACCCTATCTGGGCCCCAAAATACCCTTGTCCCCCTAGGACAGGGGCATGACGCCCCCATCCCCACCTCTTAGGGTGGCCCTATGATGGGTCTGCCTAGTCCCCTATGCACAATCCAATTTCGGGGTTTGCGTTTCCTCTTTGTCGGCCTTTAGTGATTGAAAATTAATCCTTGAGGCATGTATAAAAGGAGATTCAATTCCATCATTTGGGGGAGATACATGAGCAAGATAAGGATAATAAGTGAAATTCAAGAGAAGGGTCTTCATTATCAAGCATTCAAGCATTCAAGTCTTCTTCATTCATCCATTGGAGCAATATTACAACATTCATTTGCAAGCATGTGTGTGTGTTAGGGTTTTGTCATGTTACATGCCATTTCATGCAACACTTGTGATTCCATTCAAGAAGCAAAGTGATCTCTACAAGGTATACATTTCCATTGTTTACATTCAAGCATTTGCAATTACTTTCTTTCAAGGTTGATTCCTTTGTTGGCATTTGTATGAAGATTGCATTAATGAAATGTTATGTTGTCATAGATGTCAATTAACCGGTAATGATATTGTTGTAATGTTGTTTTGTTATCGGTAGGAAGAGCTAGTTAAAGGAAACTGTAACCAGTAGGTAAGTTTGTGGAGTGAACCAATATTACTAAGTATTGGAGAGTTGAACTGGTAAACCCTACCCATTGATTTGATAAACACTAACCGATTAAGTCTGGTAAATTGGTTACATTGGTTTATGATCTGATGGTGAGCGGTAATACTTATGAAATGTATGCATATTGTATGAAGAGAGTTTCAAAGTGTTTTTGGCACGTTGAGGTAACGTTTTTTGTCTTGGGAATGAGCAAGTATATTGCATGTAATGCAAAGCGTGTGATGAGTTACTAAGTTTGATGAAGCGGTGATCAAGGAGCGGCTTTCTTGAATGATATGTAGAGATTGTTATGTAATCCAATGGTCATACTTGAACCGACTTGTTTGTAATCTCTATGTGAATTAGGTTTTTGTTGTGTTATCGACCTAGTTAATTTGTTTATAAGATTGATGAGCTATTTAGTTTCAGAGTTGGAAAAGTTTTAGTTGAGTGTGTGGTTGCCGAATCGAATGATGTATCTGCAATTTGAGTAAAGGAAGATAGGAGCATGAAAAGGATATGAACAAGCAAGTGTAGTGCTATTCAAACAGATCAAAAAACTCTTGTTGTTTTCTAACAATTACAACAGTTAAATCCCCTAACCAAGTAAGCTCTAACAAGCTTGGTGTTAGTCAAATCCTTTAACAAGGTGATCCATTAGCTTGGATTCTAAATCCTTTACAAAGGTTACTCCTCACAGGGTATTTCTTCTAACAAGGCATTATAGTCAATCCCTTAATCGGGTGGTCCCTAATAGGATCTGTTCTTAACAAGAATTTTTGTAAAAGCTTTAACAGACATGGCTTCTAACAGGGAAAACTTCATAAGATTTCAGATAGTTATCTTGTGAGTCTCATCTCACCATGGTTTTTCCCATTTGGGTTTCCACATCAAAAATATTGTGTCAAGTGGTGAATGTTTTTGTGGTTATGTTTTCTATGGTTGATTTTATTTACTACTTAATCCACTTTGATAAGTCATGATAATCAGCAACAACATGAAATGAAGTTTTACTTATGTTAGTAAAAGTATTTGGATGTTTGTGAGTTTCAAGTTTTTTACCGTTAATCTATTGTAACAGTTAACCGATTTAACTTGATAGTTTTATCTTGACAGTGATATTGCATTAATAGTTTGAAGTTTACTTTGAGAGATTAATTTTGAGATTCATAAATTTTATCAATTTTTCTATCTACTGATTCATCCCCCCTCTTAGTAGTTGACTAGATCCTCATTCTTTCATCATACCATCAATTGGTATCAGAGCTTCTCAGGTCCTCTAAGTTCTAAGCCTAATAGCTTGAGGTAAATATATTGTGGAACATGATGAAGAAGGAAGGTCTGAAGTTTAACATAGAGAACTATAGGATATGGAGTGACAGAATGAAAATTTATATCAATAGTCTTGGAAATCAATACGAGGAACATGTTGGTACTCAATATGTTGCACCTAGTGGGATTATAATTGATGATAAGAAGAAAGAGAAACAAGAAAATAATCAAGCACTGGAGGCTATTATCAGTTCTTTGTCTGATGCAGAGTATGTATATGTTCATGGTCTGGAGACTGCATATGAGGTATCGAAGAAACTTGAAGAGATTTATAGCGGTGATGAACATGTGAAGATGGCCAAGGAAGAGAATCTAAGAGGAAAGTTTGATGACATGCAGATGGTTGAAGGTGAGAATATCCAATAGTATGGTCAGAGGATAAAAGATAGTTGGTGAGATCAAGAGTGCAGGTGGTAAAGTAGAAGATGCCATTGTGGTTAGTAAGGTATTGAGAACCCTGCTACTGGTCTACGCTGTTCGAGTTGCAACCATTTAGGAGTTCAAATCTATTGACAAAACTAAGGTAACCCTTGACTCCATCATTGGTAAGCTTACTACTTTTGAATTAAATGGTTATAATGGTAGTATTCAGAAATCTGAATCATCATTTAGAGCTTCTGTTTCTAACCCATCTATGAGGAAAAGTAGAGATGTCAGTCACAATTATGAATCTAGATCCAGCAGAGAAGTTGATGATGAAGACAATTTGGTTGAGCTTGAAGCATTGTTGGCCAAGCGGTTGCCCAAAGGTACTGGTAAATATAGAGGTAAATTACCTTTGAAATGTTTTGCATGCAATAAGATTGGACACATAGCTACTAACTATCCTAATGTTGATAATATGCACAAGCGAGAGAAATTCAAGAAGTACAAGGGAAAAGGCAAAAGAGATTGTCTTATTGTAGTTGATGGTGGTATCACTGGTGATGCTAATGAAGATATTGTGTTTGTAGCCATTAAAGAAGAAACATCTAATCAGAAGGCTTTAGTTTCACAAATGGATGATTCTGATGATTGGATCATTGATAGTGGTTGTTCACATCACATGACCGGTGATTAGAGCAAATTTCTTTCTTTGAATGAATTTGATGGCAGAGTTGTAAGATTTGGTAATGACTCACCCTGCATGGTTAAAGGTAAGGGAACTATTTCTCTTAATGAAAAGAGCACTGCAGATGATGTCTACTGGGTTGAAGGTCTGAAGCACAATCTTTTGAGTGTTGCTCAACTCAATGACAAAGGATATCCATTGGAGTTTAAGAATGATATGTGCAAAATCTATGGGAGAAAAGGTGAACTGATTGCAACCAACAAGCAGACTAAAGGTAACCTATTTCACCTAAATCCTAAAGTCAACAACTATTTAATTGCTAAAGTAGATGATAGTTGGCTTTGGCATAGGAGATTGTGTCATATAAATTTTGATAACATTATTAAAGTGAATAAGTCAAAGATAGTGAGAGGTTTGCCTCAGTTGGACAAACCAGTTAATTCTTTATGTAAGGAATGTCAGTTGAGAAAGATGACACCTCAACTTTCAAGAGAAAATCTTTTTCAATGAAACTTCTTTTAGATTTGGTTCATACAGACCTCTGTGGACCAATAAGGACTAAAAGTATTCAAGGTGACAGATGTTTCATGATCTTCACTGATGATTGCTCAAGGATGATGTGGGTCACATTCTTGAAGGATAAAACAAAGGGATTTAGTAAATTCAAAGAATTCAAGGCCTTAGCTAAAAAGGAGAGTTGTAAGAAGATAAAGTGTTTGAGGACTAATCAAGGTGGTGAATTTACTTTTGAGGAATTCACTAGATATTGTGAAGAAAATGGTATCATATGGCAACTTTCTCCACTGAGGACACCACAACAGAATGGTATTGCAGAGAGAAACAATCGGCCAGTTGTTGAAGCTGCTAGGATGATGTTGATACAAGGAGGTGTAGCAAAAACTTTCTGGAGAGAAGGTATATTTCTTGGTTATTCCACCAAGAGTAAGGCCTACAAATATTATAACAACCACACACAAAGAATCATTGAGAGTGTTGATGTTTGAGTGGATGAGTATCTTGAAGTATTAGTGGAAACCAGTGTGGAGAAAAAGGATGAAGATCCTTGCATTTTGTTTTTGGAACCAGAACCTGTGAAACCTGAAACCGGTATAGAGAATGTTGTTGTACTAGTTCAACCAGAACAGGTAGATTCATAAGAAGAAAATGATAATAATGAAGAAGAACCTGAAGATAATGATCATGTTATTCTGAGGTATGTGAGACTCAATCACTATCCTCAACAAATTATTGGAGATAAGGATGCTGGAGTATTAACCAAAAGAAGAATTAGAGAGAATTATTGCATAATCTCCACAATTGAGCCTAAGGTTACAAGTTGTAAGTTGTCTAAGGAAGACGAGGCCACATTTGTTGATGAGAAGGAGTACATGTCAATGATTATAAAATTACACTATGTTGTTCACAATAGATTGGATATAGCTCATGCAGTTGGTCTAGTTGCTATATTTCAAAAGAATCTAAAGGAAACACATTTGATAGCAACCAAGAGGATATTCAAATATTTGAAAGGTACTATTGACTATGAATTATGGTATCCATATGAAGGAAACTTTGACTTGAAGGTGTACACAGATGCAGACTGGGCAAGTAATGTTGATGATAGGAAAAGCACAACCGGCGGAGCATTCTTTCTGGGAGGAAGACTTGTTTCATAGAGTAGCAAGAAGCA
Source organism: Cryptomeria japonica (assembly GCF_030272615.1). Classification (NCBI taxonomy): domain Eukaryota; kingdom Viridiplantae; phylum Streptophyta; class Pinopsida; order Cupressales; family Cupressaceae; genus Cryptomeria; species Cryptomeria japonica. Next base: position 8,222,575 of record NC_081405.1, read on the forward strand.
GAGTTGTATTTTACAGTCTACTATTGAAGTTGAGTATGTTGCAGGTTATACATGAATTGTACCTAGGCTATTTGGATGAGACACATTTTAGAAGGTTTCAAGATGAAGTTTACATAACCTATAAAGATCTTATGTGACAATACCAGTGCCATAAATATTTCAAAGAACCCTGTCTTGCATGCACAAACCAAGAATATTGAATTGAAGTATCATTTCTCGAGGGAAAAAGTGCAGAGTAAAGATGTGATCTTGGAGCATGTTTCTACCAAGGAGCAACTCACAGATATCTTTACTAAACCTCTGCCTAAAACTACTTCTGAGTATCTTAGAAGTCAGCTAGGGGTTGTACCCCTTCATGAGGTGAATTGAGCATGATGTACAGTACATTAGTCCCGGAGCTAGTTGCAGAATTTTATAGTAGGATTGATGTAGGAGTGGAGCTATTCCATAGGGGGAGCATCAAGTTGTAGGTTGTTGATGCTGAACAGTGAAGTTTTATATTGCATGTTTTACTTTCAATTTGGCATTGTTGTCAAAGGGGGAGAAAAACTATGTGATTATGGGAGAAGAACCCGTGACAAGCTGAAGACAAGGAGAGTACATGGTAAAATGTAAACTAGGATTCTTATTCACAATCACAACAATCAATGGTATTGATATTTTTATTGCCATCAATGCCAAAGGGGGAGATTGTTGGCATTTGCATGAAGATTTCATTAATGAAATGTTATGTTGTCATTGATGTCAATTAACCAATAATGATATTGTAATGTTGTTTTGAAACTGGTAAAAAGAGCTAGTGAAAGGAAGTTGTAACTGGTAGGTAATTTTGTGGAGTGAACTAATATTGCTAAGTATTGGAGAGTTGAACCGATAAACTATACCTATTGATTTGATAAACCGTAACTGATTAAGTTTGGTGAATTGGTTATATTGGTTTATGATCTGATGGTGAGTAGTAATGCTTATGACACATATGCATATTGTATGAAGAGAGTTTTAAAGTGTTTATGGCACATTGAGGTAATAGTTTTTGTCTTGGGAATGTGCAAGTATATTGCATGTAATGCAAAGTGCATGATGCGTTACTAAGTTCAATGAAGTGGTGATCAAGGAGCACTCGAGGCTTTCTTGAATGATGTGTAGAGATTGTTATGTAATCCAACAGTCATACTTGAACCAACTTGTTTGTAATCTCTATGTGAATTAAGTTTTTGTTGTGTTATCGACCTAGTTGATTTTTTTATAAGGTCGATGTGTTGTTTAGTTTCAGAGTTTGCAAAGTTTTAGTTGAGTGTGTGGTTGCCGAACCAGATGATGTATCTATAGTTTGAGTAAAGGAAGATAGGAGCATGAAAAGGATCTGAACAAGCAAGTGTAGTGCTATTCAAATAGATCAAAAAACTCCTGTTATTTTCTAACAATTACAACAGTTAAATCCCCTAATAGGGTAAGCTCTAACAAGCTTGGTGTTACTCAAATCCTCTAACAAGGTAATCCATTAGCCTAGATTCTAAATCCTTTTCAAAGGTTACTCCTCACAAAATATTTCTTCTAACAAGGCATTATAGTCAATCCCTTAACTGGGTGGTCCCTAACAGGATCTGTTCTTAATAGGACTTTTTGTAAAAGCTTTAACATGCTTGGATCCTAATAGGGTGAACTTTAGAAGAGTTTAGATAGTTATCTTATGAGTCTCATCTCACCATGGTTTTTCCCATTTGAGTTTCCACATAAAAAATATTGTGTCAGGTGGTGAATGTTTTTTGGTTATGTTTTCTATGTTCAATTTTCTTAACTACCTAATCCACTTTGATAAGTCATGATAACCGACAACAACATGAAATGAAGTTCTACTTATGTTAGTAAAAGTATTTTGATGTTTGTGAGTTTCAAGTTGTTTACTATTACTCTGTTGTAACAGTCAACTGGTTTAACTTGACAGTGATATTGCATTAATAGTTGTAAGTTTACTTTGAGAGATTATTTTTGAGATTGGTGAAGTTTATCAATTTTTCTGTCTACTGATTTACCCCCCTCTCAGTAGTTGATCGGATCCTTTTTCTTTCATCATACCATCATCCTCAACCAAGGTTTGACTAAGGCAAACCCCTATCCACAACCCTTCTTCCCTTCTTTTATGTGTGTAGGTTGCAGGTGTGCAGCTATAATTGTAGGTTTGGGCTTCATTTGCAGAGATGGAAGAACCCTTTTCATTCACAGATTTTATGGAGGACCATGTACACTGTCGTCACGGTCCTGACGACTTTTCTCCAAATTTGTAGGGCAAACCCATATCAGTCTAATTAGCTCAAATATGAAGTTACAACGCGATCCCGAACCAGTAGCTCCTCATTTCACTCAATTTATCGCTTTAAAATGGTGTATTTGGTTTTTTGATCACCCAATTAAGGGGAGAGCATATACCTAACACCTTCAAAACACATAATACACACTTTCTTTTTATCCAATATCACAGTTTGTTTTCTAAAAAGCTATCTTGGAGATGTTGCTCCAAAAGATATGTGGTTGTTTTTAACCCAAGATAGAAATGTGTGAAGGTAGTAAAACTTTGAACTTTTGAAAGTAAATCCTTGTCAACAAAATGAATCGACAATTTAACAACAATGATCTTAATTTTGAAAGCTTTTGAAATGGTAAAGCAAAGGTTCTTTTTAAGCTTCCAAAACAAAGGCGAAGTTCATTTTAATGAGAAGCAAAGGAAAGTGATGTTCAATTTTAACCTTGTGCAAAAATTGGAAAGTTTGTTTTGTTCTTTTTAGAGCCCAAAGTAATGTGTTTCCTAACTTGCATATAAGAAAGATTTGAGTCTGTCGTTCTTTTTATCCATGCAAAAAGAAAAGATTGAGTTTTGTTTTACGCACCAAAAGGAAAGCATGAAGTTCATTTTATGCATCCAAAAGAAATCATGACGTTCATTTTAAGACTTTTTATAAGAAAAGAAAAGATGAGTTCTTTTTACTAACTTTGAAAGAAAGCAAAGAAAACTAAACTAATTACTTCTGTTCCTACAAAAAACTTGTTAGAACCTCCACACAGTCGACTAGCAAAAATCCAGTTTTTGATGGTGGGATTCACAAGCCTAAATTTTGTTACTGTTACAAAGTTTTTGCTCTTTGTCTGGTCTATGCACTAAAAGATGGGACTGATGCATTAAAAAATGGTGCCTATATGCTAAAAGATGAACCCTATGCACTACTATGATACCTAGAAGCACTAATATGATACTCCTACACACTGAGATATCAGAAAAGGTTATGCGCTAAAAATAAGATTAAATGCATTGAGAGATGGTTCCTATGTGCTAAACCGTGAGATGGATGTGTTGAAGTTGACCGTAGATGTGCTACAAAATGTCTCAGATGCACTAAAAGAGTGTTCTAGCGTGATTGATCTTCAACTTGCACAAAAAGTGATGTTATTTTTGGGGACGTGCCCCACGGTGGGCGCCAAAGATGTATGCAGGAAAATGTGGTGATCAAAACAAATAAATTGAGATCAAATTACCTACATACCAATGAGACTCTTGAGTGCAAGTATAAACTAATTTTAACTAGTTTAACTTCCCAAGGGGTGTCCCATTGTTCTCTATCTCATAGGATCCCTAAAGCCAATGTTTTGCTCTCAGATCATTGAGAAAATGACTCAAGAATGACAACTCCAAGAATGAGTGATATTGTGATCTATATGATATGTTAAAAAATATGATGCTTAATCTAAGATTGAGATAGTGGTATGATAAAGATATTGCTAAATTATCCTAACATGATATACTACCATGAATATACTATGACATGAAAATGCTTCTAAATGCTATGATAATATTCTAACAAAGAGAGGCTAAAATGCTTGATACAATTAGACTATAAGGTAGATGCATGAATCTTGGATATGGAGAATGAGGAACGTGAGCTCTATTTATAGGGAAAATAGGGCAATGGATGGTTAAGATTGAATAATCTCACCAAGGGTTAGGATTGAAAGTTGCTCAATCCATGTTTACAATTTTTACCAATTAAATGGTGGCAATTTTCAACAAGAGGTGGCTTGAGAGGAGATGCAAGAGGCATTAAATGCCTGAGAAGATATGAAGGTTACCTTAGGAGGTTGGGTGAAGGCTAGGTTAGGGTCATCCATTGGATAAAGCTTTTACCCAAGGGGTAAACTCTTGTGCAAGGGTTAGATGAGTGTTTGATGAGACCCTTGAGTTAGATAAGGGTTAAGTTAGAGAGGAAGTCTCTAACCATGAAGGGAGGTTGAATTAATCATTAATGGTTTGGAAGACTTTGGGGACAAATTTGTAAGAGTCCTTCCAAATTTGGGGGAACTCAACAAGTTAGCTTGTTGAAGAAATAAAGTCTTCAATGCATTTAGAAGACTTTATTCCAAATTTGAGAAGTGACCTCCTCAAACTTAGGGAAATGACATGATTAGAGGGATTAAGGCTAATTGATTAAGATTAGATGGGTTCTAGAAGAAGGATTAGGAGGCAAGTGGGAGAAAAATATTTTTAATTAAAATAAAATGTTTTATTTCAACTAAAATAGATGCAACTTGCATAAATATAGGTGGGGGGATTTTTATAAATAAATTAGATTTATTTATATGCAAGGGTCAATTTAATTAAATTTAAATTTAATTAAAAAAGAAGAAAGGGGAATTAATTAAATAAAGTGATTTATTTAATTAAAGGCTACAAAAGGTTTAGATGAATTTAATAAAATAAATTGAGTAATTCATTTAATCAAATAGATGAAAATGAAGAGATTAATTAAATAAGATTTAATTAATAGGGGGATGGGGTTTAAATAAATATTAAATATTTATTTAAAAAGGTGGTTAGATTTATACATCTAGAGTTGAAATTTTTGTAAACTTGTGAGGTTTACAAAATGGTGGTTTCAGCCACAACACATGAGATTGAATCTCACCTAATTATAAGAGAAGACTCCCCCTTTTCTTATTACTCTGACTTTCTTAAAATAAAATTCTAATTATTGATCCTATTCTAAGCTTGGGTGTTACACCATCTCATTCTCTTTTTTTTCAAAATAAATGTTTATCCTTTTCTCTCTTTTTAGAAAGGATATTACAATTTAAAGCAATAATAATTTAAACAACTTCTAAGTTCCTAAGAAATAACCTAGGATCATGTATATAAAATTTACACGTAAAGAAGCAAAGTTTCTATGAAAGCATAAAGTCTTTCGTTGCTTCTTGGGATGAGAGAATAATGATGAAGCTCAAAGTCTTTAGCTCACTATTATCTTATCAACCTTTTTCCAATAACTTTTGTAGCCCCCAAAAAACTTTTCGTTGAGATAACAAAATAAAGCTCAAAGTCTTTATAATGCTATTTTTAATACAACTTTATAAACTGAAACTTAAGTTCATATACTTGCTACAAGACAACAAGGTAAATATCAAAGTCTTTATGATGCTATCCTCCAACAAGTTCTATTCTACTAATTTTGAATTGGTGCACAAATTCTACACAACAAAATTTATTCTACTCTTTCACAATATTCATACAAGATTGCTTTTACTCAATCAATTCAGTTACGATGACTAGAATGCCATGAGAACACTCTCACCATAGAACACAATGAACTCAACACAAAGTTTGAGTGCCAAAGATGCTTTTATTGATTTAATTAGCAAAATCACAAATGAACTCAAAGTTTCACTTTTCTTCTCACTTAGACAAAGTCAAGTTGCATAAAGATAAAAGATTCCCAGTTTACAATTCTATATATAGGTGAGCAACCATGAGAAAAAGGTGGAAAAGTTCTAACTAATTTTCACTTATTCACCATCATAAGTCCTAAACTATTTTGACTCATAATTTTATCAGATGTAATTACATATTCTGACTATTCATGTGATATGTCTAAACAAAATCACAAAATGATTTTATACAAAACATAAAAAAATGACTACATGTTTTGAGGTACTTTTTCTTGATCTTCCTGCTGGGCCAAGAATTCCACAAATTTGTGCAACGAAGCTTGTACCTCATCATCATTTGGCCCAAAAGTGTGACTTGCTACTACTATGATCTTGGGAACAAAATCTAAATAACTTGTGAAGGAAGTTTGATACTTCTGTAGAGCATTTTGTATTTTGCTTATGAGAGCCTGAAGATTTGTTAGTTTATCAATGAAAGTTAAGGTGATGTGATCAACCTCCATATTTGCATGAATCAAAGAATTAAATTTTAAAAGCATTGCATCTTCTAACTGTAACTTCTTATCCTTATCTACCAATTCACAAGAGACCTTCTCAAATTGAGCATGAATTTCTTGCTCGTCTTCAACACATGATTTCAAGACTGATTCTATATCACTCATAAAATCTTTTGTAACCTTAGCTCTATTGGTCATAATTTATTTGAATTCAACATATTGACTTCTGGAAGATAAAACACCATATTCACATAGTGCATCCAACTAGTAAAACTTAAGCCAAGTTTTCAGATCCTCCTATTGGGATTGCAAATCTTGAGACAAAACCTGAAGGACATGCTTCAATCTAGATTTGACTTCTTCCAAATATTTTAGCATTTAAAAATTATTCTCACTAGTTTGGTTCCTAGCCGCAATAGTCTGTCTACCCAAGAATCTGTTGCACTTTGTTTTTGTCCAACCTTTTTAGCTTTCTTGATAGATTCTTCAACAATGGGAGATGATAATGGGTAAGATGTCTCAGTGGTCTGATTAATCTTTAGGAGCACTGAAGTGAGCTATTCATTCTACTGTTTCAACTCATCTTTCTTCTCTTTGAGCTCATCATATCTCTAAATCAATGACACTACAAATTCTTGTGCATCGTGCTTGGTACTATCATGTGTCTATTTCCTAAGTTGAACCCTTATAATTCTATAATATGTAGATTGCATCTCCTCAACAAGCTTATTTGAAATAGGCTCTGCTACCTCAACATATTTCACTTTTTCTTTATTCACCATCACCTTTGAAATAGTCTTATAGCCCTCTTGGTGGCCTTAGGCTTTGTAGGAATAAGCTGCTTAGGATCAAAGTCATCAAGAGATGACTCATGTTTCTTCCTTTAGGAGTGATTGTTCTTAACCATATAGGAAGATTAGAAACATCTGTTTGAGTAGCTTCAACTATAGCTTGTGAAGGGACAAACTTTGTCCACACTATAGTTGACACTATGGATGGGACATCAGTTTGTACTGTACAGGGAACATGCTCAGTTGCTACATGGGATATAGACCCAGATATAAACTTTTCAAAGTCAATAATGGTGGAAGTAGGCATATCTGACAAGTTTAAATTAGAGGTACATATGAGTCAAAAATTGTTGGGAAAATGGTGTCTCAACCTTGCATTTACATGAGGTTGCTATTTATACTAAGTTTTTTATTTCACAAAATGGTGCAAAATTCTCCCTAAAGCTTCAGATTGGCTAGATAAGCATGCCGATAAATTTTTATTGCAAGATCATAACTAGTTTTGAAGATATTAAAGTTTTCATTTTTTAAGGGCGTGAAGAAAGGTTTAAATTTAATTTTGAGGAATTTAGAGGCTTGAAAATGCATTGAAAAGTGGGCATAATCAGTGTAGCAGGTTATGAGGTGATAAATCACTTAACAAGATTTTTGGTGTATCAAACATTTTGTCAATCAGACACCTGACTCACAAGTTATGGCCTCCAAAAGTTTGGAATCTTGAAATAGGAAATATAAAATGCATCAGACACATAAATGAGCTATAAAAGGGAGGAACATGTGTTGATGTGTGTTTTGATGTGTCATAGGGCATCTAGATTGGAGATAAGGCCAACTCCACTTTATTGGGTGGTTTTAGTCCATGGTTTTGTAATACCGTTTGATGGTTTCTTGTATTGTATCTCCTATATATGACGTGTGAGAGATATAGGTTATGTGTAAGAGTCTTATTATGGTTATTGAGTTACCTCCGAATCTCTAGTTGGTGGTACTCCTGGTATCATGCATTGTTATTTTGTCATTTTGTCAAATCATCTGCTTTTCAAATATCTTAACTTCGTCATTTTGTCAAGTTTGTCGAATCAATCATCATTTAATCACATATTCCTAGTAAGTCTCACACATCGTCTCCTTTGCTTTCATTGTTTCATGTACCTAGCCTCTCGAGAGCCACATATCTCTATTAGAGCTAAAAGGAAGAGCAACGAGGCCTAATTGAAGAAGCGCAATGGATGGTTTGCATTTACTTTGTGTTTTGTTTCAATTACTTTGTTGGTAGGATTAGGACAAGTAGCTTGCAATCTAAGTTTTGTGATTAGCTTGAATAGATTGTATGCATGTTTTGGTTTTTGAACTAACACCCCTTTTCCCTTGTCTATAGAAATAATGCAAATACTAAAAGAAATACTAGAAAGTTATACCTCAGATCTACAATTTCTAATGATGATGCTTTGTTTCTTTGAATGTAATCACATATGTTGTATGAAATGGTATGAAAAAATCAAAACCCTAATCACACACACATGATTGCATAGGAATGATGTAATTTTTCTCCACAATGGTGGAATGATGACTATGTTGCATTGAAGATCTCTAAAAATGCTTGATAATGATTGCTTCATGGATGCAAGAGTGATAGGAATTGATTTCTTAGATTCGATAGATCACTCAGATGAAATTAGGTTGATCAAATGTATTTATATAGGGGTGTCTAAGTAAATTATTGATTAGGGTTATTTCCAATGGTCATGCAGAGCCATGGGGATCAATTCTTGCAAGGAAAATACCACTCTTACCCCAATTCAAATTTGGGTCCCATTAAGAGGGACCATGGCACTGGGCGCCATGGTCCTTTATCATAAGGGACCAAAATAAGGCTCTAGGGGGAGGGGTACCCCACTAGGAGACCCACCAATGGGCAATCATTGCATCAGGCCTGGAGAATAAGCACAAAATGGACCTAGATAGGTGAGGAGGATAGGACATGCTAAAGTAGGGGCACACACACGAGGTGTAAATTGGACTAGTGACAATTTATGACGCTAAAAGAACTATTTGACAAAATGCCTGAATGTTGAAAAAATTAAGATACTCCCAAGAAAATCAATGTGGAAAACATGAAGCCAAATTCTTCAAATTTTCACAGCATCCTCATGGCTTGTGAATAGGGAGCAAGAATATTTAAAAATATATTGGTATATAAGTGCCTTTGGTAGACTTGAATAGGCATGTGAACTATTTTGGATTGCAAATTGATGTGTAAGGAAAAAAAATGAATGGTGGGAACTATGGGTTGATTACTTGTAAAATCTTGTTGAAAGATAAAGACACCCATTAGGATTCCAGACTATACAATTTGAAATGACAATATAAAGAATGAACATGAAAGAGAAGATAAAAAGTACATATCATCCAAAAACATTTGGACTAGAAAGAATTCGAATTGATTGGGCTTTAAGAATGACTAAGGCAATTTATTTTTAAGAAATAAAGGAAAATCAAAGAGGGGAGATTCATCAACATGATTAGACAAAATGATTAGTGAAGGTTTGCATAAGTGGGGTTATTGTTAAGCAAAAAACCAAGAGGAGGAGGTTTGGCTACGTGGTGTGTGGAAGCAACACAAGAGAAATAAAGTTGGAGAATTTTACAAGAATGCTAAGTGACTAGAGAGACATTGAAGTATGAAGAAATGCATAAATTAGTGTGTGGAAACTTTGTAGAGGGGGGAAGAGAACACTTTCAAGGTAGGTTGGTCCTGTCCCAAAAGAGAACCGAATGTTGAGATCCTTAGCCAAAGGAGCAGAGTGAAAGTGTAGGTAAGATGTAGAGTTTGTAAAGATTTGCATAGAATACAAAGAAATGTTATGCTTTAATGGACGCCAATGAAAAGGATAAAATTATAATTGTGTGATTGTAGAGTTATTAAGAATGGGGTATATGCACCAAGATGGGGGACCAAAAAGGGGTCAAGAAGAAATTGAAGATGCAACAAGAACAAGAGTCCCTCCCCCCCCCCCCTCTCTCTCTCTCCTTCCTCCTTGTCCCAATATATATCTCCCCCCACTCTCTCTCTCTCTCTCTCTCTCTCTCTCTCTCTCTCTCTCCATAGTTTAGGGTGTCACCTCTCCCTCCTAGTCTCTCTCTCTCTTGCCCCCCTTTATAGGTTTCTCCCTCCCTCCCTCTCCACCTCTCTATCTCTCCATCCATGTATTATTACCCACCTCTCTCTATCCCTCTCTACCTATCTCGCCATTCTCTCTTCCCATCTAGGTCTCACCTCTCTCTCCCCCTCTAGGTGTCTTACCTCTATTTGTCCCTTCTCTAGTTCTCTCCCTCTGTCTCTACCTTTCTCTCCATCCCCCCTTACCCATCTCCATTTATGAACTCTCTCCTCTTCTCTCTCTCCCTCTCTCCCTTGACCCGTCTCTCCCCTCCTTTTCTAGTTCCATCACTCCCTCCATGTCTACCTATACCTCCATACCTTCTTATTCCTCTATCTTTTTGTTGTTTTCTCTCATCTTCTTCATACCTCCCCTCTCTATGTCATTACCTCCCCCTCTTCTTTATATGGTATAGGGTATATAAATTGTTTTAAAGGGTATAGGTTTTTTAGAATAGGGTGTAGGTTATAGGCTTAAGGGTATATATTTGAGGGTATAAAGTTTAGGGTTGAGGATATTGGTATAGGGTTTAGGATATAAGATTGATAGTACAAAGTTCAGAGTACATAGGGTTGAGACTAATACTGATATTGATACTTCCCTCTATCTCTCCCTCTCCCTCTCTTTTATATCTCTCACCTCTTTTTTACCTCTCTAGGTCCCTCCCTCCCTTTTTATCTCCCCCTCCCTCCTTACTCCCATATGTATATCCCTTCCCCACTCTCTCTCTCTCTCATAGTTTTCTTCCCCCCCTCTCTTTTATGATTTTTTCCCTCTCTCTTCCTCTCCACCTCTCTACCTCTCCATCCATGTCTTATTACACACCTCTCTCTATCCCCCTATACGTATCCCACCCCTCTCTCTCCCCATCTAGGTCTCTAACTCATCTCTTCCCCTCTATGTATCTCACCTCTTTATCTATCCCCTCTCTAGTTCTCTCCCTCCCTCCCTCTCCATCTCTCTCTCGATCCCCACCTACCCATATCCCTTTATGAAATCAATCTCTCTCTAGACTGGGTGGGTGCAAGAAGTTGGGTCCCAATTCCGTGGAAGTCTATGAGCAAAAAAGTTTTCCGCTAGAAACGAGTGCCCGTTTTTTAAGAAACGGGCACCCATTTAGCTTCGGAGCCCTGACCCATAAAAATAAAATGGGTGCCCATTTAGGATCAGACCACCGTAGAGAAATGGGTGCATGATTTTTAGAAACAGGCACCCATTTCTAAAAACGTGTACCCATTTCTAAAAACAGGCACACGTTTCTTAAAGTACTATAAAATTCAAAACAGGTGCCTATTTTTTTAATTTTAAATAACGGGCAACCGTTTCATAAAAGACGGAGTGGGAAACACACCTATACCTCGGTTTTGGCTTCTGGTAAGGCTTGGTGGGACCAAGCCTATGCTTGGACCTCCAAAAAAATGGCTAAGGCATTGGAATACCAGATTTCTGCCTTGCCATAATTTTTTGAAGGTCTTCCTGATCATATTTTTTTATGAAACAAAAACCCATTAGAGTGCTCACTCTCCTAATTTCAAAAATGTAAATTTCATAGTGATATGATTAGTTTTACTATTTTTGCATTATTTATTAATCAAAAGTGGTACCTAGATGTAAAATAGTGAGGTTTAGTAAAAATTTAATAACTTTTTTTTTTTAGGTTTTTTTGAAAATAAATTATATGACATCAATCTACATATAATTCTTTTGAAGATTAAAAAAATTTAAAAATATGAGATTTTCATCAAATTATGGTGGTCATACACCAGATGTTTTGAAAATGTACTTTATAGTCAATTAAAAATTAATTAAAAAATATATATTCAATAAAAAAAAAAGAAAAAATATTCTCATCAATATTTAGTGTATTAGGTATCTTTTCCCAGAAGGATTTGGAAAAATTCTTTTATTTGCGTCAAAATATGGTGGTCGTACACATGTGTGGTATGGTCCTGAAACAGGCATTTTGAAAAAGTGGTTTTTAAATGTGCCTACTAAAAATAAATTTATACCATGTGGGTATTGAAATAAATTACATATTTGAAAATTAGACTCCGAGCACTACATTTTCTATTACTAAAGTTTTTTCAGATTCAAATTCTAAGTACCTCAAATTTTGACATCAATCGACAAAAAATTTGAAAAATAGGGAAAACACTTCCACTTTTTGCCCAAAAGTGGGACTCAACTTCTTGCACCCACCTCTCTCTCTCTCTCTCTCTCTCTCTCTCTCTCTCTCTCTCTCTCTCTCTCTCTCTCTCTCTCTCCTCTATGTCCCTCACTCCATCCATGTGTGTACCTCTCCCTCTACCCTTCTTACTCCTCTTTCTTTACTCTATTGTCTCTCCTCTTCTCCCTCCCTCCCCTCTCTAGGTCATTAGCTCTACCTCTTCTTTATATGGTATATGGTATAGGGTATATAAATTGTTTAGGGTACAATTTTTTGGAGAGAGAGAGAGAGAGAATAAGTCTATGCAAAGCATTTGGTGAGTGTCCTATTTGGCAAGCTCCAAATATGACAAGCACCCTATTTGGCTCTCACCAAATGACTTGATGGGGGCTAAAATCAAAAGTGACATCTTTTTGGTTCCCCATGTTGGTGCACATACCCAATAAAAAAAAATTTCTTTGTTGTAGTCCATGTGTTGGTTTGTTTAACGGGTTTGATATTTTGAGTTTTAAAAATAGTTTTTTAGGCAAGGAGTGCCTATCTTGCATTGAATTATTTCACCCATAATTATGCGTAGACATAAATAGGCAAGTTGAAAGTGGTCTTACATATTGCATAAAATCGTAAAAAAGATAAACATGAGTGATTTTAAGCATAGGTGAAAATGGGAAAAACTATTTAATAGCACCCTTTTTTTCTAAAAAATGTGCATGGTCACATTTTTAATTAGAAAATTTTGATCAATTTGTGATGTTGATCTCACCCTAACTATACAAAATTGTAAGCTTTCAATAAATATCCAACTTGCTCCTACTTTTTGAATACTTTCCATAAGGGCTACACTCTTAAAGTATAATTTTTTAAGGAATAATTTCCATAAGGGTGACACTCTTAAAGTATAAACTTTTAAGGGCATCCATGCACATTGATTTTATACACAAAGACAATTTCTCAATATTCTTACAGCGAGAAGCGTAACACTACAGTGGCAACCACCCATTTTTTTCTGTGTAATTTTAATTTGTAGAAATTTAAAAATAAAATTTATTAAAGACTAAAATCTAAATTAAAAAGAAACTTTTTATTATTATTATTTATAATAATGACTAGATAGGGCATAATTTAAAAATAAGTTTTAAGAGTAAAATCTAAATTAAAAAGCAACTTTCTATTATTATTATTTATTAAATATGAAAAAAATTAAATCTAGATTTAAAAGAAACAAATCTAAATTAAAAAGCAACTTATTATTATTATTATTTATTAAATGTAAAAAAATAAATTTTAAATCTACATTTAAAAAGCTTCTAGTTTAAAAAATTATGTTTTTAAATCTAGGTTTAAAAGAAACTTCTATTTATTTATTTTTTGCATGCATATCATTTCATATTCTAATATAAGACTCTAAAAAATATATTTTCAAATCTAGATTTAAAAGAAGCTTCTAATTTTAAAAAATATGTTTTTAAATCTAGATTTCAAAGAAACTTCTATTTTTTTTTCATACAAATCATTTCATATTCTAAAATAAGACTAAATTCTAATAAATATTAACCATATGAAATTAATTAATCTATTCTAAAGGTAAAGATTTTTTAAATTTGATATCTCTCGACGTCCTCTACATAAATTTTATTTATTAAATATAGGTATGCTAGTTACCAATTAATAACACAACATCTACACACAATACTATGATACCAAAAAATATATTTTAAATATACACACAAATTAACTTTTCTACAATCTATCCCAAGTCCCATTGTTGGAGTTGATAGCTAACCCTACAGCTCCTAGAAATCACCTACAACCAAAATGCCTATCACATCTATAGAAAAGAAGTCATGGTTGTATGCTATGCAACCTTTGGAGAGACTGACCCAAAGAGGAATTTGATATTGAGATTAACCTATAAATGTATTATCTATTAATTATAATAAATACAATAAATGCTTATAAAAGAATAAAGATAAAACCCTAGATGAAAAACTAAGAGTCGATTAAATTAGAACATGGAAAGGGTCTTAAACATATGAGTCGAGACAACTTGACCTATAATTAGCTCAATCTAATAATGATAAATCACTCCTAGGTTTAGCTTAAGTGAAATAAAGTAAAAAGGGACTAAATAATTAATGATTGATTAATGAACTACTGAGGTGATATCCTAATTACTCCAACACCCATAAAATACCTGTCGAATTTGTGGTTTCACATCCTTGGTGATTACTTCAAATTGTAAAGAGATATTTATATCTTACACATTATGTCCTCTTTTATTTTCACATCATAGCATTTTGGTTGTGCTAAATAAATTTCTTTTTCAAGCTCACCACACAAAAATATGATCTTTACATCCATTTGTTCAATTTCAAGATTAAAAACATTAAAAATAGCTAGCAAAAATCTAATTAAATATAGTTTTACAACAACATTTTTCTCCAAGCCAATTCCATTTATTTGAGAGAATGCTTTTACAAATAAATTATCTTTATACTTATCCATTTTTTCTTTTGTATTATACTTTTTTTCAAATAACCATTTACAACAAACTAATTTTCTTTAGAGATATAATTTAACCAGTCCCAAATATGATTTTTATCTAAGAATTCCATCATTCGGAAGCCTCTTCCCAAGACTCTTTTTTCATTTGATCTTAGTTCTTCCTTAACAATCTTAGGATCTTCATCAATAATGAATAGTGTGAAAAAAAAAAAAGTGGTTCCTAATGAAAATCAAAATCTTTATTCCTTTTTATTTTTTATTTTATTAAAGTATCCTTGGGTTTTTAATTTCTTACTTTCACATCCTCTTCTACCAACTCATTCCTTAACTCATCTTGTGTAGTTGTTCTTAATTTAATCATTTTCTTTCTTATTTTCACATGAGATATTTTAGGTTTTTTCTTTAATGGCTTTTTCTATTTTTGAACCCTCTTTCCTTATTTAAAAATGATATTTTGACAACATTCTATATTCTCTATTTCTATGTTCCATAGTTTATATCATTTAATACTAATATTATATCTCATACATATGCTTTGTTGATTTATAATCTTAGTTAATTTTTTTATTTAGGAATATGTATAAACATCAGAATAACAAATAGTTAAATATTTGAGTGAGGATTTCTTACTAGTCTATGCTTCATGTACATTTTTGTCCAAAAATATTGAGGTGGGTGACCTGTCGATAAGATAACAAGCTATTTTTACTACTTTTACCTAGAATTTCTTGTGCAAACTTCAACTAAGCATTCATCAATCCTTATCCATCAGAATTTTTTTCATTCATTCAACAACTCCATTATGTTGTGGTGTTCTATTTGTCTATTAGATATTGCTTGTAAAACTACTTGAAAATATTTGAAAAATATATTCTATCATATCACTTCTTAAAACCTTCATTATATTTGCTATATAATTTTCTACTAATCAAAACCTTAAAATATTCAAACTGACGCAGGAGCACCCGAATGAACTGATGATCAACACCACCCAAAAACGCCACCTCATTTATTTTTCAATTTTGATTTTGTTTGATGATTTCTGACATATCTCTCATCATCTTCACCATCGCCCTAAGTGCCTAAACCTCTTAAATGTCCATGTTAGTTGCAATTGTCTGAATGAACATGTATGCAAAAATGTGGATGATTGCAGGTTGTGCATGAACTGGTTCTGTTGATACGAAACCTTTGTCAGAAACAAATCAAATGAATTGGCATCAAGCAAAACCAATTCCACAATCTTTGCCAGAATAGGAGTTTTGGAACGGAGCATGTACTTCCATCGAAGGAAGACATAATGGCAGCCAGATTAGAGTCAGAAGAGGATTTGAAGGGGCACCAATGCCAGTAATTGCAGAAAGGGTATCGGTGGGGCTGCGTAGGTAGAGACCAAGGAAGTCAGGTGTGGGTTGCCACATAGTGCGTTACAAAGTTAGTAGAGGAGAGTTGTGTAAAAATAACTGATGGTTTAAATCACATACATTAAGTTTTGATTTCTAGGTTTAAAAATGTTAAACATTTAGAATTAACTGATATTTTTTAGACTTAATATGTTGCTTAGTGTGTGTGATTTAAGACTGGTCAAATTGTTTGGTGTCAACTTCTGTGTGAAGAGGGATGAGCTGCAGAAATTGCAAGAAAGGCCAATGAGGCCAAACATATGAATTGTAATTTGTTCTACAGATGTACAATTTGTCTAAAGGAATTGAATGAAGAATGATTTTTGTTGCAATCTATTTCTTCATTTAAAGGCAGAGAATCTCTCTGCATAGTGGTTTTTGTTTAGGTTTGTAAACAAAAGTCACATAATGAATTTAGCTGCAACTTACAAACTTCTAACCTACATAATCACCACCATTCATTATGTGAATATAACTTAAAAAATAAAATGATTTTTAAGAGAATTTAACTAATACAAAATATTTAACTTATCTCATAATTTCTTACTATGACTTTTGTTAAAGTATTCAACAAAAATAATTTTGATAAATATAATCTAATTGATCTCCTTACATTTCCCTCGATAATCAATAAACAAACAATTGAAAAACATCACTGGCTCATATTAACTGTACAAATATCATATCTCCTGATATAAAAATACAAATTTAATCATCAAATTAACTTACTATTAACAATATTTATTATTATTTATATGTTTTTATTTTTAAAATGTATTAAAATAACAGAGATAAACACTCAATCACTCCAAACAAAGAGATACGCACGCATACAAATGACTCTATCTAAAACATACGCAAATAGATGAGTAGAGCTCATCCCTTGAAATATACTTAGCTATACTAAGAGAAATTACTTGCACTGTGAGATGGAATTTCACTTAGATTTTAATGCAGAGACTTACTCTGCCATTAACATCTCGACGAGCTCACTCATGGAAGGCCTGCGATCCCTGTCCTGCTCCACACATGCCACTGCCATCTTCAGCACCCTTTCCATCTCTTTCTCCTCGTTACCCGCCACTGCCATCTTCGTATCCACCACTGTTACCATCCATCCTCCTCCTCTCACATTCTCACACGCCCATTGGACAAAATTAACCGACGACCCACCCACATTGAATTTCGCAGCTTCTCGCCCGCTCACCAATTCCAACAGAAGAATGCCAAAACTGTAAACGTCTGCCTTTGCTGTGATGGGAAGATTCATTGTCCACTCGGGTGCCAAATAACCTCGCGTCCCTCTAATTGTGGAGAAGTTGAGAGCGCGATCTCTTCCCTGACCACTGTCTACAAGCTTTGCCAGTCCAAAGTCTGAGACTTTGGCTCGAAACTGCTCGTCCAGAAGAATATTCTGGGGCTTCACGTCACAGTGCAGAATCCATTCCAGACATTCTTCCTGCAGATAAGCCAACCCTTTGGCCGTCCCCACCGCAATTTGAAGCCGTTTCTTCCAATCCAAAATCATTGAACTGTTTTGGGTGAAGATGTGCTTATCCAGAGATCCATTCTCCACATACTCAAAAACCAGAAGCCTGTGCTTTCCCTCTGCACAAAACCCAAACATGCGAACCAAGTTAATATGATTTACTCTGCCAATCATACTAACCTCTGCCCAGAATTCATCTTCGCCTTGAGATACTCCTTCCAGTCGCTTCACTGCCACGACTTTATTCTCAGGTAGAAGGCAGCCTTTGTACACAGTCCCAAACCCTCCTTTTCCCACGATGTCTTTGAAATTGTGGGTGGCTTCTTTCAGTTCCGCAAATGTAAATTTCTTAAGACCAGTGGGAACCGCAAAGTAGCCTTGACGGCTATAGAGGTTGGCATCGTCAAAGTTTCTGAAGATAAACCACCATCCCAGAGCTATGCAAACAATCTCTACGATCGCAATAGCAGAAACAAAAGTTGCCATGGGAATAATTAGCTGATTTCGCTTCCTCTTCTTTGGACCCGTGGCCAAGCTGACGTTTGGCTGAACAGCGGGGGCCAATGCTTGAGATAACGAACATTGCGGTGAGTCGGGGAGCTTCAAAATCGACAGCCATGAATCGTTGGTAACTGAGGAATCGCTCACAGATATTTTCAGATACATGTCGTTTTTAACCCCAGGAGACTGATACCCACTGATAAGCAGAGTCTTGGGGTAACATTGTCCTGTCCCAATAAATCTGTAACCAAAGGCCACACAATCACAATCATTTATACATGTTTCCCTGCACTTTTCAAACGACACTGCATATGTATACTCACGACTGTCAAACCCATAAAAATCTGTGTACGGAAGCTTCAGTAGCTTAAAACTATTTGGGTTGCAAGAGATCAACTTCTTAATCTGTCGGCAACCTTTGAACCAATCAGCTGAATCTGCCCTTTCATAACCCGGGGGACACACACACTTGGGCTCTGGTGTATATATGCATACACCATTGAGTCCACATAAACCATGTACTCTGCACTGCTCCGCAACTGCTGTCCAGGTAATAATCCAGCTGTTACGCTTCCCGTCCAGGCTATATAATCTCAGATTGCCATCAACATCCATGGTTAACCTTCTTTTGGGGCCTATTCCATAATCTGAGGCATTAAAACTGAACTGGTCGCTAGCTGTGAACCCACCCAATTCGTCAAGAACTGCTGTGCGACTGATGTTATAAGTGGTTCTGCCATTATCAAATGAACTCAACCAAGGTTTCGGCCAATACTTACTGGAGAGATTCGAACCTTGATAAACAAGGGCGAGGTAGTTCTCATCGTTGAAGTAGAAACGATGGTAGCCGGATTTGTAGGTGAGATTATCCAGTCTAGAGAACAGCTGTGCATTGTTGCAGAATTGCTGGCCTGGAAGAAGCGTATCAGTAGGAGAATCAAAGCTTTGCCAAACGATTTTTCCAGAAGAGGTGCGTAGGACAAGATTTCCTGTATCAAGAAGAGCAACTTTCGTGACAGGGAGACCTCTGGTATCAGTCCTCCATGTGACCCTTCCATCTGCGTTGAATAGGACCAAGTCCCCGTCTTTCTGAAGATGGAGTCGAGAATTCTTTCCGTTAAGGGGTTGATCTCTGTTGGCCATCCAAACAAGCGTAGGTGATTCAGGTGTATTAGAATACCATATAGCAAAACCAAAGGCGTTGGTTCCAACTGAATGAAAACCAGCAGAAAATGTGCCATCAGTAGAGTTGAGGACAGTCTGGTTACTCTCGGGTGAGGCGGAGGAATATCCTAAACTCAGGCTCTCTTGCCCATGGCAAGACATAAGGGAAGCATGAAATAGAATAGACGTCAAGGATAAAAGGGAAGCATGAAACAGCACAGATGTTAAGGAGGAAGACAATTTGAAGTAAGGAATGGAGTTTGATGCAGATTCCATTCGTTTTTTTATTGAACAAGCTGAGAAGAAATACAATAGAAATGCATCCAGCTGCTCAATTTATCCTCCCTTGTTGATGGATAGAAATACATCATAAGTCTTACTTTACACGGGCCAAAAAAGGTGATAATACAGAAAAATAAATTAAAAAATCTTGAATTAACGTGAATTACCTTCAATTCAGCTCTGATCTGTGTATCAGAATGGAATCTACGTTAGAAGACAAATGCAGATTCCATTCTGATACACAGATTAGAGCTGAATTGAAACAACTCACGTTTAATTCAACGAAGTTTTTTTTTTTTACTATATCATCACCCTTTTGGCCGGTGTAAAAGTGAGACGTATGATGTATTTCTATCGATCAACAAAGGGAGGGTCAGTTGGGCAGTTGGATGCATATCTATCAGTCATTCACGGGAGTAAATATGAGTCGGTGGATACATTTATGTCTTTTTGGTGTAATTTGTGTTAGGTATTTAATGTCTTTAGAGCACAAATTTTCTTTATTAAAAGTTAGAAGATGTGGTTGAAAATGTGTGACTATTTAGGGGAAGAGTATAGTTACCGTCTATGTTTTAATAATATGTATTTTTTGTGCATTCAATTTTCATCTATTAATTTAAAAAAAATCAAAAAAATGATAACTAAAATTTCATTAATAAATTTTATATGTACTAAAAGTCGCTCACTTTTTAGCTTTTTTGTTTTATAATTGGTTCATTTGTGCACGACTACTGGGACATTTGTACACAACTACTGGGTCATTTGTGCATAAGTATTGACAATTTTAAGTGCACGATTATTGGGGCATCTTTAAGTAGGTATTGGGCGACACTTTGAAATGTGTACATTTTGACCCTTGTGTGCATAACAGATCCCATAGGGTGCATCGTTGCTACCCTGAAGCCAAAACAATAGCTATAAGTAGTTAAGTCGCATACAAATACAACAAAAAGAGGTCAAAATTTGATGTATCGTTTAGAATTTGTGGGTGCGCAAAGTTAGCTATAACAATTACTAGTACACTTCCCCTAGATACAATATATATTATTAGTTTAAATTCAATAATTGTACTAATGTGATTTTATTATTAAATTATTTTTTAAAAAAAGAATGTATCACATAAAAAGAGAGATTTTAAGTATATCATCAAATTTTTATGTTTGGAATGGATGAAAAATCTTTATGTTTTGAGGCATGCAATGCATTTCTATCCATCAACAAAGGGAGTAAAAGTGGGCACTTGAGTGCATATCTATTAGTCAATCATGGAAGTAAAATTGAAGTGATGGATGCATATATATCATTACTTTTGATCATATTTGTGTATGGCATTATGGGGATTATTAGTTTTTGTTATGTAGGAATACGAACATTAATGCATCTAATCCATTCATTTTTTTGTTTGTTTAGTAAATGATCATATATAAGTAAAAATAAGAGCAACAATCTATAGATAATCTACAACTAATTTTATTTTTTAAGTAATTATAGAAATGACATAAATAAAAGTGCAAAAAATAAGACACATGAGACACACCCCTTTCCACTAGTCTACACAATAATCCCCCAGATATTAGTGTGTTTATGATGATTCATCATTTACTATGTTTTCTAGGCCTTTAACAACCAAAATTATAATTTTTGATACTGTTAGAGTAATCTTTTATTATCTAATAATTATTTATTTAATTATTAGTGTATTATACTCTATGCTTAAGCTAAACTTAGGAATCTTATAATTCTTTAGGGTTTTCTCCTTTAGGGTTTTGAGTATCCTTTCATAAGGATTCTCTCTTTGTATTTTCATAAAACTGTAATTATTGAATTGCATTCTTGTTGCACAATCAATATGACTTCTCTTTTCTGGATCTCTAAATTTTGGCCTCCATAGCTATTTTGCTTCTCTCTTTCTATGACAGGTTTGCATGCAGGTGATCTTTGGGAGCTGTAGAGCTGTTTTTTCCTCAACTCCAATATGGTATCAGAGCTCTAGATCTGCATGCCCTTGTTCTCTTCATGAGAGATTTTGGGCCTTATTTTTCAGATCTATGTATTCGGGGGTTTGTGTAGTTGCTTTTTTCCATTTATGGGGGTAGATGATTTTTTGGTACATTTTGGTGCCAAAAGGACCTCTCAGTTGGATTCATAAGGTTGATTCCATGAATTTTGATATATAATTTGCCTATTTTCGGTGACAGGGACATCTGGGGCATGATTTTTATTGACACATTTTTCGAGGCACAAAAATCCGTAGGACTGTACCTGCAAATGCATCAAAAACATTTCTTTCAAAAAACAATTTTTTATTTTTTAATTTATTTTTAACCTTCTTTATGCCCTAAAGGAAGGTTTTTTTTATTTTGGCCGTAACTTGGTCATACAAAGGCGCTTTTTCAAAAACCTTATATCATCGAAAATCTCTTTCCGAGCTCTATCCAGATCTAGAGATTTGAACTTTTGATTTTTCTTTTTTGATGGCATTTTTTGCTGTCAAAGCTAGAGGTTCCTTTTCACACTTTGAGAGACATAACTTGAGCATCTGCACTCTGATTTTCGAAAACTTTATATCATTGGAAATATTGTTCTGTGTTCTTTCCATTCATATGAGTTTCATTTCCAGATTCTTCTGCAAGTATATTTTATTCATTTTTTGCTTTTTAGCACTCGGGTGAATATCTTGGATGTTTTAGGTCCTGGGATCTCTTTCTTTGAGTAGGATGTCTCATCTTTGGCTATTCTTTCTGTTTCTAGTCTTCTGTCTCTTCTTATCATTGTAGTATTTTATTTATGCAAATGCACTGAGATAAAGTGCCACCATGCATTGTATACTTGAGATCTTGCACATCTTGTGCCTTATTGTACATGCACTACTTATAAAGTGTCATGGGGGGGTTGATGTTTGCCTTTTGTTTTCCATCTACCTTTGTCAAGTGAGTGTTCCTTCCATGACATTAGCCCCATGATGTGTGTCAAGTGAGTGTTCCTTCCATGACACTATGTACTTTCTTTGCACCTTCGATGTTCCTGGTTCTTCGTCATGTAGTTCTTGTTGGCCATACTTTTCAGTGTACCTATCCCTCTCCCTTTTCAGCATTATGGGGAGGTTTTTCCTGTTGGTTCTAATGCTTCCTTGGTTTGATTGATCATCTCTTCAGGCTTTGGTGGTTCATGCCATCTGTATCTTCGAGTTCAGTTGTTTACCTTTGTTTGTCATATGATTCGAGTAGTGTCATTTGAGGGAACTCATGCAAATTACAGTCTTCTCTACCAAGTCAGGTTGTATTTTAGTGGAGGTTCTTCAGATCAACAGTTACTCTTTGACAATGTTTGCAGCTATTTCATGCTTTAGTGGTGTTCTTCATGTTTTTTCTTGTTCCTATCTTCTGGAACACTGTTGTTTGGAGGCTTCTTAGTCCTTCACTTGAGTTTTCATCTCTTCTTGGAGAGAATTTTTGTTCCCACAAGGTTTTCTCCTTTTTCTCCACTTTACAGAGATTTTATTGTACTTGGGTACCTCATTAGGCCTAGTTGTCGGGACCCATTGTTGCTTTCATGTATTTTTTATATGTTTTTTAAGTCCTTAGTTGTTTTTTAGCTACTCTCTAAGTTCATCTTAAGGGGGGTGTTAGAGTAATCTTTTATTGGCTAGTAATTATTTATTTAATTATTAGTCTATTATACTCTGTGCTTAAGCTAAACTTAGGAATCTTATAATTCTTTAGGGTATTCTCCTTTAGGGTTTCGAGTATCCTTTTATAAGGATTCTCTCTTGTATTTTCATAAAAACTGTAATTATTGAATTGCATTCTTGTTGCACAATCAATATGACTTCTCTTTTCTGGATCTCTGAATTCTGGCCTCCATAGCTATTTTTCTTTTCTCTTTCTGTGACAGGTTTGCATGCAGGTGATCTTTGAGAGCTATAGAGTTGTTTTTTCCTCAACTCCAATAGATACAAACTAGATTCAATACAAAATCTATAAAAAATCCTTGTAACTACGTATTAATCTTCAATATCATTCCAATGCCTGTTCATTTTTGAAAAAGGGAACTCAAAGGCAAAATTTAAGGCCTATTGAAGAGATAAAGTGTAGAAATTTGAACCTATAATATATTTGATTAGAATTTGCAAATTTTTTTTTATCAAAACCTTCGTGGATGAAAAATGATCATTTTCAACTTTCCAGGAAGTATTTGTTTGTCAAAACATGATACCCAAGGCAAAAGTCATGTGCACTTAAGATAAAATATTGAATTTTCCTTATAGGAATTACTCATGCCTACTTCTAGATTAATTTTTATTAAAAAAGTTAATTATATGCAAAATAGCATAACAAAGGTGCAAACCCTAATAATCCTCCAATTTCTGATTTTGATGAAATAAAAGTCAATATTGACCTTCTTAGACCTTCTAAATGCTATAGAAATTTGGAAAATGCCTCTCTATTACTAAAATGTTGTAATTACCTAGATTTGACAAGAACACATATATGATCTTCTAACCAAATTTAATAGATGCCTATGTTTTCTTTAAATTGTTCAAATTCTCTAGGCCATATGAGTTTGCAAGAGAACAACATACTTAGTTTTTGAGATTTTTTTTAGCTATCTATTAGTCTTAAATCTCTTAAAAAATCAAATAATAAAATGAATTATACTAGACAAATGTTGGCAATTGGAGGAATTGATTGTGTGTTGCATTGATTTTTTGTCATTGATCGCAACACGGACTGTCTTAGTTGTTTACTGGCTTCTGGTAAGTTCCAGTAGAGTGGTTGGTTTATGATATTGATCTGGTATGCTCCACTATGATTTGTCTTGTGGTTTTGGTTTAGATATATCATTCATGCAATTCATATGGATATCACGATCAGTTGGTTCAGGATTTGATGACTAAGGAGCTATCATCTATTCTAGTAAGCCTTTTTGGTCACCAGTAAGGTTTCTGCCGACAGAACTTTGTTGAAGACCTTTTGATGCATGTGATAAGTGGTATTGGCATGGCTTCTAGATGGATTTCGAGATGTTGTTGGTTATCTTGTTTGTGTTCCTGTTGATCAGTGGTGTTGGATTTGGGTCAGGACCTAATGCTATCTTATTCGGCTAGGTTACAGACCAGTTTATGTAACGTGTTGGTGGATGATTGATAGCGAGGGGAGTGCAAGAGGAATGCTCAAGTGACTTGTTTGTAGTGTAAGAATAGGTCCTTACTGATTTCAAGGAATTGTTGCTATAATCAGAGTGCAAAGGTTATAGACCATCTTAAACTTCCTCTTGTTTCACCTCCCTAAGACAAGACTTCTTGTATGCTGAAGGCCTTCAACCCCATAACCACTCTGGCTTGCTAAAACTATGTTCTTGGAGTCTATCTCACAAAAGGTGTCCAATTCATGTGAGGACAACTTGTTTCAACTGGCATTGATGTCTTTTGTGCTTTTCATTCACCATTTGTGTACCTGATTTGACAAAATTCAATTTTAAGGCCTAAAAAGGCTACAAGCAATTAGCCCTCCTTTTGGGGTTTTGTGCTCACCTTGTTCAAGCGATGGACTTCCAGACTGAAAGGATCATATTTTTGGATACCCTTTTTGGGGTTCTTGAAGATTCATCAAGTTTGGGGGTCCCTAAATCCTTCTCCGTGACTGTCCCAAAAATGGGCATAAAAGGAGGGTTTTTGGAAGGGTTTGTTGTCAAAAACCACATTTCAAGCTTGGGAACCTCAAAATGATTCAAAGACATCTATTTCTACCTTTCTGTTGGCTAACAAGGCTATAACCAAAAATTTTTAAACCTCACAAAGTGAAGAACAAGATTTTCATGATATGCACACAAAGGAAATGCAACATTTGACAATTTTACACTTTTGCCTTCCACAAGCACTTTTTTTTTGCAAAATTCCAATTACAACAGAAGCATATGAACATAAAAAACATTAGAGACAAGAAGGAATCCAATTTGCCCTGCACAAAAGGCATTAGGCAAGTACAAATGGTAAATAGTTCATTGTCAAGTAAATGGGACTGCACTTTTCCTCTTTTCACTATTTTTCCATTTTGGGCCTGCACTTGGCAATGTTAAAACACATATTTGAAGGTTTGTTTGTTCTCTATAAGCAATGCTTTGTCTTCTTCATACATGAAGTCCTTCATACCTGCAATTTGAAGAGGAGAAAATCTATTTACAACTTCAACAATATGCAAAAATCAGTCATACTTGACTGTGACAGCCTGCTGGGCGTTTTACATTTTTGCCTAAGGAGATCATTGTTTGATCTTGGCTTTTACATTACCCAAGGGTAGGGATTACTCCTCTCTTATACTTTTTTACAAGAAAACAAAGTATGGACAGAGGTTTTCACGCCAATGAATGGTGGAGAGCAAACTAGGAAAGAAAACAACTACCAAACAGTGACTCACTATTTTGGCTTACAATTCATGAAACTGAAACATATAAGCTTCCTCTTCTAGAATTAGGAAGTCTCTTTTCTTTCTCACAACACTTAGACATCACGTAGGTCTATTCACCAAAAGGATGCAAATGCTATGGGAGAGCAAAGCATCATACTTGTGCAAAGACCCTAGCCAAATGGCTTACTTGCCTAGGGCTCCATGGCCACAAAACACCTTGTAATTGCACTCTTGAAACCAAAACTCATATTTACATAATGTACAAATTGACCAACTGGTTCTTGAGAATCCATGAACACTTTAAGACTCCAAGAAACCAAGTTGGTCAAGCATTCTTGCCCAAATTCCTAGACTGGGCAGTGAAACTATGAAATCAAAACAATTTTGCTACAACTTCAAAACTTAATCAAATTTAATGCCACCAAAGGGAGGAGTCTAAGAAAACATAGTGGAAACTAAAAGTGCAAGAACAGTACGGAAAAGTATAGCAGGTGTACGGACTGCTGCTCACACCAAGTTAGAAATGAGGGGAAAACAAGTTAAAATGAGTGCAAACTTTCATAATCCTTAAAAACTCCAATTGAACAACCCTTACAATATTTCCAACAAGAGAATAAATACCATTCCAGGTTGGTTAACCTCTTGTACGGACAGGTACATGTCCAAGCACACTAAAATTTGACATTTTGGATGCCAAAAATGACAACTTTTGTGCCTAGAAGGTGTAGGGTTGGACTCAAAACCTACAAAACACCTAAGAACACTTCACACACCTAAAAACCAAACACAAAACATGCCTAGACCTTTTCAAAACAAAATCACATAAAAAACTCACTTTTTACAACATTTTGCCAAGCAACTCCAAAATTGGCAATTTTGAGCAAAAGATGAAAACAGGAAAACAAAACCTCATAATGAGTTCAAAACTCATCCAAACAACTTAAAGCAACACAAAAAAAACTTAAACAACCATTCCCACTCAAAGCTAATGAAAATTAAACTTGTTCTCAAACCTGTGTGGAAAATGAGGCCTAGGTGCTCCTGCACCATACTCCCTCGGTGACAAAGAAGTCATGTGACTCCTTTGGGAAGAAAAGAGAGAGGAATACCAGCTTTGGGGAAGTCACTTTCAGGTATCCAAGTGGCTTCGGAGGCTGGTTGATCTTTCCACTTGACCAAATGTTCAAAGTAGTCATGCCTTCGAGTCTTCTTGATGATTCTAGAATAGAGTACCTGTTCAGGAATGGGAGAAGAAGAAGAGGGGAGAGGTAGATCAGAAAGGGAAGTTGAAATGTCTAAAACTCTTTGATTCTCTACTAGAGGCTACCCCTTGAAAGGTACCAAATCTGTAACATTAAAGATAGGAGATAAAAAACATTAGCAAGCAAATCAATTTTATAAGCATTTGGACCATACTTAGCCAAAATCCCGCAAGGTCCAATTCTTCTCATTTGTAACTTGGTAGGAACTCCCTTTTGCAATCTAGACTTGTTGAGATGTACCATCACAAAATCTCCAACTGTGAATTGGACATCCCTCTTTGGAGCATCCACCCTTGCCTTGACTCTTGTTGTGGTATCCTGCAAAGATTGCTTAACCTGTTCATGTATCTCTTTGAGAGATTGTGCCATGTCTTCTGCTGTCCCACTAACATGTTGCAAGTTAGTCACATCATGTAACTCAAAAACACCTCTTGGATGCATACCACAAACAATCTGAAATGGACTCTTACCAGTGGATCTGTTTACACTGTCATTGTAGGCAAACTCTGCTTGTGGGATGAGCTGATCCCAACTTTGTCCATACTCCTTGGTGAGACATCTGAGTAGATTACCCAATGTTTTATTCACCACCTCTGTTTGGCCATCTGTCTGTGGATGGTAAGATGAGCCAAAAGACAAGTTAGTACCCAATTTCTTACACAAAGTCTTCCAAAAATGACCCAAAAATTTAACATCTCTATCTGATATAATGCTAGATGGCAAACCATGTATTCTGACAACTTCTTTAAAGAAAAGAAAAGCAATATGACTAGAATCATTAGTAGTTTTGCAAGGTATAAAGTGAGCCATTTTACTAAATCTCTCAACAACCACAAAGATACTATCATGCCCTATTTTTGTCCTTGGTAGACCTACAACAAAATCCATACTGATGCACTCCCATGGCCTAGAAGGAATGGGAAGTGGCTGATATAAACCAGAATTAGTGCTATTACCTTTGGCCTTCTGACATACCATGCACTTTTCAACATACCTCCAAACATCTCTCTGCATCTTAGGCCAGTAATAAAAACATTGAACCAACTCTAAGGTCTTGTTGAGTCTAAAATGGCCACTCAAACACCCATTGTGTTTCTCTTGAATGAGATTGTCTCTCATGGAACCTTTAGGAACACATAGTTGTCCTCCCCTAAATAACAAACCATTCTGCAATGTATAGTTAGCATACTCACTATGAAAATGATTCTCAAAAGCAAGACAAACTTTATAAGCAGCAACAAAATCATCATCATTAGGATATAAATCTTGAAAGCAATCAATCCCAATACTCTTTTCTTGGATCTCCTGAATAGTTAACAATCTCCTACTCAAAGCATCAGCTACTTTGTTACATTGGTATTTCTTGTGCTTAAGAGTAAATGTATATGCTTGTAGGTACTCTACCCATTTCGCATGTCTATCGTTGAGTTTATCCTGAGAATTCAAGAAACTGACTGCTTGGTTGTCTGTATACACAACAAATTCCTTAGGAAGCAAGTAATGCCTCCACTTCCTGAGTGCCTGCACCAATGCATATAAATCTAAATCATAAGATGAATACTTTTTCTTTGCATCATTCAGTTTTTCACTAAAGAAAGCAACTGGTCTATTATCTTGACTCAAGACTGCACCTACTGCAAGATGACTGGCATCACATTCTATTACATAAAGAGTTTATCAAAACTAGGTAGGATTTGTTTTCTTCAAAATCTGATTCCCTTTAACATCCTTAAAATAATATGATTAAACTCGGTGCAGAAGAGACATCAAAGATAAGGAAATTCTCAAGACAACATATGACAAGGTTTGATTGAACTTCCTACACTTCGGACTTACTCAGAGCCCAGGTGGGTATACCTTTGTGAACTAAATTCACACTTTCAAACATAAATCCACAGCAAACTAGTCCAGAAAACCAGTGGATCTATTCACCTTGAAATCAACTGAAAACAAAGAATGGTAATTATACTTAAATTTGATATTTCGATCAACAAAACATGCAATAAACAACTTCAATTAATACCAGTTCCTTATCCAAGGTCCCAGAGTCATCTAAACTCAAATAAGACTCCTCAAACAAAACATCTTTATGCTTCCCGTTGGCTTGGTTTCTATTAATCCTTGTATATGCCTGACACCTACAAGAATTTACGCATTCCAAATTAAGCTATGATCATCAAAATTCAAAGTCTCTTCCAAAAGAGTGTACCGGTATGAGTGATCCCCACATCTTTAATTTCCCTCCTAAAGAGAAAAGCTAATGAACACTTCTACTAAAATTGCTTTGCAACTCCATTCAAATAGAACAACCCTGGATTATTCAGAATGAAACAGTAAACAAATTTGTAAACACACTTGAAGACAACACAAAGCTTTACTCAAAACCAATGGTCTGTATATTGATATTTAGTTCAAGAAATATTACAAGAAATTTTGAGTATTCTCCATTAGACTTAGAAAAGCTCAGATAAATTTCTACAGCGTTTTCTTACAATTCTTTGCGATCTCCCTTCCTCTAGTCCTGGTATCCATTTATAACAAGATGGATGCACAAAGCTTCGGACTTCTCGAGGAGAGTTTGTTACAATCATTTCTATCAAAATAAAGAGGTTACAAGCTCTTTTCGGCCTCTGCAGTTTCTTCAACAAGTTGTTCAGTTGCAACCTCTTCTACTTTTTCAGGGGCGCTCTCCAACTGTTCTGGATCATGGGTGGCATATTTAATTGTCCACTCATTATACACCTCTTTTGTCGGCCATGAGAAATTAATCACTTTATCTTTAGTCTTAGTCAACCTTTTCCAAGAATTTCTCATTTTGTTGACTTCTGAATTGAGAAAACCATAATGTGACTTAATTTTCTCTATCTCTTGTATTGTCACAACAAAGAAAGAAGCATCATCTAGATCAATAATTCCTTTAACTCTCGCTAACAATTTAGCTTCTATCTCCTTAAGCCACATCTGTTTGTCCTTTAATTGATTCGGGCTAGCAAAAACTCCTAGGAGCAACTCAAAAACTTGATCAGTGTATTCCTTCTTGCACAAATTAACCTTCCTATCCACATTATCCACCTCTACTAATTGTACTAAGACTTTAGCAACATCAGAAGTGGATTTGATGATGGGATTGGCCCTTGCCTCATCGCAAGATACACACATAAACTCTAAATCTTGCTCCCTAGGCCTCCATTTATCAAAAATAGGTGTCAAAATGGCCTTGTCTCTCCTGAACTCATTCCATATATCCATAATCTTACCTACATTGTTGTAGAGCAATGAGGCATTTATTGTATCTGCAAAACTGGAAATTGTAGGTCTTACTCTCTCCTCATACTTCTTTGCATATAAGGCCTGAGCCTGTTTCAAGTTTTCTAATTCTTGGGGAGTGATTTCAATCATTTGAGAGCTGGAGGGTGCTGGAGATGGTGGAAACTCAATGATAGGGCTAGTAGGTGGAGGTCTTGCAGGAGAAGAGGAGATCATCAATGTTGAAGACTCACCTTGATGGAATTGTCCAGTCAACTGGCTCTGCAGCGTGGCAATGATGCTATCCTTACCTCTTACCTCCTCCTTGGCATTGTTATAGGCCTTCAAAACTGTTTCCAACTTAACTTGGAGGGCCTCTTTCTCTTTGGCTTCCTTCTCTACTACTGCAACACTAAATTTTGCAGTCTCTAACACAGTGCTAGCAGCCTCCACTACCCCTGTACTCTGTACTCTCTTCACCATCATTTGTAATGTCCCCTACTAGGATTTGGTCTAACTAAACCATAATTAATCTACTTCTATACATTTTGACTTAAAAACTAACTTGAGTAGGAGATGAATCTAACTTAACATGAATCAAATCAGTGTTATCATAATCTTCTGCCTGATATTGAATTGATAATTCAATCTGATTTATAGTCTCGGACTTAATTGTTCATTGAAATTACTATTTCTATATATATATATATATATATATATATATATGCATGTGTGTGTATGTGTATGTGTATGTAATCGTTATTATATAAATAATCCCTATTCTGATTTAAACCTATAAATAAACAAGTAAATGAATTATATTATTTAATAAATCTTTTATATATTTATTAGTTACCTATTTATTAATTACCTATTAATAAGCAGTTTCTAGAAATTATTATACTAATTATAATTATTATATTATTATTAATATTTATATAATTATTAAAATTCTACATAAGAATATTATCAGGCTTCATATATTAAGTACTCATATCATGCATACCACCCAGAACAAGTATTTTACTGCCTGTAACTTAATAACCATTCTGATCTGATCTGATCGATGGCTGCTAAATATTCTCTATTTCCCTAAATCCATCCCCCCCATGAATGATGGGAGCATCTTCTTATATAATTTTTGTTCTTTGAACAATGAGTCACATTGGACAAGACATGTCTCAACGTTTTGGTAATCGACACTCTCCATAATAGTTTCTAATCAGATCGATAATGTCTAATGCATCCCTTCTTTAATCGTAGCTTATTCTTGTCTCCATTCTAATCGATTAGACTCATATTCTAATTGCTCCCTTTCATTCTGTAATTCCTTGGGTTTCAGATCACTTCCCTTCCATTATAGTTATCGTGTCACTTCATATTGGAGAGTTATGTCTTTTCCTTTAGGCACAGTCCTCTTAGGAGTGGCCCCCATATCTTTTACCGTTTCACTTTCATCACACGTAGTTTGTTAACAAATGTATTCGTTGTCTAATGAAATCTCCTTAACATATTTCTCATGGACCGCTGTATAAGCAATTATTGACATGCACGAATAGTAATGAATCGCTGCTATTACTTCATATTCTAATAGTAATGAATCCCCTTAAATAATGTAATTTAATATGTATATTAATCGTAAGGAAAAGAAAGAATGATAATAATAATATTACGAGAACATTGTTATTCAATGAAACATTAATGAAGTGATATTACACTCAGGCTCTTGACGATAAATTCTGCATACATGTTTCTCCCATGGGGATGACAATATAACTCCATTCAAAGTTGATGGAAACACTCAGACCCATGCTGAAGGGAATCTCAATCATAAATGGCAATTTCGAAGGCTCTCAGATTTGTCTGTGTTACCCTTAGGTAGGTTTTTAACATTTTGTCATGGAACATTTATTATTACATTTTCTTGAGATGAGAAGCATCAATAGAATACTCCGGTGGGGGATTGTCTCTATGATATCTGGAGTTAGTTAGAAAAGAGTAGCAAGTCTAGCATACTGACCAGGTATTTGTCCTTGTTTTGTGTAGATAATAATAATTTATATATATATATAAAACAATCAAGGAGGGGATATGATAGTCTTATTATAATATTAATATTATTTTTATATTAATGAATGATTAATATTACTATTAATATTATTAATTACATAATAAATGATAAATTATTATTATGATGAAGAATCACAAAATCTATTATTGATTACATCACTAGGATGTGGGGTTATGACAACCCTCTTACTTTAGAGGAAAATTGTGAAGTCTCATAAATGAGACGATTTTCCCATATTATTAAATGTTAATTAATAAATGTTTTAATTATCGTATTTATTTAATCACAATAATCCAATGTCCAAAGAGGGGTTATGACATCATTCCACCAAGGTAACTTGACCCTGGGGTGTCTTTGCTTTTCTTACTCTCATTTCTCTTGAGAGACCACATGACGAGTGCAACATTGTCCTTATTGAAAGTAATCCCCTCCATGGGTTTAGTCTCTTTTCTCACTGCATCCAATACCAGGGTGTCTGCTATATCCCATTCGGGTAAGATAAGCACTCCAGCTTGTGCTACCATATCTCTTCCCTGCTTAGGGGTGATGGTTTTGAATTCTTCCATCATCTCTTGCTTTATTTCCTCTTCCACCAGGGTTGGATCTTTATTGGGTTGCTTAGCCTTTCTCGTTTCACATCTAGCATTATATTTATCTATGTGTTGTTTCCATATAAACTGCATAAATGCTTCTGATGTGACAAAATTGTTATCAGCTAAAAAGGCACTACTTGCCTATTTTATCTCAGGATCCCACTCCTAGCCTTTGAGTTCAGTAGTAGTGATATCCATTTCAGCAGTAATGGGTTCTTCTGGCATTCCTTCCTCCACTTCATCATAAGTGTATGCAATTTCCCCTAGACTACCTAACTGTAGGAGTTGCTCAACTGTTGCTTGCTCATTTCCTATATGGATAGGGGATTGGGATGGGGAATACAAAGGTGTATCTGATTGCACTTCTTTCCCCACCCTTTTCTTCTTTGGGCTTTCTTGGATGTCAATGACATCTTGTATCTTCCTCTTTCCTTTGGAGGTAGAGGGCTCCCCTATTGTAGGCACTAGCACACTATAACTGGATTTCTTATGCAGTGTATAATCACCAGGAGGGATTGCCTTGTTGGAAGCTGACCTACTTAGGATCATTCTTGCCTTCTCAGGGTCGCTCTTGATTACAGCTTCCCTCTTCTCCTTCAGTGTCTG
Organism: Cryptomeria japonica; assembly: GCF_030272615.1. Lineage (NCBI taxonomy): Eukaryota > Viridiplantae > Streptophyta > Pinopsida > Cupressales > Cupressaceae > Cryptomeria > Cryptomeria japonica. The sequence continues at coordinate 8,256,429 of NC_081405.1, forward strand.
CATCACATCTTCAAAGCAAACAATCAAAAACTTTATTTTCTCTTCCAGTGGGAAAAAGCTAGACAATGGGTCATAGCTGGCATCAAACTAATGCACAAAATCCAAGGCTTTCTTATAAGCCACCCACTTCTCTTTCCTTATCTCCTGCTCATCTAGATCAAACTCATTTCTGATGAGGTCTTCAGGAAACTGGAATTGATGAGGCCTACCTCTGCATGCTACCTTCTTCCTAAACATACCATTGAAGAAGTCTTCTGGATCAGCACACCTGGACACTACAGTGGACAAATGATAAGGCTTGAAAAAATCCTCAAAGCAATTCCAGCCTCCTTTTGTTATTACAAATTGGTGAGCTATGGTAGCTGCAGGGAAAATAGTCCCTTTACCCCTGCCTGTCAACTCTGCCTCTTGTAAGACACCAATTTGTCTAAGGATCTCTGTGATTCCTACTTTGAGAGGGACCTGGTAAGGTAGCAAAAATGGGGTGCCTCTGAAACCAAACACTCTGAAAACTATGGAGACTGGATACAAGTAAATGTCACCCCAGTTATGAACAATTTTTATGTTCTCTGCGAATTCTATTGGTCTTATGAATTCCAGAAGAACTTTGGGGATTCTTGGGTTCTCAGAGCAGAGGAGAGTCCTTATCTTTGATGCAAAATATTTATCAAACTTCAAAAAACTGGCATCCTCGCTATCCCATGACAACACAGTACTCCATAATTGTACCAACATTTTTTCTCCTTCCTTCTCCTTAACAAGGTCCAGTCCACTGGCAAAGTAATCACCACCTTTGAAGAGAAAAAGATGCATCAGGAGTGAGTACCATCCGAAAGGCCTATCCACCTTTCCATTCTTGATTCCTATTAACCCTCCATGATTAGCATCGGCAATGAAAGAGGCATAATCAAATGTAATTGCAAGAGAAGGATTCAAAATATGAGCAATCATTAACTAGTAATGATTCGGCATATTTGCTTCAGCATCTTCTCCCAAAACTTGGCAAAGTGCCCAATACATTCCTTTAGCCCTTAGGGTGAACATACTTAATGAAAAGGGCTCTTGAGTGTTGGGTCCTACAACTGTTAACCCTCCTATTTTCACAAAAAACTCCTTGAGAGGCCCATTCCTGAGATGACTCCTCTGTGCACCGTAAATTTGGGCTAATGATGTGAAATTTATAGGTTCTAGAAAATTGGTGAACTCATTAAGCCCAAAAGCTATCCTAAACTCTTCAGCATTAATCTCAACAAGGGTTTTCCCATTTACATCTCGAATGCTTCTTGTGACTGGATCATAGTTGAGCGCAATTTGGGTCAGCAAATTTGTGTCCATAAATACCCCTGGGACAACTAATTTCCTGACATCTAATTCCCAGATACTGTTTTGCGGGGCAGGAGAATTTCTCATTCCGAATCCAACTTTAAACAACCCCAACCTAGACAATCCAACCTGTGGGTCTCTCAACCAGTTACCCTTGTCATATAATCCTTCTCCTATCTTTAAACGGGGAGCCTTGGGCACTAACTCTTTTGCCTTTGAAGCCTGATTAGTTGACAACGTCAACTGTTCTAAAAAATCATCACAAACACTCCTTTCTGAATAGTTAACTTTGCCAAAAAACTCTCTTTTAGGAGCCATTTTGAAAACATAAGAAATGAACATCACTCCTAAACAATTCTATGATGAATCAATTATCTTATCTAAAACACTACATAGGAATTGCTGCACAAGAATACGAGAGAACCTGTTCTTCGCTTGAAGGAATTTTCTCTACAACTGAACCGACTTGCTCTGTACCTGAAGAAAATAACTCTGCATCTGCTCTTCTACAAAATCCTTTAAAAGATATCTTCACCCGGTTGATAGGAAATCAAATATTGTACTCAGGGCCTTAACTACAACATTGATTCCGCATGCTTCGGCCGTCCCTTCAAAATTGAATTCATACGAGAATTCATATTTTTCACTCCAACGGGTCACAACGTTCCTGCAAGTGTTTCATTTTTCTCTTTTGCAACTTCGTGAAGCATAACTATCGGGCAGCTTAGTCCTACGAAATAGTGCCGACCGTCCGATCAAAAGAAACTTGATCGAGCGTTAGATTAACTAACAACTTTGGCTCTGCGCCGGGTCCCGCTTCTCTATTGGCTATATGATACCATGTGGCACCCAACCATTGGCCTTGAAATTTCCTTCGCATTCAACTTAACGCTGTCTGCGTGTCTTTCCTTTATACCACCAATTCCACCTTGGCGGGCCCACACTTTCTTCTTAGACCACGTGTCATCATGACATGTGGACGGCTCTCATGCACTCTCGCTATTTCGCGGGGTATAAAGAACGAGCATCTTACCCTTGCGAAATAGCGCAGGCCGTCGGATCATCTCTTAAGTTGATCGGCTTTTAATCATCTAAAAAGGCTTTCGGGAGGGGTGGGTCCGCTGACTCACTGTGAACACCTGGCATCCAGTCACCGTCGGAGCTGACTTGTCACTTTTTCATTTGCTGAGAGAAAACCATGGGGCCCCCACTTTCTTCTTAACAGATGTATCCTCCAGGGCCACCATCATGACACGTGGACGGCTCTCATGCACTCTCGCTATTTCGTGGGGTATAAAGAACGAGCATCTTACCCTTGCAAAATAGCACGGGCCGTCAGATCATCTCTTAAGTTGATCAGCTTTTAATCATCTGAACAGGCTTTCGTGAGGGGTGGGCCCGCTGACTCACTGTGAGCACCTGGCATCCAGTCACCGTCAGAGCTGACTTGTCACTTTTTCATTTGCCGAGAGAAAACCACGGGGCCACAATCTACTCTTGACAGCTATACCCGCCAGGTCATCTCCTGACTGCGACCTGACTCACCTCTGGGGCCTGCCTTTTAGCCTTTAATCCTGACCCGCTGACTATTGTAACTTATGCCACGTGCCGCCATTTTACTCACTATCATCAACCAGCTGGACCGTCTATGTGGCATGCCATGTCATTTTCGCAACTTCGCTGGTTTTAAATTACGTGCAACTTCGCCTAGCGAAATAACGCGAGCCGTGGATCCACCCGCGAGATGCACACCAATTATTGGGCCCGACAACTTTAGGAGAAAAACATATGGGGCATAAATTTTTCAATTAATTAACATGACCGCCTAGGAAAACAACAAGGGGGGACACTTCCTACGACCCCACGACCCATTACTTAAGTGAATAAAGTAACGAAAGATTAGAAATCAGAGGGTTTAAAACAAACACAAAAGGATCTAAAATTAAAAACCCTTAAACCCTTGAGGTCTAGAACAAAGCTGAAGCATTTGAAACTATACCCTATTCAAAAATTCAACAAATCATAGCCAATCATGGGAAAAGAAAAGCCCGTTTTTAATCAGTGATAACAGGATTAACACTGGCTGTGTAGCAACTCTAGTTTTGAGTAACTCAAACCCCTTATTGGCTGCTTCATTCCATTGAAACTTAACCTTATGACCACCCTTTATTGTATCTAACATGGGTGCACAAATCTCACTAAATCCTCTGATAAACTTTCTATAAAACTGGGCTAGACCATGAAAACTCCTAACCTCACTGGTTGATTGTGGGGTTGGCCAACTTGTTATGGCTGCAACTTTAGATTGATCCATCTTAAGATCTCCACTAGACACAACAAAACCAAGATAGACTAGCTCTTGCTGCATAAAATCACATTTCTCAAGATTTATGGTTAACTGCTCATCAGATAATCTTTGCAAAACTATAGCTAAGTGTTTCAAATGCTCCTCCTTAGTCTTACTAAAAATGAGAATATCATCTAAGTAGACTACCACAAACTTACTGAGAAAATCCTGCAATACTTCATTCATTAACCTCATAAAGGTACTAGGAGCATTAGAGAGTCCAAAAGGCATAACCAACCATTCATAAAGACCCTCATTTGTTTTAAAAGCAGTTTTCCACTCATCAACCTCTTTTATTCTTATCTGATGGTAACCACTTTTTAAGTCTATTTTGGAGAAATACCTCGCACCCCCTAAACAATCCATCAGATCTTCTATCCTGGGAATAGGGAATCTGTATCTTATTGTGATCTTGTTGATAGCTCTGGAATCTGTACACAACCTCCATGTTCCCCCTTTCTTAGGTGCTAACATAGTGGGCACTGCACAAGGACTTATACTCTTTCTTATTAATCCTTGATCCAATAACTCTTGAATCTGTCTAGCTACCTCTTTGTTTTGTTCAGGAGTCATCTTGTATGCTGCTTTGTTTGGCAAAGAAGCTCCTGGTATAAAGTCAATTTGATGACTAATGGCTCTAGGAGGAGGTAATGTTGCTGGTTGTCCATCACTAATGATGCTCTTAAAGTTATCAAGAAGTTGCTACACTTCTTGTGGGATCTCAACTTGTTTTACTTTCTTATCCTCCTTAGGTTTCACTACAAGTGCATAACCAATCCCATCTCCCTCTTTCATGGTTTGGACAAACTCTTTCTCATTGACTAATAGTACTTTAGGTGCCTGTGGTTTACTATTCTCTGTCTCTTCATTAAGGGACTGAATTTTGTAGACAATACCATTCTTTTGAAAGGAATATGTGTTTTTTTCACCATCATGGTGTGCCCTTCTGTCAAATTGCCAAGGTCTACCTAATAGTAGATGGCAAGCATCCATGGGAAGGATGTCATAGAGTATCCTATCCTTGTATTCACCTATATTGAAGTCTACCCATGCTTGTTCATTCACTAGGACATGTTGCCCCTTGTTTAACCAGCTTACCTTGTAGGGTTCACTGTGCTTCATTCTAGGTAGGTTCAATTTGCCAACTGCCTCCTCTGAGATAATATTATCTGTGGAGCCTGAATCAATAATCACTTTACATACCTTGCCCAAGATTTTGCACTTGATCCTGAACAATGCTCTTCTCTGAGACGCTTCACACTTATGAGGTTCTTGCATCAATACTCTCCTCATCATTAGACTTTCACCATCTTCGGGTGCTAGGTGCATTGCTGGAGTTCTTGTACTACTCCCTTCCTCCTGAACATAGTTCACTTTTCTTTCACCTCCATGGGAAGAACTAGGCTTTTCAGGACACCTATAAGCAGGATGACCCAATTTCTGACAGTTGTAGCATTTCATTGTGGAGAAATAAGACCCTCTACCTAGGCCACTAGACCTACCCCTTCCTAGGTTGCTTGATCCCCTTCCCCTAAAATTAGGTTTTCTCTGAGAATCCCCGCTTTGCTCAATAAGCTTAGATTCCCCCTGGGACCTTTGGTCTATGTGTCTTCCCCCAAAACTGCCTCGATGGCCTCGACCATCTTTGCCTCTTCCTCTACCTCGGTTATGCTGCTCTTGCTTCTTCCTACTCCTTTCCTCCACCTTGAGTGCAAGTTGATAGCACTTCTGGACTATTGTAGGGCACAACAAACTTAACTCTTCCTGTATGTTCCATCTCAAACCATTGAGATACCTAGCCACCTTGACATTCTCATCCTCTTGGATTTTTGACCTAAGGCATAGCTTCTAAAACTTCTCAGTGTAGGTGCTAACATCTAACTCTTTTTGCCTAAGGTTTTGTCTTCTCCTATGGAGCTGTATTTCATAGTCCTCTGGAATGTAAGCCTCTCTGATCTTGGACAACATTCCCTTCCAAGTTGCTATGGGCCTTTTACCCTCTTTCTCACGTTCATCCCGAATGAACTTCCACCATGTTAAGGCAGCTCCTCTCAACCTGGACTTAGCCACCTTCACTTTCTGGGGCTCTGTCACACCATCACACTCAAAATAGTTCTCAAGCTCCTCAATCCACTCCATGACCACTTCTGGGTCCATTTTACCACTGAATAGTGGGACTCCTTCTAGTGTTCTCCCACTCATAGCCTTTAAGGCTTTCAAAAAGGGTTCATTCTCTATCACAAGGTCTGGTATAGAGGTCTCATCCTCTATAACTATCAGCTTACCCTTACCTTATGTTCCCTCTATCTTATTGCTGGCTTCATCTACCTTCACTTCTACTTCACCCAACTTTTGTTCTAAGAGGTCTAGCTTCAATTTGAGTAACCTATTTTCTTCTTCCTAGTCTTCCACTTTCTTTTCTAGTTATGCATTTATCACCATGGTTGTCAAACTGCTACTGCTTCCCAAGTGTAGTTGAGCTCTGATACCACTATGATAGGGAGGGGAGTGCAAGAGGAATGCTCAAGTGACTTGTTTGTAGTCTAAGAATAGGTCCTTACTAATTTCGAGGAATTGTTGCTGTAATCAGAGTGCAAAGGTTATAGACCATCTGAAACTTCCTCTTGTTTCACCTCCCTAAGACAAGACTTCTTGTATGCTGAAGGCCTTCAACCCCATAACCACTCTGGCTTGCTAAAAATATGTTCTTGGAGTCTATCCCACAAAAGGTGTCCAATTAATGTGAGGAAAACTTGTTTCAATTGGCATTGATGTCTTTTGTGCTTTTCATTCACCATTTGTGTACCCGATTTGACCAAAATTCAATTTTAAGGCCTAAAAAGGCTACAAGCAATTAGCCCTCCTTTTGGGGTTTTGTGCTCACCCTGTTCAAAAAATGGACTTCCAGACTGAAAGGATCATATTTTTGGATACCCTTTTGGGGGTTCTTTAAGATTCATCAAGTTTGGGGGTCCCTAAATCCTTCTCCGTGACTGTCCCAAAAATGGGTATAAAAGGAGGGTTTTTGGAAGGGTTTGTTGTCAAAAACCACATTTCAAGCTTGGGAACCTCAAAATGATTCAAAGACATCTATTTCTACCTTTTTTTTGGCTAACAAGGCCATAGCCAAAAAGGTTTAAACCTCACAAAGTGAAGAACAAGATTTTCGTGATATGCACACAAAGGAAATGCAACATTTGACAATTTTACACTTTTGCCTTCCACAAGCACTTTTTTTTTTGCAAAATTCCAATTACAACAGAAGAATATGAACATAAAAAACATTAGAGACAAGAAGGAATCCAATTTTCCTTGCACAAAAGGCATTAGGCAAGTACAAATGGTAAATAGTTCATTGTCAAGTAAATGGGACTGCACTTTTCCTCTTTTCACTATTTTTCCATTTTGGGCCTGCACTTGGCAATGTTAAAACACATATTTGAAGGTTTGTTTGTTCTCTATAAGAAATGCTCTATCTTCTTCATACATGAGGTCCTTCATACCTGCAATTTGAAGAGGAGAAAATCCATTTACAACTTCAACAATATGCAAAAATCAATCATACTTGACTGTGATAGCCTGCTGGGCGTTTTACATTTTTGCCTAAGGAGATCATTGTTTGATCTTGGCTTTTACATTACCCAAGGGTAGGGCTTACTCCTCTCTTGTACTTGTTTACAAGAAAACAAAGTATGGACAGAGTTTTTCACACCAATGAATGGTGGAGCAAACTAGGAAAGAAAACAACTACCAAACAGTGACTCGCTATTTTGGCTTACAATTCATGAAACTGAAACATATAACCTTCTTCTTCCAGACTTAGGAAGTCTCTTTTCTTCCTCACAACACTTAGACATCACATAGGTCTGTTCACCAAAAGGATGCAAATGCTATGGGAGAGCAAAGCATCATACTTGTGCAAAGACCCTAGCCAAATGGCTTACTTGCCTAGGGCTCCAAGGCCACAAAACACCTTGTACCTGCACTCTTGAAACCAAAACTCATATTTACATAATGTACAAATTGATCAACTGGTTCTTGAGAAGCCATGAACACTTTAAGACTCCAAGAAACCAAGTTGGACAATCATTGTTGCCCAAATTCCTAGACTGGGCAGTGAAACTGTGAAATCAAAACAATTTTGCTACAACTTCAAAACTTAATCAAATTTAATGCCACCAAAGGGAGGAGTCTAAGAAAACATAGTGGAAATTGAAAGTGTAAGAACAGTACGGAAAAGTACAACAGGTGTACGGATTGCTGCTCACACCAAGTTAGAAATGAGGGGAAAACAAGTTAAAATGAGTGCAAACTTTCATAATCCTTAAAAACTCCAATTGAACAACCCTTACAATAGTTCCAACAAGAGAATAAATACCATTCCAGGTTGGTTAACCTCTTGTACGGATAGGTACATGTCCAAGCACACTAAAATTTGACATTTTGGATGCCAAAAATGACAACTTTTGTGCCTAGAAGGTGTAGGGTTGGACTCAAAACCCACAAAACACCTAAGAACACTTCACACACCTAAAAACCAAACACAAAACATTCCTAGACCTTTTCAAAACAAAATCACATAAAAAACTCACTTTTTACAACATTTTGCCAGGTAACTCCAAAATTGGCAATTTTGAGCAAAAGATGAAAACGGGAAAACAAAACCTCATAATGAGTTCAAAACTCATCCAAACAACTTAAAGCAACACAAAAACAACTTAAACAAACATTCCCACTCAAATCTAATGAAAATAAAACTTTCTCTCAAACCTGTATGGAAAATGAGGCCTAGGTGCTCCTGCACCAATGATCCTGATGTGTTATCGGTTGGTTTTATTGATTGGATTATATTGTTTCAGTCTCAGGCCAACTTGGTTGATCATTAGATTACGAGTTTATGTTATGAATATATTGTATTATCTTTGAGGGGTCCAACCTAATTGTTTAGGTCCCGGGTTGGTATAGATATAATGTAAGTTCTCTTTGTAGATCATGGGGATTCATGGGATTAATGTGGGTTTTTAGGTTATGGGATTATCTGTGTGCGAATAAAGTTGTAATCATATGCAGAAGTTTTTGGTCAATCATAGGTGATCAAATTTGGTTGGTGAAAGAGGTTTAAGACCTCCAGTACTGAGCTTAACCAGAACTATACTTAGGCATAAGAGATGCTATTCTTGCAGTTCATTCTTCTTCTGGATTGTAGTCTCAATTTATTTTGTAGTCAGTGAGGCTCCTTTTGTGATGACCAGTCCACTCTAGGCTATTGGCCTTCCTGCATGTGCATGCCCCTCTTATTGTAATCACATACTTACTGGAAAAGTATTATCTGACTGTGGGTAGGCTTCCCACCATGGTTTTTCCCTTTACTGGGTTTTCCATGTACAAATCTTGGTGTTATCTTCCGTGGATGGTTGGTAAATGTTCTGTGGTTTATATTTGTGCTTAACTGTTATATCTATTATTCCAGTATTTGGTTTATGTATTCTAGTAATAAGGTTTTAATGCTTAAAGTTCTATAATCTGCCGACAACTGATTCACCCCTCCTCTCAGTTGTCCTCCGGTTATCTGAGCTGTCTAACAATAACAAGGCTCTTATATCGGGTTAGTTTATTTGAGGTGCGAGAATTGAGCCAAGATTAAAGTGAGACAAAAGAAAGACAAAGAAAGACAAATTTGAGAAGATTCTTGATAATCTCATTGAGTTATCACCGAACTAGTAAAGGGGAGAGGAGAGTATTGCATATATTCAAAATAAGGGAATATACATCCAAGGGGTGCATTAAATCCTATTATCTCATTTGGCTCATTTGTGCATGACTACTGGGACATTTATACACGACTAGGGAGAGGAGAGTATTAGCTTTTTTGCTTTATAATTGGCTCATTTTTGCATGACTATTGGGACATTTGTACACAACTACTGGGTCATTTGTGCATAAGTATTGACAATTTTAAGTGCACGATTATTGGGGCATCTTTAAGTAGGTATTGGGTGACACTTTGAAATGTGTACATTTTGACCCTTGTGTGCATAACAGATCTCATAGGGTGCATCGTTGCTACCCTGAAGCCAGAACAATAGCTATAAGTAGTTAAGTCGCATACGAATACAACAAAAAAAAGGTCAAAATTTGATGTATCATTTAGGATTTGTGGGTGCACAAAGTTAGCTATAACAATTACTAGTACACTTCCCCTAGATACAATATATATTATTAGTTTAAATTCAATAATTGTATTAATGTAATTTTATTATTAAAAAAATTAAATTTTAAAAGAATGCATCACATTAAAAGGGAGATTTTAAGTATATCATCAAAATTTTATGTTTTGAATGGATGGAAAATCTTTATCTTTTGAGTCATGCGATGCATTTCTATCCATCAACAAAGGGAGTAAAAGTGGGCACTTGAGTGCATATCTATTAGTCAATCATGGAAGTAAAATTGAAGTGATGGATGCATGTATATCACTACTTTTGGTCATATTTGTGTATGGCATTATGGGGATTATTAGTTTTTGTTATGTAGGAATAGGAACATTAAAGCATCTAATCCATTCATTTTTTTGTTTGTTTAGTAAATGATCATATAGAAGTAAAAATAAGAGAAACAATCTATAGATAATCTACAACTAATTTTATTTTTTAAATAATTATAGAAATGACATAAATAAAAGTGCAAAAAATAAGACACATGAGACACCCCGCTTTCCACTGGTCTCAACAACAATCCCCCAGATATTAGTGTGTTTATGATGATTCATCATGTTACAATGTTTTCTAGGCCTTCAACAGCCAAAATTACGATTTTTGATACAAACTAGATTCGATACAAAATCTATAAAAAATCCTTGTAGCTACGTATTACTCTTCAATATCATTTCAATGCCTATTCATTTTTGAAAAAGGGAACTCAAAGAAAAAAGTTAAGGCCTATTGAAGAAAAAAAGTGTAGAAACTTGAACCTATAATATATTTGATTAGAATTTGCATTTTTTTTTTTATCAAAACCTTTGTGGATGAAAAGTGATCATTTTCATCTTTCCATGAAGTATTTGTTTGTCAAAACATGACACCCAAGGCAAAAGTCATGTGCACTTAAGATAAAATATTGAATTTCCTTATAGGAATTACTCACACATACTTCTAACTTAATTTTTTTTTTTAAAGTTAATTATATATATGCAAAAATTAATAAATGCCCAAATAGTTTTTGGACCCTAGGAACAAAACATACAAATAAATTTTCTTTTTCATAAGTGGACGCTGAATTTCTCAAGTAAAATGAAATTGGTTTAGTAAAACAAAATATTTTTTTTACTTGAATTTATTTTTTATATATAAAATAGCATAACAAAGGTGCTAACCTTAATAATCCTCCAATTTCTGATTTTGATGAAATAAAAGTCAATATTGACCTTCTTAGACCTTCTAAATGCTATAGAAATTTTGAAAATGCCTCTCTATTACTAAAATGTTGTAATTACCTAGATTTGACAAGAACACATATATGATCTTCTAACCAAATTGAATAGATGCCTATGTTTGCTTTAAATTATTCAAATTCTCTAGGCCATATGAGGATGCAAGAGAACAACATACTTAGTTTTTGAGAAAAAAATTAGCTATCTATTAGTCTTAAATCTCTTAAAAAATCAGATAATAAAATGAATTATACTAGATGACTATTGTCAATTGAAGGAAATTATTATGTGTTGCATTGATGTTTTGTCATTGATGGCAACACCGATTGTCTTGGTTGTTTACCAGCTTCCGGTAGGTTCCAGTAGAGTGGTTGGTTTATGATATTGATCTGGTATGCTCTGGTATGCTTTGTCTTGTGGATTTGGTTTAGATCTATCATTCATGCTATTCAGATGTGTATCACGATCAGTTGGTTCAGGATTTGATGACTCGGGAGCTATCATATGTTCTAGTAAGCCTTTTTGGTCACCAGTAAGGGTTCTGCCGATAGAGCTTTATTGAAGACCTTTTGATACACGTGATAAGTGGTGTTGGCATGGATTCTAGATGGCTTTTAGGATGCTATTGGTTATCATGTTCGTTTTCATGTTGATCTGTGGTGTTGGATTTGGGTCCGGACCTAATGCTATCTTATTCGGCTAGGTTACATACTGATTTATGTAATGTGTTGGTGGATGATCTCGATGCGTTACTGGTTGGGTTTGTTGAATAGATTATGTTGTTTAAATCTTAGGCTGACTTGGTTGATCATTAGATTGTGGGTTTATGTTATGAATTTATTGTATTATCTTTTAGAGGGCCGACCTAATTGTTTAGGTCCCGGGTTGTTATAAATATGATGTAAGATCTCTTGGTAGATCATGAGGATTCATGGGATTAATGTGGGTTTTTAGGTTATGGTATTATCTGTGTGTGAATAAAGTTGTAATCATATGTAGAGGTTTTTGGTTGTTCGTATGTGATCGAATTGGGTTAGTGAAAGAGGTTTAAGACCTCTAGTACTGATCTTAACCAGAACTATACTCAGGCATAGGAGATACTATGCTTGCAGTTCATTCTTGTTCCGGATTGTAGTTTGGATTTATTTTGTAGTCAGTGAGGCTCCTTTTGTGATGAGCAGTGCACTCTATGCTATTGGCCTTCCTGCATGTGCAGGCCCCTCTTATTGCAATCACATACTTACTACAGAAGTATTATCTAACTGTGGGTATGCTTCCCACCATGGTTTTTCCCTTTACTGGGTTTTCCACGTACAAATATTGGTGTTATCTTCTGTGGATGGTTGGTAAATGTTCTGTGGTTTATATTTGTGCTTAACTATTATATCTGTTGTTTCAGTATTTGGTTTATGTATTCTAGTAATAAGGTTTTAATACTTAAAGTTCTATAATCTGCTGACAACTGATTCATCGCCCCCCCCCCTCTCAGTTGTCCTCTAGTTATCTGAGTTGTCTAACAACAACAAGACTCTTATACTGGGTTAGATTATTTGAGGTGCGAGAATTGAGCCAAGATTGGATGCCAATTATAGATCACACAAATACACTCGACAAATGATAAAAAATAAAAAAATAGTAGAATGAAGAGAAAATCTAAAATGAGACAAAAGAAAGACAAAGCAACACAAATTTGAGAATATTCTTGATAATCTCATCGAGTTATCACCAAACTAGTAAAGGTGAGAGGAGAGTATTGCATATATTAAAAATAAGGGAATATACATCCAATAGGTGCATTAAATCCTATTATCCATAAGAGGTGGGAGGTTCTACCTACTTGGTGAATTCCAAAACATGTGATGTAACCTCCTTAAGTGAATATAGAAAATAGGTTAAGAGATGAGGCACAATATGCCGAAAGAGGGTGAGAAACCCAACTACCCTATAATCTACTAAGGTAAAGACAAATAGTGGTTATAAGAAGTGGCACACCAAGCCAAAAGAGGGTGTATAACTTAACTACCCATGTCTAGGAGAGAGTAACGCATGAAGCTCATATTAATTGCTCCTAATAAATATAAAAAGCTTAAATAATGTGTGTAGGTAAAATAAATATCACTAACATAAATAAAATAAAAAACCTACACTAACATCTTCTCTTCCCTAAATTATCAACATTATCAACCTTCTCCCATTTCTTCATAATCCTATCCTCCTTGACAATGGGATCAAGCACATGAATACCCCTCTTCTCCTAAATAAACTTTATTTTTATGATTATATGGTCAATCTCAACAAACAATGATTTGGTAATTATCTATTGTACAAAAAAAACCCCTAAATACCAAATTCAAAACTTATTTAATATCATTATCAAGAGAAACCTTGGGGGGATCCATGGGGTTAAATAGGTGTAGGGGTTGGATCCACACCAACAATAGCCTTATCCATCACCACACCAACATTCCTCACATAGGCAACATTTGAGTTGACATGGCGTTTGAGACTCAATCTCTCCATAGTCTTATTTCCTTTACTGTTATCCTTTTATTTCTTTATGAATCATACCTTTACCCATTTTTGAGCTGTCCATACCCTTGTTATCTTTCACCCTCTCTAGAATAGCCATATTTGTCATACCAAGGGGTATCACTAGTTCCTTTCCCCTTTAGATTTGGACCAGTCAATGAGATTTCCTTACTTTCCCATTTATAGAGAGGAACAAGAGCCTGTTTCCTAACAATCCTCTCCTCCCAATCTTTAATAGACTTAAAAATCTAGTTAGACAAGGAGAATTCTTTAGGGGAAATAATACTTTTGGACTTCTTTGGAGTTTTGGTAGAATTGAATGGGGGCTTGGTAGGAGTTAGAGGTTTCATATTATCACACAATCACTAAAATGAGGCCATCATGGATAATAGGAAGATTTGGGCTCCTATGATGGTTAGACATACAATTTTCTAGAGACATAAGGAGAAAAAAGGGCAAGGAAGCCAACATATGATGTCTAAAGTGATTCAACAAACTAAAATGATAACCATGTAAATACTTTTGGACCGACCTTCAAGGTCACATAGCTCATTAAAATCTTAGCAATCTTCACCCACATAGGTTTTTAGGGTGGTTCTTTGATAGCCATTACATTAAGTTTCACCAGAGTTTTCCTTTCATCCCCTTTAAATAAGATTTTCCTGGCTTCCTCTCTCACTTTTTTATCCTTGACATTTTTTGTGGCCTTCCAATGATAAACATTAGTGATTTGCATAATCACCTCCTTGTCAATTCTCATATTCCATCTAAAAGTAGTGATTGATCTTTTTTTCTAGGATTGTTCAATTATACTAGTGGCCACTAGGTCATTTCCCTTTAACCTCTCCAAGTAGATCGTAAGTCCATCATCACTGAGAATTCTCCAATTCTTAGAACTGTTCTAGAGTTGAGTTCAAATACTTGGATCAATTCTATGTCTTTCCTCGCCTATCCACTCTACAGAAAAATACCAAGGACCCCACCTCTTCTTCTATCAATTCTTAAATTATTTTATGTCACCTTCTTACAAGCCTTCTGCGGACCATCTAGAGAGTTCATTTTAGGGAGGGATATCCCAACCACAAACCATGTGAAGTTAATTAGTGAAATCATGAGGAGGAAATCCAAAAGGCCTTTTTTTGGCATAGGCAATCATAAGATAGTAATTTCTTGGCACGTAAGAGGATTGAGTTAAAATCTCCCCACCATATGAATCTATCACTTGTCACACCAACATTTACAAACATGTTAGAAATCACATTTCCTTCCTAGAGAACATAAGAAATTTCAACCTAGTAAAAATGATTAAATAGGTGAATTGTATCATTTAAAAGGTGATCAATTATCCAACTTGGCTTTCGGAAACCTTTAAGACACTTTATAATATTTTAGGCATCCCCCTCAATCATTATTTTTTGAATCCCTTGTCAAAGACTATTTTGAAAGTATGAAATGAAATAACAATATCAACATAGTAACTAGTTTGATGCCCTAGAGAAATAGACATGGCTCCCAAAAATATTCCTTCAAAAGATCACAAAACTACTCAACTAAATTGTTCATAAGACTATTTTACATTGATATAATCTCAACTTTGAGTTTTATTGGATTTTGAATATTTTATTCAATTTTGAGTTCTATATTAATTTAGTTATTTTTTAAATTTCTACTATGTAACTCTAGTCTACATTGCTTGGAGTTTGTTTGTAGATTCCCTAATGCACTCCAATAATTACACTATTATTGAATAATAAGTTTTTTCTCCACTTATTGTGCTATGATTCGGTCTAAGATCTTCACAAAAATAGAGAAATAAGTATTAATAAGTTCAAAAGAATGCTTGGTTTTACCATATCTCCATATGAAGGAGGGGATGTAAACATTAATTTTTATGGGTTAACACAAATAGTTTTGGTAGTTTTACCCTCTTAGTTTCTTCTGGTAGCTAAATGGTCATTCACTACCTATAAATAAGAATGCAAATATTGATTTGTTTAAAAATTAATAAATACATCATTTTGTCTTACTTTTCAATCTCCACTTGACAACAAATTTCTTACTATTACATATTTTGAAACTTCAACCAAAGGTAAAAAGCATATGATGCAAAATTCAATAGATATATTAGATCTTGTCCAAAATAAATTTACGCAATTCTAATCTAGAATAAATTTTCTACTAAATTACATAGTTTGAATGGTGGAAAGAAATTTCAACCATATATTACAAAAGCATATAACGCGAAGGTCGATAGACATTAGATCTTGTTCAATAATAAATTTAAACAATTGCACGTCTTCTTTCTCAATTCTAACTTGACAAAATAAATTTCACATTCTTACATATTTTGAGAAGTGAAAAAAAGCTTCAGTTGCACGTTGCATAAGCATATAATATCAAAGTCAATAGATATGAGATCTTGTTCAATGAAGAAAATAGATAAATCTGTTAGGAGAACAAATAATATTTAAGCATAAATCAAATCTTATCCAATTGAATGAGTTCAAATAAATTTTGCAAACTAAATTTAAAAATAATAGTAGTTATCATGCATTTCCTAAGAAAATGTTAACCTTCGTTTTAAAAGTAATCAGCCTGGAAGTTTAGCTGATATTAAGTCAAAGGAATTTGTGAGTCATGTAGATTACAAAAATGTTCTACTAAATCCAATAAATAGGGAGAAATGTGTGCTGGTATGCAGCTTTCTTTGTAAGCTATGATAAAAACATCGCACCCTTCCAACTATATTATTTGACTTGACTTGAGTAGAGATAAATTTCTTAGGGTATGATAATTGCAGCACAAGAAATTTTGATAGAGTTTAATTGTGGTGGGATCCATGAATCAAGCTTCATTTCAATTAATTTAAAATAGGTATATATACTGTTTTCTTCTATTGAGTGCCATAACAATAAAAATATCTGGAATCTAAACAAGCTGCATATGATCTGTTCATGGTGACTAGTTTTGTCATGTTTCGTAAATCTTCAAGTTTGTTCTTTTGTACTGATATATAGACTAACTTTGCATCAAAAGGAGGTGCAATGATTGTGTCGATAGTAAAATGTATTTTGAATAATGTATTTGAAGGTATTAATTGTAGATAATAAAAATGTGATTATCTGTACTGATTATTTATGTTGTAAATGAAATATTTTTGAAATTAATGAAAATTAATACAAATGAATGGAAGTTAATTTAAGATGCTAAATTGTTACAATTGTTCTTATAATTCGATATCTATTGTACAATGCACAAATACATTAAATATATTCTTAGTTTAAACAAATAAACAAATTTTGTAGGGCAGTTATAGTCCGTCCCTTGGGTTGAAAGGTTGAGATCAATTTTATAAGGTTGAAGAGTGACGATAATCAAACAGATATGTGATAGTAAGGAATTTTCTTGCATACTGAATTTGAAAATTAAATTTAAAATAATCCTAGTCAATTGGAACTTTTGATAACTAAGAAATTTTCTTGAATACTAAATTTGAAATTTACATAACAATTAATAAATACAGTATTAGACTTAAATTTAAAAGAATCCTAGTCAACTGAATTTTTTGATAGATAGATAGGTTCAATTTTATAGCATTGGTCTTATCTACTATTCCTTGCATCTATCCAGTATGTAAAATATTATGAATTATATATATTTGTTTTTTAATTTAATAATTTAATGATTGACTATGGTTTTAGTGTTTGGTCATTTGTTCTATTTTGTTCTTTAATTAAAAAAAAAAAGATGGCAATCTTCATGATGCAAGAGCATCCAGAGTGTAGAAACAATCTTGCATCACCAAAAAATATTGTTTATTTGTTAATAAGGGGTATTTTTGGCAGGACTACTATTTTTAGTAAGTTGTCAGTTTTGCACGAAATCTTACATAGATCTCCTAGCCAATAAATTGGAGCTAATAGTGAAATAATTATCCCAATATCTTGTGGCATTTGGGAGTTATTCAATTCTTCTGGAAAATTTCTCAAATAAAACTTCAAATGCATTTTTAGGGTCTTAGAAGCCCTGGATTGGGTAAAAAACTGTGGATCTTATAGATCTGTCAGAAGCATAGTGTAGATCTCTTCGCAATATTTTTGATGATTCTTGGTCAAAGCCTCTTGGATGTCCAGTTGATGTGTCCCCACTTTGGAGGCCCTTAAAATATTTGAATGATATAGCTTTGTGAAGAAAATTCTCTTACTTTGACCCATACATTTATGGTGCCTTTCAATTAGCTTCTGAATACCCTCAACAAGCTCAAACAGAGCCAAAACCACCTCCTACAACTTCTCAACTACTTGGGCAAGTCACCCACCTATCTTATCTTGTCTCCAATTATTGAATAACTTACTTTTACTTCTTCAAACTACTGCAATTCCCATTTTCATGACCATAGGACATGTGCAAGGAGGATTTGGAGTAAGTAGAAGACCTCCTTGTCATGGGGAAAGTCTTAGGACATATTTATGATACATGTCTTTGTAATAGGTTGGAAATGGGGGTTCACTAGTCTAATTATATGAACTAGGAACATAACCAATTATCAAAAAAAATACATTAAGGAGAATAAGAGTCAATAGGGTCAACCTAAAATCTATTGAAAGAGGGTGAGCACAAATTGAACTTATTTACTCTCCTTGTTAGAGATGAAATTAAATTTGAAACTGTGTGAATTAGGGTTGATAATGTAAAATTGATAATGATTAGCATAAACATATAGTTATAGAAAAGATATGCAAACATCACTTGTATAGATCTAGAAATAGGAAGCTAGGAGGAACCTATGTTTGATTTCTAAACTTGAAAATGCAGGATAATGGGACTAGGTGACCTTGTCCCAAAGTGATTAGATGCAAGTATTAGAAACAAATTCAGGGTTAGGATGTTGTTTTGAGTATCTCCTTGAAATTTCATCGAAAAAATGTCAGACAATGGAATAGGTGATCCTACAATAGTGGGTTATGACTTTTGTGACAAAAAAAACTTTCCATGACGAGGAATAATTTTTAGAGCACCTTTGCATGAAGAGGACCCTTTGCTTGAAGGGATTTTTATTTTGTTTGAGCATCCCCTTCAAATGGACACACTCACATGAGAGGTTTCGCTCAAACCCACATGGCCGGTTATGTTTTATTAATAAAATAAAGGGGTTTATATTTTTTAATATTATTTGAAGGGGGTTTGTTTGAACCCCCCTTCATTCAAAACAGTTTCAAGGGATTCAAACAAAAGGGTGTTCATTTGAACCCCCTTATTTTCCCCTTGCCCCCTTCCATTTTCAATTTTCTATAGATTTTTGGTTTTCAAGGCTTAGGTTGAGGATCGAAATGAAGTCAACTTAACAAACCCAGTTGCAAGATCATAGTCCTCCAAATGATCTTTCCATGAAGTATAGTTTTAAAATATATTTTGGTTTTATTGTACATTTTTTTAGTTGAATTAAATATAGTTTTTTCATTGAACATCAATCTCTATTCTACACATATGAAAAAGTAGTAGATTATCAAAAAATTTGAAAAATATCTATCCAATTGTTAGTCTTTATCTAACAAAAAAAATTTGAATTCCGATACATATAAAAAAAGTTATGTTTCTTATAGTACACCTATGTCTAAATTATAATTGGTTTGACTGCAAAAATTAATTTTTAAAAAAATCAATAAAATAATATGAAACCAAATGCATGTCGTAGATATCGTAGTTAAAAATATAAATTTGAAAAAAATTGGAATTTTATCCTTCATAGAAAAAAAAACTTTGTGGTTTATAGTACACATCACTCTTCAAAAATGTTGTTTATTTTTAAAACTAGCTATCAAAGGAGATGGAAAAATAAATGCAATTTGATTCCAAATATTTTTTAAATATATTTATTTAGAATCTACAGACACAATGTCGCAAATCACTAATATGCATTACCTTCAAATTCCTCATGTTTTAACAGCTATAGGTGTTAGAAAATGAAAATTTAGTTCAAAATGTTCAATTCAATGTCACGTTTGGCCAAAAAGTCTAACCCACTATTGTGGGATCACCCTAGGTGACCTTGTTGTATCATTTTTGCTTCTTCAAAATCTAGTCACGTGTGTCTTAATTTGCATTTTTTGGTTTTTTATTCTCTCTCTAAATAATCTATCACCTACACACACAAGAGGGGGGAAATGATGTTGGGGTGATAGGGGTTTGCCTAGGTCAAACCTCGGGTTTTGAATTAATCCTTAATAAAATAGATAGGAATGAAGGAAAGATTCTAAAATAATATATTGAATTATACCTCAAGCTTTATGTTTGTTCATGATTGTGATGTTACAATTCTCTTTGAACAAGACCCACAAATGTTGATGCAATAACATGACATCACAAGACCTTAAATAGTCAATCATGAAAATATGGTTGCATGAAGATTGATGCAACTTGTTGCTCCATAATATTTAGATTTTAAGAATATTTGAAGGATATGGCGGGATGAAATGATGTCTCCTTGATATGCATGTAGATGGATGTGTGTTGTGTGATATGAAAATGAATTAGAAAGATGCTCTTATATAGGGTTCCCAAGGTATTTCATAAATTAGGCCAACCTCCAAAGGTCATATTAAAATATCAAGATCAAGAATCAACTTATGGTAACTAACACACTGACGTAAAAATGGGCCCATTTTGGGGAGACAAGGGCACCTAGTGCCCTAATCCACTAGGATACGACCACCTAGAAAGGGTTGAAACAAAGGTGGCCTAGGTGTACACAGGCTCAAGTCTAAGACCTAGATCACCATATAATCATATGAAATCAGTTTTGTAGTTTAAAGGCCAAAAGGATGCTCAGAAAAGATCTAAGAGAAGACACACTAAGTAAAGGGCATAAAAAGGAGTGTAAAATTGTAAAGGGTTGCAATTATGACACTAAATTCAAGCTAACAAGCCCCTAAGCTTAGGATCTTAACTCACACAATCACATACAAGGACACACAAGACAAATAAAAACAAAGACAAACAAAGGTACACCCAAAAACACAAAAAAGGGGTTAGTACTAAAAATAAACTTGGATCCAAGTCAACTACGCTTTCTCAAAATCCTTCTAATGAAGAATATTTGACCCTACACAAGGATGCCTAGCAATATGAAACTAGAAGAAGTGATGGAATCTAGTGCATCATGACATTTTTAAATTCTAGATACTGATATAACAATATCATGATATGGCAGAGAGAACTTGAGAAATAACAATCAAATAGAAAGAATATACTAATGATCAATAAGCTTTTTGGGAAGCACCTTTTTTGACCAATTATTGATAGGTAAGTTTGAAGCAAAAACTTAACCTTCTATGTTACTCCATATACTACACCCATCTGACCCCAAATAAGACTAAATACATAAAATGTAGTTATGAATATCTACTTAATAACTTTTCAATATTTGAATACATATTCAATCACAATTATTCTAAAATAATATCCATAACATAAAGTCACAAGTCAAAAAAGAACATGTCAATGTCTGATGATACATAATAATCAACACCTTATCAAATACATCTAGGATTTTAAACTAAAATACTCATCAAAAGCTACAATATGATTATGAAAATAAGTTAAGATATTTCACACTAACTTTCCTATCACAAGATTTAATGATTTTATTGATTTTAGCAATGTATGTAATGCTCATCTTTTCAACACATACTAAAATTCTAGGTATGAAATTAAACTTGTGTAACTCCTAGCATCAATGTTTGTAGCTTGAAATAGGGTTTACAAAATTTGATAATTATGCATTGCTTTGACAATTCCATCAATTCATCTATGTACTTGATGTTCTCCCAAAAGGAACTCCCTATGTTATACATTAAAAGAAGATCTACAAATTAATCTATTTATTCATTAAGAATTAATTGAATAATTTTCTCAGCGTATCTTATTTATCTATTGAGTTTTAACCCATAGCCATAAATCATGCCCTTTAATGAAAATGTATGACTCTATTTAATCATGCTTCGTTTCCAGATTGACATAATATAGATTTTCCTATCCTACAACATCTCACAAGATAAAATTATTTTCCTAATATGAAATATTAAGATTATGTGAATCAACATTATTCCCCTTTTTTTATATATAATTAAGATAACAAATCCTTCACTCTAATTAACCAAGACATTACTCCAATTAATCTCTTCTAACTCAAAACACTCATTAAATTTTTTTTTAGGTCAACACTAATCTTAATGCATCAAGAAAGATATTTCTAGGACCTTATTGATATTTCATTCTACATCTTAAATTCAACTTATATACTTTCCAAAAACCTACTTCCACTTCATATATAATCAACTTAATGAACAATGAACATTGGGTTTTACATCAAATAACTTAAGGCTTCACAAAAAGGTTGATATGATGCAACAAATATTTCAATAGATCATCATTCTTTTATTATATTATCCAAAACAAATAATGCACATGAATTACTAAGCCAAGCGTTAAGTGTTACGCTTAGTTAAAAGTATTAGATCTAGACATAATCAATGTCATGGTAAACTAAGTGAATATAATTCAAATAATACAATACTCAATAATATTCTATCTCAAACATAAGAAAGATTATTCGATTATATATATATATATATATGATATACTATTTAATCTAGAAATTGATCATTCTTTTATGATATAATCAAAGGAAGATTACTAACAAATATAACAAATCAAATGAACAAAATCTAACAAGAAACCCTCAATAATCAATTTAACATAGCAATGCATAAGACGTATATACGAGGTTGAATACTTAATCTTAGAAGACATGCTCACTAAATTTAAAACAAAATATCGGTTACATGAATTCTTGATAGTATGACTCAAGAATTGAATATAAGGTATGCACAGTGTGGAAGAAATAAAAACAATGCAAGTGAACTATTTGATAGAAGGAAGCAAAGGGATGTAAAGCACATGAAATGCATACTATATGTGCAATTAATACTTAATGAGAAAGCTTTAGAAACTCTTAAACAACATAAATTGGATGGAGTAAAACCAAATCTCATGTACAAATATACAACACCTTCAAGATTAATCAAGGATTAGCCTATCTAATTGGTCTCCGTGGGCTAATGAGTTGATTTGGAGGTCATTCAGGGTTCTTGAACTGACTCTTTGGGTGCCATTTTCTTGTGTTCTCCTTTCCAGTGCATTGATATTTTTAAGACCTACCAGGGATCATTCAGACTCTATTTACACTCATTTACTATATTTAGTATGTCACATGGATGTTGGGCTAAATGTTAGTATTTATAGTAAACCATCTAGATGGTCAGTAGAAACTATGGTTACTCATGGGTGTTGGAAGAATTAATTAATTGATTTTATATTAGCTATAATTGAAGTTTACGATTTATTTATTATTATTAAAATAACGACTTTAATAATATTACATATTAAAAACCACTTTAGAATTGATGGTGTTATAAGGGCATTAAATACACATATTAATTATTAAAGTCAATTGTGGGACACCAACCTTGGAGGAAATTATAACATTAAAAGCAAATGATATTTAATGTTATTAATTGATAAAAAAGCTAAAGGAAATTGTGGTTTTTTGTGGAGGTATTAAAATTAAGGCTAAAAAAACATTTGTTTGAATGATTGATCATTTGCAAAGTGTTGAAGCTTTTCCGAGAGCAAGGGTTTGTTGTGAAGATCCAGACTTTTGAGAACGAAAAATCTCAAGAAGAATAGTTCTTGCAGGTGTGAGACATCAATGAAGGGTACTCGATAATCTCATCTAGAGATTTTACTTGTTCTTATAAGACATTGCTTCAGATTTGAAGGTTTAGGGTTTATACTTCATATGTCTTAATGCAGCTGTAATCACATAAATCTGTCCACTTAATTAAATGAATATTTAATATTTATTTGATTATTTAACCATCAATTAATAATTAATTAAATTAATATTTAATTAATTCATCTTAACCCTCTTCTCCTATTAATTAAATAAATTATTTGATTTATTTGATTTAATTCACTTAACCAAATTCAGACCAGTAATTAAATAAATAAATCATATTTATTTAATTAAATTTTCTCCCACATTTAAATAAATTAATATTTATTTAAATTCCCCCAAAATCCCACCTCTCACATTTAAATAAATTAACATTTATTTAAATCACCTTTATCCTCCACCCACTTGTATTTTCCTACAAATGCAAGTTGCACACCTATTTTAAATAAATCATTTATTTAAATCACCTTTATCCTCCACCCACTTGCATTTTCCTACAAATGCAAGTTGCACAACTATTTTAAATAAATTATTTATTTAAAATCCTATTTATCCTCACCCACTTGAAACCTTTCATGGTTTCCCTTAAAGTCTTCAAACTTAATGACTTCCTTCTAGAGTCTTCTCAAACCTTTAATGGTTTCCCTTAAAGTCTTCAAAACTTAATGGCTTTAAAGTCTTCAAACTTGATGGCTTCCTTCTATAGTCTTCTTAAGCCTTTAATGGTTTCCCTTAAAGTCTTCAAATTTAATGACTTCCTTCTAGAGTCTTCTCAAACCTTTATTGGTTTCCCTTAAAGTCTTCAAGCATTTAATGCTTTATCTTCATTTTTCTCATTTAAATAAATTAATATTTATTTGAATATTTACCCAAATGCAAATTACACCATTTAATTGAAATAAATGATTTTATTTTAATTGAAAATCCCAAAATTCCTCCCACTTGCATTTTCCTACAAAATCCACTTGCATGCCTAAACCCCTTCTAGATTCTTCTAAACCCTTCCTAATTAACCTAATCCATCCCCTAAATATTGTCACATTCCTAAGCAAATTGAAGTCACTTCTCAAAGACTCCAAAGTCTTTGAAAAGCAATTAATGATTTGTGTGTTCAACAAATTAACCTCTAAAGTCTTCCAAACCACTTATGGCTCTTACATGACCATTAATGGTTAATTCCACTTGCACCCATGGTTAAGGACTTTGACCCCTAACTTAACCCTCATGTAACCCATGTGTCTCTTCAAAGCATTTATTTCTTTGACTAGGGTAACCATCATGTCCCCTCAAGCATTTAATGCTCCTTATCTCTCCTCTCAAGCCTCCTCATGGTGACACTTGTCAACATGGGATTGGGTTGAAAGTCTCACATGGATTGAATATCTTTCAATCCTAACCCTTGTTAAGATTACTCAATCTTAACCTTTCATTTCCCCATTTCTTCTATAAATAGAACCCTTCTCCTCAAGCAAAAGAGAAGCATTAGAGTATTGTTGTTATACTGCCATTAGCATAGAGCTTTTTCATAGCATCACTATCTACACTTGCATAGTATTTGTTTATCATATTCAACCATCTTGAATCTCCATATGACATCCATGGATAGTGCTAAAAGCTGAGAGCTACACTCATTTGGGACTTGGAGAGGGGAGAAACAAGGGAGAAGCATCAAAAGGCATCATGGAAGCATCTTAGGGAGGCTCTTCTCCTTTCTTTTATTTTGTTAAACTTCTTTCATGCTTTTTGAAATCTCTTTTGATATGTTTGGAATGGTTTTTAGTTCTTTGTTTTGTTTTTATGGTTGAAACTAACTTATTAACATTGAACTTTGTTGTTGCCTTGTCCCCATTTCCATGACATCATTTGGTGAACCCGACGTGAATCAAACAACAATCATTTTGAAGAATACTAACTTTTGAATGTTTTAATTGACACACAGGTCATTCTCTTGCATTTTTGTTCTCAATTTAGCACCTTCGCAAATTGATACTTTAGTGCTATTGTCTATATTGTTGCTCTTTCATGTTAAATAGCACTTTTGTTTTCACACAGAGTAGAGCTATTGTAACAGAGAGTTGTAAGAAAATTCCTTGTAACTGAAAACCAAAAATTTTAGGCTTGTAGAAGCCCACCAAAACATGCGGATTTTTCTAACTAATTATCTTTTGTGCAGGTTTTAACTAACCCCTACAATAGGATTTTTTAGCAATTTTAGCTTAGGAAATAAATTTGTTCATATTTCTAACTTCGTCTTTCAAGTTAGGATAAAATAAATTCATTTTCCTTTTGGGTTAAAATCAACTACACATTCATTTGGAGTTTTAAAAAGAACCACATCTTTCATTTAGAGCTCTAAAAAGAATCACACTTGTTCAAAGTTAAAAAGAATCACAAAAAAACAAACATGCAAATTTATTTTTTTTGCAAAGTTAGGAACAAATTCTTTTGGTGCTTAAAATCAACAAGGCAAATTTTATTTCTTGCATCAAGATAAAACTCACAATCCACACCTCCATTTTTGGTGCAAATAAAATTCACAATCAACTTGTCTCATTTTTAAAGCAATTTTACTTCATGCAAACATGTTTTTCATTAAGTTGACTAGGATTTTCAAATTCAAGTTTACTCAAACAATTGCCTTTGAAAATTAAAAAGAACACCATGATTGTTGGAGCAACATCTCCAAATAGATAGAAAATCATTGCGATGACAAGTTAAAAGGAACAAGTGAATTTTGTGTTTGACACACTTGTGCAAAAGAGTTGGTCGAGTGGTCCTACTTCTAACACACACTATCCTCTCCCTTGGCTCTCGTGGTCCTAGGTGCAAGAGAAAAGTGTTAGTAACACTCAAAATTTTTATCTTTTTAAGAGAGACCTACCAAGAGACACATCACTCTTGGGAAATGACCTCGTGCGGTAAATCCTTCGAGCCGCTATAGAAATCAGGTGACAGTGAAAGTTGTAGCCTTGGGTATAGCTATTCCTACAGTGTAATTGGCCGAAAGGACAAATGGGCCCCACCACTAGTTACAAGGCTCTTAAGTGAGTCACTGCAGAATGAACTTATGTCCAAAAACATCGAACATGACTAAACACCTTTAAGTAGTAGCCCACCCATTCTATTGATTGAGGATATTTGCGATATAATTTACTGCAAGAGCATAGATGGTTTTGCTCCCAAGATACTCACCATACATATTTCCTTGAGTAGAAACATAACTTTTTGAAAAGTCACTTGTGGCTTGATAAAAGTGGTGACTCCCCCATCATAGGGATCATCTATTTGTTATGCTCGTGCAAGACTTAGTATATCACATCCTTACTTGCCAAGGCAAGATTCATAAGGTATGTAGTACCAAAGTTGAAGAAATATCAAGATGTGGGCTAAATTTATCACAACTGGCCATTTGACCTTAGGGATAAAAAGTGTTTGAAGTGTGTTCATTTTAGTCAAGACCAAGTACAAATTGAGCCAACTTCAGGCTTTGGAAATACACCTTAAAATACATCTAAAGGAAGGGACATATACAAGTCCAAGGATTGGGTTGATCTAGACCCATACTCATTTGTGCCTTTTTTGGCAACATTCTTGTGTTTGTGAGCTTTCTTTGTTTTCTTGTCAAAGAAAAATTAGAAAAATCACTTCCAAAAACAAAGTATTCATCCAACCAAACATTTCTCAAAACAACCAAACACATCAAAAACAAAGTGCAAACAACAAAGAGTCAAATTTTATGACCATTCTTCACATCTTGCGAAAGAAGAAGCGTCATCAGAATATCAACTTGAAAAGAAGACCATTAAGCTCAAAGGCTTTGATCAAAAGGAGAAAATTCTTCTATCTAAATAGACAAATCTTTGTTTCCCATAGAGTTTTTCTACGTCACATGTGTCTCTACCTTCAAGGCAAAACAAACGAATTCAATTCAGAGTCATTGAACCGTAGAGCTTTTATGCAATATAGAGCTTTGAGTTATCACAAAAACTAAGGAGGTAAGATTAATCCCAACTTTTTCCCAAACATCTGTATCACATACAGCGTAGCTCGAGAAATACCACCAACACCCGAAAGGGAAGAGGTAGAGTTTGTCCCATTTGTGACACAAAGCTTTTATTGAAGTTAAAAAAAAAATTCATCCATTATCTTACTCATACATCATCACTTCATCATCAATCCGTTCCAACTCTCAAAACATTAAGAGGTTCTTGCTCCAAGTTCTCTTTTTAGATATTGCTTGAATCAAACGCATCACATCACTTTTTAGATTGTTTCTACATCTAGGATAAGCTCATCCTAAGAGACACATCTACGCAGGTTAAAACTAGTTCATGAGTGAATCCTTTCATTACTAGGTAGTTAAATTTGTAACACATCTCAGATTTCTCTACACCTTATCACATCCAACCTTATCAAAACAAACAAGCAATTCAAAGAAGGAATTTCGGTTACATCTACCTTAAAAGTGCTAGAGATCTACATGCAACACCATTCACCAACCATCAATCTTTCATTTCATCAACAACTCATCATCATTTTCACACAACTTCAATAAAATCTTGTAAACAAAATGGCCCAAACCCGATCACAATCAAGGCAACGAGAAATAGAAATGGAAGAAGAAGAAGAGGAAAATCTCAATGAATTTCAAGAAGCACTTGGAGGAAATGCAAATGACAAAAACCCAAGTACTCCTACTCCTGCAACAATAGAAAGGGCCCAGCATAACCCTCTCTTTAATAGACTTTTTGACGAAATACTCAGAAGCAATGCGGATGCTCACTTCTTAAAGCTCGCTCAAGAAGGAGAAAAACTCCCCTCTGACTTTGATCTTGCCCAATTAAGACAGGCATCAGAAAGACAAAGTCGCCATGAAGAGGAAAGAGGTAGAGATCCCATCAGATATAACATTCCTCGAGGTAACCCACCACCTCCTCCTCCAACTAAAATGGAGATGTTGCGGCAACAAGTCGAGAATCTCACCCAACAACTTCATAGTGGTGTCAAGACCAACCAATTCTCACTCAATGACATCTGTCCTTATCCTTTTGATCGGAATCTTTATATGCCACCCTTTCCATGAGGATTCGAAACACCCAAATTTGAAAAATATAGAGGAAAGGGGGATCCCCGCGATCATGTCAGAGAATTTCATTCTGCTTGTCTCGAAGTGGCATATGAAGACACATACCTAATGCGCCTTTTTCCCCAAAGCTTGGGAGGAACAACCACATCATGGTTTTCCCGACTACCAGGTGGCATTAGAACATTTGAGGAACTCATCCAGAAGTTCCTAGCTCATTACTCTCATAACATTGAATGCGACATCACCATGGCCGATCTGTGCAACACCAAACAAAAACCAGGTGAACTATTCTCAGTATTCCTACAACGATGGTGCCAAATGTCTAGTAGACGTTCTCTTCAGTTACCTGAACGAGAACTAGTGGAAATCTTCATTTCCAACTTAAACGAAGAAATGGAATTTCACCTGGATGTCAAAGACACAGACTCTTTTAATGATATGATCACCAAGGGTTTGAAATGTGAGCGGGCACTCATCAAGAAAGGACTCATCAAAATCTATAATGAACCAAAGGATGGTCCTCGCCCACACTTCAATAGTGATAAACCAAGCTTTTGGAATAAAAACAAGAATATCGTCAACGATGGGGTTGTGGATGCCCGGACTATCCAAAATGCACAACCTGTGGTTCGATTTGCAAGACAAAATCCTCCACCTCAGAACAACACAAATGTTCCTTCAAATCAAGGTCGCATCACATCTCACGATGAACCTAGACCTTGTCAGCAAAAACAAAAATGCACATACACTCCCTTAGGGGAACCCATTGAAATAGTATTGCGACAACTCATTTCTCAAAATTTGGTCACTCTACCAAAAACATCAAACTATGAACCTCAGGTCAAACCTGCATGGTGGAGAGATACTGAACACTGTGATTTCCATCAAGGAAGAGGACACAAGACAAGTAATTGTCACCGATTAAAAGATCTTATTCAGGACCTTATTGACCGAGGAGAAATTGAAATAGAAGGACATGACCCAAAAACAACAAACAATGATCATCTGATGTTCAAAAATCCACTTCCATCACAAGATCAAAGGGGTCCTTCCACTTCTAGATGAGGCACTGATACCATAGATTATACATAGGCTACGTATAATTACACTGTAAATCATCTGTATGATGCCAGTGAACAAGTTGCAACTATAACCTTCAAAAATCCCAACTCAAATTGCAATGTTGTTACACGTCGCAGTAAGGTTACCATAAAGGCAGCTCCACAAGGCACCACCTCCATCCCAAAGCAATACAATCTTGTGGAACAATTAGATAAAACCCCTCCGCTTATATCCATTTTAGAGCTATTGTGCCTATCGCCATCTCATAAAACTATCTTGGATCAAGCACTCCAAG